>NC_041739.1:37660511-38289725 GCF_004115215.2 Ornithorhynchus anatinus
GGGGGACCTCTGGCCGAGGGGCACCTAGAGGGACCGGCGGACGGAGACCCCAGACTGTGAGCTGCTGAGCCCGGCCCGCCCTAGGCGCCACAGACCCCGCCCCCGGACATATTAAGATCAGCCCGACACTACGGTAAGCACTGGGGTAGGTACAAGATCATCAGGCCGGGCACAGTCCAATCCATCGAGTGCTCGCCGAGTCCCCAGGGCCGTCCCGAGGCTACCATGTACCCTACGCGCCCGACGCGATAAGGGGGGGCCGAGCCCCCTGGGTGATCCGGAGCCGAGAAACCGGGCAGGGGAGCATCTGTGGAGCGGTCCCCGAGCCGGGCCTCTGCAAACGGAATCGCTCCGAGGCTCTGTCGAGGGTGGGATTAAGTAGGATGAGGTTTCGTGGCCGCCCGGGCGAGAGGGGGGCCTGGTGGCTTCCTGGGGGGGTAGATAAACCATCCACCACCATCGAGGGGTCCGGGCTGGGACCGGAGAAAAACACGTCCACGGGGACCCTTCCTCGCGGACCCCCGCACGGCTCGTCCGTCCCGACGAGAGTGCCGGCCTGCCGAGTCACGGGACCCGGGTTCTCGCCCCCGTTCCGACACTCGCCCTACCGTGGCACCTCGAGTGAGTCACCTCGCTTCTCCGGGGCTCTGTCTCCTCAAGTTGTAAAATGGGGATTCGAAGCCTATCGATCCAACGGACACGCTTATCGAGCGGACGCCGTGTGCTTACTGTGTGTAGAGCACGGCACCGAGCAGTTGGGCCAATACGGTAGACACGTCCTCCGCCCGTGATGAGCTTACGGTCCAGAGGGGGAGAGGGGCGTTAATGTCAATCAATCAATAGATTACCAAAATGGAGCTAGCTGCCGAGTGGGTGAGGTGAATAAAGGGAGCAAATCGGGATGACGCAGAACAGATTGGGAAAACAGATGAGACTTAGCCCGCTAAGGCTTCTTGGAGGAGACGTGTCTTCGGGAAATCTCTGAAGGTGTGGAGAGCCATCGTCTGTCCGATGGGAAGAGGAAGGGTGTTCTGGGTTGCAGCGGTAGGGCGGCGAGGTGAAGGAAGAAGCGGGCAAGGTCACGAGCGCTTAAAGCCAACGGAAAGGGGTTTCTGCTCCTTGCGGAGGTGGACAAGCAACTGCTGGATGTTTTTTGAGGAGTGGGGAGATGGGAACTGAATGTTTCGGGAGAAGAGTCATCCGAGCAGCCGAGTGAAGCGAGGGCCCAAGTGGGGAGAGGCGGGAGGCCAAAAAAGCCATCGAGGCAGAGAAGGACGCGTGCTCAGCTTAGCGTGATACTGCTTTGGATAGAGAAGATAGAGCAGATTTTATTGAGGGCGTGAAGGTTGAACAGACAGGATCTGGGGACATCCCCAATATATAGGCTTAATTACAGAGAGGATTTTTCCACAAAAACATTTAGTCTCCATCTCCCAGCTCCCCAAGAACCTCCAGTCTGCCAGAGACAGTCAGTCAGACATTGGTATTTATTGAGTGCTTACATGTGCAGAGTGCTGCATTGAGCACCGTGGGACAGGATAGACAGGCATGTTCCCTGCCCACGACAGGTGGGCCCTCCCGGCCGGCCCGAGAGTCCCGTGAGTCTGGGGGATCGGCTCCGACCGGATGCGGTCGGCACCACGCGGGCCAGATAGCTGGAATTTATTCATTCCTTTATTTCTAGTCACATCTGTCCCCCCCTCTAGCCTGTGACATCCTTGTGGGCAGGGAATGTGTCCGTCATATTGGAGTGTTGTACTCTCCCAACCACTTAGCACAGGGCTCTACGCACGGACAGCGCTCGATAAATACAATAATAAGGATGACATTTGTTAAGCGCTTACTATGCGCAAAGCATGGTTCTAAGCACTGGGGAGGATACAAGGTGATCAGGCTGTCCCACATGGGGCTCACAGTCTTAATGCCCATTTTGCAGATGAGGTAACAGGCACAGAGGAGTTAAGTGACTTGCCCCAAGTCACACAGCTGACAAGTGGCAGAGCTGGTATTTGAACCCATGATCTCTGACTCCCCAGCCCGTGCTCTTTCCACTGAGCCACGCTGCTTCTCAACTACAGTTGAATGAATAAACAGTTTTCATCAGCCTTGTCATTCACACCTCCCCGCGTCTGGCAGTGAACGAAAAACCACCGAAGCGTGGCGGCTGGGGGGGATGGGGCGGGGTGGGTCTTTGACCTTGGGCCCATTTGCACGATAAGGGCCCATTTGCCTCCCCTCTCGGTCCGGCGGGGAGGGCCCGCCTGTCGTGGGCCGGGAACATGTCTGTCTGTTCTCGTGTCATCCTGTTCCATGGAGCTTAATACAGCACTCTGCGCTCAGTAAGCCCTTGGGCTCATTTGCCCTTTAGATGGGCAGGGAACACCTCCACCCTTCATTTATTTTTCTTAAAGTCTGTCTCCCCACTCTTAGGCAGGGAACGCAGCTGCCGATTCTCTCGGATCGGACTCTCCCGAGGGCTCGGTAGAGCGCTCCGCACGTAGCTAGTGCTGGATAAATGGCAGGTATCGATCGACGTAGAGGAGAGGGCCGGCGGACGCTGAGAAGAGGAGGAAGGCCCGGCCCTCCGTCGGCGGGTGCTGCGGGGCCAGCTTTCCGTGGCTCGGCTCGGCGGCTTCTGCGGGGGTGGCGCTCGCAGGTCTCTGGTCATCCTGGGGCCGCTCACCTGGGGTCACCTTGGGGCTGAAAGATTTAGGGATCTGAGCCGGACCCATCCGCGGCAGCAGCTTCGATCGTTCAATCATTCGATGGTATCGACTGAGCGCTTCCAGAGTGCAGAGCACGGTGCTGAGCACCTGGGAGAGTGCGATACAAGAGAGTTACTAGTTCTGATAATAATGACGGTGGAAGTAACGGCATCTACTAAGCGCGCGCGCGCGCGCTATGTGTCAAGCAAGGTCCCGGTTGCCGTGGGGGGTACGGGTTCATCAGGTCAGACGGAATCCCTGTCCCACGTGGCAGGCATGGTCTAAGTAGGAGAGAGAATCATAAAGATACTAAAAATAAAAAATGGTATTCGTTAAGCGCTTAGTATGCATCAAGCACTATTCTAAGCATTGGGGTAGAGACAAGTTCATCCGGTTGTCCCATAATGGGGCTCATAATCTTCATCCCCATTTTACAGATGAGGTCACTGAGGCGCAGAGAAGTTAAGTGGCTCGCCCAAGGTCACACAGCAGACAAGTGCCTTAGGTGGAACTAGAACCTACGTCCTCTGACTCCCAAGCCCGTGCTCTATCTGCTAAGCCATACCGATTCTTCAGAAAGGCCAGAAGGAGGTCCCGATCCAAAGAAGATGGAGAACGGGTACTGAACCCCTGTTTTCAGAGGGGGGAAAGAGAAGCTGAGGGAAGTGAAATGACTTGCCCTAGGTCACAGAGCGCTTGACCCCTCATTGGGCAGATGAGGGAACAGAGGCACAGAGAGGATAGGTGACTTGCCCAAAGTCACATAGCAGTCAAGTAAACCCTTGCTGCATGCCAAGCACTGTACTAAGCACGTGAAAGGGTACGATATAAGAGTCAGTACGCCCGGTCCCTGCACAGAATGAATTTACGGTCTACGGGGAGGGGAGACGGACGGGATTAGAAATCATTTATGTACATTCATTCATTCAATCATATTTATTGAGATCTTACTGTGTACAGAGCACTGTACTAAGCGCTTGAGAGGACAATACAACAATTTTCTAGACTGTAAGCTCATTGTCAGCCGGGAAGGTCACTGTCTATTGTTGAATTGCACTTCCCCAAGCACTTAGTACAGTGCTCTGCACCCAATAAGCGCTCAATCAAGATGACTGTCCTACATCTTAATCAGCTAAGCTGTATCTACTCTAGTGCTTAGAACAGTTCTTGTCAAATAGTCAGCACTGAAGAAAAGCCATTTCAAAAAAATAGAAAAAGGAGAGGAGAAGCCAGGCTGAAAAGGAAATGAGCTCCGTCTCCAGTCTGGCCAGCTACCCTGGGGCTAGAGGGAGGAAGGGGAAATACTCTACCAGGAGAAGCGGCGAGGCCTAGCGGCTACAGCCCAGTCGAGGAATGCAGAAGGCCCCGAGTTCTAATTCCAGCTTCATCCCAGGTCTGCTGTGTGATCTTGGATAAGTCACTTTACTTCTCTGGGCCTCAATCACCTCATCTGTAAAGTGGAGATCAGTCCTCAATGAAGACCTATTTATAATTTAACGCAGGATGACTTGATCGAGGGAATTCTTGATAGATTGTGGTTGGGGTGACCTACGGGTATGATATCCTCCCAGGGTCACACATGGAAACTTTCCAGTACTCTACCAGTCATGACTATGGGACGGAGAGTCAAGTAGAGACCTACCTATTCCATTCCCAGCTTGGCCAGTGACTACCAAGCACAAGGGCTGAAGCAAGGCTTTCGTAATGGAGAGAGGCAGTGTCTCACATAGAGCTCTCAGTCCAAGGAAGGAGAAAAGTTATACAGTTACAGGGGAGGAAATTGAGGCTCAGAGAGGTTAAGTGACTTGCTCAAATTGAAACAGCAGGCCAATGGCAGAGCTGGGACTATCAATCAATCAATCAGTGGTATTTACTGAGAATTTCTTATGGACAGAGCACTCTATTAAGCCCTTGGGAATGAACAATACAACAGAATTTGATACATCCCCTGCCCATCATGAGCTTTACGGGGCTAGAACCCAGGTTCGATTCTCGTTATGGTTTGTTTTGTGGTATTTGTTAAGCCCTTTCTATGCATCGAACACTGTTCTATGAGCTGGGGTAGATACAAGTCAATCTGCTTGGATGTCGACCCTGGCTCTCATGAGGGGTCACAGTCCGAGGAGGAGGGAGAACAGGAGAGCTGAGGCATAGAGAAGTTAATAATGATAATAATGTTGGTATTTGTTAAGCGCTTACTATGGGCAGAGCACTGTTCTAAGCACTGGGGTAGATACAGGGTAATCAGGTGTCCCACGTGAGGCTCACAGTCGTAATCCCCATTTTGCAGATGCGGGAACTGAGACACAGAGAAGTTAAATGACTTGCCCACAGTCACACAGCTGACAAGCGGCAAAGCCTGTATTTGAACCCATGACCTTTGACTTCCAAGCCTGGGCTCTTTCCACTGAGCCACGCTGCTTAAGTGGCTCTCCCAAGATCACGCAGCAGGCAACTGGCAGAGCTGGGATTAGAACCCGGGTACTCCAACTCCCCGGCCCACCTCTTTCCACTAGGCCCCATGCGACTTCTTAAATGCTCCTGATGTGAAGCGATAGATCGACCGATGAATCGATCCCAGATCCCTGTTCTTTCCTCTCGCCTTCACCTCTTCAAATCCGATCGACCCCTGAATTCGGAGGCCCCTTCTGGCCCCCTGTGCCAGGGGAGAGCCAGGCCCAGCCAGCGCTGGGCCGGTCCGGGGAGGGCGGTCTGCTTCCGACTCTCGCTGCCATCGAACTTCCCCCCGGCCCCGACGCGAGCCGTGGGGGGCTTGGGTCTGGTAAGCCTATCCCTAATCTGCAGGTGTGTTTGGGCCGAGCGAGGGAGTTTTTTCTCATGTGTTGTTCAATGGTATTTGTTAAGCTCTTACTGTGAGCCACGGATTGACACTTCAGAGTTTACACTCACCACATCTTTTCCACTTGAGCACGTTCCCTACGACTCCATGAGGTTGGTGGTCTGCCTGCTGCTTTCTGATCTGTGCCCTCGATGGAAATTCTTTCCTTTGGAAGAGTGTAGCTAATAATGATGATGATAATATTTGTTAAAATCCTCACGTAATAATGACGATAGCATTTGTTAAACACTTACATAATAATCATCATAATGGAAGCATTGGTTAAACACTTATTAGGTGCCAAACACCGAACTAAGCAAGAGGAGTAGATGTCAGATAAACAGGTGGAACACAGTTCCCGTCCCATGTTGTCGAAGCAGCGGGGGAGTTGGATTTAATCCTATTACAGAGGAGGAGGTGGCCCAGAGAAGTGAAATGACCTGCCCAAGAAAGATCACATGGCACACAAATGGCAAAGCCTCAGTGAGAACTCAGGTCCTTTGACTTCCAAGCCCGGGCTCTTTCCCCTAGGCCCCAGGGCTCAAGCCGAAGGGTCTCGGAAGGGTTTGGAGCGCGTCCGAACCAAAAGGAACGCCGGGGCGCTCCTCTCCGCTTTTATGCCGAAGCTTTGACCTGAACGGGGTTCCCTTCTCGTGGGGTGAGCACGCACTCCAACTGCAGTAGCGGAAGATGGGAGTCCTGCCCCGAGCCTGAGCTCATCTTCTTCCAGCGAGCCGGTTTCCCAAACGATGGAAACGAGTGAAGCCTGGCCTCTCTCCGCTCAGCCTCCATGATGAACTGTTCTCGGCAGGAGGCGGGTGACAGAGTCAACCTCTGCCGCGCCTGCAAACGGGAACACCTCCAAAAAACATAGAAACCGTTCAAGGGACCGAGAGAGGAGGGGAAGGGTAAAGGAAAGCAACAACCCAGAGAGCTCCCAACCGCTTTCCCAGCGTTCCTGGCTCCGTACCTCCGGCCAAAACCCTGCTCGGGGAAATGGAGAGAGGTGGGTGAAGGGAGACGATGACACCCTGCCCAGAGTTCTCTCACCTGCTTCCCCAGATTTCCTGGCTCTGTACTTCAGGCACAGGCTGCGTTCCAAGTAAGGTGAGACAAGTGCAAGGAGAGGAAAGGCAGGAAGCCAGAGTCCTCTCATCCACTTTCCCGAGGATGCTTGACTCTGTCTTCAGGTGAAGGCTGTGCGTTCAGGGGATGGTCAGAGGAGGGTGAGGAGAGGGGAAGGCAGCAACCCAGAGTCCTCTCACCCGCTTATCCAGAATTCCCGGGTCTGTATCTCGAGCTGAGTCCGGCATGGAAAGGGCATGGGTTTGGGAGGCAGAGAGCATGAGTTCGAATCCCGGACCTGCCACTTGTCAGCTGTGAGATTGTGGGCAAGTCACTTAACTTCTCTGTGCCTCAGTTCCCTCATTTGTAAAATAGGGATTAAGACTGTGAGTCTCATGTGGGACAACCTGATTACCCTGTATCTACCCCAGCACTTAGAACAGTGCTCTGCACATAGTAAGCACTTAACAAATACCAACAGCATTATTACCCCAGAGAGGAGGACAGCAGAAGAAGAACAAGGTTTGAACAATTTCCTTCCTACGATAGTCATTTTCAAGGGTCTGGCTAAAGGCCAGAGTTTAGCTTGCTCAGTCCCATCTAAAACAAAGGAGGTGCAGCATAAGAAATAACATTTATATTCAAATTTGCCCAAGGAACTTTTCAAATTTTAATAATCATCATCATAATTATGGTATTGCTAAGCACTTACTATGTGCAGAGCACCGTTCTAAGCGCTGGGGAAGATACAGGGTAATCAGATTGTCCCACGTGGGGCTCACATTTCTTAATCCCCATTTTTACAGAGGGGGTAACTGAGGCACAGAGAAGTTAAGTGACTTGCCCAAGGTCACACAGCATACAAGCGGCGGAGTTGGGATTAGAATCCACGCCCTCTGACTCCCAAGCCCGGGCTTAACACACTCCGCTGTTCAGTAGGGGAAAGGGTCTGAAAACAGATATTTTTTTCTGGCTGAATCAGTCACTCAGTCCAAAGGCTAATTTATAGGTGGAAACTAAAAAGTCCATCTCCCCCTTCAGAGATCTTTATGTAGGAACATAGACCTCAAAGATTTTTTAATTATCAGATTATGAGAAGGGTCTGCAGTGCAATGTATGAATTTAGAGCCTTCTCTCCCAACAGTAGAGACCTCGCAGAGTTGCAGAAATCCAGAAACAACGTGGTTTAGAAGACTCCACCTGGGGATCGGTCGCCAGACTCTATGAGCCGGTAGCGATTCCGTCGAGGCCGGGTGAGTGGACGATTCGGTTGGAACCGTGACTCCGGGGAAGTAGCTTGGCCTAGTGAAAAGATCACGGGGCCTGGGGGCCGGGGAATGTGAATTCTAACCCCATCTCTGCTGCTCCCCTGCTGCGGGTCCTTAGGTGCCTCACTTAATTTCTCTGGGCCTCCGTTTCCTCTTCTGTACAACGGGGGTTCAATACTTCCTTTCTTTCACCGTTAGGCTGAGCCCCGTGTGGGATAGGGGCTGGATCCTACTTGATTAGCTGGTATCCGTCCCAGAGCTTAGTACAAAGCTTGGTATACAGTAAGCCCTTGAATAGCACAATAATTAACACTGCCATCTTCGGACTTATGAAGATGTCACCGACAGAACATATCCAACGGGACACCCGTCTTCTACCAGCTGGCCGACGGAGGGCCGCCCGGGGTCTCTTGTGCTTCCTACTGTGCTTTGCACACAGTGAGCGCTCACTAAATATGAATGAATGAATGTTGAATGCAGAGGGGTGGTGGTGATAGAGGGCGGTCTTATGGTCAGGGCCCTCTAGCCCGAGAACAAGTAGTAACAACTGATATATTTGTTAAGCGTTTACCACCAAGGGCTATGCTAATTGCGGCGAGAGATCCACGGTAATCAGACCACACACAGTCCCCCTCCCACATGGGACTTACAATCTCAGCCGGAAGGACAACAGATACTAAGTCCCCATTTCCAGGTGTAGAAACTGAGGCCCAAAGAGATGATGGTTTTGGTTTTTTTTATGGCGCCGTGAAGCACGCGCAAAGTGCCGGCACCAAAATAAACACCGGCATAGGTACGGTCAGGTCGGATACAGTCCACGGGGCTCACGGTCTTAATCCTCATTTGACAGATAAGGTCACTGAAAAGCACAGATCACTGACTTCCCCAGGTTACCTCTCAGTCGAGCGGTAGAGTGAAGATTAGAACCCAGGTCCCTTAGACTACCCTATAATGATTCTATCTCCTGTTTTGTGGACAGAGGATCATATTTTAAGATAAACAAAGAGTTCCCCATGATGACGATGAGAATGAGAATGAAAACGATAATGATTCGTGCCCAGTTCTGCCCAGTCAGTACATAACATCCTTGAAAGCGGACTTTCAAAGGGACCACAATATTTTGACTACTCATCCACAGCGGGCAAATATCAAGAAGCCATGGGACATTTGAGTGGGGCGCCAGCTCTGCCACTTGTCTGCTGTGTAACCTTGGACAAGTCACTTCACTTCTCTGTGCCTCTGTTTCCTCATCTGCAAAATGGGGATGGAAACAGTGAACCCCACTTGGGACAGGGACAGGGTCCAACCCGACCCCAGCGCTTCCAACAGTGCCGGCACAAACTAAGGGCTTAACAAAAACCATAATTATTATTCTTATTATTTGCCCAAATAATGTGCTGGGGGGACTAGACCAGGATGCAGGAAACTCTGGTGGCAGAGGACAGTGGGGTGGTCTCGCAGAAAAAGTCCAGTCCTGAGAGTCGGGCGACCTGGGTTCTAAGCCTGACTCTGTCACTTCTCTGCCAGATGGCGAGGGGTGAGCTAAGTTCTCTGTGCCTCTCTTTCCTCCTCTGTATAATGGGGATATGACTCCACTTCTCCCTTCCCTTAAATCATGAAGACCACATGGGACAGGGACTGTTTCCTATCTGATCGGCCTCTTTTCTTAAAAAAAAAAGGGGGGGTATACTTACTACGGAAGGGTCACGACGTTTCGAAGAACTGCTTCTTCCAATCACGGGGGCAATTGTTGACAGCGGGGACCCTGATCAAACACACGGACCTTTCAACTCCGGACCCTCTGCCCTGGAGAAATGGGATGAATAATTGTTTAGAAAGAAAGTTAAGGAAAGCAATGGTTCTCTCCATTCGAGGCCCCGTGGCTGTACTCTCCCCAGCATTCAGAGCTCCGAAGACATTAGCTGCTCGATCCATACTACCGATGGCTCGATTGAGCCAAAATTCCTGGAAGCCGACCACTCTGATTGGGTGAGATCTGGGAGACAAATCTGATATCGTAGTCAGCATTTTACCTGAAGGGCTATTTCAACATCTGTCAAATGGGTTGAGTTTTGTTTTTTGTTTTTAACTCTAGCCATGTAGTCGTATTCTTGAAACGAGTGCAACACTTAGATCTGCAAAACAGATTTCTCAGAAAATCATTCATGAATTGTTCCTGAATTTGGTTCACAGCAGAATAGAAAAAAAAAACAAAACCCAACAGTACTTCACAGTACTTTCTGCGTTTAGCAGTTGCTTCATCACGGTGCCCTGCACAAGATAAGGTGCTCAATAGGTCCTAGTGAATGAAGGGCAATGAAAGGATTTTTTTTCTCCCTCTACAAGTGGATCGAAAGCCCAGAACAGACATCCAAACCTTGTAGTCAGAGAAGGCAACTTTAAAATTCACAATCATTTATTACAAGAAACGTTTTGGGATTTAATTGAGCTAACTTCCGTTTACCTACTTTTTTTTTAAATTTCCCATTCACCAATATCCTCTATTTAATTAGTGGCAATATTTCGAAGAATTAAAGACCTGTTTCCCTCCTACTTAGAATGTGAGTCCCTTGGGTGATACTCTTCTATCTACCCCAGCTCTAAGCACAGTGGTTGGCACACAGTAAGCCCGTCACAAATATCACAATGATTACTGATAGCCCCAGGATCGCCAACGTCTAACAGGAGAGCAGAGAGTAGAGGGCAAAATGGAGGTGGGAAGAGAACCCAGATGCCCAAACTTCCACCCCTCATTCCTTCTACCAAGATGATGCTCTACAAACATATAAAAATCACTATGATTATCGTGAGTAATCATCAGGGCTTCCTCTGCTCAAAGCACAATAGCTGAAGCAAGGCTTTCATGTTGGATAGAGTCAGTGTCTCACAGGAAGCTCACAGTCAAAGGAAGGAGAAAAGTTATACTTACCCATTTTAATAATAATAATGGTGGTATTTGTTAAGCGCTTACTATTTTACAGATGAGGAAGGAAACTGAGGCCCAGAGAGGTTAAGTGACTTGCTCAAATTGAAATGGCAGGCCAGGGGCAGAGCTGGGGCTATCAATCAATCAATCAATGGTATTTACTCAGTACTTATTATGCACAGAGCCCTGAACTAAGGACAATTCTACATAATTGGATACATCCCCCGCCCGTAACGAGCTTTACAGGGCTAGAACCCAGGTTCGTTTTTGTTTCTTTCAGGGTACTTGTTCAGCTCTTTCTATGGGTCAAACACTGTTCTCAATGCTGGGGTAGTTACAAGTCAATTAGGTTAGATGCAGACCCTGGCGCTCGTGGGGTTCACAGTCCAAGGAGGAAGGAGAACAGGAGGACTGAGGCACGGACAAGTTAAAGTGGCTTGCCCAAGATCAGGAAGCAAGCGATTTGCAGAGTCGGGGTTAGAACCCAGATCCTCTGACCCCCAGGCCCACGTTCTTTCCACTAGGCCACGCCGCGTCTCTAAGGCTCCCGATGTGGACGGTCAACAGATTCATCCATCGATCCCAGACCCCTGTTCTTTCCCCTCACTGCCAATTGACCCTTGAGTCTGGAGGTCTCTTCTGGCTCCCCATGCCAGGGGCGAGCCACTCCCAGCCAGCAAAGAGCCGGCCCAGGGAGCACGGTGTCGGCTCCTGAGGTTTGCCGCTATCCGACTCCCCTCTGGCCCCGATGCGAGCCCTGGGGGGACTGGGGCCTAGTAAGCCAATCCCTAGTCTGTGGGTGCATTTGGTCAAGCCAGGGAGTTTTTTTCTGGTTGGCTTCTTAATGGTATTTGTTAAGCACTTACTATTAGCTGGTAATTTACACTCCAAAGTTCACCACGCCTTTTCCACTGGAGCACGTTGTTCCTTACAACTCCATGAGGTGGGTGGTCTTCATGCAGGCTTTCTGACCTGTGCCCTTGAGGGAAATTCTTTCCTTTTGAAGAGCAAGGCTAATAATGATAATAATATTTGTCCAAACACTCAAATAATAATAATGACAGCATTTATTCACCACTTATGTAATAATCATCATAAATGGCAGCATTTGTTTACTTACTAAGTGGCAAACAGCAAAGTAACCAAGAGGGGTGGATATCAGATAAACAGGTGGAAAACAGTCCCTGTCCCAAAAGTCAAAGTTGGAGGGAGTAGGATTTAATCCTCATCTTATGGAGGACGAGAGGGTGGCCCAGAGAAGCCAAGTGACTTGCCCAAGAAAGATCACACAAGTAGATCAATGGCAGAGCCTCAGTTAGAACTCAGGTCCTCTGACTCCCAAACCCGGGCTCTTTCCACTAGACCCCACTGCTTCTAAAAACCCTCAAGGCGAGGGCCTGGAGCGTCCAAGCTAAAGGGTTCCCGGGGCGCTCCTCTCCATTTTTATGCCGTAGCTTTGAGCTGAATGGGGTTTCCTCCTCATGGGGTGAGCACACGCTCCAGGTGCGGTAGCAGGCACCCGAGCGGAGATTGGGAGTCCAGTCTCCAGCCTGCGCTTACCTTCTTCCAACAAGCTGGTTTTCCAAACGTCAGAAACGAGCGAGCCCTGGCCTCACTTGACAGCCAGTCAGCTCACCGCTCGGGCACAGCGACGGACCCTTCTCGTGAGGAGGCGGGCGATGGAGCCGATCCCCGCCGTGCCCGCAAACGGAAGCACCTCAAACCCCCCCCAAAAACACAGAAACCTTTCAGGGAATGAAGAAGGGAGGGCAAGAAGAAAGGAAGGTGGCCATCCAGAGATCTCTCAACTGCTTGTCTAGAATTCTTGGCTCTGTACTTCAGGATCAGGCTGTATTCGAGGGAGAGTGAGAGAAGGCGGGCAAGGAGAGGGGAAGGCAGGAAGCCAGAGTCCTCTCAACCGCATTCCCTAGGCTGCTGGGCTCTGAACATCATGCAAAGGCTGTGTCTTCAGGGGGATGCAGAGAGGAGGGCGAGGAGATGGGAAGGAAGCAACCCAGAGTCCTCTCACTTGCTTATCCAGAATTCCAGGCTCCATACCTTGTGTGAAGGCTGTTTGGCATACCCCAGAGAGGAGGCGGGCAGAAGAAGACGCTTTGAAAAATTTCCTTCCTACGATATTCATTTTCAAGGGTCTGGCTCAAGCCCAGAGTTCAGTTTGTTCAGTTCCATTCCAAATAAAGGAGGTCCGCCATGAGAATGCTTAGTTATGAATAGATATTTATATTCACACCTGCCCGGTGAACTTTCAAGGTAAAAACGGAGTCACTGACGATCGATCCAGCAATAGTACATGAGTGCTCACTGTGTGCCGGGCACTCCTCTAAGCACAAGAGAGCAGGCAGATCTAATCCAAGCCCCGAAGGAGCTCAATGTGTGCAAAACAGCATACTGAGCACTTGGGAGAGTACAATAAACTAGACACCCTCGGTCCTCGATCCTGCCCTTGAGGAGCTGAGTCTGCACTGAAATAAACACTTGAAGAAGCCACAATAGTTGGTGAACGCTATCACCAGCCTCAAGGACCTTACCGTCTACTATGGGCAGGGCACTGTACCCATCACCTAGGAGAGTACGAGAGAGCAAGAAGACACAATCTCTGCTCTCAAGGAGCTGTCGGTCTAGCGGGGGACACAGAGGGGAGGGTAGCGCATTCGACAACGGCGTCTCCGGACCGGAACCTCAGCCATTTGTACTAGCATCTTCTCTGGAACCGAGAAGACAGAGAACTGGACAGAGTTGGCGGGACCCTTCCCCCTGCAGGGGAAGAAGGAACGGAGAAGCAGCGCGGCCTAGTAGATAGAGCACCAGATCAGGAATCAGAAGGACCTGGGTTCAAATTGTAGCTCTCCCACTTGTCTGCTGTGTGATCCTGGGCAACCCACTTAACTTCTCTGTGCCTCAAGTCACCCCATCCGTTAAATTGGGATGAAGACCATGAGCTTTATGTGGGACTGTGTCCAACTCAATAATCCTGTACCTGTCCCAGCCTTTAGTACAGTGCTTGGTACAGAGTAAACTCATTGTGGGCAGGGAAGGTGACTGATTATTGTTGTACTGTACTCTCCCAAGTGTTTAGTACAGTGCTCTCCACACAGTAAGTGCTCAATAAATATGACCGAATGAACACAGTGAATGTTTAACAAATGCCGCACTCATTATTAACCCCTAGAATAGGGAAACTGATATCGACAAAAATTAGACAAATTAGAAAGAGTTCGTTTAGTCGATGAAGAGATGAAAGACTCCGAGAGAACGGGTCAAAGAACAGGACAGTAGGAAAGTGGCGAGCGGCCCGTTCACCCCGATGGGGTACGAAGGACCGCAGCGCCCCGATCCCGGGCTGCTCTGCCAGCTTTATTGGTACGGCAGAACCCCCCGCTGGCACAGGGCTCCCAATCGGGGCTAGGCACACATAGTAACAGTAACCAATCAGTAAGCACTTTCATGATCCCGTGACACCCGACCGGCCCGCGCGACAGTGGCGCGCCAAGTTGGAAGTGGCACATGGTGGAGGAGTTTCACATGGCGTGGCCATTTTACAGTCCACATGGCACAGGCAATGGCGCAGGCATTTTACAGTTCACGTGGCACAGGGCCCTTGACTTGGGGTTAATAATAATAATAATAATGTTGGTATTTGTTAAGCGCTTACTATGTGCCGAGCGCTGTTCTAAGCGCTGGGGGGAGACACAGGGGAATCAGGTTGTCCCGCGTGGGGCTCACAGTCTTAATCCCCATTTTACAGATGAGGGAACTGAGGCACCGAGAAGTGAAGTGACTTGCCCACAGTCACACAGCTGACAAGTGGCAGAGCTGGGATTCGAACTCATGACCTCTGACTCCAAAGCCCACACTCTTTCTACTGAGGAGGCTGGCCTCACCATCGCCATCTTGAGGCGATCCGCAACAGTCCCCCCTCTGCGTCCTCGGGGAGTGCCCTGAAGACACACCAGGAAAATACAAAAAAGACATATATAACCAGCACAGGCAAGGAAGTGCAGCCCATCCAGACGAGGATCGACGAAGACGTAGAGGTGGGACGTGGGCGGCCTGCGGGAACAGAGGCATTGAAGGAAGGCACGAGACAGCCGTCGGCGCGGGAGGCGACGGTGCAGGTCCTCCCGGAGCCATCCCAGGGACGTCCACAACAGCTGCTTTCACCTGCGACTGATGGAGCCACGCCGAGCGCTCGGCAACACGAACTGCAGAGAAAGTGGTTAAGAGAGAACACAAACAACCACGAGGACAGTACAGGTCCTTGCGGGGAAAGCCTCAACTCAAACCGTCGGGCGGTCCACGATGACCAGGGCATGGCAGAAGCTTTCAGCTCGGGGAAGGGTAATAAAATCAATTTGGAGCCCCTCTAAAGGGAGATAAACCTAGGGGTGCCCTGAACAGGGTGGAACCAGAAGATGGGCCCGATTATACAAACGGCAGATGGGACATGTCTCTGTGACTCGGCATACCACCTGTGAATGCCAGGGGCAAAGCAGCAACAGAGGACCATGTCAGCTAAGGCCCCTGCCCCAAAATGGGAAGACTTGTAGATCAACTGACAAACAGTGAACACGGCTGAACTGGGGAGGATGGGGGGCAGCCGTCAGGGAGCCAGAAGTACCCGTCCCGCTCGGTAGCCTCATGCTTGGTCCGCAACAGTCCCAGACCTTCTCCTCAGCAGTAACAGGCAGGGCGGTAGTCAACAGGGTCACATCTGCATCAAGCCTAGCCACTACCGTTTTGTCCCGGACAGGGTCCCGAGCAGCCGCCGAAGCGGTGTGCTCCGCCCTGGCGTTACCCAAGCTGATAGCATCTCGGGACCTTGTGTGAGATCGGACGTGGATGACGGCCACTGCGGCAGGTTCTGCCAGAGCCTGAAGCAGCCTCGCAATGAGGTTGCCGTGGGCAATAGGCCATCCAGCTGAACTGACCTAACCACGGGCTCGCCAAAGGGCCCCAGTAGCATGGCAAACTCCAAAGGCATAGCGAGAGTCCGTGTAGACATTCACATGGCGGCCTGCCACCAAAAGGAGCGCCCGAGTAAGGGCGACTAGTTCCGCAGCCTGAGCGCTATAGGAAGGAGGTAAGGCAGTCGACCAGAGGGTGCCGGTGGAGGTAACAACTGCAGCCCCAGAGAACTGGAACCCATCGTCCATGTAGGAGGAACTATCCGTGAAGAGCTCAAGGTCAGGGTCAGGGAGAGAAACGTCCCTTAAGTCCGGCCGGGCCATGGCCACCGTTGAAGCAACCTGGACACAATCATGTGGTCCCTCAGCTGGATCCACTGGGACTAAACAGCTCCCAGTAGGGTGGCGGGATTTAAAGCGCCGCAGTGCTCCACAGTGACAGTGGGGTTACCAATCAAGGTGAGCTCGTAACAAGTCATACGGGCAGCGGACAATGCCTGTGTGGCCCTTGAACGACGAGGCGTGTATGACAACCTGGTGCCCCAGAAGCAAGTCCTGGGCACGATCAAGGATATTAAAGGTGGCTGCAATGCAACAAATACAGGGGACCTGGGCTTGAATAACAGGATCCAATTGTAGGGAACAGTATGCCACCGGATGAAGGGATGTGGCAAAGGACCCCACGCACCATCCCAACTCGCTCATGGACAAACAGATGGAAAGGTTTTGAATAATCAGGGAGCCCAAGGGCAGGGGCAATTCCTAATGCAGAACATAAAGGATCGAAAGCTTGCCGGGTCTCGGTATCCCACAGGAGGAGCTCTGGGGTCCCGGCTGTCAGAAGGGTACATAAGGGTTTGGCGAGAAGATCGAATTCAGGGATCCAGGAGCAACAGAAAGGTACCGCTCCCCACAGAACAATGCAATACCCTTCCCCGCCTCAAAGACAGAATTGCTGAACCCACCTTATCAGAAAGCATACCCACACATGAAAATTTCCAAACCTCTCTTCCCAAACAGCTTTTCGTACAACTACAAAGTACTGCAGGTTAAGACACTCATCTTTGCCTTTCAAGAATTGTCCAGCTTTGCATTTCAAGAATTTTTCTACCACAACATGAACTTTGTTTAGATTAAACTAAACGCTCTGTGATAAGACTATACATTTCAAATTTACAGTAACGCCTAATGCAAATGCAGTTTCTCCTTCTGAATATTCCCAAGACAGGACCCAACCTCTTCCTGAATAAACAGGCTTGTCAAAGATCAGGAAGTGAACATTTTGCTATGCAAACAACTTGTAGAAACTGCACCTCTAAAAAGCTATACAATTTCAGTCAACTCCAGTACTTCCAAGGTTATAAAGTTTGGAACATTTACATTCAATTAGTTTGGTTCAAAGAGGAAGGTCAAATGATACGATTCTGCAATTCCAATTTCACCCCATTGTTTTCCCAGATTGGCTTATCAGACCTATGTACATTTAAAAATCCCATATACTTTTGTTATTCCCATTGTTTAGGATAAAATTCCATTTGGCACCTGAACTGAACTTACAAAAAAAACCAAAACCAAACTTTACAGTTATAGTTACAAGTATATTAACAGTGGGATGAGAAAAAACACACATTAGACCAAATCAAGGCTCTATGCCATCAACTACTATCGGAATACCTATTACAAAATATACACATTAAATTCTGCTAGCTTTGCTATTAAGCACATAATTGTTCTTTATATTTATATTTGACTGTCTTATTTTTTTATATATATTTTCTGGACCCCAAAACATCTTTTTTCTAAGGAGACTTATGCCAGGGGAATTGTCAGCGTGAATTCTAAAGGCAAGGATCATGTACAAATTTTGGTTCTAAAATCTTTGTGATTATTTCAAATTTTACATAGTTTTCCTCTAAGTTATTAAGAAGAAAAATTAAGTCACTTTCCTTTGAGCATATTTACCCACCAAGTTAGGGGAACGAGGAATAGCTACCTTATAAGGGGTTGCCTGGTACCTAAACCCATTGGAAAAAAACCTTTACTCATAGGTCAAATATCTGTTTTCTAATCTTGTTAATACTGCATCTCCCGAGAAAGATGAACTCTTCTAAAAGGGAAGTTTTCCACTTTCCTGGACAGAGAAGATTTAGTTAAAAGAAATATATATTATATATATATTTATATTTCCAATTCTTCCTGAGATCCAAAGAGCAGTTCTTGAATTGAAAGGTACTTTTATCCTAAAAACCCCTGTAAAGCTGGTGATTTGTTTTGCCCTTTTTTTCTTCTTTTTTTTTCCAAAGCTTTTTAATGACAATTTTGAATTAATAGCCCTATCAACAGTGGATCTTTTAAACAAAAGAAACTTTGGGCGCGGTGGGAAGGTGTAATGCCAGATGAGTTCTCTTTAGACCCATCTTAATCTCACCATGAAATTCAGAGGCTTCGAAGAAAAGAAAAGGAAAGACAAAAGAGAAGGAAGTCCATGCCCCCAGGGAGTTGAGCAGCCAGTCCCACCATTCCCAGGTTCAGAGGCTGAGACTACACAGCAAAGAGAAGGAAAGGAAAGACAAAAGAGAAGGAAGTCCATGCCCCCAGGGAGTTGAGCGGCCAGTCCCACCATTCCCGGGACAAGCCCGGGGCGGCTGAGGCAGGCCGCAGCAGGGGGGCGAGCACACTGCAGCAGCCAGTGTGGATAGCCCTCTCAAAGCCACCCGACTCGTTCTGGTCATTAATAGAACGGATAACCGGGTCCATGAGACAGGAGACCCCGGAAGACCCAGAAGAGCAGCGGCGGGCGCAGGGAAAGTTACGAAGCGGGGAGAGAAAGGTAAGAAGCGATTCTAGGGTCGAGGGGTCAAAAGTACCCCCCTCTGCCCAAAAGTAAAGACCCTGTTCATCGGTTAAACGTTCCCAGACTGGGCAGCACCAAATTAAATTGTACATCGCCTTGATTCTATTTAGTTGCCATTGTTTTTACGAGATGTTCTTCCCCTCGACGCTGTTTAGTGCCATTGTTCTTGTCTGTCCGTCTCCCCCGATTAGACTGTAAGCCCGTCAAACGGCAGGGACTGTCTCTATCTGTTGCCGACTTGTTCATCCCAAGCGCTTAGTACAGTGCTCTGCACATAGTAAGCGCTCAATAAATACTATTGAATGAATGAATGAAATTAGTTAAATCTCTCTCTCTCTCTCTCTTTTTTTTTCTTTCAGGGAAGGCAACACGTCTTCCATGATTCCAAAACAAGGTAAGGCAGCGATCCGGCTCGGGGTGACTACTCCCCATTTCGTCCAGACAGCCCTACCGATGAGGACTCTTGGACAGGCCCACTGGACAGCCGCACTGGGGCTCTCAGTATTCAATGTCGGCCAGGGTCCGCGACATCTCTACTTGGATGCCCTCCCGGCACCACAAACTTGGTATATCCAAAACAGAGCTCTTTATCCTCCCACCCAATCCGTGTCCTTCCTCTCATCGTAGACGGCACCACCATCCTTCCTGCCTCGCAAGGCCGTCACCTTGAAGTTATCATTGACTCCTCTCTGTCATTTGACTCACGTATTCAATCCCTCGCTAAATCCTGTCGGTCTCGTCTTCGCAACATCACTAAAATCCACCCTTTCCCCTCTCCATTCAAGTTAATACCATGTTAATTCCATCACTCATTCATTTGTTCAATTGTATTTATTGTTTACTGTGTGCAGAGCTCTGTACTAAGCACTTGGAAAGTACAATTTGGCAACAGATAGAGAGAACCCCTACCCACCAATGGGCTCATAGTCTAGAAGGAGGAGGCAAACAACAAAACAAAACATCCTGCCTGGATTTCCTGACATGCCTGCATCAGCCTCCTTGCTGAGCTCCTAGCCTCTAGTCTCCCCCGACCTCCACTCCATACTTCATTCCGCTGCCTGGATCATTTTTCTACAGAAACACTCGGAACACGTCACCCACCTCCTCAGAAAACTCCGGTAGTTGCCCATCCACCTCTGCTTCAAAACTAAATTTCCTCACCCTTGGCTTTAAAGCAGTCCACCACCTTGCCCCACCCTACCTCACCTCACTTCTCCAACCCAGCCCACACACACTGTTCCTCCGGTGCTAACCTTCCCACTCTTCCTCCATCTCGCCCATCTTGCCGCCATCCCCTAGCCCACGTCTCGCCTCTGGCCCGGCCCACCCTCCCTCCTCCTATCCAACAGAAGATTCCTATCCCCCACCTTCAAAGACTTATTGAAGGCATGTCTCCTCCAAAGGGCCTTCTCAGCCTAAACCTCACTTCTCATCTCCCACTCCCTTCCATGTGGCCCTGACTTGCTCCCCTTGCTCTTCCCTCCACCCAGCCCCACAGCACTTCTGTACGTATCTGTCATTTTATTTATTTTTATTGATATCTGTCTCCCCTCTTGTAAGCCCATTGTGGGCGGGGAACGTCACTGTTTATTATTGTACTCTACTCTCCCAACCGCTTAGTAGATTGCTCTATGCCTAGTAATTGCTCAATAAATACAATTGAGAAAACAAACTCAAGTCTCTAAAACATGACCGATTGACTCAGTGATTGGGTAGTGGAATGTGGGACAACCTCCACCCTGAACCCTCGCTCTGGGCTGCCCCCTCCCTGGCCCCTGGGCCCAGAGGGTCCTGCCTCCCAGCCTAGCACAGCCCAAGTCGATAGAGTCAGGGATACATCCGAGATTTCCCAGCCAATGGGAGCCATAGTATTCTGGTCCATTCCTCTAGGGACCTTCAGGCTGGAGCGGCAGAGAGGGATAGAGAACGAGAGGTATCATCGCACCCTCTGTTTGACCTCTCAAGACTCCTGCCCCCTTACCCTGCCTGGCTGAGACTGAAGGAATGAGACCTGAGAGGAGGGAAGGACGAGTGGGAGTTCTAGCCTGCCAAAGTACATGTCAGAAGCTGGTGGCGTGCGTCAGCTTTGCGTACCCAGTTAATAACCCCCACTATTAACACCCTGCTGTGGAGCAGGGGCAGCTGCCACTGGCCCAAGGGGGTTCAGGAGTGAGGCAGAACGTAGACATTTTATTCCATACAGTTGCATGTGGCCTGACAGAGGCCAAGCTGGCAAGGGGACAGAGAGGGGAGGAGGGGGTCAGACTGTGCCATTTCCTGCAGTGGGGCGGGGGGAGGGGAACCACTTTGCATCTTCCCACTTTAGGATTTGCTCCTAATCCTCCCAACCCATTTGGCTCCTCCAGGAGGGATGGATGACACATAGCAGTCACACACACATTCAGGCAGATAGACACACCCTCCTAACTCCCACTATCCCTGTACCCCACGCCCCCAGGGGCACCCCCCTCGGCCAGGAAAGCGAGTCTGTACTCTTGAAGCCAGAGCCGGGCAGATAACTCCCAGTGGACCAAGCCAGGAGGAAGCTGCACTGACTATAGAATTAAGGGCCCCAGGCAACTTCACACCTGGTCTTGAGTCCATCCTCAAAGTACCTGTCCAGAACTCTAGACCCCTGTTTCCAGAACCCGGCTCCCCGTCCAAAGAGGGGCGGTCCTTCTCACCCTGCTCTGGTCCTGGCCCTGGTACTCACACTGGAGACACACGCACATCCATCACCTCTAGGAATTGCCAGAGATTCATGTGGCACCCACGATGCGGTGTTTGACCCTTGACCCTTCCCCAAAGGAAATGGCATTGTCTGGAGGAAGGGGATACAATCTTGGGCTTGGGGTGGGAAGGGGTGTCCAGGGGGGCAGCAGCCTGGGGCCCACCAACTCCCTCATGGGGGCGGCGCAGTACTCGTGGCATCCCATGAGGGGCCGGGTAGTCCTCCACTGTCCACGTGGGCCGGTGGTCCAGTTCGGGTCCGCGCTCCAGCTTCCTGGGGAGAGATGTGACCTTTGATTGGATGATGAGGTGTGCCCCAGGCCGCCCCTGGGAAGAGTGCCAGCCAGTTTGGGCGGTTGGAGGGGATTATAGCGAGGGATAAGGATCCCTTCACTCAAGCACCCGGGACAGTGCCCAGTATCCTCGATTTCTCCCACTTGTACAAAACAGAACCCCAGCAGCCCCAGACTTACGAGGTAACACTCACCATCCTGTCCCCACCATGTGGTCCTAGGGGACGCAGGGATGGATGAGGGGTCCGGGTCTCCCGTGATGCATCTGGGGCTCAGGCTCCTTCCATGGCCTTAAGTATACACCTAATCAGGACTCAGGGCAATCTCACTCTGCCTCCCTCCTCGGGTCAAGGGGGGCTGCCTCCTGGGCCCAGCTCCATCTGTGTCCTCATCCTTCAGCTGGACTGATGCCTGCATGATCACTGGAGAGAGCAGAGAGGAGAGGGAGACCAAGAGAGGAGGCAGGGAGAGAGAGAGAGAGAGAGAGAGAGAGGGAGAGGGGGGATACCCCCTTTGAGACTCATAGACAAAGCGGCTGCCACTCACACTCCCTGCAGGGGAGGCCCTGGCTGGCTTAGCCTGGGTGGGGTCCAGCCTTGGGGCGAACAACCTGGATTTCCCCCGAGAGAGTCATAGCCCCTGCAGACCCCCTCCCCACCCCACCCCACCCCACCCACTTCCCCAGAGTCTTACCTCCAAGCAGGATGGTCTGGAAAACTGCTCCATGGCAGCAGAAAGAAGCTGGGCTTCTGCCCTTTCTCTTCATGCAGTCGAGGCCCCGAACACTTACCGAGTGTCAGTCTGATCCTTCACGCTTGCCCTTCTTCCCCGCTCCAAGTTTGGTCTGACTTGGGCGAGACCACCCCCCATTAAGCACCCTCTTTGGCCAGCTGGGTGTAGGAGACACAGTCCCTGCCCACTGGGAGCTCACAATCTAAGTCACTCATTCCGTCCGGTGATCGGATGTGAGCTCTTCCTCTGTGCCGAGCACTGTATTACACCCTTGGGAGCATAGGATTAGAAAAATTTAAACAGACACCAGCCCTACCTGTAACAAGCCTAGAAGGGGAAACATTGACTTTGGAAAAACCACAGTATGAACACTTCCAAGCGTTCAACACTACATAGCATATGTGGCCCCCGTGCTTAAGAAGTATCGAGTCTGTGACAGACGTTCAAACTGAGGTACACACAGGTGGAATGGCATATACAAGGTCGGTACTCAAGTTTCACGTGCTGAACCCAAGCTCGAATCGGCAGTACGAGTAGATGAAAAACAGACTAAATGAGTACGTAGAGCAAAGGATGGCGGTATTGCATTAAGACATCTATAGTGTTTATTGTATACTATTTGACAGAGCTCTAGACCATGAGGAGGATGGGGGGAGAGTCCTCTATTCCTAAGGACTACCGTTTCAGGCAATCCCTATTTTTACTCCTCACTTAGAGTAGGCGGAGCACAATATCACCATCCACAGATAGATTCCCTGTCCACTATGAGTTTACCATCTAGAGGAGGAAGGAAGATAATAGATATAAATTACACCCATTTAAGTAGGAGCCACGACGAGTCATCTGGAAATATTCTGCAGACTACATTCCAACTCAAGGAGAGATTTACACTTTGGAACTCAGTTTCCCAGGTGCTCAGTACAGTGCTCTGCCTCAATCAATATTTGGGCGGGCGGGGGGGAGGGGAACGACACGACTCAGCTTCTGCTGCTACCACAGTGCTTGTGTTTGTGGTGCTCCGCCTCAGTCCGTCATGTTTATTGAGCACAGAGAGCTCTTAAAGAGACATGGGCGAGTACAAGTTAACGACACATTCCCCTGCCCAAAACGAGCTTCCAGTCTATTCCACACGTGCGGCTAGGGAACCCCCAATCAGTGTTGGGCTTTTGAAGCATCACAATGGAATCCCACAGGGGTGAAGGCGCAAGTTGGATCTTGGGGTAGAGGAATTGGGAAGCCCAAAGAGAGAGTCCCCACCTAGACAGCTGAGGTCGGCGCAATCCTGCCTTCAGAGGGGCTTCCCATTTAAAAGCCCTAGAGGGGCGCAAGACGGTACCACCACCCCCTCTCCGGCCGACGGGTCTCGGTTCCTGCCCGGGGTGGGGGCTCACAGTCTGATGTTACGATACCGACGCTTCCGCGACCAACGCACAGCCCTGAATCCAAGGAGGACGGTGGAGGGCCGGGTGGCCGGAGGAGGTTTCCAGTGGAGAGGAGCTGGATGTGCAACCCTTTGGGGATGATAAGGGGGCTCACAAGCCTTGCGGAAGCAGCTCAGCACCTTCTACCTCATTCCAGGCGCAGGATCCCATGTGGCGAAGGACACTGGCCTTTGTGACTTTATAGTATAGTGGGAAATCCTAGCTACCTAGGGGCTGGCAAGAGCACACGGAACAGGACACAATGACAGACACACACAGAGACAATTAGCATGCACCCTCCCCATGCATCCCATGGTTTCTGCCCCAACCCTTTCTCCCCCAAAGCAAATTGTCATCTCTAGACACAGAGCATAAAATTAAGACTTTACAGCATCACAACCCCTCAATTTCCTCTATTCCAGAGGAATTGTGTTGTCCCAATCAAACCCGACACTTCTCTTCCTCAATCCTTACCTTATCTCCCACGCCAAAAAACCAAAACCAGTCCAGTCACCAGGTATCGCAAGCCTAAGCAGACCAAAGTCATTTCTGAATCTTCCAGAGAAAACCAAAGCCCTTTGCAAGCCACTCCCTCACTGAGCCCAGCCTTAAATTGCCCCAAGTCAGTTCTGAGCCATCAAAATCAACCGATTAGCATCACCATTTCAATAGGCGTTGACTATCAGCCAAGCACTTAGTAGAGGGCTTTGTACAATATAAAACCTCAGTAAACACAACTGAATGAATAAACAAAAGATCAAATAACCAACGGATAACCCCAGGCCCCCCTCACCAAACCCCCAGGGAACAGCTGCCATCTTCTCTCGCCAGCCTAGAGGAAATAACGCCTCCGGACCCTCTATAGGGTAGGGAAAAGGCCAGCAGCCACTGGGGTTTTAAAGGCACAGTTCCACTTGCCCCATTGAAGAGAGACTGGATTTCTGGGGGTGGGGCTGTAGAATCCAGAAAGGAAGAGGCAGAAGGGGATTAAGGAGAAGGGGATTTGCAGCTGCCCGTCGTTAAAAGGATTTGGAAAAAACAAACTTAATTATAGACACCTGCAACCCATTCACAGGCCCCGATTAGACTGTCTCCCCCGATTAGACTGTTAGCCTGTCAATGGGCAGGGACTGTCTCTATCTGTTGCCGATTTGTACATTCCAAGCGCTTAGTACAGTGCTCTGCACATAGTAAGCGCTCAATAAATACTAATGAATGAATGAATGCTCCTTGAGGAGCGGGTCTAATGCTCCTCTGGGGCTTTCCCAGCACTTCAGATAGAGCTTTGCACCCAGGAGGGTGTTGGCTAATTAAGAACAAATGAATGAATGAATCAGTTAATCAATGAACTCAAGCTCTTCACTGAAGCCTCCTCAGTTCCCAGGCCCCACTCTCCCCTCCACTCTGTCTCCCTTTTTTCCTTTTTGTTTCCTTTTCAATGGTATTTGTTAAGCACTGTGCTGGGCCCCGCGGTGGAAAGCAGTTAGGTTGGACAAGGTCCCTGTTCCACGTAGGGCTCGCACTCTCGACGCCCCATTGGACAGATGAGGTGACTGAGGCCCAGAGAAGTGAAGTGACTTGCCCAGGGTCGCGGAGCAGATGGGGGGCAGACCCGGGCTTCGAACCCTGGTCCTTTGCTCCCAGCCCTGGACCCTTTCCCCTTGGCCAGACCGCTTCTCTCCTCCCTGCTTCTGTCCCCTTCAGCTTCCGGGGAAAGGACTGATGGTATAAAAAGCAGGTAGAGGAGGTCAAGTTTCAGGGGGGCTCAAACCAGGAGTCTGGGGAGAGTGGAGGGAAAAGGCAGGGAAGGGGTGGAGAAGACAGGAAGGATGAGTCAGCTTTAAGGCTGGCCACTGATGGCCCTTGTAAACCTTGTACCAATCAATAATAATAATAGTATTTTTTAAGCACTTCTTACATGCCAAGCACTGTACTAAGTGCTGATGTCCAGGGTTTCACTTGTTTCACGGAACACTTTTTATGCTATTGGTTAAGTGCTATGTGTTCAACACTCTTCTAAGCACTGGGATAGCTACAAGTGAATTAGGTCAGGCACAGTCCCTCTCCTGTGTGGGGCTCATAGTCTAGGTAGGAGGGAAAACAGGAAAACTGAGGCCCAGAGAAGTGTAGCAACTTGCCCAAGGTCACACAGCAGGCAGTTGGCGGAGCGGGGATTGGAACTCAGGTCCTTTGACTCCCAGGCCCAGGCTCTTTCCAGAAGGCCACGCAGCTTCTCGGATGTCCGTCTTAATCTTGGGCGTTTCTCCAGTGCTGCTCTCCTCTCCAGAAGCACACAGATACCACTTCCGAGCTGCGGAACTCAGTACCATACTGGCCGGGTCGGCTGAGAATCAGATTAATAATAATAATAATAATGTTGCCATTTGTTAAGCGTTTACTATGTGCAGAGCACTGTTCTAAGTGCTGGGGAAGATCCACATGAGGCTCACAGTTAATCCCCATTTTACAGAGGAGGGAACTGAGGCACAGAGAAGTGAAGTGACTTGCCCACAGTCACACAGCTGACAAGTGGCAGAGCTGGGATTCGAACCCATGACCTCTGACTCCCAAGCCCGGGCTATTTCCACTGAGCCACGCTGGATTAGGGGAGGGGTCGGCTCAGACAGATGGCTGTTCAACCGGCCACTTCTCCTGGGGGGCTGGGACTCACCCGAGGCCACACGGCAGGTCTGCCGTGGGGCTCTCCGGCCTCCCCTCCCAGAATGCTTTGGGGTTCGGACAAGTCACACAGGGTCTCTCGAGACTTAACCTAGAACAGGTTTCCAGTTTTAGGGTGCAGAGATTGGATTGAGGTGCCATGTGTCTGCTGTGTGACCTTGGGTAAGTCGCTGTACTTCTCTGGTCCTCAGTTGCCTCACCTGTAAAATGGGGATTAAGACTTTGAGCTCCACGTGGGACAGCCTCTGTATCCAGCCTCATTGCCTTATACCTACCCCAGTGGTTAGAACAGTGCTTGGCACTTAGTAAGTTCTTAACTAATACCACACATTATTATTATCATTAGCAGTCTAAACAGCGGGGTTCAGCCTTTATTCACTGAACATGCCAAAACCCATCTCAGGCTAATCACATCATCTTCCACGTTCCTTCAAGATGAAGAGCACCCAGAATGCACCTAAGATCTGCGCAGTGCCAGCTCACTGGTTGTGGTCAAAGTGGTTATTCATTCATTCATTCATTCATTCATTCGTATTTATTGAGCGCTTACTATGTGCAGAGCACTGTACTAAGCGCTTGGGATGAACAAGTCGGCAACAGATAGAGACAGTCCCTGCCGTTTGACGGGCTTACGGTCTAATCGGGGGAGATGGACAGACGAGAACAATGGCAATAGAGTCAAGGGGAAGAACATCTCGTAAAAACAATGGCAACTAAATAGAATCGAGGCGATGTACAATTCATTAACAAAATAAATAGGGTGATGAAAATATATACAGTCGAGCGGACGAGTACAGTGCTGTGGGGAGGGGAAGGGAGAGGTGGAGGAGCAGAGGGAAAAGGGGAAAAAGAGGGTTTAGCTGCGGAGAGGTGAAGGGGGGGTGGCAGAGGGAGTAGAGGGAGAAGAGGAGCTCAGTCTGGGAAGGCCTCTTGGAGGAGGTGAGTTTTAAGTAGGGTTTTGAAGAGGGAAAGAGAATCAGTTTGGCGGAGGTGAGGAGGGAGGGCGTTCCGGGACCGCGGGAGGACGTGGCCCGGGGGTCGATGGCGGGATGGGCGAGACTGAGGGACGGTGAGGAGGTGGGCGGCAGAGGAGCGGAGCGTGCGGGATGGGCGGTAGAAAGAGAGAAGAGAGGAGAGGTAGGAAGGGGCAAGGTGATGGAGAGCCTCGAAGCCTAGAGTGAGGAGTTTCTGTTTGGAGCGGAGGTCGATAGGCAACCACTGGAGTTGTTTAAGAAGGGGATTGACACGCCCAGATCGTCTCTGCGGGAAGATGAGCCGGGCAGCGGAGTGAAGAATAGACCGGAGCGGGGCGAGAGAGGAGGAAGGGAGGTCAGAGAGAAGGCTGACACAGTCTAGCCGGGATATAACGAGAGCCCGTAACGGTAAGGTAGCCGTCTGGGTGGAGAGGAAAGGGCGGATCTTGGCGATATTGTAGAGGTGAAACCGGCAGGTCTCGGTAACGGATAGGATGCGTGGGGTGAACGAGAGAGACGAGTCAAGGATGACCCCGAGATCGCGGGCCCAAGAGACGGGAAGGATGGTCGCGCCATCGACAGTGATAGAGAAGTCTGGGAGAGGACCGGGTTTGGGAGGGAAGATGAGGAGCTCAGTCTCGCTCATGTTGGGTTTTAGGTGGCGGGCCGACATCCAGGTGGAGACGTCCCGGAGGCGGGAGGAGATGCGAGCCTGAAGGGAGGGGGAGAGGACAGGGGCGGAGATGTAGATCTGCGTGTCATCTGCGTAGAGATGGTAGTCAAAGCCGTGAGAGCGAATGAGTTCACCGAGGGAGTGAGTGTAAATGGAGAACAGAAGAGGGCCAAGAACTGACCCTTGAGGAACTCCAACGGTTAAAGGATGGGAGGGGGAGGAGGCTCCAGCGAAGGAGACCGAGAATGACCGGCCAGAGAGGTAAGAGGAGAACCGGGAGAGGACAGAGTCCGTGAAGCCAAGGTGAGATAAGGTATGGAGGAGGAGGGGATGGTCGACAGTGTCAAAGGCAGCAGAGAGGTCAAGGAGGATCAGAATGGAGCAGGAGCCATCGGATTTGGCAAGAAGGAGGTCACGGGTGACCTTAGAGAGAGCAGTCTCGGTAGAGTGGAGGGGACGGAAGCCAGATTGGAGGGGGTCTAGGAGAGGTTAAAGATTTAACTCTGAATAAACCAGGCCAATTTGGGATGAAAGGGTCTTCTAGGAGGGTACAGAGACCATGGAAAAGCAAAGAAAGCGAAGCCGAAAATTGAAAGTATTGAAACGTGGCGTAAACCTGACCTTGGAAAATAAAGAGGTGACTCTATATTGTAAATCAGTGCCACGAAGTTTCTCTTAACTTAGAGATGTCGCTAAAAGATGTCTCTGATGATGGCTGGAAACTGAGGAAGGAAATGTAGAATCAAAGGAGAGCCTCTAAGCTCGTTATGGGCAGCGAATGTGTCTGCTAGTTTGCTTAAGAATAATAATGATTATTATTATTTTTATTATGGCATCTGTCCCACTGCTTAGTATAGTGCCTGACACATAGTAAGCACTTCAATACCATAAAAAAGGGCTATCGACTTTCACCAGAAAAACCAACTCAGCAGCAACATCGGTGATGGCCTTTAACCCGGAAGCAGTGTGAATCCTCTGGTACACAACAGCAGCTGGGCTTGGCACTATTAAGTGCTTAAATATACCACAATTATTATTATTATAAGGGGCAGGCTTCAATCCATCAACAGTCGATCAGTGCACAGCATTTACTGAGCACTGTCAAGCACTGTATTAAGCAACTGGAAGAGTCCGCTACGGTTATTAGACAAAATCCCTGCCTTCAAAGGGCAAACAGGTCAGCAACTTGCCAGCTGGAGTCCTTTCAGCCTTAATTGTCATCTCTCTGAGAAGAGGAGAGAAGAGGCATCTTTCCCATCATTCTGAACTAGCCCTAAGCCTGTCTTATTAGTCTTAATTGATTTCAGTTGTTCTTAATTAGCCTCATTAACAGTAAAGGAAGAGTAAAACAAAATTTTACAGGTTACCGATGGAGTAAGGGCTAAAGATTTTGGCTCAGCACCTCCATGGTCTTGAGTTCTGATCCAGCTTGTGAAATCCAAATCTTTTTAAGATTCTAACAATGGAGCCTGGACTCTGAAGCCTGGTTTTGTCCCCTTGGGATTTTGAGGCCCGATTTTGTCCCTGTTTGGGGCTCTGAGGCTTGGTCTGTCTCCCTTGGACTCAGAAAGCTGAGATTTCATCTGAGGGAGGACATTCCTGTCAGAGATAACACAAAGCCAGGTCACCCAGTGGACAGAGTGCTGATCTGGGAGTCAGAAGAAGTGGGTTCCAATCCTGTCTCCACCACTTGCCTGGTGTGTGACCTAGGGTGAAGTGCTGCTCTGTGCCTCAGTTTCTTCAACTGTAAAATAGGGATTCGATACACATTCTCCCTTCTTTTTTTATGGCATTGGTTAAGCACTTTATTATGTGCTAGGGACTGGTCTAAGCAGTGGGATAGAGAAGCAGCGTGGCTCAGCGGAAAGAGCACGGGCTTGGGACTCAGAGGTCATGAGTTTGAATCCCCGCTCTGCCACTTGCCAGCTGTGTGACTGTGGGCAAGTCACTTCACTTCTCTGTGCCTCAGAGATCTCATCTGTCAAATGGGGATTAACTGTGAGCCTCACGTGGGACGACCTGATTCCCCTGTATCTACCCCAGCGCTTAGAACAGTGCTTGGCACATAGTAAGCGCTTAACAAATACCAACATTATTATTACAAAGTAATTAAGCCGGACAAAGTCCATGTCCCACCTGGGACTCACAGTCATCATGCCCATTTTTACAGATGAGGCTACTGAGGCACAGAGAAGTTAAATTACTGGTCTAAGGTCACACAGCTGCCAAGCCAGGGACTGTGGCCGACCTGCTCATTTCGTCTGTTCCCCAATGCTCAGGACAGTGCTCGGCTCACAGTAAGCATTTAAACAGCACAGAGATTTATTATGATTCAATTCATTCATTCAATCATGTTTATTGAGCGCTTACTGTGTGCAGAGCACTGCACTAAGTGCTTGAAAAGCACAGAAGAGCACCACTTTGTCATAGGGGAAACAAAGAGGATTTGTTCGACGAGAGGAGAGCAGAAGCAGGAGACGGCCAGTGAAAAAAGGAGCAGTAAGAGTAGTTTAACATATAATGCCAATCTATTTATGGATATATACCTATATGCAGGAGTTAGAGCACCATACTTAAATACTAAAAGAGCTACTGGGAATGCTATGACTTAGGGTGTGGGAATTAATCAAAAAAGGCATCCGGGAGGAGGGGGGGAAGAAGGAGGAGGGAGACAAAAAGGCTTTGAGGATAGGAGGAGATGTGTCAAACGGCAGGGACTGTCTCTATCTGTTGCCGACTTGTTCATCCCAAGCGCTTAGTACAGTGCTCTGCACATAGTAAGCGCTCAATAAATACTATTGAATGAATGAATAATAATAAGACTAATTATAGTGGTATTTGTTAAGTGCTTACTCTGTCGAGCAACGTATTAAACTCTGAGGGAGTTACAAGATAATCAGGTCCCACACGAGTTCCTCATGAAGCTCACACTCCAAGTAAAAGGGAGAACACATATTCAGTTGAAGAAACTGAGACCCAGAGAAGTCAAGTGACTTGCCCACAGTCACATAACAGGTACGTGGAGGAGCTGGGATGAGAACCTACCTTCTCTGACTCGGAGGCCAGGGCTCTTTTCACTAGGCAACTCCGCTTCCCTATCCTCTTTAGGTAGAGGGTCACAATGAAAGGCATTGGGAAGCCCCTAGGAGTCTAATCTGAGGACCTGGGTTCTAATCTCAGACCCGCCACTTCATTCATTCAGTTGAATTTACCGTGTGCTTACTGCAAGGGGAGCATCGTACTAAATGCTTAGTAGAGTGCAATACAACACATAAACAGTCACAGTCCCTGCCCACAAAGAGCTTCCAGGCTAGAAGTGGGGAAACAACGTTAATATAAATAAATAACAAATCATTATTTGGGCAGGGAGGGGAAAGAACAAAGGGAGCAAGTCAGGGTGACCCAGAAGGGAGTGGGAGAAGAGGAAAGAGGGCTGTAGTCAGCAAAGTCCTCTTGGAGGAGATGGGCCTTCGATAAGATTCTGGAGGCGGGGGAGAGTAATTACCTATTTGATTTGAGGAGGGAGGGTATTCCAGGCCAGATGCAGGATGTGGGCCAGGGTCAGCGACAAGATAAGAAGAAGAAGAATGGCATTTGTTAAGCGCTTACTATGTGCAAAGCACTGCTGTAAGCACTGGGGAGGATACAAGGTGATCAGGTTGTACCACGTGGGGCTCACAGTCTTCATCCTCATTTTACAGATGAGGTAACTGAGGCACAGAGAAGTGAAGTGACTTGCCCAAAGTCACACAGCTGACAAGCGGCTGAGCTGGGATTTGAACCCATGACCTCTGACTCCCACGCCTGTGCTCTTTCCACTGAGCCACACTGCTTCATTCATTCATTCAATCCCATTTATTGAGCTCTTACTCGGTGCAGAGCCCTATGCTAAGCACTTGGAAAGTACAGTTCGGCAACAGATAGAGACAATCCCTACCCAACAATGGGCTCACAATCTACAAGGGAGAGACAGACAGCAATACAAGTAGACAGGCATCACTACCATCAAAATAGATAAATAGAACCATAGATAAATGCACACCATTGAAAAATTAAATAGAACAATAAATATATACAAATATGTACAAGTGCTGTGGGGAGGGAAGGGGGTAGAGCTGGGGGGATCGGGGGAGGGAGTCAGGGCGATTGGGAGGGGAGGAGAAGCAGAGGGAAAGGGAGGGCTCAGTCTGGGAAGGCCTCCTGGAGGAGGTGAGCTTTCGGGAGGGCTTTGAAGAGGGGAAGAGAGTCAGTTCGGCGATGTGAGGAGGGAGGGCATTCCAGGTTGACGGTGGGGCAGGTGAGAATGAGGCCCAGCGAGGAAGTTAGCGGCAGAGGAGGGGAGTGTGCGGGCTGGGCTGTATGCGTAGAGCACTGTTCTAAGCACCGGGGTAGATACAGGGTAATCAGGTTGTCCCTATCCCAGTTCTAATCCTCATTTTACAGATGAGGAAACTGAGGCACAGAGAAGCTAAGTGACTTGCCCACAGTCACACAGCTGACAAGTGGCAGGTGGAGATTCAAACCCATGACCTCTGACTCCCAGGTCCGTGCTCTTTCCACTGAGCCAAGCTGCTTCTCATTCAGTTTGACTCAGATCAGAGGGAGCGAGTCACGGCCATGTGGAAGGGAGTGGGAGAAGAGGAAATAGAAGGTTGTCAGGAAAGGCCTCAAGGAGGAGATGTTGTGGAAACCCCTAAGGTCAACAGCCACTGAGCAGCAGCGTGGCCTAGTGGATAAGAGCATGGGCCTGGGAGTCAGAAGGACCTGGATTCTAATCCTGTCTCTGCCACGTCTTCTGGGTGACCTTGGGCAAGTCGCTTAACTTCTCTGGGCCTCAGTTCCCTCATCTGTAATACGGGGATTAAGAGTGTGAGCCCCATGTGGGACAGGAACTGTGCCCAACCTGATTTAACTTGTAGCCACCCCAGTGCTTGGAACAGTGCTTGGCGAAGTTTTGTCTTATGCTGTCGAATGGTCTCCTATCCGTCGCGACACCGTGGACTCATCTATCCCAGAGCATCCTGCCTCCATCAGCAATCACTCTGTTATTGTATCCCAAGACTTTACTTGGTAAAAATCTGGAAGCAGTTTATCATTGCTTCCTTCCACGCAGTAAACTTGAGTCTCCGCCCTCGACTCTCTCCCATGCTGCTACCACCCAGTACAGGGGTTTTGACTCGTAGCAGACTGCTTTCCACTTGCTACTCACTGCCCAAGATAGGAATGGAATGGAATGGAATGGACAAGCCTCTGCTCGACTCTCCCTCCCTCTTGAGACTGGTAGAGTACTGGACACTCTCCAGGTGCCACCCTGAGAGGGGAGCTTAATAAGTACACCGTTATTATTAAGATTAAAATGGGGATTAAGAAAGTGAGCCCCACGTGAGACACAGACTGTGTCCAACCCGATCATCTACCCTAGTGCTTAGAGCAGGGCCTGGCACATAGTAAGTGCCGAAAAATACCATAATCATTATTATTATTAGCCATTGTCGCACTGGTGATTCAGCCTAGGGGATGCACACTCCCCCTGCCCCAGGGATGGGCGTTGCATTACTGGACATTTGCTCGTCGCCCGTTCCAACCTCCGACCGAAGGGCAGAAACCGGAGAAGGCAGTAATGATGCCCTGGAGTAGAGAACCTGCCAACAGCGTTTGGAACAGCTGGCGAGCGGCCCTGTCCAGTCCTCGTTACGCAACCGCTGACTTTTCACCACGCTGGGCTGCCTGCGGACAAGTGGATCCAAATCGTGCCCAGGACAGGGACCTCACGGATGGGAAGGAAACGAAGGGTCTCGCCGCTCCCCTCGCCCCCGGACCCAGCTGCCATAACTCTTCACTGGCTGCACTATGAAAAAGGTGGCCTGCTGTAAATAAATCCCGAGCAGCCTAACACAGGACAAAAGGAAAGGATGTGGGTTTTGCCATCTGAGGCCCTGGGCCTGCTCGCTGGGTCTCCCCCTGAGGCTCTGGGCCTGGCCTTGCGTGCCATGGCCCCTCCTGAGGCCCCGGTGTCGTTACCCAAGCAGTGGCAGAGTGATTTCCGCAGGTCAGCGAGCAGCTGCGGGTAAGCACACACACATTGAGCAGGTCCCGCCCGCAGCCACAGCGCTGCTGCTGGCTCGGAGCGGCCGGCGTCACCCGCGGGACAGTCTGGAGCCTGCAATCGCCGCCACACAACTTACCTATGCCTAGGCATAACCCAGACCCTCCCTGCAGGGCTGTGGAGGCTGTGACTGCCCAGTGACTCATTCCCGTCGCATCCTCTGCCCACCCTCGGCTAGATAGTGTGAGCCCCCGGGGGGGAGAGGCGACCCAGGGACATCTGAGCCACTGTCCTCCTCCATTCCCCCAGAACTTCATACTTGACTTAGTGTGCTCTATGGCGAGAGCCTGGATTGGGAGTCAGGAGACCCGATTCTAATCCTGACCCTGCCACTTGTCTGCTCTGCCAGTGGGCAAGTCACTTACCATCTCTGTGTCAGTTTCCTCATCTGGAAAATGGGGACAAAATTCCTCTTCTCCCTCCCCTTTAATAATAATAATAATAATAGTAATGGCATTTAAGCGCTTACTATGTGCCAAGCACTGTTCGAAGCTCTGGGGTAATCAGGTTGTCCCACGTGGGGCTCACAGGCTTCATTCCCATTTTACAAAGGAGGTAACTGAGGCACAGAGAAGTTAAGCATGAGTTCTGTGTGTGACAGGAACCATATTTTTTAATGCTATTTGTGAAGTGCTTACTATGTGCCAGGCACTGGGGTAGATACAAGCTTATCATGTTGTCCCGCATGTACCTGTCCCGCATGGGGCTCACAGTCTTACTCCCTATTTTACAGAGGAGGTAACTGAGACCTAGAGAAATGAAGTGACTCACCCAGAGTAACACAGCAGACAAGGGGCAGAGATTAGAACCCAGATCCTTCTGACTCCCAGACCTGAGCCCTAGACCTGTGCTTTAAATCTCATCTAGCAATAATAATAATAAATACAGTATTTCTCAAGCGCTTACTGTGTACCAGACACTCTTCCAAGCACTGGAGTGGGTACAAGATAATTGGGTTGGAATTATCAGATGATCATCATTATAATTATAATTATAGTATCTGTTAAGTGCTTACTATGTGCCAAGCACTGTTCTAAGCACTGGGGTATATACAAGGTAATCAGGTTGCCCCACATGGGGCTCACAGTCTTAATCTCCATTTTACAGATAAGGTAACTGAGGCACAGGAGGTTAATTGGCTTGCCCAAGGTCACACAGCAGAGAAATGGCAGAGCCGGTATTAGAACCCACAGCCTCTGACTCCCAAGTCCGTGCTCTTGCCACTAGGCCAAGCTACTTCTCTCACCTGATTATCTTATCTGATCATTTTATCTCTTCCCCAGCGCTTAGCAGAGTGCTTTGCACATAGTGCTTAACAAAGACCTTTATCATTGTTATTATCATCATCATCACTTAGACCAAGTCCAGTGCAGGACAGGGACAGTGTTCAACGTGATTAACTACCCCAGTGCTTAGAATAGTGCTGGACATATAAAAAGCTCATAACAAACATCAGGATAATAATCAGGACTTGACAGAGAAAGAATCAACAGCGTGAGGAATAAGCAGATGGCTGAAGATGGCGGCCACATGCTCGGCACCTGGCTTCTTGTGGGGGGGGGGGGGCGCCTGGGTCCCTCCAGGTCAGGGTTGAGGATAGGGGCGACCAACTGAAGCTATGGGACTGAGGGCCCGGACCTCCTCCAGCTCTGGAGGGGATCCGCAAGTGGACGGGCCAGTCAGAGTGACCCACCGTGCTCTCCCCCCGCCCCCCCCGGCTCCCTCTTGATATTGTGAACCCCACATGAGACAGGAACTGTGTCCAACCTGATGAACTTGCATCCACCCTAGCGCTTAGTACAGTGCTTGACACTTAGTAAGCGCTTAACCAATAGCATAATTACTCCTTTCACAGTGCTCTTCCTACAGCAAGCGTTCATTAAATACGATCGATTGATCGTGTGAGGGGCAGGGAGATGCGGCTTGGCCGGATCCCGGCCCAGGGTTGCCACCATCAGAGCTCCGGCGGGAGTCACCGAGGCAGCCATTCCTCGTCTCCTCCTCTGCCCAACCGCTGTGAGCTTTTCGCCACCGGTGGCCTCTCCCCACCTCTCAGCTTGTACTTTTTCTGTGGTTCCAGAAGTGCTCTGGCTCCTGATTTTATCCTCCTCTGCCACAATCTCATCACTTAGGGCCCCAGTAGGATTGCTATTAAATGCTTGCTGAGTGCACAGCACTCTACTAAATGCTGGGAAAGTATAAACAAGTGGGAATTAAACCCTGCTCCTGTCCCACAGGGGATTCACTATCTAAAAATAGAAACAGAGAGGGGGAACTTATGACAGACATGTAAGGAGAGACTAAACAAATCACTGAGGCCACCTAAAAGACGAGGCCCCAAATCGGGAGGGTGCCTCGGCAGGAGGAGCAGAATTTCTGGCTCTTGGTGGCTCAGAGCCCAGTCACCACCGCAGTCACAGTGACGGCTCCAGCAGCAGCTGCTAGGGCCTTCCCCAGCTCTTGTAGAGGCTGCTACTGTTCTCGTTTTCATTGCAATCAAGTCGTTCTTGGACCCAATGTTTTCAGCAACTGAACCCTTGGGGGAGACCAGGACAAAAGCATCAGATAACCAGGGAGGCCGGCCCTGTGTCTTACCTCTGGTATCCCGCCACTGACCTCTGTGGCTTCTCCATCCCCACCGCCAGTTGTCTCATCCCCCTTCCTACCGTAGAAATGGCACAGCGTAGTGGATAGAGCACATGCCTGGGAGTCAGAAGGTCACGGGTTCTAATTCCAGCTCCGCCACTTGTCTGCTGTGTGACTTTGGGCGAGTCACTTTGCTGGGCCTCAGTTCCCTTATCTGTAAAATGGGGGTCGTGACTGTGAGCCCCATGTGGGACAGGGACTGCGTCAAACCCAATTTGCTTGTATCCACCTCAGTGCTTAGTACAGTGCCTGGCACATAGTAAGCGTTGAACAAATACCAGAATTATCACCACGTTCAGCAGTCATCAGACTAACAAGGCTGTTTGCAGCTTCTTTATTGGCACGCAGATCCTTTCCCAGCATGCCTTTCACAGAAAGGAATGTCCTTCAGAGGGGAAATGACACCAGGGAACCCCGCGGCCTGATGTCGGCCTGTTCCTCCAAACCGATACGTTCTAGGAAAAAGAGGAACCTCTCGGCACAAAATTCAGCACGTACACCCCTGATCAACCTGCAGGGATTCAAAGGTAGGTATGATAATGGTTTTACAGCGATGCCGTTTTTATACTTTCCAACATGAAGAGGAGGTTGATTTGGGCAAAGGTAGAGTAGTTCGGCAGTCTTGTAGGAGAGAGATAAGCCCGCCGCAGAGTCTGACTGGGTCTGGTGCTGGCCTGAGGAGAAGACACAGCCCCACAAGACCCCTTCCACCCCTGACCAAACCCCCACAGCCCATGAGATGGAGTCTTTGTGTCCAGCACAGAGACCATTTCACCAGACATCTGGGATCCTCCCGGCCCTGAAAGTGGGACCTTCCAAAAGAAAGGTAGCAGCGAAAATTTTTTCCTGCCCCCGACTGCCCTTTTAGGAATGAAATCCCCACCAAGCCATCCCAGGGCCCACCTTAGCCCCAGAGCAGCTCGTTGGCCTTTTGGGGCGAGGTGGGGGGGAGGCAGTCATCCTGGACCCCTCTGGGCCTGCCAGTGTCAGAGCCCAGTCCCTCCTCAGTCTGTGGCTGGAGGAGGGAGCCTGGGGAAACCAGATGGCACTTACAACCCACGGTGTCGCCGACCCCGAGGGCTGAGGCACCTATCAGAACCTAAAAGGTCCCAGGTGTCACGGCCTTACCTGGCCAGAGCCCTTCTCCCCCTTTCCACAAGCAAGCACCCGAGACCACTCCATTAGGAGAGCCGGCTGGCCTAGGGGGAGGGATGGCTTTCACTAGCCTTTGGCCGAAGCCAAGATTTGACCAAAGCCATCACCAGTAGCTTCAGGCTCTGGGGGCACATGACCTTCTGACTGGTGGTTGAGGGAGAGGCCGTGGACCTCTGAGGCCCCAGCCTGGACCACCATTTCCCAAGGGGAGGGGAGATCGAATATCAGGGTGGCAGCTGGCCCCCTCCACCCTTGGGGCCTGATCCAGGAAGACTGTGAGGGTGGTCTGGGGGCTGGTGGCCATTTTGGCAAGGAAGGTGGTCTGCTGAGGGCCCGTGGGCTCTTCTTGGGGGAGGAGGAGGTACTCAAATAATTCCGTAGAGAATGGCCAGGGGAGTAGGCGAGGGGGGAAAGGTCTGGGCAGCGTTTCCCCTGCCCGGTGCTGGGCATTGAGGATGAGGTGTGGGCTTGTAACCATGGGCAGGAGCCAAGACTTTCTACAGTGGGACTCGGGCACCCTCGCGAGCAGAAAGTTGGCTGCTTGGGGCAGGGAGCGGCAGGGGTCCACAAGGACAGAGTCCATCCCTTCCCCTGCTGCATCCAAGGTGTCCTGGGAATCCCATGGGGATGATGACTGAAGCCTCTCTCCTCATCCCTCTCTGCAACACCAGAGAGCCCTAGAGCACAGCCCCACCCGTACTATGCTGGCTTTCTCGGCAGCCCTAGTGGGCCGGGGTGTGGAGGAGAGGGGTGGTCATCCTGGGGTGGGGGGGAAGGTGAGGGGGTACCCCCTTCCACCAGCACACCAGCAATGTTCGAGTCCAGGAACCCCAAACCTGGGCAGCCCTAGGAACAACTGGGAAAGGGAATACTGGGTCCTGAGAGGAAGGAGAAGTCAATAGGCTGGAGGAAGGAGGATGGTAGAGCCAATTCCTCTGCCCAGAAGGGACTCTGGTGCCTCCCCGGAGACCTCTCTGCTTTCAGAACCGAGGGGGCATCTCAGCTGGCCCCCCGAGCCCCAGATTCTGAAGATATACTGCTAGGAATGGGACCCTATGACCCCCTGTTCCAGAATGGCAGAACTGGGCATGTCACAAAAAAAGGGCAACTCCACCTGCCTCCAAAAAAGGCAGGCTGGGACCTTGAGTTCTTGGTGGGGGGGGCGGGGGAGAGGTCAATATCGAGCACCAATCTGGCCCCCCCACCCACATCATCACCCCAATACACCGCACCACCTTCCCGAAAGGTGCAGCCGGAAGAGATTCCTGGGATTCTTCCCCCATCCAGCTCAGCAGCCGGAAACCGGCTGGTTATCCCAACAGAAGATGCAGAAACTCAGGCAGCGGTCAAGCACGTGTGGGATAATGGGGTCCTTCCATCCCATTCAGATGTGACTGGCGACACCCGAATATGAACCTGCCGGTCACCAAACTCCCTGGAATGTCCTGCCGGCTGTGTCACACAGCAAAGTGACTGGAGGCGGGTGACCGAGCCAGAGATGGGGTAGGGTCCGTCCAGGCCCTGGTGGGATCCCCATGGGGCGGGGAGGTGGAAGGGAGAGGGACGCCAGCACCGAGTAGGAAGCGGCCCCAGCACCGTCCTGCCTACATGGCAAATTCCTCCGGGAGCTGGTCATCCCCCAGGAGGCTAAGGGACGTGCAATGGCCAGACCTCCTCCTGCACAGGTCCCCTTGAGTCCCGCCCCCCGCCAGCTGATGGGCAGGGCTGGAGGCGAGCACTTTGCCCTCTGGGACACAGCCGAAAGTGTAGCCGTGGGAGGCGGGGGAGGCCAGGGTGAGGCCTGGGGGCGAGAGTTGACCCTGGCACTGGCCAAGACGGACGTCATCCAAACTGCGGCTGTGGGAGTCACGGCAGGTCCGGCTTCCTCCCACGCTGATCTGCAGGGGGGCGGGATGAGGCAGAAGACAAGTAAGCCCGGCTCTCTGGACTACAGCTTCCCCCAGCCTGTCCGTCCATCAGTTCTGGGGCCCTCTGAGGACAGGCTCCCAGTGGGATTGACCGGCTCACCGTTCCAGCCTCCGGTCAGCTGCCTTTCCATTCTGTCCCATCCCATTCCCTGCCCCTGCCCTGCAGACAGCTCTGCCATCTGCATCTAGACAGGTTGGTTGGCTTAGGTGACCAAACATCAGGGCTCGAACAGCCTGGTTTCCAGCAATCTAATCCATCCCCTGCCCACTTCACAGACGCCCAGGATCTCTCCGGCTCTGGCACCAAACTGCCCTCTGGGGCAGCTCAGGAGTACCACCTGTGTTTAGAGGGGGGCTGGACTTAACTTCTCTGTGCCTCAGTTCCCTCATCTGTAAAATGGGGATTAAGACCGTGAGCCCCACGTGGGACAACCTGATTCCCCTGTGTTTACCCCAGTGCTTAGAACAGTGCTCTGCACATAGTAAGCGCTTAACAAATACCAACATCATTATTATTATTATTATTATTAATCCAAGATGTCTGGAGTGAGAAGAGGGCGTGGAATACCCCCCTCAGAGAAAGGCTCTGAGTTCTGGTCCTGGGCAGATCTCAGCAAGGTAGGGGTTATAATAATGAAAGTAATAATGACAATCATAACTATGATAATAATAATAATGGCATTTGTTAAGTGCTTACTATGTGCCAAGCACTGTTCTAAGCACTGGGGTAGATATAAGGTAATCAAGTTGTCCCATGTGGACCTCAGAGTCTTAATCCCCATTTTTACAGATGAGGGAACTGTGGCACAGAGAAGTTAAGTGACTTGCCCAAAGTCACACAGCTGACAAGTGGTAGAACCTGGATGAGAACCCACAACCTCTGACTCCCAAGCCCATGCTCTTTCCACTTTGTTAAGCACTTATTATGTGCCAGGCACTGTACTAAGCACTGGGGTGGAGACAAGCAAATGGGGTTGGACACAGTCCCTGTCGCACATGGGGCTCACGGTCTTAATTTCCATTTTACAGATGAGGGAACTGAGGCCCAGAGAAGTGAAATGATTTTCCCCAAGGTCACCCAGCAGACAAGTGGCAGAGCCGGGATGAGACCCCAGGTCCCTCTAACTCCCAGCCTGTGCTCTATCCACTAGGGCACACTGCTTCTCCTAGTGATGGGTAGGTCATCACTAGGCTATGCTAGGCGTGATGCCAACTCTATCTGGCCGCTCCCCATCAGGACCGCTCTGAAGCCCACCTGCCCGGGTGGGCCATCCTACCTGAGGGAGAGTATCTGCAGTCTGTCCCTTGGTTTTCAGCAGCGTGATCTGAACCATAGCGATGGAATCCTGCAGTGGGCCTGTAGGGAGATGGGGTCAGAAAATGGGAATACCAGTTTCAAGAATGGGCTAACCCGGGCACCGACCTGGGCACTTGCCCGGGCAGTGTCCCTCCATCCTCCCTCCCCAGGATCAGGCACCTGCTCCATCCATGCTACGGCCCTACAGAGTCCCCTTCCCTCCCTCCCCACATGGCGTGGAGGTCAGAATGCAGTGGGGAGAGGGGGACGGGGAGGCTGGGTAGCCTTTTGGCCATTGGTAATTCATTCACTCATTCAATTGTATTTATTGAGCACTTCCTGTGCGCAGAGCACTGTACCAAGTCCTTGGGAGAGTACACTATAACAATAAACAGACATGCCCTGCCCCAAAGGAGCTTACAATTTAGAGGGGAAGGCTGACATTAACATAAAATAAATAAATGACAGATAAGTACATAAGTGCTGTGAGATGGGGAGGGGGGATGAATAAAGGAACAAGTCAGGGCAACACAGAAGGCAGTGGGAAAAGAGGAAAGGGGGCTTAATCAGGAAAAACCTCTTGGAGGAGATGTGCTTTCGATAAGACTTCGAAAGTGGGGAGAGTCACTGTCTGTCAGATTTGAGAAAGGAGGGCATTCCAGGCCAGAGGCAGGATGTGGGTGAGGGGTCGGCAGCGAGATAAACGAGATCGAGGCTCAGTGAGGTTAGCATTAGAGGAGCGAAGTGTGTGTGCTGGGTTGTAGTAGGAGAGTAGCGAGGTGAGGCAGAAGGAGGCGAGGAGACTGTGTGCTTTAAAACTAATGGTGAGGACAGTTTTTGTTTGATTTGAGATGGATGGGCAAGCACTGTAGTTTTTGAGGAGAGGGAAACATGGCCTGAACGTTTTTGTAGGAAAATGATCCAGAGAGCAGAGGGAAGTGTGGACTGGAGTGGAGAGAGACAGAAGGTTGGGAGTGGGGCCGGGGGAAGCCCCATGTCCTCCCTCTGGACCCCTGCTGCTCCCAGCTACCCCTGAAGCAAGATCCGACCTTGCTCACTGTTAGGGGACGGAAGGTGAGAGAGCAGGCTGCCAGTGCATCTGAGGTGAGGAAGGGAGGATGTCTCCAGCCCAACCTCCAAGGATGGGGCTGGCTGGAATGGAGGCCCACAGAGGCCAGAATGGGGCAGGAGTCTGTAAGGAGCGCGGTGGGGGCTGGGCACTCCTGACTTCTCCAGTTTCAGAAAGAGTCCGTGTGTCCGGCACTCAGATGCCCCCAGGTGAGCCGGAGGCTGGCACGAAGAGAGGCCAGTAGGCTGGTCCCAGTGCCACTAAGCCAGGAGTTTTAGGTGGCCACGTGCTCCCTGCTTTGTTGGATCTGTACCCTTTGGGTACTCACCCTCAGTTTAGACTACGTAGACTTCCTACTTAAAATGTTAGCCCTACGTGGGACCTGATTATCTTGGATCTACCCCAGTGCTTAGTACAGTTCGTGGAACAGAGTAAGCGCTGAACAAATTTAAATTATTTCTATTACTATTAATATCATTCACCCTCAGCCTTACCACACTTAATAATAACACACTATTTGTTAAGCATTTACTATATGTCAAGCACTTTGCTAAGTGCTGGGGCGGATATAAGCAAAACAGATTGGATATAGTCCCCGTCCTATGTGGGGCTCACAGTCTCTATCCCCATTTTACAGATGCAGAAACTGAGGCCCCAAGAAGTGAAGTGACTTGCCCGAGGTCATAGAGTAGACAAGTTGGAGCAGCCAGGATTAGAATCCATGACCTGACTCCCTGGCCCGTGCTCAATCCACTATGCACATATCCATAAATGATTTATTCATTTATTTTAATGTTTGTCTTCCCATCTAGAAAGCAGGAAATGTGGACAGGAATCGTGACTACCAACTGTGTCATATTGTCCCAAGGATTTAGTACAGTGCTCTGCACAGAATAAGTGCTCAATAAGCAGCATGACCTAGTGGATCAAGCAAAGCACTGGGTGCCAGAAGGACCTGGGTTCTAATCCCACCGCTGCCACTTGTCTGCTGAGTGACTTTGGGCAATTCGCTTCACTTCTCTGTGCCTCAGTTACCTCAACTGTAAAATGGGGATTAAGACCGCAAGGCCCATGTGGGACATGGACTGGGCCCACCCTGGGTAGCTTGTATCTACTCCAGTGCTTAGTACGGCACCTGGGATGTAATAAGTGCTGAAGAAATACCATAAAAATGTGCTTAGTTCAGTGCTCTGCAAACAGTGAGTGCTCGATAACTACCATGGATTGATTGTTTGCTTTGATATGAGAGCACAAGAACATACCTGCACAGAGGACCCTCACCCAGGGCTTGTGACCAAGCTCCGGTCTGGGGCAACGGGACGGAGCACTAAGCTGGCGGCGGCTGGAGGCGGAAGGTCCATGATGACCTCTGCGGGACACGGCTGGTCTGTGCCAACCAGACCGGGAACTCCTGCAGGCCAGACCTGGGTCCACCGGCCTTCACCTGGGGTGGGGCCTGTGTCCACGCACTTCAAGCGAGGTCTGCAATTGCCCACTTCTGCGAGGGGCAGGGCCAGAGTCCACCCACCTCAGTCTGGGGTCTGCATCTGCCCTAGTCCACGTGGGGAAGGGCCTTCTTCTACCCCATTTCAGGGCAGGACCTGCATCTGCGAGGCAGGGCCTGCTCTGGCTGCTTCCTTGTGAGCCTGTGACCCGCCAGGCAGTACAACTGGCCCCTGCCTTGTTCACCAACTGGGCCACTTTCCCCTGAAGCTGTCCCTGTGCAGCTAGTGGGATGAATGAAAGCGGAGGGGGCAGGTATTCGGTATTTGTTAAGCTCTTAGTATGTGCCAAGCACTGTACTAAGCGCTGCGGTGGGTACAAGCAAACGCAGAGAAGCAGCATGGCTCAGTGGAAAGAGTACGGGCTTAGGAGTCAAAGGTCATGGTTCTAATCACAGCTCCGCCACCTGTCAGCTGTGTGACTTCGGGCAAGTCACTTAATTTCGTGGTGTCTCAGTTACCACATCTGTAAAATGAGTATTAAGACTGAGCCTCACGTGGGACAACCTGATTACCCTGTATCTACCCCAGTGCTTAGAACAGTGCTCGGCACATAGTAAGTGCTTAACCAATACCAACATTATTATTATTATTATTATTAAATGAGGTTGGACAAAGTCCCTGTCTCATGTAACGCTCACAGTCTCAATCCCCATTTTCCAGATGAGGGAACTGAGGCCCAGAGAAGTAAAGTGACTTGCCCTAGGTCACGGAGCAGAAGAGTGGTGGTGGGGGGGGATTAGAACCCATGACCTTCTAACTCCCAGGTCTGTGCTGTTTTCACTCTATCATGCTGCACAACGAATCCTCCCTCCCCTGGAGCCTTTCACATTAGATCTGGCGGGAAGTCTGCTTGCCTGTCTCTCCCCCCGCCCCCCATCCCCGACACCCGACTCCACCCCCTGGGCCCGGACCCTCCTCACCTCCACAGCTGTTGAGCTGGCCAAAGGCAGGACCGTCCACAGATAGCCCGTCAGCTGACCCGTCCCACTGGCCACAATTCCAGGGGTATCCCCAGGCGTTGTCCCCAGGCTTATCCGATGCCGGCCCCGGCTCTGCATGGGAGAGGAAAGGGTCAGGCGGGGAGGCAGGCTGAGGGGTTCGCCACCGCCGGCAGCCCCCTCCCAACGGTTCCCCGACCCACTTACCGTGGCTATCGGGGGCCCCGTCATCTCTCCCCATGGCGTCGCCGTCGCTGCCGTCGCTGGACCCGTCCACGTTCATCTCTCTGGACGTCCGCTGCCCCAAGCCCGGCTCGCTCCCGGAGGAACCGGCGACTGCCCGCAGAGCCTCGACAGGAGTCCAGATGCGGGGGTGCTCCTGCTTCTCCTCCTCCTCGTCCGCCCGCCGCCCTCGGCCCCTCTGCTGTCGACGATGCCCTGTCCCTGTTATTGTCCAGCAGAGACTTGTGACCCTGGGGTTTTAAGGCACTCAATCAGCTCTCTCCCCTCGACTTAGCCTGGCTCCCCACCCTATATACCCCAACTTGCACGCTTTGTTCCTCTCAGGACAACACACTCTGCCTCACTCTCATCTCTTTTGACGCAAACCCCTTGCTCCACACCCTCCCGCCTGCATGGAATTTCCTCCCATTACACATCTGGCAGACCGCTGCTCTCCCCACCTTCAACCACACAATCCCATCTCCTCCAGTAAGCTTTCCCTGACTAATCTTTCCTCTTCCCACCCTATTTCCCACCTTCTGGGTCTCTAGGGACTTAAGTCCACATCTCTCGAGCAGCTAGATACTCATCCCATCCCCTTCCCCTCAGACGACTTCCACTGATATCTGTAAACTGATTTTATTGCCTGTCTCCCCTTCTAGATTGCAGCCTCCTTGAGCATAGGTATATTTATTTATAGGTATAGCACAGTGCTCTGCACAGAGTAAGCGCTATATAAATATCGTGGATTGACTGAAAGGAGGGGAGAGGGGGAGAGAGGGAGAGAGGGAGAGAAGGGGGGGGAGGGAGAGGGAGAGAGATAGAGAGAGCACAGCATGGTTTAGAGGAAAGAGTACGGGTTTGGGAGTCTGAGGTCGTGGGTTCTAATCCCGGTTCTGCCATTTGTCAGCTGTGTGATGCTGAGCAAGTCACTTCACTTCTCTATGCCTCAGTTACCTCATCTGTAAAATGGGATTAAGACTGTGAGCCCCATGTGGGACAAACTGATTACCTTGTATCTACCCCAGTGCTTAGAACAGTGCTTGGCACATAGTAAGTGCCTAACAAATACCATCATCATCAGAGAGGGAGAGAGAGAGAGACAAAGGGAGAGAGTACAGGCAGGCAGGCCAGCCAGAAGACCTGCCCATTTCCCTTCTCTGCTCTGACTCTGAAAGGCTCCAATGTCTGAGCCCAGCTCCACTCTGCCGCCATCTCCATATTTATTGATTTATCCATTTTTAATGTATTTGTTAAGATCTTTCATTCAATCATATTTATTGAGCTCTTACTGTGTGAAGAGTGCTGTATTAAGCGCTTGGAAAGTACAATTCGGCAACAGATAGAGACAATCCCTACCCAACAACAGGCTCACAGTCTAGAAGACTTAAGTGCCAGGCACTGTACTAAGTGCAGGGGTAGATACAAACTAATCAGGTTGGGGAACAGAGTTTGTCTTAATCCTAATGGGGATTAATCACAGTCTTGATCCCAGATGAGGGAACTGAGGCCCAGAGAAGGGAAGCGATTTACCCAGGGTCTCCCAGCAGACAAATGTTGGAGCTGGCAATCTCGTGTCGTGTCGAGCCCACCCCCACTGTCCTGCCCCCCTCCCTCCCGTCTCACCCCATCAATCCCATCCCACCCCTGCACTCTTACCTTCGGCCTCCTCAATTTAACGCCGTTTCCTCAGCAGGGGATGAAGGTGTAGGAAGAGCTGGTGGCTGCTATTGAGCAGCTGGAGCAGGTGACGGGAGCGGACGGGGCAGCCCTGTAGAAGACCAGCTTGTGGGCAGAGGGCAGCCCACCTGGATTGATCTCAAACTTCTTCCCCTGCCAGAGGGCCGGGACCTTGATCGATCGGGGGGTTCGCCGGGAAGGAACCACCCACCCGAGGTGCCCCCACCCCAAAACCCGTGCCCGGGGCCAACGCCACGATGAGGAACCTGTGTTGGCTACCAAGGTGGGCACGCCCCATTCGGACTGGACCGGATGGCGTCAGGGAAGACACTCTGGAAATGGAGGTGGTCTGCCCCCAGGGAAGATGGGAAGCAGCATGGTGTAGTGGATAGAGCACGGGCCTGGGGGGTCAGGAGGTCATGGCTTCTAAACCCAGCTCTGCCACTCGTCTGCTGTGTGGTCTAGAGCAAGTCACTTTACTTCTCTGTGCCTCAGTTCCCTCATCTGCAAAATGGGGTTTAAGATTGAGCCCCATGCAGGACAGAGACTGGGTCTGACCCAATTTGCTTGTATCCACCCCAGCGCTTAGTACGGTGCCTGGCACCTAGTAAGCGCTTAACAAATATCATGATTATTAGGACGGCTGTGGGGGCATTAGACTACCGGGGGTCCGGCAAGGAGTGGGACCCAGAGAGACTGTCAGGATTCTGGGAAGACCCAGACAGGAAGGCGTCGAGAGCCCTACCAGGAAGATGATGAGTAAATTGTCTCTGCTGTGGGATGCCAATTCTGGACGCAGGGAAGACCCAGGCCAGGCCACGGAAGGCAGAGGAGACACAGGGGACCCCAGACCAGCTTGCAGAGTTCTTTACTTTTAACAGCGGGGCCATGAGGACAAGCCCTGGACCTCATCATCATCATTATCATCATCATCATAATAATCATAATAATCATGGTATTTTGTTAAGCGCTTTCTATGGGCCAGACACTGTACTAAGCACCGGGGTAGATACGAGTAAATCGGATTGGACACTCTCCTTCTTCCACGTGGGGCTCACGGTCTCATCTCCCCGCAGCCTACATGGACAAGCTGTCAGACACTTATGGCAATGAAGGAGGGGGAAGAGAGACAAGAGACAGTGTGTACATACATGCTTAGTACAGTGCTCTGCACACAGTAAGAGCTCAATAAATATGATTAAATGAACATGCACACGCCCCTCTAGACTATAAGATCACTGTGGGAAGAGCATGTTTCTGTTTATTGTTATAGTCTGCTCTCTCAAGCGCTTAGTACAGTGCTCTGCAGACAGTAGGTGCTCAATAAATACGACCAACTGACTTCACGTGTGCACATGAGTGTGTGTGGGTGTGAGCACATGTCTCTTGCTGTAGCTCGGGATCTTAGGGAAGCCTGCTTGGGTCTGACCTTATCTCACCTCCAGGAGTCAAAAACAGCAACTTACTGAACCCCTCTCTGACAATATCCCTTCGACTTTAGGGGTTGGGGTCCACCAATGGGTGGGGACCCTGCACTTCATCTCGAGGCAGAGCACTGTACTAAGCACCTGGGGAGAGTCCAATACAGTAAATGCCCTTGAGTCTAGGGGCTCACCCCATCCCCACCACACTCCTCTCTGTAGCTTTAGTTTCTCTTGCTTACCCCAACAGTCATTCACTTTTATGAGAAGCAGCATGGCTTAGTGGAAAGAGCACGGGCTTGGGAGTCAGAGGACGTGGGTTCTAATCCCAGTTCCGCCACCTGTCTGCTGTGTGACTTTGGGCAAGCCACTTAACTTCTCTGTGCCTCAGTTACCTCATATGGAAAATGGGGATTAAGACTGTGAGCCCCAAGTGGGACAACCTGATTACCTTGTAGATACCCTGGCACTTAGAACAGTGCTTGGCACGTAGTAAGTGCTTAACAAATACCATCATTATTATTAATATCCAACTCTTCCACTAGCCTGTAGATGCCCGTAGACTTCTAGTGTACAGAAATATGGCGTAATGGATAGAGCACAAATTTGGGAATCAGAATCGATCAGCAGTTCTAATCCTGGTTCTGCCACTTGTCTGCTGTGTGACCTTGGGCCTCACTTCACCTTTAAAATGGGTATTGAGACCGTAAGTCCCATATGAAACAGGGACTGTGTCCAACTCAATTTGCTGGTACCCATCCCAGCGCTTAGTAGAGTGCCTGGCACATATTAAGTGCTTAACAAATACCATTATCGTTATTATTAAGGGTAGGGATTGTATCTAACTACTCCCCTGTTCTCTCCCATAGTAGGGTACGGTGCTCTGCCCAGAGTGAGGGCACCACAAAAACCGCTGACTGATGGCTAGGTGGGCCAGTGGACGCTCAGAGGGTCCGTGGACTCAGCAAGTCCCCCGGCTACTGTCCTAGCCTGAGCCGCTGGCCCTCAGTTCCAGAACTCACCAGGAAAGTCAGCTTCTCCACGTGGGACCAGGGGAAGTCACAAACCAGCTGTTGAACATGCCCCACCTCCTGAAACGGACCAAATGGGGGAGAGCTCAGCAGGGTCAGAAACAATAATAATAATAATAATGTTGGTATTTGTTAAGCGCTTACTATGTGCAGAGCACTGTTCTAAGCGCTGGGGGAGATAGAGGATGATCAGGTTGTCCCACTTGGGGCTCACAGTTTTAATCCCCATTTTACAGATGAGATAACTGAGGCACAGAGAAGTTAAGTGACTCGCCCAAAGTCACCCAGCTGACAAGTGGCAGAGCCAGGATTCGAACCCATGACCTCTGACTCCCAAGCCCAGGCTCTTTCCACTGAGCCACGCTGCTTCTCTGGGTGACACCACGACCCAGGAGCACTGAGGCCTGAGGCGGGCAACCAGGAGGGCTGGGTGGGTAACATTGGGCAGGGGCAAGGGTAAGAACGCCCCCTCATCTTGGGGAGGGGAGTGGGCTTTCTGTGGTGGAAGTCAGAGAAGAGGAAAAGTGAATGATGGTGGGCCACAGGAGAGAGCTTCCCCCGTGGATTCCATTTAACGTCAAGCCCAGGGCAATGGTGGGTCACTCTTCTTTCTTGTCCTACAGCAACTCAAAAGTTAGTCGGGTTAAAAGTTGTGTGTGACCATCCTGTGATGCCCCCGACCCCAGCATTTGATGCCTGCCAACCCCAGTCTGCTCTGCCCACTGAGATACCCACCAACCATAGCATGTGATGCTCACCAACCTGCGATGGCTACTGACCCCAGCCTGTGATGCCCGCTGACCCAGCCTGTGCTCTGCATCTAAGCAACCTGGGATAGGGGGTTGGATCCAGAACCACCTGGGATCCTGGAGGTCCCGGGCTGGTCTCAGTTCCCTTCACGCTTCATGAATCTCCCTGGGCAGCCACGTGCATAAACAACTTTAAACTCAGTGGCTTCCCCTACCTGTACCTTAAAGTACAAACAAGTTCCAGTTTAGAACCCTCAGAGTTTGCCTTGCAGGTTTCCCCTGAACCCTTTTTGTTCCTGTTTGAACCGGGGAGCTTTAGCCTTGCAGTTTAGGCTCAGAACCCTTTTCATTCCAGGTTGGGTCCCGCAGCCTTTCCCTTGCAGGTTGGGCCCGGAATGCCCAACTTCGGGGACCAAAGTTCCAAGGCAAAGACTGGGGTGGTGGAGGTGGGGGGCACAAACCTGCAAGGCAAAGGCTGCATGGCCCAAACTGGAACAAAAAGGGTTCGGGGCCAAACCTGCAAGGCAAAGGCTGTGGGGCCCAAAACTGAACGAGAAGTGTTCGGGGCCAAACCTGCCAGGCAAACTCTAGGGTGTCCAAACTGGTACCCAAAGGGTTCAGGGCCAAACCTGCAAGACAATCTCTAGGGGGTCAAACTGGTACAAAAAGGGTTCAGGGCCAAACTTGCAAGGCAAAGGCTGCAGGCCCCAAACCTGAATGAGAAGGGTTCGGGGACAAACCTAGAAGGCAAACTCGAGGAGGCCTTAAACTGGAACCAAAAGGGTTCAGGGCCAAACCTGTAAGGCAAAGGCTGTGGGACCCCATCTGAAGCGAAATGGTTTGGGGCCAAACCTGTAAGACAAACTCTGAGGGGGCCAAACTGGAACAGAAAGGGTTGGGGGTCAAACATGCAAGACAAAGCTGTGGGGCCCAAACATGAAAGAAAAGAGTTCGGGCCAAACCTGCAAGGAAAACTTTATGGGGCCCAACCGTAACCATAAAGGTTCGGGGCCAAACCTGCAAGGTAAAAGCTGCAGGGCCCAAAGTGGAATCAGAAGCGTTCCGGGTCTTAGCAGAAAGGCAAAGGCTGTGGGGCCCAAACTGGAAGGAAAAAGATTCAGGGTCAAACCTCCAAGGAAAAGGCTGCCTGGCCCAAACAGGAACGAGAAGGGTTCGGGACAAAAACTACAAGGAAAAGACTGTGGGGTCCCAACTGGAAAGAAAAGGGTTCAGGGCCAAACCTGCAAAGCAAACTCTAGGGGGCCCAAACAGGAACGAAAAGGGTTCGGGGCCCAGTCTGTAAGGCCATTTGTGGGGGACCCAAACTGGAATGATAAAGGTTCGGGGTCAAACCTGCAAGGCAAAGATTGAGGGGGAAACCTGCATGGCAAAGGCCACGGAGCCCAAACTGGAACCTAAAGGTTTCGGGGCCAAAACATGAAAGGTCAACTCTAGGGGGCCCAAACTGGAACCAAAAGGGTTCAGCACCAAACCTGCAAGGCAAAGGCTGCGGGGCCCAAACTGGAACCAAAAGGGATCGGGGCCAAAGCTGCAAGGCAAAGACTGGAGGAGCAAACCTGCAAGGCCAAGGCCATGGGGCATAAACTGGAACCAAAGGTGTTCGGGGCCAACCTTACAAGGCAAAGTCTGCGGGACCCAAACTGTTACCGAAAGCATTCTGGGCCCAACCTGCAAGGGAAAGGCTATGGGACCCAAACTGTTACCAAAAGCATTCCGGGCCCAACCTGCAAGGGAAAGGCTGCAGGACCCAACCTGGAATGAAAAGGGTTCTGAGCCTAAACTGCAAGGCAAAAGCTCCCCGGCTCAAACAGGAACAAAAAGGGTTCAGGGGAAACCTGCAAGGCAAACTCTGAGGGTTCTAAACTGGAACTTTAAGGATTGGGGACCAAACCTGTAAGGTAAAGACTGCGGGGACCAAACTCAAATCAAAAGGATTCGGGGATAAAGCCGCACTCAAAGACTGCAGGGCCAAAACTTGAACAAAAGGGGTTACGGGCCAAACCCACAAGGCAAACTCTAGGGGGCCCAAACCGGAACCAAAAAGGTTTGGGGTCGAAACTGCACGGCAAAGGCTGCGGGGCCCAAACTGGGACGAAAAAGGTTCGGGGCTCAATCTGCAAGGCAAAGGCTGACTGGCCCAAACTGGAATGAGAAGGGTTCGGGGCCAAACCTGCAAGGCAAAGGCTGTGGGGCCCAACGTTGAACCGAACGGGTTCGGTGCCAAACCTGCAAAGCAAAGGCTGGATGGGGCAAACCTGCAAAGCAGAGGCTGCGGGGCCCTAACTGGAACCAAAAGGAGGAGGGGAAGGAGACTGCAAAAAACCTAGGTTTTGGTTTATTTTTTTTTGAGGGGGTGGAGGCGGGGCAAACATTGTTCCCCCCTCCCTCAGCCCCCCAAACCAGTCACCACTACAGCTAATCTGATGACTGCACAAGTCAACTTCTAGTCCCAGGCCTCACTGCTCTTCCCCTCCCAGCCCCTGCCAAATCGGACTCAGTCATCATCAAGGCTCTGCATCTCAGAGATGAACAGAGCGGGCGCAATGATGTCACCCAGTCCTGTTCTTGATAATAGACCTCCAGAAGCTATCTCTTTCAGACACAGGAAGGTCCCTGCCTCCAGGCACTGAGAACATGCTGGGTGAACATACAAGAATGTCAACACAAGGAGATTTCAACACAGGGAGCTTAGCCCCCCAAAATGGCACTGTTGGGTTGAGGGCAAGGGATAGTTCTTAACTCTGTCTCCTGAGTGGCCCAGGGAGCCACCCAGTCGGGATCCATGCTGCACAGTGAAAATCCTCCTCATGTGGAGACCCCCAACCGGTCTGTATCCGGTCGAACCATCGATCGGTGGGTCGGTCATGACCTAATGGATTCTTTGGATGCCGCTCTCATCTATCCTGTGAACAGTGGCAGAGGGGCGGGGGGTGAGCAACCGTGAGGACGAGGAGTTTTTTTTTCTCTAAAACTAGGGAAAGAGTGGGCATGTTTAAAAACACTGGATAAGGAATTTGGCACAGAAGGTCTGGTTGGAGATAGTCATCAGAAAGGGGAAAAAAGTGGATGAGAGTGTTCAGACAGTGCAAAGGAAGGGAAATCAAAGGCAAAATTTGAAGGGACTGATTTTGAAATAGGGCAGATGTGAGATAGCTTGGGAGGATGAGGAGTGGGGGAATTAGGCATGGGAATCAGTGAGGGAGGGGAGGCGTTGTTGCTAAGCAGAAGAGAGAGCCAATTTAAATGCATTCTCACCGGCTAGGAGATGGTTGAGGGGGTCCTAGTGCCTGGATTCTCCACAACAGCCCTCCGTGGCATAAGGGGTCTGACGGTGCTCCTGCGAGTTGAGAAGGAAATGGGAGGAGATTCAAACAATGCGGTTTCTCCAAAACAGACATTCCTCCACGCCACACCCTCTCAAATCAGCCTAGTGTTCAACAGGCAGGAGACGAGTCCCTTCTTTGGGGACTGAGTAGGTGTAGGGGACTTGGATCCCTCTATAGAGTTCAAGGACCCAGATCTTCAGTCCTACAACCAAATCTGACGGAACCAGTGCCCAGCACGGAGCCCCACACTCCATTTCCGGAACCAGCTTCCGTTTCCACAGTGGCATCCGCTTCTTCACTCTTCTATTCCCCCACCCGGCTAACCCGCTCCACTGTCATTCATGCACGCACACAGCCAATACCTTCCCTATGTGGTAGCGGTACAGCCCATGGCTCCATCTCACTTGCAGGGCAAGGCTAAGAAAATACCTGACAGTCCAAATTGTGGAGGAATGGTCCTCAAGCCTGGGGAAATGCACTGGCAGCCTCTGGAGAGAGTGTAATGGCTAGTCCAAGTTTTCCCACCCCAACCTGTGCACTGCCAGGCCTTGAGGCTGTGGGACGTCCTGCCGGGTTCCAGAACCACCTGGACACGCCACTTGGGGGGACTCCCTGCCGAGGTCACGTCGGGCAAAACGGCAACCCGGGAGCGTGTGTCCGAGGGAACTGAGTTATCAATGCAGCTCGTCCGCCGGTCCCGGCTGACCTTTTACGTTACCTCAGCGGAGGATGGCCGCGCTAGTGATGTTGAAGATTTGTTTTTCTGACCTTGCCCTCTGTCCAGAGCTGAGAACCACAGCTACATCGCCGCACGCTCACTTCTCTTGAAGAATCGACGGTCTCAAAACTGGAGAGAGAAGGGTAGGAATGTCAGACAGCTGGTTCTGTGGGCAAATATTCCACTCTCCCTCCTCCCAGTGACCCCTACACCAGAAAAGGTGAAATCTACAGACACAATCATCACATCTAAGCCGAATGAAAAACTCCAACCTACTAATACTCATCTGTTAGTCCAGGAGGATCTTGTACGCCAGGGACTTTAGGTCCAACCCAAATTGGATAAAATTCAGTTTTGAGTACCATACCGGCACTCCACGTACCCTGTCTGCACCTGTGATGACTCAGTCTCCTAACTCTGCTTTTCAGAGAAGAATGGGGTAGATACACTGATAGTCTACCCCGCACATCTCGACAGTCTAGACGGGTGCCTTCTCCAGGGCCTCGGGGTATGCAGGTTGACCCTGAAGACAGGACAGTGGGTGCAGAGAAATTTGACCCAACTATAGAATTAAGGGCCCAAGATCTTCTCTGTCCCAAAGGCAAGTTGGACAAAACTGCTTCCCTGCAAAGAGCCCCAGGCCTAGTTCCATAACCAGCCTCCATACCGAGAGAGGTAGCCTTCTCCTCACTATCCTTCCCCAAAAGCTAGCCCTATTATTCTCTCTCTCTCTCTCTCTCTCTCACACACACACACACACACAAACACACACACACACATGCAGACACATAAACTCCTTTCCGTTAGGGTGGCAACATGGTCCCCACAGTTCAATCCTCACTGGTGGGGCAAGTCGAGGGAATGACTCGACTGTGCCCACACTGCAAGGGACGGTACCCAAGGCCAGGGGGATACAGGCCAGAAGGATACATTCTCTCTGGAGAGAAAGAACTGGTCAGATTCCTCCCTTGGCTCTCCTACCCCAAACTATGCACTGTGGGCCACTTTCTGTGTCTGTACCAGCAAGACATGGAGGTGGCAAGGTTATGGAAAAATCTTGGGACTCATCCCAAAATCTCCTCTGGGTGCCAGGCAGAAGACCTGGGAGCAACTGTTAGTGGAGCCTCTCCACCCGTCCTGGCTGAAAACCAATTGGGGTTGAGGAAACTGGCCTGGGATTCGTGAGCCTGAGCATCCGGGTTTCCCCGTACTGCCCTTGGAGTACTGCTGCCAAACACTTCAGTCTCCAGGAGAATGAGTTCTTACACCTGCAGATGGAGGGATAGGAGATTGCAGGCAATCTGAATTTGGGGAGGAGCGGGGGGGATTTGGGCAAGGGAAAAAACACTCTGCCCCCCCCCCCAAAACACTGACCACCACAGTTAAGCTGACTATAATACTCTACCCTATTAATCATTAGCTGCCCCCTCCCCAAGCAGGGCCTCATTCTTTAGGGCCTGGAGGTCCAGAACAACTACACATGTCCATTTTTAGTGTGAAGTCTGCCCGCTTTGTTCCGCCACACCTCACCGCTGTTGACGTGGTCCCAGATGGGAGTCCGCATGCCTCTGCTTTTGAGAGAGAAATGGAGTGGACACGTGGATGTCATCTGTCCCGGCCCTGATCCTACACTCCCAGAAGCCACCATGGGCAGGCGCAGACAGGTACCTTCTCTGGGAGCCCATCTTGTATCGGTTCACCCTGCAGATGGGATTGTGGGCAAATAGGGTTTGACCCATCTCTAGAATTAAGGGCCCTGGGTTTTCTCAATCCCATAATCAACTCAAACAAGATCAAATCCTAGTGCAGAGCCTCAGTCTCTGTTCTTCGTCTTCCCTTCTCCAGGGTCTGAGGATGTGCAGGGTGACCCACATTCAGGACTATGGGCACAGAGAGATTTGACCCACCTATAGAAGTAAGGCCCCTGGTCTTCTCGGCCCCATGGTCATGTCCAACAGAACCAGTTTCCTGCCCAGAGCCTCAGCTTCTGGAGCCAGGCTCTGTACCAAGATCGGCAGCCCCTGTCTCATTATTCTAGCCCCCAAACTAAGGCCATCTCTCTCTCTCTCTCTCTCTCACACACACACACACACATACATATAAGCCAAACCTTCCCTTTGTGGTGGCAGCAGAGCCTATTGCCCCATCTTTCCAGGGTGGGGGAAATCTGAGAATTGATTTGACTGGACCCACACTCTAAGGGAATGGTTCTCAAGGCCAGGGCGAGCTGTTGAGCAGCCTCTACTTGCCAAGTAATAGCCGGTCAGATTCTCCCTCGAGTCATCCTATGACGAGCTGTGTATTTCAGGGTGTTGGTGCTGTGGGACTCCTGTTTGCGTCCTAGCTGATGGGTCACAGACCTGGTGGGGGGCAGGGGGTAAGGAATGGGAAAGAGCATGTTAATGACCTGTCAAGAAGCAGCAGGGCCTACTAGAGAGAGCACAGGCCTGGGAGTCAGAAGGATCTGGGTATCAAGCCTGGCCCTGCCACTTGGGTGCTGTTTTACCGTGGACAAGTCACTTCACTTCTCTGTGCCCCAGTTACCTCTCCTGTAAAATGGCGATTAAGACAGAGAGCCCCATGTGCAACAGGGACTGTGTCCAACCCCATTTGCTACCATCCACCCTCATGCTTAGTATAGTGCCTGGCACATAGTAAGCACTTAACAAAGGTCATTTTTATTATCATCGTCATTATTAAGAGTGTCACAAAATTCTGAAACACAGGGCTTTGGAGTAAACTTTTCTGCCTCCTTGGGTCAAGTGGAGGGTTTAGAACCTCCTTGCAGTTCTCATTTTACCTCTTCTTGACACCAAAAGGACCCTGCACCCCACAGTCTCACTCAATCACTCCATTGCTTTCAGGTGAGGAAACGAGTTGCACTCACAGTGCAGTTTCCATGAACAACTGTTGCCCTTCCAGCAGCCACGCACTGTTTTGGTCTCAGCCTAGATTCCCTATAATGCTCTTCTCCCAAGTCATGGGCCACGCACAGACACACAAAACCTGACATGGCAAATTGACCCATTCTTGATTCTGAGTCCTCTTTCTCCCCAGGCTGTCGCCACCACCGGCACCTAGGGGCTCCTTTTTCTGGGCACCAGAGTTCTGTGCTGGCCGATGCTAAAGACTGGACTGGGACTCAGGTAGTTTTGACCCCTCTATAGATTAAGGGCACCGGGCCTCCTCCGACCCACGGTCGAGTCAGCGGAATCTATTCCCTACAAGGAGCCGAGATCCAGGACCGGCCTCTGGGCTGCGTAAGAGGAGCTCCCCCAGCTCTAGCACCTACTTGGCACCCTGACTTGCTCCCTTTCTTTGTCCCCCCTCTGATCCCCACTTATATCAATGTCTGTCTCCCCCACTAAACTGTAAGCTCACTGTGGGCATGAAATGGGTCTGTTTATTAGGATACTCTACTCTCCCAAGCCCTCAGTATAGTGCTCTGAACACAGTAAGTGCTCAATAAATACGCTGCAATGAATGAACATCACCCTCACACCTCAAAGTCAACCCCACGATGCAAATACGTATCTCCAACAAACCCATCGCTTTCTGGAGGAGGCAGCAGATGGGCTCTGGCGACACAATATTTCACCTCAAGAAATAGGCATTGTTGCATTGGGGTTGAGGGAGTGATCTTAACTCAGTCTCTGGAGAAGCCCAGGGAGCCAGCCAGTCGGTATCCATGCTGCAAAGTCAACAGCCTCGTGGCCGTGGAGAACTCGAGCGGGGCGTGTCCAGTGGAATGGCGGGCGAGTGGTCCGTCGTGACCTAGTCCGTTCTTTGGGCCCCTTTCCTCATCTCAGCTCCTCTGTGAACACAAGCGATGGTTGGTCAAACAGGAACACCCAAATGACAGGCATGATTTTAGGGGGCACAGGGGAGGGGTCTCTACCGTGGCTACTCTTAGCCAACCAAGTTAAGACAAGTTCTTGGGGGAGCTTCCTCTTTCTTCCAGATAGGCCTCAGGACACCTTTGCTGTTTGGGTCTCCTCTGGCCACTTGAATAAGGACGTGTTCACGCCAGGGGAGAGACAGATGTTTCTCTACTGACCCTGACCTGTGTACATCGGGAATGGTGGATTCTAGACCCAAATGATGCTTGCATTGCTTACAGATCTTTTAGTCCATCCTGCACACGACACACAAACTTTGCTAACTACTGAGTACTTAGAAGGAGGGTACAGTACAATAAGGAGACATGGTCCCTGCCCTTCAGGAGATTACAGGTACCCGTCATATTCTAAGACTTCTTTCTACTTGCGCTTCGAGTGTCAAGGTGCCAAAGGGGATTAAGATTAGTGAATGCCCAGCTCTTGAACTGCTGAAAACAATGAAGTGTCAATTTTGGGGTGGAAAATAGGGTGAAAGGATGAAAAGTGAATCACACACTGCCTCCTGGAGGAGATGTGATCTCAGAAGATCCTTAAAGATCAGAGACACTGGTCTGCCACATGAGAAGGTTGGGGAGGAGTTAGAGGGTCAAAGGAAGAATAAGAGAGAGAATAATGAGAGATGAGAGACACAGAGAGAGAGAGAGACACGATGAGGAGCTCATCTCAAGAGTAAACTGTATGGGCCGAGTCATAGGGAGAGAAGAATGAGGCTAGGTAGTAGGTATCTATGGGACCATCTGATGTCTAAGGGAGTGGGGAGAGCAGGAGAATATAAGAGGATCCAACCATGGGGGTTACCCACAGGAAGTGTCAGAGGAAAAGGAAGAAAGAAAAGCCCAAGAAGGAAAACCAGGAGGGGGCTGTGAAGGGGAAATTGAGAGGACATAGAGTTCACAGGGGAACAGGGTGCTCCACATTGTCACAAGCAGCTGAGAGGACAAGAAAGACATGAAGGAGAATGAGGACTCTTTTTTAGTAGTGATAGTACTGACTCATACTTCCTACATGAAGAGCTTGTTAAGCACTGGCAGTTGCCTTGGTGACAAGAAGGGAGTTGGGGCACTGGGGGTTTAAGGCAGGAGTTAAAAGTCTAGGCCAGATGGTGAAAGCAATAGGCATGGGAGTCATTCAGGGAGGGGAAATCGCTGTAGCTGAGCAGAAGACAGGTAAAGTTAAATTCCTTCTCACCAGCTATGAGATTGTCGAGGTCGTCCTAGTACATACATTCCCTCCAGCAGCACTCTGCAGCGCGAGTGGTCTGACGGTGCTTCTGTAAGTTGAGAAGAAAATGGGAGGAGATGCAAACCAATGGGGTTTCTCCAAAATAAAGGCATTCCCCCACCCCCCTCAATCAAGTTACTTCTCAACAGCTCTGAGAGGACCACCATCTATGCCCTGGCTTCTCCACTCTTCCCTCCCCCTGCCTTTGGATTCCCACAGTCCCAACCTGGGAGAGGTCTGGACTTCAAGAACGAGAAGGTTCCAGTGCATTGGCAGACTAAGCGGGAGAGTGATATGACCTGCAGTACCCAGGACCCAATCTTTCTATGCTCCCTACAAAAACTCAGGTTGGAGGCTAAAGGACACCATTCATTCAATTGGATTTACTGAGCATTTACTGTGTGCAGAGCACTGTACTGAGTGCTTGGCAAGTACAATTCAGCAATAAAGAGAGACAATCGCTGCCCATACCAGAACAGAAAAGAAGGGAATGTGTACAAATACATGCAATCTGGACACTCACAACCCCCTCCCTGCGAATCCTTCCTTTTGTGGTGGCAACATAGTCCACAGTTTAATCTCTCACTGGTGGGGACAAGTCTGGGGCTTGGCTAGAGTGTGCCCACACTGCAAGGGGATGGTCCTCAAAGCCAGGGCCATGAATTGAATGGAAACTATTCCATCTGGTATCTGTGAAGTGCTTTCTGGGTGCCAGGCACTGTACTAAGCGCTGGGGTGGATACACGCAAATCATGTTGGACGCAGTCCCTGTCCCATGAGGGGCTCATAGTCTTAGCCCCCATTTTACCTATGAGGAAACCGGGGCACAGAGATGTGAAGTGACTTGCCAAAGGCCACCCACAACAGACAAGCAGCACAGTCCGGATTAGAATTCATGACCTTCTGACTCCCAGGCCCGTGCCTTCTCCACTATACCATGCTGCTTCTCCATCTATTGGGAGAGAAATAGCAGGTCAGATTGCGCCCTTGGACATCCTATCCCGAGCTGAGCTCTATGGGGCTTCTTTCTGTCTCTGATCTGAGAAGGCATGGAGCTGGTAATGGTGTGGGCAAAAATTGGGCTCACCACCCAAACCTCCTTTGGGTGCCTGGTGGAGAAAGCCTGGAGCATCGCTGGCAAGGAATTGAATTGTCATGGGAGATTCTCCACCGGACTTGGGTGAAACCCATTTGGGGTTGAGGAAACGGGCCTTGGAAGGCACATGTGGATTTGTGAGCCTGAGAGGACGGGTTCCCCCATCCTGCCCTCTGACGTTCTTATCTGTTGCCCAACATTTCAGTCTCCAGGAGCATCACTTCTCCCCTTCACAACATCACAAAGTCTGCCCTTTCCTCTCCACCTAAACTGCTACCAAACTAATGCAGTCACTCATCCTATCCCACCTAGGTTACTGCATCAGCCTCCTTTCTGACCTCCCAACCTCCTGCCTCTCCCCACTCCAGTCCATACCTAACTCTGCTGCCCGGATCATCTTCCTGCAGAAACCTACCGGACATGTCAACTCCCCACCTCCCAACCCCCCCGCCAAAATCTCCAGGGATTGCCTATCCACCTCCATATCAAACAAAACCTCTCACCACTGGCTTCAAAGCTCTCCATCACCACACCCCCTCCTGCCTCACATCACATCTCTCTTTCTGCAACCCAGCCCAGAACTTCACTCTTCTGGCGCTAACCTTCTCACTGGGCCCTCCACCTCTCCTGTCTTGCTGCCGACCACTGGCCCACTGATCTGGAACGCCCTCCCTCCTCAAATCTGCCAGATGATTACTCTCCCCCCACCCTTCAAACCCTTACTGAAGGAACATCTCCTTCAGGAAGACTTCCCAGCCCCACTTTTCCTCATCTCCCACTCCCTTCTGCATCTCCCTGACTGGTTCCCTCTGTTCTTCCTCCTTCCCCTCGGCACTTATGTATCCATCTGCAATTTTATTTCTTTATATTGATGTCTGTGTATTTGTATGGATGTCTGCCTTCCCGCCCTAGACTGTGAGCTCCTAGTGAGCAGGGATTGTCTCTTTATTGCTGTATTGTACTTTCCCAACCTCTTAGTACAGTGCTCTGCACAGAGTAAATGCTCAATAAAAATGATTGAATGAATGAGTGGTAAGAGATGACACAACCTAGGTTTTTTTTCCCCCTTTTGGTCACTCTTCTCCCCCTTACCTGCCCCAAAACACTGACCACCACAGCTAAGCTGACTGCAACCCTCTGCTCTATCAATACTTACCTGCCTCCTTCTGAGAACCTCAGTAAAGGCTCATTTTCCAGGGACTGGAGGTCCAGAACACCCAGTCAATTTCTATTACAAGTCACTCCAGTGTTGCTCCTCCCCACCACACCCCTGTTGGAATGGTCTCCGACAGGAGTACGCACAATGCCACTTCTCAGAGAGGAATGGGGTGGACACACGGATGCCACCCTGTCCTGCTCCTGAAACTACACTCCCAGAAGCCACCTCACTAGGCCCAAACTGGTCCCTTCAGTTGACCCCGCAGACAGGGCTGCGGGCACACCGACGTTTGACCCATCTAGAGAATTAAGGGCCCAGGTGGTTCTCAGTCTCTCTGTCAAATCAAACAGGGTGGGTTCTCCACGCCGAACCTCAGTCTCCATTTGAGTCAGCCTCTGTACCAAGAGTGGCAGCCCCATCTTCATTCTCCTTACCCCAAACTAACCCCACTCACATACATATACAAGCACCAACACAAAAGGAAAACCATCCCTTTGTGGAGGGAACATAACCCACAGCTCCATCTCTCAATGATGGGGCATTAGGAGAATTGATTTAACTGTGCCTACACTGCAAAGGGATAGCCCTTAAGGTAAGGGTGATGAATTGAGCAGTCTCTGTTTGGAGCATAATAGGAGGTCAGATTCTTCCTTGTATTATCTTACCCTGAGCTATGCACTGCTGAGGTTGGTCCTATGGGGTTCCTTTCTGTATCAGAGCCGACAGGACAGACTCGCACTCCCATTCCTGCCTCCAACTCGCTATGAGACACGGGACTCACTGCAGAGACCTCCTTTGGTTAGGAGGCAGTAGATCCTGGGTCTGATGGAAGTGAGGTGTCACCGGAGCTTCTCCACCGGTCCTGCCTGAAACCCTTCTGGAGTTGAAGAACCTGGCCTTCAAAGACAAATGTGGATGAATGAGTCTGAGGGACCGGATTACCCCACCCTGTGCTCCAGACGCTAGGCCCAGCAAAGATACTGACGACAGACAGAGAAGGATTCTCCCTTCTCCAGGAACTGAGGATCTGCAGTGTGACCCTGCAGATGGGACAGTGGACCAAGGGAGATTAGACCCATAAATAGAATTATGGGCTTCGGTTCTCTCCATTTCACAGTCGAGTCCGACAGAGAACCGGTTCCCTGCCAGAGCCTCAACTTCCAGAACCAGCCTCTGTACCAATGTTGGAAGCTCCCACCTCTCCATCTTTTCCCAAAAGCAAACCCCATCACACATTCACACACGCCACCCCACCCCCGACCTCCACCCCCTGCCACCTTGCTTTTGAACAGTTAGTATAGGTGTTGGCTCCATTTCTGCACGGGAGGGGGTTGCAGTTCTGGGAACCTGACATTAGGGTCCAGAACTCCACATCTTCCCACTCATACCTTGTCCTCCCCCTTGACTTCCATCAAGGTAGATGGCACCACCATCCCTCCTGTCTCACAAGCCCGTAACCTAGGCGTTAACCTGGACTCCTGTCTCTCAGTCAACCCACATATTAAATTAATCATTAAATTCTGTCGGTCCCACCTCCGCAACATCGCTCAAATGGGCCCTTACCTCTGCATCCAATCTGCTACCACCTCCACATAATCACTCAGCCTATCCTTCCTGCATCAGCGTCCTTGCTGACCTCCCAGCCTCCTGCCTCTGCCAACTCCAATCGACCTTCGCGTGAAACAAAAACTCCTCACTCTTGGCTTCAAAGCTCTCCATCACCTTGCCCCCTCCTACCTCACTTCCCTTCTCTCTTTCTACAGCCCACCCAGTATACGCCGCTCCTCTGCCCTTCACCTCCTCACGGTCCCTCGTTGGCGCATGTCCCGCCCGTCGATCCCTGGCCTACGTCCTACCGCTGTCCTGGAATGCCCTCCCTCCTCACATCTGCCAAACTAAGTTCCTTCTCCTTTTCAAGGCCCTACTGAGAGCTCACCTCCTCCAGGAGGCCTTCCCAGACTGAGCCCCCCTTTCCCTCTGCTCTTCCTCTCCTCTCCATTCCCCCTTCTCCCACCCTCTACTCTTTCCCTGCCCACAGCACTGTGCATATTTGTACATATCATTTATTACTATATTTTGTTAATGAGGTGTATATATCTATGATTCTATTTATCTTGGTGATATCTACGCTAGACTACTTCTTTTGCTCTGTTTTGCTTTGCTGTCTGTCTCCCCCGTTTCGACCGTGAGCCCGTTACTGGGCAGGGATTGTCTGCCCAGTAGAGGCCCAGAAACAGGTGAGGTCAGGGACAAAGGGGGCACCTAGAGAAAATGTGTGGGGAGCGGAAAGGGTGGACCCGTGGAAATGGTTAGACCAGGGCAACGGGTGAGGCCGGGAGCAAAGGTTTGGCGAGAGGAAAGGGTTCAGCCGGGAGAAGAAGTTAGGCTGGGAGAAAAGGTTAGTCCAGGAGAAAAGGTTTGGCTACGGAAAAGAATTGGGCCATGGAAAAATGTTAGGCCAGGAGAAAAGGTCAGGGTGGGAGAAAAGGTTGGGCGAGAGGAAAAAGTGAGGGGAGTTGGAAAGGTGAGGTCAGTGGCAAAGTGGAGACGGGGGAAAGCCTTAGGCCGGAAGAAAAGGTCAGACCGGGAGAAAAGGTTTGGCTGGGAGAAAAGTTTTCGCTAGGGGAAAAGGTTGCCTGGGGGAAAGAATTGGGCCGAGAAAAAAGTCAGACCAGGAGAAAAGGCTTGGCAAGAGGAAAAGGTTGGTCCAAGAGAAAAGGTTCGGCCGGGAGAAAAGGTTGGGCGAGAGGAAAAAGTCAGGGGAGTTGGAAAGGTGAGGTCAGGGGCAAAGTGGAGACGGGGGAAAGGTTAGGCCGGGAGAAAAGGTCAGACGGGGAGAAAAGTTGAGGCCGGGAGAAAAGGTGGCCTAGGAGAAAAGGTTTGGAAGGGAAACAAGGTTGGGCGAGAGGAAAAGGTTAGGCCAGGGAAAAAAATTGGCTAGGTGACAAGGTGAGGTGAGTTGGAAAGGTGAGGTCAGGGGCAAAGTGGAGACGGGGGAAAGGTGAGGCCGGGAGAAAAGGTCAGACCAGGAGAAAAGGTTTGTCCAGAAGAAAAGTTCAGGCCGGGAGGAAAGGTTACGCCGCGAGAAAAGGTCGGGCCGGGAGAAAAGGTTTGGCTGGGAGAAAAGTTTTCGCTAAGGGAAAAGGATTGCCTAGGGAAAAAGGTGAGGCCAGGGAGAAAGTTCGGCTAGAGGAAAAGGTCAGATGAGGGGAAAAGGTTTGCCCAGGCGAACAGGTGAGGCCAGGAGAAATGGTTTGGCTGGGGAAAAGGTCACAACAGGGAAAAAGGGCAGACCAGGAGAAAAGGTTAGGGACAATGAGGGGAAAAAGAAGGTGACCCGGCTGGCCTCTGGGGAAAGCTCCTGCGAAGCCGAATCCTCCTCCTCCTCCTGCGCATTTGGGGGAAGACAGGAGGAGGCCTTTTCCTCCAGGGCCTGGCTGGGCAGCAGCTCGGTCCGCGAGCCTTCCCGGGCGACGACGAGGGCGACTCCGAGGGTTCTCCCACTCCTCCCCACCCCGTCCCCGCCCCCAGGACTCACGGGCAACTCCTCCTCGCTCACCTGGGCTCTGTCAAGCACGGGGTAGACCCGCCAAGGGGCGGGCAGCAGTCTCCAGCTCGCCCGAGATGGCCGGGGAAGGCCCGGCACGCCCCACCGGGTTTCTGGCCTGGGAGGGAAAGTGAAAGGCCCCAGTGAGCTCCCCAGCTCCACTACTCCCTCCATTTCCCTTTCCGGCTCAGCCCTGCACCTCGTCAGCGTCGTCCCCCTCCCCACCCCCGCCCGCACTCAGCCCAGAAAGAGTCCCGTCGTCCCATTCCCTTGGGCCAGAGCCCGCGAGTCTGATCCGGGGTGGACCGGGAGGGTCTCCTCGGGGGCCAGGGCCTCCCCGGGAAGGGGGCCCCGGGGGTGGGCCTTCTCCGTCCGTGGCCAATCGGAGACGACTCGCGTCCTACCCAGAGACCGGGCCCCTGGTCTCCCCGGAGCGGCCTCGGCCTCATCTCCCTGCTTCCCCCCAGGATTCACCCAGACACACGCACACACACACACACAGACACTCAGATGCCCCCCTGCCCCCGCCCTTCGCTCTGGGGGTAGCAGCGCAGTCCACTCAGGAAGGCAGAAACGCTGCCGGGGGAGGCTGTCCACAGGCGAAGAAGCGAGAGGCTCCTCAAAGCCGAGCAGCAACACGCAGCAACCCTTTGTTGCGGACAAAGGGTGCGGGGCCAGGCCCGTAAGGCCAAAGCAGGGGCCGGGGGTGAGGGAGCCGACCCAGAATGGAACGCTCAGGGCTTGGGGACAAGGCTGCAAGGCGGAGGCTGGGGGCTGGGGGGCGGCAATGGTAAGGAAATGAGGTGAGGTCCGAGGCCCCTGCTCCGCTCGGGGCCTGGGGGCAAGGCGCTTCACTCCTCTGGGCCTCAGGGAGCGCCTCGGTTCGAGGGGGAGGGCGGCGACAGGAAGCCCCACGGGGGACCATCTGATGAGCCGGGAGCTCCCTCAGCCTTTCGAAGGGGGCTCGGCACCTAGGCAGCGTGCCAGAAAGACTCGGGAAGGAAGGAAAGGGCAGCGCGGGGCCCGGGTGAGCCGAGGGGCAAGGGGAGTCAAAGGGGAAGGGGAGGCCAGGGGAAGAGAGGAGGCTAGGGCAGAAGAGGACAGGAGGGCAAAAAGGTGGCCGAGGGGAAAGGTGGACGCGAGGGGCAAAGGGGAGTCCGGGGAAGACGGAAGGCCGGGGGCAAAGGAGAGGCCAAGGCGAGAGGAGAGGCCCAGAAAAAGGTGAGGTCAGGGAAAAAGGGGGGGCCTAGAGAAAAGGGGTGGGGAGCGGAAAGGGTGGACCCAGGGAAATGGTTAGACCAGGGCAACAGGTGAGGCCGGGAGAAAAGATTTGGCGAGAGGAAAATGTTCGGCCGGGAGAAGAAGTTAGGCCGGGAGAAAAGGTTTGGCTACGGGAAAGAACTGGGCCAGGGAAAAATGTTAGGCCGGGAGAAAAGGTCAGGCCGGGAGAAAAGGTTGGGCGAGAGGAAAAAGTCGGGGAGTTGGAAAGGTGAGGTCAGGGGCAAAGTGGAGACAGGGGGAAAGGTTAGGCCGGAAGAAAAGGTCAGACCGGGATCAAAGTTCAGGCCGGGAGAAAAGGTTGCCTAGGAGAAAAGTTTTGGCTGGGAAACAAGGTTGGGTGAGAGGAAAAGGTTTGGCTGGGAGGAAAGGTTAGGCCGGGAGAAATGTTTCCGCCGGGAGCAAAGGGTTGTTGAGAGGAAAAGGTCAGATTAGGAGAAATGGTTTGGCTAGGGGAAAAAGTGAGGTGAGTTGGAAAGGTGAGGTGAGGGGCAAAGTTGAGACGGGGGAAAGGTGGGGCCGGGAGCAAAAGTTAGGCCAGGAGAAAAGGTCAGACGAGGAGAAAAGGTTTGTCCAGGAGAAAAGGTTAGGCCGGGAGAAAAGGTTAGGCTTGGAGAAAAGGTTGGGCCGGGAGAAAAAGGTCAGACCAGAAGAAATGGTTTGGCTAGGGGAAAAAGTGAGGTGAGTTGGAAAGGTGAGGTCAGGGGCAAAGTGGAGACGGGGGAAAGGTTAGGCCGTGAGAAAAGGTTTGCCTAGGGAAAAAGGTGAGGCCAGGGAGAAAGTTCGGCTGGAGTAAAAGATCAGACGAGGGGAAAAGGTTTGGCTAGGCGAACAGATGAGGCCAGGAGAAATGGTTTGGCTGGGGAAAAGGTCACAACAGGGAAAAAGGGCAGACCAGGAGAAAAGGTTAGGGACAATGAGAGGAAAAAGAAGGTGACCCGGCTGGCCTCTGGGGAAGGCTCCTCTGAAGCAGAATCCTCCTCCTCCTCCTCCTCCTCCTGCGGACTTGGGGGAAGAGACGAGGAGGCCTTTTCGTCCAGGGCCTGGCTGGGCAGCAGCTCGGTCCGGGAGCCTTCCCGCGCGACGACGAGGGCTGCTCCGAGGGTTCTCTCCCCACGCCCCCACCCCCAGAACTCACAGGCAGCTCCTCCTCGATCGCCTGGGCTCTGTCAAGCACGGGGTGGACTCACCAAGGGGCGGGCAGCAGCCTCCAGCTCGCCTGAGATGGCCGGGGGAGGCCCGGCACGCCCCACCGGGTTTCTGGCCTGGGAGGGAAAGTGAAATGCCACAGTGAGCTCCCCAGCTACACTACACCCTCCATTTCCCCTTCCGGCTCACCCCAGCACCTCGTCGGCTTCGTCCCCCTCCCCACCCCCGCCCGCACTCAGCCCGGCAAGAGTCCCATCGTCCCAGTCCCTTGGGCCAGAGCCCGCGAGTCCGATCCGGGGTTGACTGGGAGGGTCTCCTCGGGGGCCAAGGCCTCCCCGGGAAGGGGGACCCGGGGGTGGGCCTTCTCCATCCCCGGCCAATCAGAGACGACCCGCGTCCTGCCCAGAGGCCGGGCCCCTGGTCTCCCCGGAGCGGCCTCGGCCTCATCTCCCTGTTTCCGCCCAGGATTGACCCAGACACACACACACACACCCATCCTCCCTTCGCTCTGGGGGTAGCAGCGCAGTTCACTCAGGAAGGCGGAAAAGCTGCCGGGGGAGGCTGCCCACAGGAGAAGAAGCGAGAGGCTCCTCAAAGCCGAGCAGCAGCATGCAGCAAACCTTTGTTTCGGAAAAAGGGTTCGGGGCCAGGCCCGCAAGGCCAAAGCGGGGGCTGGGGGTGGGGGGGTGGGGGACCCGGAATGGGACGGTCAGGGCTTGGGGACAAAGCTGCAAGGCTGAGGTTTGGGGCGGGGGGGGGGACATCTTAAGGAAATGATGTGCGGTCCACGGGCAAGGCACCCCGGCGCGGTCCCTTCTCCGCTTGGGGCCTCGGGGCAAGGCACCTCACTCCTCTGGGCCTCAGTGACCACCTCGGGTCAAGGGGGAGGGCGACAAGGACCCCCACGGAGGACCATCTGATGAGCCAGGAGCTCCCCCGGCCTTTCCAACGGGGCTCGGCACCTAGGCAGCGGGCCGGAAAGACTCGGGCAGGAAGGAAAGGGCAGGGCGGGGACCAGGTGACCCGAGGGGAAAGGGAAGCCAAAGTGGCAGGGGAGGCCAGGGGAAAACAGGAGCCTAGGGGAGAAGAGGACAGGAGGGGAAAAAGGTGGCCGAGGGGAAAGGTGGACACGAGGGGCAAAGGGGAGTCCGGGGAAAAGGGAAGGCCGAGGGCAAAGGAGAGGGCAAGGCGAGAGGAGAGGCCCGGAAAATGTGAGGTCAGGGAAAAAGGTGGGCCTAGAGAAAATGGGTGGGCAGCGGAAAGCGTGGACACATGGAAATGGTTAGACCAGGGCAACGGGAGAGGCGGGGAGAAAAAGTTTGGTGAGAGGAAAAGGTTCGGCCAGGAGAAGAAGTTAGGCCGCGAGAAAAGGTTTGTCTGGGAGAAAAGGTTTGGCTATGGGAAAGAACTGGGCCAGGGAAAAATGTTAGGCCAGGAAAAAAGTTAGGCCAGGAGCAAAGGTAAGACCAGGAGAAAATAGGCCAAGAAAAAAGGTTTGTCCAGGAGAAAAGGTTTGGGTAGGATAAAAGGTTTGGCTACGGGAAAGAATTGGGCCAGGGAAAAATGTTAGGCCAGGAAAAAAGGTTTCACTGGGGGAAAAGGTTTAGCCAGGAGAAAAGGTTTGGCTAGGAGAAAAGGTCTGTCCAGGAGAAAAGGTTTGGCTACGGGAAAGAAATGGGCCATGGAAAAATGTTAGGACAGGAGAAAAACGGTCAGGCCGGGAGAAACGGTCAGGCCGGGAGAAACGGTCAGGCCGGGAGAAACGGTCAGGCCGGGAGAAACGGTCAGGCCGGGAGAAACGGTCAGGCCGGGAGAAACGGTCAGGCCGGGAGAAACGGTCAGGCCGGGAGAAACGGTCAGGCCGGGAGAAAAGGTCAGGCCGGGAGAACAGGTCAGGCCGGGAGAACAGGTCAGGCCCGGAGAAAAGGTCAGGCCCGGAGAAAAGGTTTGGCTATGGGAAAGAACTGGGCCAGGGAAAAATGTTGGGCCAGGAGAAAAGGTTTCGCTGGCGAAAAAGGTTGAGCCAGTAGAATAGGTTTGGCTAGGAGAAAAGATTTGTCCAGGAGAAAAGGTCAGGCCGGGAGAAAAGGTTTGGCGAGAGGAAAAAGTCAGATGAGTTGGAAAGGAGAGGTCGGGCAAAGTTGAGACAGGGGGAAAGATTAGGCCGGGAGAAAAGGTTTGTCCGGGAGAAAAGCTTTGGCGAGAGGAAAAGGTCAGACGAGGAGAAAAGGCTTGTCCAGAAGAAAAGTTCAGGCCGGGAGAAAGGTTTAGGATGGGAGAAAAGGTCAGGCCATAGAAAAAGGTCAGACCAGAAGAAATGGTTTGGTTGGGGAAAAAGTGAGGTGAGTTGGAAAGGTGAGGTCGGGGCAAAGTTGACAGAGGGGGAAAGGTTAGGCCGGGAGAAGAAGTTAGGCCGGGAGCAAAGGTCGGGCCGGGAGAAAAGGTCAGGCCGGGAGAAAAGGTTTGGCTAGTGGAAAAGGTCAGACCAGGGAAAAAGGTTAGGCCAGGAGAAAAGGTTGGGCCGTGAGAAAAGGTTACGCCAGGAGAAAAAGTTTACTAGGAGAAAAGGTCTGGCTAGGGGAAAAGGTTTGGCTACGGGAATGACTTTGGCCAGAGAAAACAGTCAGACCAGGAGAAAAGGTTGGGCGAGAGGAAAAGGTTTGTCCAAGAGAAAAGGTTCGGATTGGGAGAAGAAGTTAGGCCGGGAGAAAAGGTTTGGCGACAGGAAAAAGTCAGTTGAGTTGGAAAGGTGAGGTCAGGGGCAAAGTTGAGACAGGGGGAAAGATTAGGCTGGGAGAATAGGTTTGTCCGGGAAAAAAGGTTTGGAGAGAGGAAAAGGTCACACAAGGGGAAACGGTTTGTCCAGGAAAAAAGGTCAGGCCAGGAGAAAAGGTTTGCCTAGGGAAAAAGATCAGATGAGGGGAAAAGGTTTGGCTAGGCGAAAAGGTGAGGTGAGTTGGAAAAGTGAGGTCAGGGGCAAAGTTCAGACAGGGGGAAAGGTTAGGCCGGGAGAAAAAAGTTAGCCAAGGAGAAAAGGTTTGCCCAGGAGGAAAGGTTAGGCTAGGAAAAAAGGTTTGCCTAGGGAAAAAGGTTAGGCCAAGGAGAAAATTTGGCTAGAAGAAAAGGTCAGACGAGGGGAAAAGGTTTGGCTAGGGGACAAGGTGAGGCCAGGAGAAATGGTTTGGCTTGGGCAAAGGTCAGAACAGGGAAAAAGGGCAGACCAGAAGAAAAGGTTAGGGACAGTTAGGGGAAAAATCAGGTGACCCGTCTGTCCTCTCTGGAAGGCTCCTGCGAAGAAGAATCCTCCTCCTCCTCCTGCGCATTTGGGGGAAGACAGGAGGAGGCCTTTTCCTCCAGGGCCTGGCTGGGCAGCAGCTCGGTCCGGGAGCCTTCCTGGGCGAGGACAAGGGCTACTCCGAGGGTTCTCCCCCACCTCCCGCCACCTCCCCGCCCCGGCCCCAGGACTCACGGGCAGCTCCTCCTCGCTCGACTGGGCTCTGTCAAGCACGGGGTAGACCCGCCGAGGGGCGGGCAGCAGCCTCCAGCTCGCCCGAGATGGCCGGGGGAGGCCCGGCACGCCCAACCGGGTTTCTGGCCTGGGAGGGAAAGTGAAAGGCCACAGTGAGCTCCCCAGCTACACTACACCCTCCATTTCCCCTTCCGGCTCACTCCAGTACCTCGTCGGCTTCATCCCCCTCCCCACCCCCGCCCGCACTCAGCCCGGCAAGAGTCCCATCGTCCCAGTCCCTTGGGCCAGAGCCCGCGAGTCCGATCCGGGGCGGACCGGGAGGGTCTCCTCTGGGGCCAGCGCCTCCCTCGGAAGGGGGACCCGGGGGTGGGTCTTCTCCGTCCCCGGCCAATCAGAGACGACCCGCGTCCTGCCCAGAGCCCAGGCCCCTGGTCTCCCCGGAGGGGCCTCAGCCTCATCTCACATCTTCTCCCCAGGATTCACCCAGACACCCAGACACACACACACACACTCCCCCCACCCCCCTTCGCTCTGGGGGCAGCTGCGCAGTCCACTCAAGAAGGTGGAAAAGCTGCCGGGGGAGGCTGCCCACAGGAGAAGAAGAGAGAGGATCCTCAAAGCTGAGCAGCGGCACGGAGTAACCCTTTTTTTTTGGAAAATAGCTTCGGGGCCAGGCCCGCCAGGTCAAAGCGGGGACTGGGGGTGGGGGGAGGCCGACCTGTAGTGGAACGCTCAGGGCTTGGGGACAAAGCTGCAAGACTGAGGCTCAGGGCGGCGGGAGGGGGAGCAATGGTAAGGAAATGATGTGGGGTCCACGGGTAAGGCACCCTGGCGCGGCCCCTTCTCCACTTGGGGACTGGGGGCAAAGCACTTCACTCCTCTGGGCCTCAGTGATGGCCTCGGTTCAAGGGGGAGGGCGACAGGGAGCCCCACGGGGGACCATCTGATGAGCCTGGATCTTCGCCACCCTTTCCAACGGGCCTCTACACCTAGGCGGCGCGCCAGAAAGACTCGGGAAGGAAAGAAAGGCCAGGGCGGGGACAAGGTGAGCCGAGGGGAAAGGAGAGGAAAAGGGGAAGGGGAGGCCAGAAAAATAGGTTAAGCCAGGAGAAAAAGTTAGGCCGGGAGAAAAGGTTAGGCCGGGAGAAAAGGTTGGCTAGGGGAAAACGTGAGGTGAGTTGGAAAGGTGAGGTCAGGGGCAAATTTGAGACGGGGGAAAGATTAGGCCAGGAGAAAAGGTTTCGCTGGGGAAAAAGGTTTGGCGAGAGGGAAAGGTTCGGCCAGAAGAAAAGTTTAGGCTGGGAGAAAAGGTTTGGCTAGGGGAAAAGGTGAGGCTGGGATAAAAGGTTTGGCTAGAGGAAAAGTTCAGATGAGGGGAAAAGGTTAGGCCAGGAGAAAAGGTTAGGACGGGAGAAAAGGTTAGGCCGGGATAAAAAGTTTGGCTAGAGGAAAAGGTCAGACGAGGGGAAAAGGTTAGGCCGGGAGAAAAGGTTAGGACGGGAGAAAAGGTTAGGCTGGGATAAAAGGTTTGGCTAGAGGAAAAGGTCAGATGAGGGGAAAAGGTCAGGCCAGGAGAAAAGGTTAGGCCGGTAGAAAAGGTCAGGCCGGTAGAAAATGTTAGGCCTGGAGAAAAGGTTAGGCCGGGAAGAAAGGTTTGGCGAGAGAAAAGAGTTCGGCTGGGAGAAGAAGTTAAGCCGGGAGAAAAGGTTTGGCTAGAGGAAAAGATTTGGCAAGAGGAAAACGTTCAGTCAGGCAAAGAAGTTAGGCCAGGAGAAAAGGTTTGTCCAGGAGAAAAGGTTTGTCCAGGAGAAAAGGTTTGGCTAGGGGAAAGAATTGGGCCAGGGAAAAGGTTAGGCCGGGAGAAAAGGTTAGGCCGGGAGAAAAGCTTAGGCCGGGAGAAAAAGTTAGGCCGGGAGAAAAGGTTAGGCCGGGAGAAAAAGTTAGGCCGGGAGAAAAGGTTAGGCCGGGAGAAAAGGTTAGGCCGGGAGAAAAGGTTAGGCCGGGAGAAAAGGTTAGGCCGGGAGAAAAGGTTAGGCCGGGAGAAAAGGTTAGGCCGGGAGAGAAGGTTAGGCTGGGAGAAAAGGTTCGGGCGAGAGAAAGAGGTTCGGCCGGGAGAAGAAGTTAGGCCAGGAGATAAGGTTTGGCTAGAGGAAAAGGTTTCGCGAGAGAAAAAGGTTTCGCAAGAGGAAAAGGTCAGATGAGGAGAAAAGGTTTGTCCAGGAGAAAATGTTTGGTGGGGAGAAAAGGTTAGGCCGGGAGAAAAGGTTAGGCCGGAAAACAAGGTTTGGCGAGAGGTAAACATCAGACGAGGATGAAAGGTTTGTCCAGGAGAAAAGGTCAGACCAGGAGAAAAGGTTAGGCCGGGAGAAAAGGTTAGGCTGGGAGAAAAGGTTAGGCCGGGAGAAAAGGTTAGGCCGGGAGAATAGGTTTGGCGAGAGGAAAAGGTTTGGCCAGGAGAAAAGGTGAGGCGGGAGAAAAGGTTTGGCGAGAGGAAAACGTTCGGTCGGGAGACGAAGTTAACCCGGGAGAAAGGGTTTGTCTAGGAGAAAAGGTTAGGCCAGGAAAAAGGTTAGCCCGGGAAACAAGGTTTGGCGAGAGAAAAAGGTCAGATGAGGAGAAAAGGTTCGTCCAGGAGAAAAGGTTTGGATAGGGGAAAGAATTGGGCTAGGGAAAAATGTTAGGCCGGGAGAAAAGGTTAGGCTGGGGGAAAAGGTTAGGCCGGGAGAAAAGGTTGGACCAGGAAAAATGGTCAGGCCAGGAGAAAAGGTTTGGCTAGGAGAAAAGGTCTGGCGAGAGGAAAAGGTCAGAAGAGGGGAAAAGGTTTTTCCAGGAGAAAAGGTTTGTCCAGGAGAAAAGGTTTGGCGAGAGGAAAAGGTTCGGCCGGGAGAAGAAGTTAGGCTGGGAGAAAAGGTTAGGCCAGGAGAAAAGGTCAGACCAGGAGAAAAGGTCAGGCCAAGAGAAAAGGTTTGACTACGGGAAAGAATTGGGCCAGGGAAAAAGGTTAGGCCAGGAGAAAAGGTTTGCCTAGGGGAAAAGGTTTGGCTATGGGAAAGAATTCGGCCAGGGAAAAAATTTAGGCCAGGAGAAAATGTTTAGCTATTGGAAAAGGTTAGGCCAAGAGAAGAGGTTAGCCCAGGAGAAAAGGTTTGGCTAGAGGAAAAGATCAGATGAGGGGAAAAGGTTTGGCTAGGCGAAAAGGTGAGGTGAGTTGGAAAAGTGAGGTCAGGAGCAAAGTTTAGACAGGGGGAAAGGTTAGGCCGGAAGAAAAAAGTTAGCCAAGGAGAAAAGGTTTGCCCAGGAGGAAAGGTTAGGCCAGGATAAAAGGTAAGGCTGGGAGAAAAAGTTTCCCTAGGGAAAAAGGTTAGGCCGGGGAGAAAGTTTGGCCAGAGGAAAAGGTCAGACGAGGGGAAAAGGTTTGGCTAGGTGAAAAGGTGAGGCCAGGAGAAAAGATTTGGCTACGGGAAAGAACTGGGCCAGGGAAAAATGTTAGGCCAGGAGAAAAGGTTTGGCGAGAGGAAAAAGTCAGGTGAGTTGGAAAGGTGAGGTCAGGGGCAAAGTTGAGACAGGGGGAAAGGTGAGGCCGGGAGAAAAGGTCGGGCCGGGAGAAAAGGTTTGTCCAGAAGAAAAGGTTAGGCCGGGAAAAAAGGTCAGACCAGGAGAAAAGGTTAGACTGGGAGGAAAGGTTAGGCCGGGAGAAAAGATTTGGCTAGGGGAAAAAGTGAGGGAAGATGGAAGGGGAGGTCAGGCCAAAGTTGAGACGGGGGAAAGATTATGCCAGGAGAAGAAATTAGGCCGGAAGATAAAGTTTGGTGAGAGGAAAAGGTTCGGCCGGGAGAAAAGCTTTCGCAGGGGAAAAAGGTTTGGCCAGTAGAAAAGTTTAGGCCAGGAGAAAAGGTTTGGCTAGGGGAAAAGGTTAAGCCAGAGAAAAAGGTCAGACCGGGAGAAAAGGTTTGGCTACGGGAAAGAATTGGGCCAGGAGAAAAGGTTTCTCCAGGAAAAAAGGTTTGGCTAGGGGAAAAAGTGAGGTGAGTTGGAAAGGTGAGGTCAGGGGCAAAGTTGAGACAGAGAGAAAGGTTAGGCCGTGAAAAGAAGTTAGGCCGGGACAAAAGGTTAGGCCAGGAGAAAAGGTTAGGCCGGGAGAAAAGGTTTGGCGAGAGGAAAAGGTCAGACGAGGAGAAAAGGTTTATCTGGGGAAAAGGTTCGGCCGGGAGAACATGTTAGGCCGGAAGAAAAGGTTAGGCCGGGAGAAGAAGTTAGGCTGGGAGAAAAGGTTAGGCCAGGAGAAAAGGTTAGGCCGGGAGAAAAGCTTAGGCCAGAGAAAAAGGTCAAACCAGGAGAAAAGGTTTGGCTACGGGAAAGAATTGGTCCAGGAGAAAAGGTTTCTCCAGGAAAAATGTTTGGCTAGGGGAAAAGGTTAGGCCATGAGAAAAGGTTTGGCTAGGGGAAAGAACTGGGCCAGGAGAAAAGGTTTCTCCAGGAAAAAAGGTTTGGCTAGGGGAAAAAGTGAGGTGAGTTGGAAAGGTAAGGTCAGGGGCAAAGTTTAGACGGGGGAAAGGTTAGGCCGTGAGAAGAAGTTAGGCCGGGACAAAAGGTTTCGCAGGGGAAAAAGGTTTGCCCAGTAGAAAAGATTAGGCCAGGAGAAAAGGTTTGGCTAGGGCAAAAGGTTAAGCCAGAGAAAAAGGTCAGACCGGGAGAAAAGGTTTGGCTACAGGAAAGAATTGGGCCAGGAGAAAAGGTTTCTCCAGGAAAAATGTTTGGATAGGGGAAAAGGTTAGGGCAGGAGAACAAGTTAGGCTGGGAGAAAAAGTTAGGCCGGGAGAAGAAGTTAGGCCGGGAGAAAAGGTTAGGCCGGGAGAAAAAGGTCAAACCAGGAGAAAAGGTTTGGCTAGGGGAAAGAATTGGGCCAGGAGAAAAGGTTTCTCCAGGAAAAAAGGTTTGGCTAGGGGAAAAGGTGAGGTGAGTTGGAAAGGTGAGGTCAGGGGCAAAGTTGAGACGGGGGAAAGGTTAGGCCGTGAGAAGAAGTTACGCCGGGAGAAAAGGTTAGGCCGGGAGAAAAGGTTAGGCCGGGAAACAAGGTTTGACGAGAGGAAAAGGTCAGACGAGGGGAAAAGTTTTAGCTAGGGGAAAAACGTTAGGCCGGGAGAAAAGGTTAGGCCGGGAGAAAAGGTTAGGCCGGGAGAAAAGGTTAGGCCGGGAGAAAAGGTTAGGCCAGAGAAAAAGGTCAAACCAGGAGAAAGGTTTTGGCTACAGGAAAGAATTGGGCCAGGAGAAAAGGTTTCTCCAGGAAAAGTGTTTGGCTAGGGGAAAAGGTTAAGCCAGAGAAAAATGTCAGACCGGGAGAAAAGGTTTGGCTAGGGGAAAGAATTGGGCCAGGAGAAAAGGTTTTTCCAGGAAAAAGGTTTGGCTAGGGGAAAAAGTGAGGTGAGTTGAAAAGGTGAGGTCAGGGGCAAAATTGAGATGGGGGGAAGGTTAGGCCGTGAGAAGAAGTTAGGCTGGGAGAAAAGGTTAGGCCCGGAGAAAAGGTTAGGCCGGGAAACAAGGTTTGGCGAGAGGAAAAGGTCAGATGAGGGGAAAAGGTTTAGCTAGGGGAAAAGGTTCGGCCGGGAGAAGAAGTTAGGCCGGGAGTAAAGGTTCGGCCGGGAGAAAAAGGTTCGGCTAGGGGAAAAAGTGAAGTGAGTTGGAAAGCTGAGGTCAGGGGCAAAGTTGAGATGGGGGAAAGAATAGGCCGGGAGAAGAAGTTAGGCCGGGAGAAAAGGTTTCGCTAGAGGAAAAGTTCAGACGAGGGGAAAAGGTTAGGGCAGGAGAAAAGGTTAGGCCGGGAGAAAAGGTTAGGCCGGGAGAAAAGGTCAGGCCAGGAGAAAAGGTCAGGCCAGGAGAAAAGGTCAGGCCAGGAGAAAAGGTCAGGCCAGGAGAAAAGGTCAGGCCAGGAGAAAAGGTTTGACTAGGAGAAAAGTTTTCACTAGGTGAAAAGGTTTTGTTAGGGGAAAAGATTTGGCTACAGGAAATGGTTAGACCAAGAGAAAAGGTTTGGCTATGGGAAAGAATTGGGCCAGGGAAAAATGTTAGGCCAGGAGAAAAGGTTTGCCTAGGGAAAAGGTTGGTCCAGGAAAAAAGGTTTCGCTAGGGGAAAAGGTTAGGCCAGGAGAAAAAGTTAGCCCAGGAGAAAAGGTTTGACTACGGGAAAGAATTGGGCCAGGGGAAAAGTTAGGCCAGTAGAAAAAGTCAGGCCAGGAGAAAAGGTCAGGCCAGGAGAAAAGGTCAGGCCAGGAGAAAAGGTTTGGCTAGGAGAAAAGTTTTCGCAAAGGGAAAAGGTTTGGTTAGGGGAAAAGATTTGGCTACAGGAAATGGTTAGACCAAGAGAAAAGGTTTGGCTATGGGAAAGAATTGATCCAAGGAAAAATGTTAGGCCAGGAGAAAAGGTTTGGTCAGGAGAAAAGGTTTGGCTAGGGGAAAAGGTTTGGCCAGGGGAATAGGTTTGGCCAGGGGAATAGGTCAGACCAGGAGAAAAGGTTAGGCTGTGAGAAAAAGGTCAGACCAGGAGAAATGGTTTGGCTTGGGAAAAGGTCAGAACAGGGAAAAAGGGCAGACCAGGAGAAAAGGTTAGGGGAAATTAGGGGAAAAATAAGGTGACCCGTCTGTCCTCTCTGGAAGACTCCTGCGAAGAAGAATCCTCCTCCTCCTCCTCCTGCTGATTTGGGGGAAGAGAGGAGGAGGCCTTTTCCTCCAGGGCCTGGCTGCGCAGCAGCCCGGGCGACGACGAGGGCTAATCCGATGGTTCTCCCCCACCTCTCGCCCTCCCCCCAGGACTCACGTGCAGCTCCTCCTCACTCGACTCGGCTCTGTCAAGCACGGGGTGGACCCGCCGAGGGCCCGACAGCAGCCTCCAGCTCGCCCGAGATGGCCAGGGAAGTCCCGGCACGCCCCATCGGGTTTCTGGCCTGGGAGGCAAAGAGAAAGGCCAGAGTGAGCTCCCCAGCGACACTACTCCCTCGATTTCCCCTTCCGGCTCACCCCTGCACCTCGTCGTCATCATCCCCTTCCCCACCCCTCGGCCTCATCTCCCTTCTTCCCCCCAGGATTCACCGCCCCCCCACACCCTTCGCTCTGGGGGTAGCAGCGCAGTCCACTCAGGAAGGCGGAAAAGCTAACTGGGGAGCTGCCCGCAGGAGAAGAAGAGAGATGATCCTCAAAGCCGAGCAGCAGCACCGAGCAACCCTTTTTTTCGGCTTCCCCTTCTCCGCTCGGGGACTGGGGGCAAGGCACTTCACTCCCCTGGGCCTCAGTGACCGCCTCGGTTCAAGGGGGAGGGCGACAGGGAGCCCCACGGGGGACCATCTCATCAGCCTGGAGCTCCCCAGCCTAACGGGGCTCGCACCTAGGCAGTGCGCCAGAAAAACTTGGGAAGGAATTAAAGGGCAGGGCGGGGACAAGGTGAGCCAAGGGGAAAGGGGAGCAAAACGGGAAGGGGACGCCAGGGGAAAACAGGAGGCTAGGGGAGAAGAGGACAGGAGGGGAAAACGGTGGCCGAGGGCAAAGGTTGACGCGAGGGACAAAGGTGAGTCCGGGGAAAAGGGAAGGCCAGGGGGCAATAGAGAGGCCAAGGCGAGAGGAGAGGCCCGGAAGAAAGGTGAGGTCAGGGAAAAAGGGGGGCGTAGAGAAAATGTGTGGGGAGCGGAAAGGGTGGACCCATGGAAATGGTTAGACCAGGGCAACAGGTTAGGCCGGGAGAAAATGTTAGGCCGGGAGAAAACGTCAGACCAGGAGAAAAGGTCAGGCCAGGAGAAAAGGTTTTCCTAGGGGAAAAGGTTAGGCCAGGAGAAAAGGTCAGGCCAGGGAAAAAGGTTAGGCCAGAAGAAAAGGTCAGGCAAGGAGAAAAGGTTTGGCTAAGGGAATAGGTTATAGGCCAGGAGAACAGGTTAGGCCAGGAGAAAAGGTTTGGCTAGGGGAAAAGGTCAGACCAAGGAAAAAGGTTACACCAGGGAAAACGTTAGGCCTGGCCAAAAGTTGAAGTGAGTTGGAAAAGTTAGGCCTTGGGCAAAGGTTAGACGGGGGAAAGGTTAGGCAAAGGGAAAACGTTAGACTAGGAGAAAAGGCTTCGCTAGGGGAAAAGGTTTGGCTAGAGAAAAATGTTTGGCTAGGGGAAAAGGTCAGGCTAGGGAAAAAGGTTTGGCTAGGGGAAAAGGTTTGGCTAGGGGAAAAGGTTTGGCTAGGGGAAAAGGTTTGGCTAGGGGAAAAGGTTTGGCTAGGGGAAAAGGTTTGGCTAGGGGAAAAGGTTTGGCTAGGGGAAAAGGTTAGGCCAGGAGAAAAGGTTTGGATAGGGGAAAACCTCAGGCCAGGAGAAAAGGTTTGGCTAGGGAAAAAGGTTAGTCCGGAAGAAAAGGTCAGGCTAGGGAAAAAAGTTAGGCCAGGAGAAAAGGTCTGGCTAAGGGAAAACCTCAGACCAGGAGTAAAGGTTTGGCTAGGGAAAAAGGTTAGGCCAGGAGAAAAGGTCAGGCTAGGGAAAAGGGTCAGACCAGGAGAAAAGGTTTGGCTAGGGGAAAAGGTCAGGCGAGGAGAAAAGGTTTGGCTAGGGAAAAAGGTCAGACCAGGGAAAAAGGTTAGGCGAAAAGAAAAGGTTTGACTAGGCGAAAAGTTCACATGAGGAGAAAAGGTTTGGCTAGGGGAAAAGGTTTGCCTAGGGGAAAAGGTCATGGCAGGAAAAAGGTTTGGCTAGGGGAAAAGGTCAGGCCAGGAGAAAAGGTTTGGCTAGGGGAAAAGGTTTGGCTAGGGGAAAAGATTTGGCCAGAATAAAATGTCAGGAGAGGAGAAAGGGTTTGGCTGGGGGAAAGGTTAGGCCAGGAGAAAACATTTGGCTAGGGGAAAACCTCAGGACAGGAGAAAAGGTTTGGCTAGGGAAAAAGTTTAGGTTAGGGGACAAGGTCAGACCAGGGAAAAAGGTTACGCCAGGGAAAACGTTAGGCCTGGCCTAAAGGTGAAGTGAGTTTGAAAAGTTAGGCCAGGGGCAAAGGTTAGACAGGGGGAAAGGTTAGTCAAAGAGAAAGGTTAGGCAAAGGGAAAACGGTAGGCTAGGAGAAAAGGCTTGGCTGGGGGAAAACATTAGGCCAGAAGAAAAGGTTTGGCTAGGGGAAAAGGTTGGGGAAAAATAGGGGAAAGGTAGGGTGACCCGCCTGTCCTCTCTTGCATTGTTCTTTTATTGCCATCGTTCTTTTATTGCCATTGTTCTCGTCTGTCCGTCTCCCCCGATTAGACTGTAAGCCCGTCAAACGGCAGGGACTGTCTCTATCTGTTGCCGACTTGTTCATTCCAAGCGCTTAGTACAGTACTCTGCACATAGTAAGCGCTCAATAAATATTATTGAATGAAGAATCCTCCTCCTCCTGCTGTTCTGGGGGAAGGGACGAGGAGGGCTTTTCCTCCAAGGACTGGCTGTCCAGCAGCTCGGTCCAGGATCCTTCACTGGCGACGACGAGGGCGACTCCAATGGTCCTCCCCCCGCGCCACCCCCATGACTCACATGCAGCTCCTCACTTGACTCTGTCCGTGAAGCATGGGGTGGACCCGCGGAGGGGCAGCATCCTCCACCTAGCCCGAGATGGCCAGAGAACCCCCAGAACCCTCCACCGGGTATCTGGCCTGGGAGGGAAAGAGAGAGGCAAGAGTGAGCTCCCCATCTACACTCCCTGGGTTTCCCCTTCAAGCTCACCCCTGCACCTTGTCATCGTGCCACCCCCCCGCCGCCCCACTAAGCCTGGAAATAGTCCCATCCCAGCCCTTAGGGACAGACCCCGCGAGTGCGATCCTTGGCGGACCGGGAGGGTCTCCTCTGGGGCCAGAGCCTCCTTCGGAAGGTGGACCTCTAAGCGGGAAAGGGGAGGAGTCTGGGGAGCAGGGACAAGACAAGCCCATCGGCAAGGAGGAGGCAGGGAGACCCCCATCACGAGAGCCGCCAGGGGGAGCCGGGGAGACTGAGGGGGGCAGTTCGAGCCACGGGAAATGGGTCGGCCCCTTCTGGGGCCCGGTCCCCTGCCCGGCCCGTAGGACGGGGCTCCACCCATCCTCAGCCCTCCCAAAATACTGTGGCCCGATGACGAGAGCCGAGGGTCTCGCAGGACAGCCACCGCTCCTGTGGCGAGGGAGCCGTTAGAGAGGGATTCCTAAAACCCTTCCACTCATTCAGGAGAAGAAGAATCCGAATGCTTCGGGTCATCCTCAAGCCCTTCCTAGGTGCCCCGCATGGGTCTCAGGGTTGGGAGAGGCACACGGGATTAAAGCGTATCCCATGGGGGACTCACCGTCTTCATCCCCATGGGACCGATGGGAAGGGAAAGGATGACTGGCCGCAGGTTACCCAGCCAACAGGGGTGGGGCCGAGCGGGGAACCCACGTCCGTCGTCCCTCGACCCCCCAGCCCGTGACCCTCTTGCCGTTGAGGGTCACTCGGCCTCCTCCCGCCGACAACCAGGGCAGGAGTTCTGGAGAGGGGAGGGATGCTACCCATCCTCCGACAGAACAGTCCTGCAGAAATGACCTGACCTCCAAGCCCTCCCAGCTAGCAGGGAGACTGTCCCTACCCAGCTTGATTCTTCACCCTGGCCTGGCCCCTCCCTCCCCCACCTCCTGCACCTGCCCAACTCCCTCAGAGACAGCCCCTGAGGAGTTCCAGCTCTGGAGGCATGAAGGAGGTGCAGGGTGACCCTGGGGACCGGACTGGGAGTGCAGGGAGGAGTCACTCGGAATCTCAAGAAGTCAGGGCCCTGGATCTCCCTTCCTGCCTTCCTTCCTTCTTTCCATAGTAGGGACTGAGCACTGGCTAGGGCAGAGCACGGGACTCAGCGCTTGGAAGGTCCCTTGCGGCCCCCCAGAGAGACCCTCCCTGCCCCAGGACGGCCTCACCGTCTCCACAGGGGAGACAGGAGACAGGAAAGGCTCGAGAACAAAGAGGCAGTTTGAGTGGCTAAGAAGCCTTCTGAAATGGAGTGTTCGGCCCTTCACCCCACTATCCACTTCTCTCACAGACACGAATAAGGTCGGGAAGCCTGCGAAGGACACCTTTAAGGAAGTTACCTGGCCCAGAAGAGCCCCTAGTAAACAAGCCAGAAAGCAGGGTCCAAGTTACCCCAAACTCCACACCCCCTTCACCCCCAGAGCGTTCCTCTTATCCTCCTAAACTCCACAGCCCCTCACATTAAAACTCAACTCCAAATAACCTTAGGCTCTGGAGGTTTATACAGAGTCGAAGGGGTGGGGCCTGGTCAGTAATCCTCCTAATTGGAAACAGCTGGGTTAGAGATCAGGTGTCCCGGAAGGAAGCCCTAGCAGCTTCATTGGATGGCTTTGGGAAAGATGGCCTAGGATGGGAGAGGGGTTAAGGGATAGAATTGGATTGAATCCCTAACATGAAGGGATTTGTCCAGGGAAACACAAATTCCAAACAGCTCCCCAGGGGGTCTCATTTCTGGCCTGACCCCCACCCCACCTTTCTCTCCCGTCTGAGTTCCCTCCTCACAGCCCTCACATCCGACCTGCTGACACTGGACCCCAGGTGGAGTCAGAGCAGTCTGGCCCTGTAAAGCAGAAAAACCATCACTCTCCTCACCTTCAGAGCCCTCCTAATATCACATCTCCTCCAAGAAATCTTCCCCAACTAAGCCCTCATTTCTGCTATTTGTCACAGAATGGAGTGAGAAAAGAGGAAAAGAGCTGATCTTGATTTTATTTTGTGCATGTGTTGTGTTTTAATGTTTCATTGCTCCTAACATGTCTGCCTCTAGTCTTTTTCAGAGCTGGAGAAGGACGCACAGAAGATTGCAAAAAAGCTAGTTTTTTCGAAGGGGTTGTGGGGCAAACACTGTTTCTATGTCTGAGCCAAAAGGACAGACTCGTGCTCCTCTTTTCCCTCACACCCACCTCATGGTCCCTCCAAAAAGCAGGACTCACTGCAGAGCTCTCCTCTAGGTAGGAGGCAGTATAGTTTGGGTCTAATGGAAGCAAAATGTCACTGCACCTTCTCCACCAGTCCTGACTAAAACACATCTGGAGTTGTGGAACCTGACTTTAAGAGACACATGTGGATTAGTGAGGGGCCAGTTTCCTTCACCCTGCCCTTTGCCCTGCCCTCTGTTTCTGTGGCCAAACGCTTCAGTCTTCCACAGATTCTGATATCTCATAGCTGGAGAAGGAGGGGGAGGAGACTGCAGGCAACATAGGTTTCTTTTGCAGACACTATTTTCCCTCTCCTCCACCAAACACTGAACCTATCATCTGGAGAGGTGAGGCATATAGGCAGACCACCTCACTAAGATAACTGCAACAATCTGCCCTTTTTATTTATTTACATATTTAAATTAATGTCTGCCTCCCCCTCTAGACTGTAAGCTTGTTATGGGCAGAGAATGTGCCTGTCCCATGGGTACACCCCCAAGCACTTATTACAGTGCTCTGCACACAGGAGGCACTCCATCAATCCAATTGATTGACTGAAGGTGCAGAACTGCACACACAATGGATAGAATTCAGTTTCTGGTACAATACCTGCCTTCTGTCCCTCCCAGCCCACACCGCTAAGAACTCGATTTCAGGCAGGAACCTGCACAACTCTACTTCTCAGAGAGAAATAGGGGAGATACCCTGATCTCCTCCTGATATCAGAAACCAAAAACTTCCACAATGAGCCCAAAAGGGTCCCTTCTCCAGAGAGTGAGGATGTGCAATGGCCCTGCAGTCAGGACTGTAGTCCCAGAGAGGCTTGACCCATCTAGGGAATTAAGGCCCCTAGGTCTTCTCAGTCCCAGGCAAATCAGACAGAACTAGCTTTCTGCCCAGAGCCCAGGACCCTGTTCTCCCATGAGTGGCATCTGTCTCATCACTCTTCTTCCCCCCATTATTTATATGGACACACACTCAAACACACACACACACCGCACTCCACACCCCCTCTCTTTAGGGTAGTAATGCACTCCATTCAGTATGAGGGAAAATCTGGGAGTTGAGTCTGCCCACAGAATAAGAGACACGATCCTTGAGGCCGAGGAAAGACACACAGCAGACAGGTGGCTGAGCCAAGTTTAGAACCCTTTACCTTTAGACTCCCAGGCCTGGGCTCTAGCCGCTAAGGAGAGAACGAGGTGAAAACATACCGGTGATTATTGAGCGTGGACTGTGTACTGAGAACTGTAGGATGTGCTGGGGGAGTACGATAATGAGTTATTATGCTATATGTTAAGCACTTACTATGTGCCAAGCACTGTTCTAAGCGCTAGGGTAGATACGAGGTGATCAGATTGTCCTATGTGGGGCTCACAGTCTTAATCCCCATTTTATAGATGAGGGAACTGAGGAACAGAGAAGTTAAGTGACTGGCTCAAGGTCACACAGCAGACAAGTGGCAGAGGTGGGATTAGAATCCACATTCTCTGACTCCCAAGCCGGCGCTCTTACCACTAGGCCTTGTGGTTGTGGGCAGGGAATGTGTCTGTCCTATTGTACTCTCACAAGCACCTTGTGCAGTGCTTTGCACACAGTAAGCACTCCATCATGTCTGGCGTTGTGAGATCTGGCGTTATGAGATCTGGTCCCGGAAGACTCGCCTGAGTGAGTGACTACGGAGGCCCAAGTCTCCCCGTCCTGTCCTCCGTCACCCGCTAAGGATCACATCTGTTGGACATTTCAGACTCCAGGAGAGCCATTTGTCTGATAGAAAGGGAGAGATAGGCAGGCAAAAATAATAATGATAATAATAACGTTGGTATTTGTGAAGCACTTACTATGTGCAGAGCATTGTTCTAAGCGCTGGGGGAGATACAGGGTAATCAGGTTGTCCCATGTGAGGCTCACAGTCTAAATCCCCATTTTTACAGATGAGGTAACTGAGGCATAGAGAGAAGTTAAGTGACTTGCCTACAGTCACACAGCTGACAAGTGGCAGAGCCAGGATTCGAACCCAGGACCTCTGACTCCCAAGCCCGGGCACTTTCCACCGAGCCACGAAAACCATCTACTCTTCCTGAAATGTGGATTGCCCAATAGAGGTGAGCTTTAACAACTGCAGCTTGCCATCGTGACTTAGTGGAAAGAGCATGGGCTTGGGAATCAGAGGTCGTGGATTCTAAGCCCAGCACCGCCACTTGTCAGCTGTGTGACTTTAGGCAAGTCACTTAACCTCTCTGTGTCTGTTACCTCATCTGTAAAGTAGAGATTAATACTGTGAACCCCAAGTGGGACCACCCGATTACCTTGTATCTAGCCCAGAATTTAGAACAGTGCTTAGTACATAGTAAGTGCTTAACATATAACATCATTATTATTATCTCCCAAGCAGTGTGGCTTAGTGGAAACAGCAAGAGCTTGGGAGTGAGAGGATGTGGGTCCTAATCCCATCTCTCCCACTTGTGTGCAAGTACCTTGGGCAAGTACTTAACTTCTCTGTGCCTCAGTTGCCTCATCTGTAAAATGGGGATTAAGACTGTGAGCCCCACATGGGACAACCTGATTACCTTGTATCTATCTCAGTGCTTGGCACATAGTAAGCACTTAACAAATACCGTAATTATTATTATTATTATTACTAAGCAGACTACTACATGCTGCAGCTAGTTCAAAACCCTTAACTAACCCCATCTTCATATTCTCAAGTCTGCTAGACATTCTCCAGGGACTGGATGCCCAGAATAATGAAAGACTGGACAGAATTCAGTCCCTGCACTCCTGTTGTAGAACTGAAGTCCACACAGCTCTGATCCTCAAAGAGGAACAGGGGTGACGTGCTAACGTCACCCTGTCCTACTCCTGACACTAGACATCTCCCTCCCCCAACCCCCAGAAGTCACCACTGGTCAAGGCCACAGATACCCCTTCTCCAAGTCTGAAGATATGCAATATGAGTCTGCAGACAGGACTGAGGGCAATGGGAGGTTTGATCCATCTAGAGAATTAAGGGCCCGGGTCTTCTCCGTTCCACAGTCGGGTCAGAAAGAACCAGTTCCCTGCGCAGAGTCCCAGTTCCCATTTCCAGTACCAGCCTCTGTGCTGGGGCTGGAAGCCCCCTCCTCTCTCTCTCCTCCTCCTCCAGAGATGAATTTGGAAGTACGGTAATTCAAACAAACATATTCACCAACCACAACCAACACCTTCCCTTAGACGTGGTGGCACAGTTCCCGGCTCCATCTCTCCACGAGGATTAGAGTTTGGAAATGCATTGTGGTGGACACGGAGGGGGTCCCCAATTTAATAGGAGCTACCACTATCACACGTGGAGGGGGTCCCCACTTGTCGACAGGGGTGTGCAGGGCTGCATATCTGGTCAGTTGGCCAAGCCCAAGCCAGCTCCCTGCACTGAGCCGCACTTCATGAGTACAGTACCAGCTTTCTTGCTGACTGTGGCAGTCCCCTCCTCATTACTCTCCCCAAGGCTAACCCCATCTTTCATGCATGCAAGGACACACACACACACACACACTCCTTTGAGTGGGAGTGAATTACGGAACTCCATCTTTCAATGGTGGTGTGCATTTGGGAATTGATGTGACCGCCCAAGTGCGGGGGGATAAACTTCAAGGGTGAGAGTTGAGATGAGCTGCAACTGCAGAGAGAACAGTAGCCAGTAGGATTCTCCCCTTGGTCACCCAGCCCCAACCTGCAGAGTTCTGGAGGAGATCTGTGGGGCTTTCCTCCTCCCAGGGCTTAGAGCCAACTGGGCCCAGAAGTAGGGGTCTTGGAACTCACCGTAAATGCCTCCTCTGAAGATGGGGAAGAGGATTCTCGGTCTCGTGGGAGAGGTGCGACACTGGTACCATCCATCCAGCTAATGAATTATGCCAGTTAATTTCCCCCTGCACTGTACTTGGCAGGTCATTGGGTAATTCGATTCTGCTGCTTTGGACGCTTTTGCTGACAGAAGCTGGGTTGGGAAACATCTGTTTTCTCAAGTCAAACAGGCCCCGACTCTGAAGCAAACAAGTCATGAACATCAGGAAAACTCCTTTGGCATCAGGTTCACGGAGCAGACGACCAGGTGAAGATGCGTAAACTCTTCTGGTGAATTAATCAGTTATGAGCTCCACTCGGGGGAGTCCAACAGCCTCACAATTCCCCCAGACTTTAACCACTTGATCAGTCAGACCAATGGAATTTTGGGGGCGCTTACTGTGTGCAGAGCAGTGGACTGAGAGCTTGGGAGAGGACAACAGAACAGTCGGTAGACATGTTTCCGGCCCACAACGAGCTTACAGCTTAGAAGGATGGTCTAGAGTCAATCAGTGGTACTTATGAAAGAGCTCAACTTTGCTCTTTCCCCCCTCTCCCCACAGCACTTAGGTATATAATTTTATTGATATATATTGATGTATTTTGGCTTGTATTGATGCATGTCCCCCCCCCACACACACACACTGTGAGCCCATGGTGGACAGGAATTGTCTGTCTTTACTACTATATTGTACCCCCCCAAGCACTTAGTAAAGTGCTCTGCTCACAGTAAGTGCTCAATAAAAATTAACAAATGAATTTTATGCTGACCAATTTACCAAGCGCTTGGGAGAGTTCAATGGATCTGGTAGACAAGATCCCTGCCTTCGAGCATCTTACAGGCTAGTGGGGGAGGCAGACAGTAAAAGAAAATTACAGGTGAGCAGGATCGCTGAGGCACAAGTGCATTTGTGAGAGTACATGCCCTCACACATGTGCCCTTGAGCGCTATCTCTGCATGGTTGTGTACTTGTGTATTTTGAACTGTCTGTTTCAGGGTGATTCCATTCCCTGTTCCCTGTTTCCGTTCCCTGTGGGTGCTTGGTGAAAATTCCCTGTCATTGGCCTGGGAATCAGGTCAGGGGTTCTAATCCCAACTCTAAGCCGTGGCTGCTGTGTGACCTTGGGCAAGTCACTTCCCTGGGTCTTTTCTCATTTGTAAAATGGCAGTTAAAACAGAAAGGCCCATCTGCAACAGGGACTGTGTATAACTTGAATTGCTTCTGTTTCCCCCCTTCCACCTCTCCCACCGGTTCATATAACACCTGGCATAGCGTGGGCACGTAAATAGCCCAGTTAATCCCAACTCTGCCACTTGTCTACTGTGTGATCTTAGGCAGATGACAACTTCTTTGGCCCTCAGTTGCCTCATCTGTAAAATGGGGATGGAGACTGGGGGCCCCGTATGGGACAGGAACTGTGTCCAATCCCAATTGCTTTGTCTTTAACCAAGCTCTTGCTGCAATGCCTGACATGCTAAGTGTTTAACAAATACCACAATCATTATTATTATTATTATTACTGCGATTAAAAACCGAGTGAGTAGACACATTCCTTGCCCACCAGGAGTTTACAGACTAGAAGGGGATACAGACATGAATATAAATAAATAAATGATGGACATCCTGGCACTTAAGCACTTAATACCACAATTATTGTGCTTGTTATTAGAAAAGGGAAGGGGAAGCAGAGACCCAGAGAGATTGAGGCACACCACTAAATCACACAGCAAGTCACCTAAATCGCTCCAATATGACGGATTAATTCACTAAACTGGCGGGGTAGTGGAACCTGGCACAACCTCCAACCTGAGCCCCTGCCCATCTCCACCTCATGCTGCCCCTTCCCTCTCTCTTGGGCCTAGAGGGTCGTGCCATCCACGCTAACCCTGCCCACCAGAGTCGATAGGGGCAGGGAGAAATCTGAAACCCTCCAGCCCATGGCAGCCACATTCCTCTAGAGACCCTGAGGCTGGATAGGGGGAGAGGCAAGAAGAAAAAGTGTGTCATCAAGCCCCTTCCTTGAACTCATAAGACCCCTTACCCTGCCTGCATGAGCCAGAAGGAAGGAGATCTGGAGGTTGGGAGGGTGCTACAAGTTAGAAGCTGGTGACATCCACCTGCTTTGAGTACACAGCTGGTTCTCCCTAATTCTAACCTTCTGTGGAGGGGGGCCAATTGCCAGTGGCTCAAGAGTGATGAAAAACGTATACATTTTATTCCAGAGACATTTGGGCTTACAGATCCCAGGCTGCCAAGGGGACAGAGATGGGAGGAGGAGAGGAAGGGGAGAGAAGGGGGCCAGACAGTGCCATTTCCGTTGGTAGGATGGGGGAAACCACTTTGCATCTTCCCACTCAAGCATTTGCTGTTAGTCCTCTCCACCCCTCTTTCTGCTCATCCAGGAGGGATGGAAGACAAGGGTAGTCACGCATACATACAGACAGACACACGCACACCTTGACTCAACCTGTCCCTACGCCCACTCCCCCAGGGGCACCCCCCTGGACGGGAAAGGGAGTCTGTACTCTTGAAGCCTGAGTTAGGCAGGAAACTCCCACAGGGCAGAACAGGCAAGGAGGATGTCGCACCGACTATAGAATTAAGGGCCCCGGTGCGACTTCACACCCGCTCGGATCCGCCCACGGAGTACCGGCCCCAAACTCCAGACCCCTGTTTCCATAACCCTTTACCCGGCCCAAGACGGGCGGCCCTTCTGACCCCGCTCTGGTCTCGGCCCTCGCTCTCACGCATGAGGCACACACACGTGCACACACCTCCATACCCTCCTGGAGTTGCAAAGGATTGATTTGGCACCCGTGATGCAGTGTTTGACCCTTAACCCCCCCAAAGGAAATGGCACTGTCTGGAAGGAGGGGATACAGTTGCAGGCTAGGGGGCGGGAAGGGGGGGGCCAGGGGGCAGCAGTCTCATGTCAACAAATTTCCTCTTAGTGGGGCCGGCGCAATTTATCAGTGTCCATGGCATCCGGTGAGTAGCTGGTCCTTCCTCCACTGTCCGTGAGCCCTGGTGGTCCGGTTCGGGGCTGCGCCGTGGCTTCCTGGGGACGGATGTGACCGTTGGTTGGCTGAAGAGGTGTGCCCCTGCCCGCACAGGGTGAGTGCCAGCCGGTCACCGTTGGGGGTGGGGAAGGCTCGGTTGGGTCGGCAATGGGGAGCCCAGTCTTCCAGCCAGGGAGCAGGAAGTTGTATGGTGGGTAGGAGCCTGGTCAGGGGTCACTACTGAGCCCAGAGCGACTGGGTCACTGCTCTGGGTTGTGGACTATATGGATGCAATGGATTGTGTGTGTATGTCCAGAGGGGGATAAGGTTCCTTTCACTACACTCTCTAAAGCACTTCACAAAGTGGTCTAGACTAAAGTGCTCAGTAAAGACCATTGTTTCCTCAATTCCTCCCACTTGCCCAAAACAGAACTCAGAAGGCCCCAAGTTTAAGGCATAAAACTCACCATTCTGTCCAGTCCTGTCCACACCAAGATGTCCTTAGAGAGGCGGGGATGGGCCAGGGGGCCTGGTCTCCCGTGATGCACCTGGGGCTCAGGTTCCTTCCTTGGCCCTAAGGATAAACCTTGTAAGGTCTCAGGATAATCTCACTCTGCCCCCCGCTTGTGGCAGAGGATGCTGCAGCCCAGGCCCAGCCCCATTTGCAGCTGGACTGTGCCCTGCAAGCTCATTCACACCCAAGGTCAGAGAGTGAGAAAAAAAGAGGAGACAAAAGAGAGAAAGGAGGAAAGATTCCTCATCTAGAACAGAGCAGCTGCCATTCACACGCCCCACAAGGGAGGCTCTGGCTGGCTTTGCCACTCCAAAGCAGGACACCCCATGCACTCTGGGTTTCCTCCAACAGAGTCTCAGCCCGTGGAGACCCCCCCCCCACCGAATTCCCCAGCATCTTACCTGTGAGCAGGCCTGTCTGGGAGACTTCTCCAGGGGGCAGAAACAAACTGGGCTTCTGCCTTGTCTCTCTGGCAGCCTAGACTCTGAACACTTACCAATACCAATCCGGTCCTTCACCCCCTGCTCCTCTTCCACTCCATCAACAGTAGAAGGAGATTGGGGCACCTGCCCCCAAGTTTGGCCTGAGTTGAGTGAGACCACACTCCTTTAAGCACCCTCTTTGGCAACTCAGGTTTAGGAGACACAGCCCCTGCCCACTGGGAGCTTATAATCTAAGTCATTCAGTCAGACAGCTCATTGCATTTGAGCTCTTACTCTGTGCAGAACACTCAACCTAAGGCCCTGGCATAGTACAATCGAACGCTTTAACCTATGTGACCTACTCACAACAGGCTCACAGTCTAGAAGGGGAAACGTCGGCTTTGGAACAACATGGTGCAAATGCTTCACAATTCAGCATTACATAGCACACGTGGCCTCTGCTCTCAAGAAGCTTCCAGTCTACATGACAGACATTAAAATTGATTTACTCACAGGTAGAAGGGCATAGACAAGATCAGTACACCAAACTGAACACGTTGAACCTATGATAAGCTTGGATCGGCGGTACGAATTGATCAAAAAGAAAGTAAATGGATACACAGAATGAAGAGTGGCACTGTTGCATTAATATAGCAAGGGTCTTAGCAAACACTATTTGACAGAGCACTGTACTAAGAGCAGGACGGGGGTGAGAGGGGTCAGTTGCTAAGGACACCCACTTTAGTCAGTCATATTTATCCGGCACCGCAGAACTAGATAGAACCAGAGAGATTTCCTGTCTATTATGACCTTATATTTTAGTGGGGAAGACAGACAATAATATGAGTGTTATGCCCATTTAAGTAGGAACCACGACGAGCGGGCGGGGGAGTCATTTGGAAATATTCTGTCGACTAGATTCCACCTCAAGGAGAGATTTGCACTTGGTAACTCAGTCTCCCAGGCACTCAGTAGGATGCTTTGCATCTAAGTACTCAGCGAACACTAACGGCGACTCAGCTTCTGCTACTACGGCGGCACTTGTGTTTGTGGTGTTCTGGCTCAGTGCAGCGTATCTGAGAGCAGAGCACTATATAAGCACTTGGGAGAGCACGACAGACATTCCCTGCCCAAAACGGGTTTACAGTCTACTCCACTGGGTGGCTACTGAACCCCAACTCATTGTTGGGGTTTGGAGGGGCTCGAGTACCTCGGGGGGGTGGGGGAAATAGGCGACATATCTTGGGGTACAAGAATTGGGAAGCCCAAAAAGAGTCCTCAGATAACCAGCTGAGGTCGGCGCACTCCTGCCCTCGAGGGGCACGTGACAGTACCACCACTCCACCCCTCTCCCATCGGCGGGTCTTGATTCCTGCCCCAGAGGACTTACAATCTGACTCTCCGATACTGGCGCGCTTCGAGAACTGATCCAAAACTCTCAGTCCAGCGAGGATGGTAGGGTGGAGGTTTCCAGTCGATGGGGGCTGGAAGCGCACCTCCTTTTAAACAATTGGGGAGGTGGGGGGCGGCACAAGTCTTGCAGAAACAGTCCCTCACCTTCTAGCACATTCCAGAGGCATGAGCACTTGCTGAGGTTGGATAAGATTGCCGGCTTTGACAACTTTATGGTTGAGGGGGAAATACTAGCTAACTGAGGGCTGGCAAGAGCACAGGTAGAGGGCTCAATGACAGACACACAGAGAGACACATAAAGACACACAAAGACACACAGACAGTGAGCATGCACCCCCCCCCATGCACCCCATCGTTTCTGCCCCATCCCTTTCTCCCCCCCACCAGAACCCTGAGCACCAATCGTTCCCTCTAAAAACAGACTTCATAGCATCACAACCCCTCAGATTCCTCCTCTCTGGAGATTTTTTTTGTCCAAAATCAGACACTTCCTTTCCTAGATACCAGACTCATCTCCCAGTCAGTAAAACCAAAACCTTTGTTGTCTGTGGCATTCCCTGCCCCTCCAAGGCATGAGTACTGTAGCCACATCAGAGACTGGGCTACAGGCACCATTAACCACACACATCAGAGTCCAATCTGATTATCTTGTACCTACTCAAGCACTCGGAACACACAGTAAGTGCTTCACAAATCCCATCAACAGTCTGGACAAGTCAGTAATATCAAATACATTCTCCTTACCGCCATCAGCCCGCTCCACTACCAACACCTCATTAATATAGGCCTCATTCTCAGAGTCAGAAGGTCATGGGTTCTAATCCCAACTCTGCCACTTGCCTACTGGGTCATCTTGGGCAAGTCACTTTACCTCTCTGTGCCCCCATTACCTCATCTGTAAAGATGGGGATGAAGAATGAAAGACATGGGACAAGGACTGTGTCCAACCTGATTACCTTGCATCACCCCCAGCACTTAGAACAATGCTTGTCATATACTAAGCACCTACTACTATTATTATTGTGATTATCATCATCCCAGACTTGGGTATCCCCTCCCCACCCCTCAAAAGCAAACCCTTGAGACCAGCCCATTCCTCAATGCCCTCCATGACCATAATCAATAAAGTCATCAATATCCCCACCCTATAAACCCTAGTCATTGCTGACTCACCCATGTAAAATCAACTCCCCTCACAAGCTATCCCATCACTAATATAGGCAACATCAATTAGAACAACCTCAAGTAGCCCCCCAAAAGCATCAAGACATTCCTGACCCATGAAAGCCAAACCATTTGCCCTGACCCCCTCTGCACCACCAGGGCCATTGGTAGACGTAGGCAAAGAAAGTCAACTTTGGGGGGACTCTTTATCCAATATATCAACTACCAAATCATCAACTACCACAGCTGAGACAAAAGATAAGCTAACCAAAGGGAACATCTCAGGCACTACTCACCAAACCCCCATACAAACACACTACATCTCCTCTCCCCAACCTATGGCAAGTACAGCCCACTGACTCTTAAGAAAAAGAAAGGCACACAAGCCTCTGGGGCTTTAAAGGGGCACTGCCACTTGCTCCATTGTAGGGCATCTAATGGAGAGACTGGGTCTCTAGGGGGGTGGGGCTGTAGGATCAGAGGAGGAGGAGGCAGAAGGCTATTAAGGAGAAGAGGATTTGCACCTGCCTATCATTAAAAGGGTCTGGAAAAACAGCCCCAATTATACACACCTGCAACCCATTCATTTACTCTTTGCGGATGGGGTCTCATTCTCATCCAAGGCTTTCCCAGAGGTTAATACAGTGTTTTGCACCCAGAAGGATAGTCAATAAATAAAAAGGAATTAATTATTCACTTACTCCACGAGGATGGGGTCTAATTCTCAACCGGGTCTTTCCCAGAGCTCAGTACAGAGCTTTGCACCCGGGAAGATAGTCAATAAATAAGAATGAATGAATTAATCAATCAATGAATGAACACAAGCTCTTCACTGAAGCCTCCCCAGGCCCCACTGTCCCCTCCACTCTCTTCTTTCATTTTTTGTTTCCTTTTTAATGATAACTGTTAAGTGCTTTCTATGTGCCAGCCTCTGTGCGGGCGCCGCGGTGAATACGAGAGAGTCGGGCTGGACACGGTCCCCGTCCCGCATTCGTTCATTCATTCAATTGTATTTATTGAGTGCCTATTGTGTGCAGAGCACTGTACTACGCGCTTGGAATGTACAATTTGGCAAGATAGAGAGAGTCCCCGCCCAACAGTGGGCTCACAATCTAAAATCCCCCCATTTTACAAATGAGGTGATTGAGGTCCAGAGAAGTGAAGCAATTTGCCCAGAGTCACACGGCAGACGGGTGGTGGAGTCAGAGTTGGAACCCAGGTCCTCTAACCCCCGGGCCTGGGCCCTTCCCCCTAGGCCACGCTGCTTCTCTCCTCCCTGCTTCTGTGCCGTTCACCTTCCGGGGAAGGACTGTTGGTGTAAGAAGTAGGTAGAGGAGGCCACCACTGGGGGACTCTTTAACCAGGAGCCTGGGGAGAGAGGAGGGAAAAGTCAGGGAGCCAGAGGAAAGACAGGTAGGCGGGACAGGTCAGCTTTAAGGCTGGTCAGTAGGGAGGCCACTGACGGCTCTTGCAGATCTTGGACCGATAATAATGACGATATTTGTTAAAAGCTTACTATGTGCCAAGCTCTGGACTAAGAGCTGATGCCTGGGTGTCACATGTCTCACAGAACACTTTTTTTAATGCTATTTGTTAAGTGCTTACTATGTGCTCAACATCTTGCTAAGTGCTGGGGTAGATACAAGTGAATTAGGTCAGACCCAAGCTCTACCCTGTAAGGGGCTCACAGTCTAAGTAGGAGGGAGAACAGAAAAACTGAAGCTTAGAGAAGTAGAGTGCCTTGCCACACCACAGGTGCTTGGCAGAGCTGGGATTGGAATTCAGGTCCTTTGACTCCCAGACCCAAGCTCTTTCCACCAAGGCCACACGGCTTCTCAGAATTTGACCTGAATCATGGGCTCTGTGTAGGGTATGAAAGGCTGAGAAGCCTCTGATTCTTTAAAGGGCAGTGCCACTTGCCCCACTGAAGGGCACCTAGTGGAAAGAATGGGTTTCTAGAGGTAGGGCTGAAAGATCAGGGAAAGAAGAGGCAGAGGCTATTAAGGAGAAGGGGATTTGCAGCTGCTCAGTGTTAAGAGGATCTGGAAAAACATAAACACCTGCATGTCGTTCAAATACTCCTTGAAGATCAGGTCTAATTCTCATCTAGCCCTTTCCCAAATCTTAGTACATTGTTTTGTACTCAGGGGGCTATTCAATAAGTAAGAATGAATCAATCAATCAATGACTCAAGGAATGAACTCAAGCTCTTCCCTGAGGCCTCCCCAGTCCCCAAGCCCCACTGTCCCCTCCACTCTGCCTCTCCTTTTTGTTTTTTGTTCCCTTTTTAATGGAATTTGTTAAATCTTTTCTATGTACCAGGGCTCTGTGTTGGGTGCCGTGGTGGACACAGGACAGTCGGGTTGGGCACGGTCTCTGTCCCACAGAGGGCTCACACTCTGGATCCCCCATTTTACAATTGAGGTGACTCAGGTCCAGAGAAGTGAAGCAACTTGTGACTCAGGTCCAGAGAAGTGAAGCAACCTGCCCAGGGTGACACAGCAGTGGGCGGTGGAGCCAGACTTGGAACCCAGGTCCTCTGACTTCCAGGCCTGGACCCTTTCTACTAGGTCACGTGCTTCTCTCCTCACTGCTTCTGTCCAGTTCAGCTTCCGCGAGAAGACTGTTGGTGTAAGATGTGCTTAGAGGAGGCCATCTTTGGGGGGGCTCTTAACCCAGAAGCCAGGGGAAAATGGCAGGGAAGGGGTGGGGGGCGGGGCAGAGGAGACAAGAAGGAAGGGCAGGTCAGCTTTAAAGTTGGCCGCTCATGGATATTTGTTAAGCATTTACTATGTGCCAAGCACTGTACTAAGCGCTGATGCCTGAGGTGTCACATGTCTCACGGAACCCTTGTTTTTTTATGCTTTTGTTAAAGCGCTTACTATGTGGTCAGCATGGTTCTAAGTGCTGGGGTAGATACAAGTGAATTGGTTTGGACACTGTCCCTGTCTATCTCCTTCGGAACTCACATTCTAAATAGGAGGGAGAACAGGAGTACCAAGGCCCAGAAAAGTGAAGCGGCTTGCCCAAGGTCACCCAGCAGGAATTTGGCGGACTCTGGTTTGGAAGTCAGGTCTTTTGACTCCCAGGCCTGGGCTGTTTCCACGAGGCCACACTGCTTCTTGGAAGTCCACCTGAATCTTGCGTATTTCTCCAGTGGTGTTCCCCTCTCCGGTCAACGGAAGCACGGGCACCACTTCTGAGCCTTGGAACTCAGTAATCAGAGTAAATGAGTGGAGGGATGCTGGGCATGGAAAATAAAAATAGTGAACAGGAAGGCGTTCAGTATTGACCCGTACCATATCGGCCGGCTCGGCTGTGAATCCGATTAGGTTAGGGGTCAGATTGGACAAATGGTCATTCTACTGGCCACCTTGTCTAGGGGCCCGTGATGCACCGAAGACCACACAGAAGGTCTGCTGTGGGGTTCTCTGTTCTCCCCTCCTAGAATGCCTTGGGGTTGAGACATGTCACCCAAGGCCTCTCAGGACTCATCACAGAACAGATTTCCAGTTTTAGCGTGCAGAGGATGGCCCAAGATGCCACTTGTCTGCTCACTGCACTTCTCTGTGCCTCAGTTACCTCATCTGTAAAACGAAGATTAAGACTGTGAGCTCCATGTGGGACTGACTCTATGTCCAGCCTCATTACCTTGTAGCTACCCCTGTGCTTAGAATGGTTCTTGGTAAGCGCTTAACAAATACTACAATTATTATCATTATTATTATTCTTATTAGCGGACTAAACAGCAGTGTTCAGCCTTTATTCACTGAACGTGCCAAAACCCACCTCAAGTTCATCACAGCATCTTCCGCGTCCCTTCGGATGAAAAGCACCCAGGATGTACCTCAGTTCTGAGCATTGACAACTCACTGCCTATTGTCCAAGTGGTTGAAGATTTACCTCTGAATAAACCAGGTCAATTTAGGCTGAATGTGTCTTCTGGGAGGGTACAGAGACCATGGAATCCAAAGAAGGCGAAGATGAAAATAGAAAATTAAAACACGGTGTGCACCTGACCTTGGAAAATAAAGAGCTAAACCTGTACTGTAAATCAATGCCTCGAAACTGCTCATGACTTGGAGATGTCATTAAAAGATGTCTCTGCTGACAGCTGGAAATTGTGAGGAAGAAAATGTAGAATCAAGGGATAGCCTCTAGACTTTACACTAAGAATAATAATAACGATAATAGTAATGTTATTACGGTATCTACCCCAGCACTTAGTACAGTGCCTGCCAGTAAATGCTTAACAAATACCATAAAAAAGGGCTATAGATTTTTACCAGGAAAACCAAAGCAGTAGCAACAGCGGAGGTGGCCTTTAAGCTGGAAGCAGTGTTTATCCTTTGGCAAACAGCAGCAGCAGTGCCTGGCATATAGTTAGTGTTTAACATATATCATTATTATTATTAAGGGACAAGCTTCAATCCATCAAAAGTCAATCAATCAACCATACTTACTGAACACTTACTCTGTATCAAGCACCATAATAAGCAACTGAAAGAGTCCACTAGAGTTAGTAGCTATCATCCCTGCCCTCCAGGGCCTAAAGGGGCTAGCTGGTTGCCCTTTAGGGTCCTTTCAGCCTTAACTGGCAACTCTCAAAGAGCAGAGAAGAGCCTGCCTGCCTATCAATCTTAATAAACCTTACGGTCTCAGTCTTAATTGATTTCAGCTGTTCTTAATTAGCTTCATTAAAAGTAAAGTAAAAATAAAACAAAATTTTGGAGGTTACCGATGGGGTAGGGCTAAAACCTTTTGCCTCAACATCTCAGTGTCGTGAGTTCTAATCCTACTTGGGAGATCAGAATCTTTTTTACAATTCTAAGACTGAAGCAGAGATAAGAACCCAAGACTCCAAACCATTACCTTCTCTCTAGGCTACAGCAGGCCTCACAAGGGAAGGGTCTCATTTGCACAATTTCAAGCAGGGGATAAATTCAAAGCAGGGAAAAAAAAAACCCTTAACACCACAGGTTTTCTTTTAGGGAGAAGCGACGAAGGCAGTAGATGTGTAGCAGAGGTAAGACTTCCGTCTCTGAATTCGGAGGCTGTCGGTTCTAACCTGCGGGTTAGTCTGTAAAGAAAATGTACGTGTGCACATGTCTAGAAATAAGTACCGTGATGTGTAAATAAGATGGTGTATATAAGCATCTGAATAAAGTGAAATAAGTGTGTAAATGTACATGTTTCCTCAGTGTATATCTTTGTTGGCATAGCACTAAAAAAAATGCTCTGTATGTTTACGGGTGTGAACACACTTTGTGCATACAAAGAAAAAGTTAATGTCGCCCTTTTTTTTTAACAGGATATTTGCTAAGCACTGGGATAGATATCAGACATGGGCTCACAGACTTTACCCCACTTTAGAAACAAGAAATCACTGAGGCATGGAGAAATTAAGTGACTTCATTCATTCCTTCAATTGAATCTATCGAGCGCTTACTGTGTGCAGAGCACTGTACTAAGCACGTGGGAGAGTATAATACAACCAAAAACAGACACGCTCCCTGTCCACAATGAGATTACAGTGTAGAAATGGGGAAACAGACATTACTATAAATAAATGACAGATATGGACATAAGTGCTGAGGGGCCGGGAGGGGAGACGAATGAAGGGAGTGAGTCTCACATAAGACGGTGGCAGAGCCTGAACTTCTGTGTAAGTATATGTATGTCTGCACAGGGGTAAGTCTTAGGACCTCTATGTATTTATTTTCCTGCAGAGAAGTAAAGTCATTTGCTTCTGGGTAAGTATGCATGCACCTACATACTTCCCACTCTCTACCTGCCTTTGACACTGTTGACCATCCCCTTCTCCTCCACACCTTATCTCACCTTGGCTTCACGGACTCCGTCCTCTCCTGCTTCTCCTCTTATCTCTCTGGCCGTTCATTCTCGGTCTCCTTCGCGGGCTCCTCCTCCCCCTCCCATCCTCTAACTCTTGGGGTTCCTCAAGGGTCTGTTCTTGGCCCTCTTCTGTTCTCCATATACACTCACTCCCTCGGTGAACTCATCCGCTCGCACGGCTTCAACTATCATCTCTATGCAGATGACACACAGATCTACATCTCTGCCCCTGTCCTCTCCTCCTCCCTTCAGGCTCGTATCTCCTCCCGCCTCCAAGATGTCTCTACCTGGATGTCTGCCTGCCACCTAAAACTCAACATGACCAAAACTGAGCTCCTCATCTTCCCTCCCAAGCCCTGTCCTCTTCCTGACTTCCCTATCACCGTGGATGGCACGACCATGCTTCCCGTCTTTCAGGCCCGCAACCTCGGTATCGTCTTTGTCCCGGCTCTCTCATTCACCCCACACATCCGATCTGTCACCAAAACCTGCCAGTCTCACCTTTATAATATCGCCAAGATCCGCCCTTTCCTCTCCACCCAAACGGCTATCTTACTGGTACAGGCTCTCATAATATCCCGGCTGGATTTTTGTGTCAGCCTTCTCTCTGATCTCCCTTCCTCCTGCCTCTCCCCGCTCCAGTCTATTCTTCATTCCGCTGCCCGGCTCAACTTCCTGAATAAACGCTCTGGGCATGTCACTCCCCTTCTTAAAAACCTCCAGTGGTTGCCTATCGACTTCCACACGAAACAAAAACTTCTCACTCTAGGCTTCAAGGCTCTCCATCACTTTGCCCCCTCCTACCTCTCCTCCCTTCTCTCTTTCTACTCCCCACCCCTCACGCTCCGCTCCTCCACCGCCCACCTTCTCACCGTCCCCCGTTCTAGCCTATCCCGCCGTCGACCCCTGGGCCACGTCCTCCCGCGGTCCCGGAACACCCTCCCTTCTCACTCCGCCAAACCGATTCTCTTCCCCTCTTCAAAACCCTACTTAAAGCTCACCTCCTCCAAGAGGCCTTCCCAGACTGAGCTCCCCCTTTTCCCTCTGCTCCCTCTTTACCCCCCACTTCACCTCTCCTCAGCTAAGCCCTCTTTTCCCCCTGTTTCCCTCTGCTCCTCCCCCCCCCCCTTCCCCTCCCCTCAGCACTGTACTCGTCCGCTCAACTGTATATATTTTCATTACCCTATTTATTTTGTTAATGAGATGTACATCACCTGGATTCTATTTATTTGCTACTGTTTTAATGAGATGTTCATCCTCTTGAATCTATTTATTGCTATTGTTTTGTCTGTCTCCCCCAATTAGGCTGTAAACTCGTCAAAGGGCAGGGACTGTCTCTACCTGTTACCGATTTGTACATTCCAAGCGCTTAGTACAGTGCTCGGCACATAGTAAGTGCTCAATAAATACTATTGAATGAATGAATGAATGAATGAAGACTTCCAGGCAGATGAGAAGAGCTAGAAAGATATATTTGGAGTCACCTACAAAGAGGTCATAGCTGAAGCTATGTGAGTGGATGAGTTCTCCCAGAGGATGAGTGTAAAACGAGAAGAGTGTGGGGCCCAGCTCAGCACCCTGGAGCACCTTGCTTGTACCCACCCCAGAGCTTAGTACAGTGTCTGGCATATGGTAAGCACTTAACAAATACTATTATTATTAGGATCGGGGAGAACAGCAGGGTTCAGCAGGGTCTCCCCCTCACAAACGGGTTTCCCTTACCTGTCGGTCTCCCCCCTCAGCTCTGCCACCCCATCTGCGACTCCCCCCACAACTGTCTGTGTCTCCCCCAGGTACAATCTGCTGCCCAGAATCATCCAAGCCAAGTACTTAGATGCCATGGATGCAGAGCACTAGGAGTGAACATGTGCTGGCCCAGCTTAGCAGTACCCTGGCCTCTTCCTGCCTCCAGCCCGGGCACGGCACCTGGGAGAGTTGTGGGCACTGCCTGGTGGGGAAGCCCCGCCCTGGCTGGCCCCGGCAGGACCCTGGGATTCCACCGGACCCCCAGACCCTCAAAGGCCCAGGCTGTCGGAACCCCCAGGGATCTGGCCATCAGGCCACCACGCCTCCGGCCATACCTGTTGTCGACCTGGAGCTGCCTGGGCTGCTTGGGGACTGGACCCCGGGATTCTTCCCTTCTCCTGCCACCCTCTTTCCCCAGTACCGAAGTCGGGGTTCCACTCGTCCCCTAGAGCAGGTGTGAGCTGAAGGTCACCCCGACTTGTTAAAGTCCCACGGCCAGAAGTGTCCAGGCCCAGCAGGACAACCTCCCTCCCGAATCCGGTCAGGAGTTGGGCTTCCCTAGTTCGGACCATCACGGCCGCACTGGTCAAGCTCCAACCACGCCAAGGCTGGCACATACCTGGTACCCGGGGCACAGATGAACAGACAGATCTGGGTATGTGCCAGCGTGGGCCAGCCTGCTGGAGCGTGGCCAGTCTGCTGCAGAGAACTCTGGCCCTCTGCCACCCAGAGACAGGCCCTTTTGCCCCCAGAGATCTGTGCCCTGCTGCAGATCTGGGGTTCTCTCACCTCTCTTTCTGCCTTCAGTCTCCGGATCCAGGCCCTCCTAACTGCCTGGCTGGTCCCCTCCTTGGGGTCCTCTCTACCCCTTCACTACCTGGAGGTGAAGAAGAAGGCAGGGAGCAGACCGCACCCTCAAAAAAGGGAAACACTGAGGGTCCAGGGGGAAAGACACTCAATCCAGCTGCACCTGTAGGTGGTTTTCAGGGGGGCCGAGGGCAGGTCCTGCCCCTGAAATAGTCTAGTTGAGGCAAGGTTGGTCAGAAATGTAGCCAGAACTGGACTGGGAATCAAATTCCCTGGTCCTCTTTCCCAGGCCCGCCTCTGATTCGTAGACTGTAAACCCAGTGTGGGCAGGGATTGTCTCTCTTTATTACTGAACTGTACTTTCCAAGCACTTAGTACAGTGCTCTGCACACAGTAAGTGCTCAATAAATACGATTAAATGAATGAATAAATGGATGAATGAACCACGACCCGACTGCGGGATGGGAGCGACTGATCAGGTCAGCTAGTTATGGGCAGGGAATGTGTCTGTTTATTGTTCTCCCAAGGACTTAGTACAGTGCTCTGCACACAGTATGCGCTCTCAGTTAACACTACTGGCTGACCGAGGGCTGGAATGACAGAAGGGACCAACTCTTCAGCAGCTGTGCAGAGAAGAAGCGGACGCCATCTCTTCCTACCCATCATTCAGCCCCCACTTCCCACCACCCCCAAAGTTGGGGGGCAGATCCTGGTACTTTGGGGCGGGGACTCCTTGTGCTCAATAAATACCATTAAGTGACTTGTCCAAGGCCACACAGTGAACAGGCTGCAGATCCAGGATTAGAACCCACATCCTCTGACTCCCAGACCCATGTTCTTTTCATTAGGCCATGCTGCTTCTCTAGCACTTAGATTTTTATACCCATCCTCTCCAATGTGTCGTCTTAAATGTATTTTCCACTGTTTATGTAGCTACCCATTCTGACATATTTGGGCTCCTTTTGGCCTTCTCCTGCTCCCCCCCTCGGCAAAAATGTGTTCCCTACCTCTCCCTAGAGGGCAAGGGTCATGACTTTCTCCAAGCATTTAGTTCAGTGCTCTGCGCACCGTATTAGTTCACTGATGAGGATGACGACCGATCCAGCGCTCAGCGCTTAGAAGAGTGCTTGGCATAGACTAAGCGCTGAACAAATGCCAACATTATTATTATTATCCTTCGTACCCCTCCTTTCTTTCCTATTAGAATGTAACCTCGTTGTGGGCAGGGAACATCTGTCAACTCTGTGGGATTATACTCTCTCAAGTGCTTAGAAGAGTGTTCTGCACACAGTAAGTGCTCAATAAATCCCACTGATTTTCTGATTGTTAAGAATTCATTTGCCCATGCCAAATTCTCTAGGTATGCACTTACTGAGCAGGTAGATGGGATTCTGCCCCATGCCTCTCTCCACTCCAGTGCACACTTCATTCTGCTGCCCGGATCATTTTTCTACAAAAACGTTCAGGAGACGTCACCCTGCTCCTCAAAAAATGTCAGTGGTTGCCCATCCATCCCTGCATCAAACACAAACTCCTCACCATTGGCTTTAAACCACACCACCGCCTTGTCCCCACCTACCTCATCTTGCTTCTCTCCTACTACAAACCAGCCCACACACTTCACTCCTCTAATGCTAACCTTCTCACTGTGCCTCCATCTCACCTAACTTACCGCCGACCCCTCGCCCACACTTGCCCCTGGCCTGGCACGCCCTCCCTCCTCAAATCCGACAGACAACTGCTCTCCCCCTCTTCAAAGCTTTGTTGAAGAACACAACTCCTCCAGGTGGTCTTTCCTAAGCCCCCGCTTTCCTCTTATCCCGTCCCCTTCTGGATCACCCTGATTTGCTCCCTTTGTTCCTCCCCCATCCCAGTCCCACAACACTTATGTACCTATCTGCAATTTATTTATTCATATTAATGCCTGCCTTCCCCCCTCTAGACTGTAAGCTCGTTGTGGGCAGGGAATGTGTCTGTTTACTGCTGTCTTGTACTCTCCCAAGCACTTAGTACAGTGCTTTGCACACAGTAAGTACTCAATAAATAAGATTGAATGGATAGAGGAGAGAAATATTAGTCTGCATTTCTCACCAATAGAGGGCAGAGGCACATCATGGGAAAAAATTTGGTTTTCCCTAAAAACTTTCACTACTGAATCATTTCCTCACAGGCTCACTCTCATGGCAAAGAACCTCATAACAAATAGGGTCTGGGCTCAATCAATCAATGGTATTTATCAAGAATAATTATTATGGTACTTGTTAACTGCTTACGATGTGCCATATAAGTTAATCGGGTTGGACACAGTCCCTCCCTAATAATAATAATATATAGCAATAATGATATAATAATAATATTATATGCTGGGGCGGATACAAGGAAATCGGGCTGGGCACAGTCCCTATCCCACATGGGGTTCACACTCTTAATCCCCATTTTACTGATGTTAACTGAGGCCCAAAGAAGTTAAGTGATTCGCCCAAGGTCACATAGCAGACGTGGCAGAGCCAGGATTAGAACCCAGATCCTTCTGACTGCCAGGTCTGTGCTCTATCCACTACGACATGCTGCTTCTATTCCTACTGAATGCAGAGCACTGTAATAATAATAATGTTGGTGTGTGTTAAGGCTTACTATGTGCCGAGTACTGTTCTAAGCGCTGGGGTAGATACAGGGTAATGAGGTTGTCCCACGTGAGGCTCACAGTCTTCATCCTCATTTTACAGATGAGGTAACTGAGGCACCGAGAAGTTAAGTGACTCGCCCAAAGTCACACAGATGACAGGTGGCGGAGTCGGGGTTAGAATCCCTGACCCCTGACTCCTAAACCCATGTTCTTTCCACTGAGCCACGCTGCTTCTCTGTACTAAACACACGGGAGAGTACAAAGCAACAGAATTGGTGGACACATTCCCTGCCCACAAGGAGTTTACAGTCTAGAGAGGGAGACAGAAATTAATAAAAATAAATTGCAGATATGCTCGTAAATGCCGTGGGGCTAAGGGTGGGTGAAGATCAAGTGCTTAAAGGATGCAGAACTAAGTGCACAGGTAAAGCAGGAGGGAGAGGAAATAGGGGAAAAGAGGACTAAGTTGGAGAAGCCCTCTTGGAGGAGATGAGATTTTAATAAGGCTTTGAAGGTGGGGAGAGAGATGGTCTGTTCTAGAAGCTCCCTCTGGGCTGTAAACTCGTTGCAAGCAGGGAACATGTCTACCAACTCCCCCAACCGCTTAGTACAGTGCTCTGTACACACAGTAAGATTGATATGGAGGGGGAGGGAATTCCAGGTCAGAGGGAGGATGTGGGCCAGGGGTTGGCAGTGCGATAGAGAAGATCGAAGTTCAGTGACGAAGTTGACAATGGAGGAGTGAAGTGTGAGGGCTGAGTTGAAGTAGGAAATCAGGGAGGTAAAGTAGGAGGAGAGCTGATGGAATGCCTTAAAGCCAAAGGTAAGAAGTTTCTGACAACCACCCAGCAACATGGCATAGTGGATAGAGCCCAGGCCCGGAAGTACAGAAGGACGTGGGTTCTAATCCCCGCTCCGCCACCTGCCTGCTGTGTGATGTTGGGCAAGTCGCTTCACTTCTCTGTGCCTCAGTTACCTCATCTGCAAAACGGGGATTGAGACCGTGAGCCCCACGTGGTACAAGGACTGTGTCCAATCCCATTTGCTTGTCTCCACCCCAGTGCTTAGTACAGTGCCTGGCACATAGTAAGGGCTTAACGAATACCATAATTATTAATTATTAGTAGTATTATTATTAATAAATAGTATCATCCTCATTGTCTCCCAGGGTGGAAAGGCTCAGCGGGAACCCTGAAAGTAGGTGGCTAACACTGGCAGCGAAGGCTACAGTGGCTAGCAAAGCAGCTAAACTGGCAACCTGTAAGCTCACTGTGAGCAGGAAATGCGTCTGCTCTATTGTTATAATGCACTCACCCAGGTGCTCAGTACAGTACTCTGCACACACTAAGCGCCCAATAAATACGACTGACTGACTGGTTTAAGGCTCTGGCTGGCACGATCCTTTCGTACGTAAAGCCTGCCACCTGTGTTAACCTCATTAATTTAAGATTATCCACCCCAGTGCTTAGAACAGAACTTGGCACATAGCCAGAGCTTAACAAGTACCTTAATTATTAATATTTCACGTAGTTGACAACACGCTTATGCCGACTGACAGGGGTAAGAGCGGGCTTTGGGGGGCCGCACTAGTCCTTCACAGAGGCTCTCGGGTCCCAGAGACTGGGGTGACCGGTTTGACGTTCACCCCTCATTTCTGGCCCGAGATTCAAGTGTCATTCCTTTCAACTAATCTTTCTCATTTAGCCTGCGTATTCGGCCCGTCACCAAATCCTATCAGTTCTACCTTCCCCAAACCTCTAAAATCTGCTCTGTCTCCAACCAAATTGCTGCCCCCCCGATCCAAGCACTGATCATATCCTTCCTTCTCACTGACCTCCCTGCCTCTTGTCTCCCCCCATTAATTCACTCTGCTGCCCAGATCCGTCTTCTATAAAAATGCTCAGTCCACTCCTCATAAACCTCCTGGAACGCCCTCCCTCCTCAAACTCGACAATTAAAGGCACATCTCCTCCAAGAAGTCTTCCTAGACTAAACCCCTCCTTCTCCTCATCTCCCACTCCCTTCTTCATCACCCTGACTTGCTCCCGGTCCCAGCCCCAAGACAACCTGATTACCTGTATTTACCCCAGCACTCAGAACAGTGCTCTGCACATAGTAAGTGCTTAAATACCAACATTATTATTACTTATGTACATATCAGTCATTTATTTATTTGTGTTGATGTCTGTCTCGCCCCCTCTAGACCGTGGGCAGGGAATGTGTCTGTTTAGTGTTATAGTGTACTCTCCCAGGCACATGGTACAGTGTTTTGCACACAGTAAGCACTCAATAAACATGACTGAACGAATGACTATCCAACAATCCACCTCTCTCCCCATCTCTGAAGCCCTACTATCTTCTCCCAGAAGGCTTCCCTGACTAACCTCTCTTTTCCTCACCCTATCTACCCTCTCTTCTGCATTTAGGTCTGTAACCCTTAAAAGCACCTTGATACTCACCCCACCTTCAGCCCCACAGTACCTTATGTACATATACCTCTACTCGCCATTTTCTTTATCTGTCATTTATCTTTTAATGTCCGTCCCACTGGATCGGAAAATCCTTGCGAACAGGGATCAGGTCTGCCAGTTCTATTGTAGTCTATTCCTCCAAGTCCTCAGTACAGTGGTCGGCCCACCATAGATGCTCAAAAAATACCATTCTCAAACTTAGTACAGTGCTCTGCACACAGTTAGCACTCCAGTCCTCCCCCCGTCCTTCCTACTCATTCCCTGCCACGCTTCCTCCTATTAATCTCTCACCATCTCTCTCTCTCCTCCCTTCCCAAATTGCCATTCTCCCCTGCTGCTCAGCCCTAGGCCTCCACTCCCTTCAGGAAGTGTCAAGAGCAAAGTGACAGTCACTACACCCACTGTGAGTTACTGGTAAGGCCTCTCCTCCACCCCTGCCTTCCCCTGCACGATTTAAGGCACAGTATCGCCCTGGGTCGGATCGTTAGGAAGTGAAATTTCATTAAAGAAATACCGGAGGAGAGGAATGGCATAGATAATAAAAGGGCAGGGATTTGGCCTACTTAATAATAATGTTGGTATTTGTCAAGCCACTTGTCAACTGTGGGCAAGTCACTTCACTTCTCTGTGCCTCAGTGACCTCATCTGTAAAATGGGGATTAAGACTGTGAGCCCCACGTGGGACAACCTGATTCCCCTGTGTCTACCCCAGCGCTTAGAACAGTGCTCTGCACATAGTAAGCGCTTAACAAATACCAACATTATTATTATTATTATTATTATTAAGCACTTACTTTGTGCCGAGCACTGTTCCAAGCACTGGGCTAGATACAGGATAACCAGGTTGTCCCACATGAGGATCACAGTCTTAATCCCCATTTTACAGATGAGGGAACGGAGGCACCGAGAAGTCAAGTGACCTGCCCAAAGTCACACAGCTGACAGGCGGCGGAGCCGGGATTAGAAACCATGACTCTGACTCCTAAACCCGTGCTCTTTCCACTGAGCCACGCTGCTTCACTTAAGCAGCGGGGCCTAGTGGAAAGATCACAGGTCTGGGAGTCAGAGGACTTAATTCCTGCTCTGCCACTTATTTCCTGGGTGACCTTGGGTAAATCACTTAACTTCTCCGTGGCTCAGTTCCCTTTTTTGCAGAATGGGGATTCAATATCTGTACTTAGAATGTGAGCCCCAGGTAGATCTGATTATCTTTTATCTACCCCTGTGTTTAGTACAGTGTTTGGCACATAGTAAACACTTATCAAATACCACAGTTACCAATTATTATTTTTACTACTCTATTGTAATCTCCCAAGTGCTCTGCACACAGTTAGCACTCAATGCCACTGCTTGATAATACAAAAGCCTCATTTTAGCTTATTAGAACTGCCCTTCCTCCTCACCCCCCACCAATCAAATCCTCTGCCAAAGTTGTTTATATTAATTCACTTTTTATTTCCCTTTCTCACTTTGTTACCCAGTCACCTCTCTGGTGCATCGGCTGTTACTTGGAGAAAAGGACAGCTCTAACAGTGTCTTGATAATCTTTGAATTGGATCATTAGCCCCTTTTCAGGGTCTGAAGACCAGTTTTAATAGAGCAGGCCCTACTGCTTCCCCACCCCCACCTCTACCCTCAACTCTATCCTCTTCCAACCTCTGCTCCCCAGTCCAGCCGCAGTGGAACTTCTGTTTTTGGGGGGAATTTTTTTTAAAAAGAATTTGATAAGCACTTACTATATATCAAGCACTGTTCTAAGCCCTGGGGTGGATACAGGTTAATCAGACCAAATACAGACCCTGTCCCAGATGGGGTTCACCGTCTAAGTAGAAGGGAGAACAAACACTAAATCCCCATTTTGCAGTTGAGGAAACTGAGGCACAGAGAAGTGACATGCTTTGCCTAAGGTCACACGGCAGGCAAGTGGTGAAGTTGGGATTAAAACCCAGGTCTTCCAGCTGCCAGACCTGGGCATTTTATATTATTATTATATTTGTAAAGCCCTTACTATCTGCTGGGGTAGACACAAGTTTATCAGGTTGGACACAGTCTCTGTTCCACATGGGGCTCACAGTCTTAACTGGAGAGAGGAGGATGTAATTCCAATTTTATAAGTGAGGCAATTGAGGCACAGAGAAATTAAGTGACTTGCCCGAGGCCATATAATAAAATAACAATAACAATAATAATAATGATAGTATTTGTTAAGCACTTACTGTGTGCCAAGCATTGTTCTAAGCGTTGGGGGAGAGAGGAGGTAGTCGGGTTGTGCCACGTGGGGCTCACAGGCTCAATCCCCATTTTAAAGGTGAGGGAACCGAGGCACAGAGACGTTAAGCGACTTGCCCGAAATCACACAGCTGACAAGTGGCAGAGCCGGGCCATAACAGAGTGGGGATTAGAACTCAGGTCCTCTGATTCCTACACCCATGGTCTTTCCGCTAGGCCACCCTGCCTCCCAGGACAAAGTTGAGCGGCTACAGCCGGGTGTAAATCCTGGGGTACAGGAGATGGAAGACATAACACAAGAAAAGTTAAACTTTTCCCCACTCTCCTCCAATCTACTACCTTGCCTCCCCGATTTCTTCCACCCCTCCCTTTCATTCAGTGGTATTAAGCACTGACTGTGTGAAAAGCACTGAACTGAGTGCTTGGGCTTAGTAGCCTTCTCTTCTCTCCTTTCAGGACTTGATTTTTGAATGGCACTTTCTTTTTCAGCCCAAAATACTTTCCCATCAATTTGGGTTTTTTTTGTTACGAGGCTTAATGGGTGCAATATAACACTAAATAGACATATTCCCTGCCCACAGTGAGTTTACAGTCTACAGGTGAGCTTACAGTTTATGATGGGAAAGAGAGTCCCAGGCCAGAGGGAGGATGTGGTTAAGGGGAGAGCAGCAAGAGACATGAGATGGGGGGTCTGGGAATAAGATGACAGAGGAAAGTAGCATAACCTGGTGGAATGGATTAGAGCTCGTTGTGGGTAGGGAATGTGTCCGTTATACTGTTACATTATACTCTCCCAAGTGCGTAGTACCGAGCTGTGCGTACAGTAAAAGCTCAATAAATATGATTGAATGAACTATCCCTTATTATTATCATTTTGTGGTATTTATTAAGCATTTACTATGTGCCAGCCACTCTTCTAAGCACTGGGATAGATACAAGATAATCAGATTGGATACAGTCTGTGTCCCACATGGGGCTCACAGTCTTAATCACCATTTAAAGATGAATTAACTGAGGCACAGGGAAGTGGCAGACAAGCAGACAAGTGGTAGAGCCAGAATGAGAACCCAGAACCCAGGCCCGTATTCTACTCACTCGGCCATGTTGTTTCCCTGTCCCGCATGGGGACTGACAGTATATTTGTTCTCCCTTCCCTGTAACCCCCATTTTACCAATGAGGAATCGGAAGCATAGAGAACATAAGCGACAAGACCGTGGTCGCACGGCAGCCAAGTGGTTTAGAGCCAGGATTAGAACCCAAGTCTCCTGACTACCAGTCCCGCGTGCTTTCCAATAGAACACGCTGCTCTCTCAGTTCTTATTTTGCCCTCAACATCCCTGGTGTAGGTACCATTATAACCTCTTTAGATAGAGACACCTGAGAGATACTGAGGTTAACGCCCTCAGTCAGAGACAAAGACCAGAACCCCAACCCCTAACTGCCAGGCTGATGCTCTTACCACTGGATTATTCTGCCATCACATTTGAGTCCCCCACAAATTCTGCCCCCTTAGAAGAGATGCACAATTCCTTTTTGGCCCCATCGGCCAAAGTGATGACCATTTCTTGAATTTCACTAAATCTTATTTACTGAGCCCCTACTGTGTGTACTAACAGAGTACTAGTTTAGGGTAGGACAAGTTAATTAGGTTGGACACGGACCCTGACGCACGTGGAGCTCTGAGAATAATAATAATAGTAATAATAACTTCCTATGTGTCAAACAAATCGCTGGGGTAGATACTAGATAATTAGATCAAACAAACGCAGTCTCTGACCCACAATGGCTCACAGACTGTGTGGAGGGAGAACAGATACTGAATCCCTATTTTGCAGATGAGGAAACTGAGGCACAGAGAAATTAATTGACCTGCCCAGGGCCACACAGCCGGTAATGGCAGAGACAGGATTAGAACCCAGATTCTCTGACCAAGGCCAAACTCTTTCCACTAGGCCACCTTGCTTTCTCAATAATGAAACATCAACTTTTTATAGTTATGTGCCACAATTTTACCTCAGGCTTCAATGCTCCAGGATTCCAACCATAAATTCTTTAAAAAAAATACACATAGGTATGGGTGCGAGTGCTTCTCATTTAAACAGAAAAGATCCCACTTCGCAGTTGAAAAAGGGAAAAAAAATTACTCTTTTACCAGCACTTCAAAGGTAAATTAAAACGAGGTAAGACATACAAGAAGTGAAATCCACTCCCTCAGGATACTTCAACCCAACTCATAAAGGGCAATCATCAAACTTTCAAACCCTGCCCACAATGGGGTAGTGTTTTGAACAAGGTGCTAAGGGACAGACTTTTAGACACCTCCTGGGCAGCGTAACTAGGAGATAAGGTGAGAAGAAATTTGTAAAGAGGAGTCTGTCTTCCCTAGCGATTGGGCATTAGAAGAATCTGACTGGTGGAGGGAGACTCCGACACATTTCTGAAAACGTCACCGCGGGCAGGGAATGTGTCTACCAACTCTGTTGTACGCTTCCCAGAAGCGCTCAATAAATGCCATTGATTGATACAATTGATTGATTTTTTTGAGCAAAAACAACAGCACTGTGAACCGATGCCATTCTCAGAAATATTTCAGGTTGAGCCAGAAGCAAAAGATCATCGGCCTGGGAGTCAAGGGACCCGGGTTCTAATATCAGCTTTGCCATTGCTGTGAAGCCTTGGACAAGGCACTTAACTGCTCTGGGCCTCGGGTTTCTCGTCTGTAAAATGGCAATAATATATCTGTTCTCCCTCTTATTTAGACTAGGAAGCCCACGTGGGGCAGTGATTGTGCCTGGCCTGATTATCTTCGTTATTATTTATTATTCAATATCATCATCTTGTACTCGCTCAATGGTATTTTATTGAGTGCTTACTGTGTGCAGAGCCCTGTACCAGGTGGCTAGGAGAGTACAGTTTAACAGTAAACAGACACATTCCCTGCCCACAATGAGCTTACAGTCTAGAGGGCCTTTGGTACAGTGCTTAGCACACAATAAGCCCTTAACAAATACCAAATTGCGATTATTGTTATTGGTGAACAGAGATGTAAGGGAAGGATGACTCAGGGTTGCAAAAACTGCTATAGCCTCCTCTTTCATAATCTACACACACAGCATAGAAAACCTTTTCTGGAAACTATCCTTCTGTCTCTCCTGGATTAAGGCGGAGACACGTGATTACATTGAGGAAAAAGAGAAAGGGAAGGTCAAATTAAAAAAAAACAACCAAACAAGAAACTTTCTTAGGGAAAGAAAGGAAACCCAAATGATCTTACTGCGCTCAAGACTAAATTATACTTCATTTGTTTGTGGGATATGCTATTTACTCCCTTCTGCACTTTTATAATTGACAGGTGGCTTTAAAACCTGCTATTTAAACAGGTCTCACTGAACTACCGTCAGGATTCTCTCTGCCTGCTAATTCTTCTCAGTCACGCTAAGTGTGGCTCATCTGGGCAAATCCGTCCTTTATTGAGAAATCCGTGCCCTTATGGTCTGAACCCGTGGTCTGAAAATAATCAATAGGGCAGGACAAAAATCAAACAAACCTCAGCTTTTCGGAGAACTGGCCCTATACAAACCCAATACATGAAAGTATATTTTTTAAAAAATCATCCATAAGCCACAGACAAGATTTTGGGGTAAAAATGCTGTGAGAAACGAGTTGACAAACCTGTGCAGGGCTATGACAAAGCCCTGGCAGGTGATTTTTGCCCCGTGTGGATGACAGGTTGTGGCACCAGAGTGAGTGTGACACAACTAACAATGATAGTATTTGTTAAACACTTAATATGTGCCAGGCACTGTTACACAAGCTAAGCAGGTTGGCCACAGTCCCTGTCCCACATGGGGCTCGCAGTCCTAATCCCCATTTGACAGATGAGGTAACACGAAGTGAAGTGACTTGCCCAAGGTCTCCCAGCAGACGAGAGGAGGAGCAGCATTAGAACCCAGGGCCTTCTGATTCCCAGGCCGGTGCTCTATCCACTAGGTCACACTGCTTCCCCCAAATCGATTCTAAAATCAGCTCCTTCCAGGATGATCTCAGTCCCAAAGCTGTGCCTTAGAGACGCAGTACGGTGTGAAGAATAGGCCATGGAGTCAGAAAATGTTGGTATTTGTTAAGCGCTTACTATGTGCCGAGCACTGTTCTAAGCGCTGGGGGAGATGGAGGGTAATCAGGTTGTCCCACGTGAGGCTCACAGTCTTCATCCCCATTTTACAGATGCGGTAACTGAGGCACAGCAAAGTTATGTGACTTGCCCACAGTCACACAGCTGAAAAATGGCAGAGCCGGAATTCGAACCCATGATCTCTGACTCCCAAGCCCATGCTCTATCCACTGAGCCACGCTGCTTCTCAGGAGGTCATGGGTTCTAATCCTGACTCCACTACCTGTCTGCTGCGTGGGCAGATCATTTCACGTCTCTGTGCCTCGGTTACCTCATCTGTAAAATGGGGATGGATAATAATGATAATAATGTTGGTATTTGTTAAGCGCTTACTATGTGCAGAGCACTGTTCTAAGCGCTGGGGTAGATACAGGGTCATCAGGTTGTCCCACGTGAGGCTCACAGTTTTCATCCCCATTTTACAGATGAGGGAACTGAGGCACAGAGAAGTGAAGTGAGAGCCACGTGGGACAGCCTGATTACCTTTAAACTACCCCAGTGCTTAGAACAGTGCTTGGCACAAAGTAAGCGCTTACCAAATACCATTATAATAATTATTATTATTATTATTCTCTGTGCCTCAGTAACCTCATCTGTAAAATGGGGATTAGGACTGCGAGCCCCACGTGGTACAGCAGCATGGCTCAGTGCAAAGAGCTCGGGCTTGGGAGTCAAAGGTCGTGGGTTCTAATCCCGACTCTGCCACTTGTCAGCTGTGTGACTTCGGACAAGTCACTTCACTTCTCTGTGCCTCAGTTACCTCATCTGTAAAATGAGGATGAAGACTATGAGCCCCAGGTGGGACAACCTGGTTACCTTGTATCTCCCCCAGTGCTTAGAACAGTGCCTGGCACATAGTAAATGTTTAATAATAATAATAATAATAATGTTGGTATTTGTTAAGCGCTTACTATGTGCCAAGCACTGTTCTAAGCGCTGGGGTAGACATAGGGGAATCAGGTTTTCCCACGTGGGGCTCACAGTCTTAATCCCCATTTTACAGTTGAGGGAACTGAGGCACAGAGAAGTTAAGTGACTTGCCCACAGTCGCACAGCCGACAAGTGGCAGAGCTGGGATTCGAACTCATGAGCCCTGACTCCAAAGCCCGTGCTCTTTCCACTGAGCCACGCTGTTTAACAAATACCTTCACTATTATTATTATTACTACAAGGACTGTGTCCAACCTGATTTGCTTGTATTCACCCCAGTGCTTAGTTGCAGTTCCTGGCACATAGTAAGTGCTTAATACCGTCATTATTATTATTATTTTTATGTGACTAAACCGAAGCTAATCCATTGGGAGCCCCCATCCTTGGTTGTTTTATTGGAAGGAGGGAGAGGTTCCTCAATAGCCGGTTGATACTGGCAGTGCTTGTAGCCACCGTAAAAATACTTAGTAGGAATGGAAAGAAACTTTAAGCTCCCATGAGGTGAGGGTCCTATATAAAAAGCAGTCCGAATGAAGTAGACAGATGAAACGTACGCTGACAAGTCAACATTACAAATACCATACTCTGAACATCTGCCAATTCCCACTCGGTTCCGGCATAGTCCTTCCATCGTATTTATCGAGCGCTTACGTGTGCAGAGCACCGTACTAGGCGCTTGGAAAGGTACAATCCGGCTACAAATCTGACAGAGCAGTTCCCGTAAAATCCACCACCCCAAATTAAAACGCAAAAAAATCCACAACCCCAACTTAAAACGCAAAGTTCCCTGCAAGGAAAGGAGGGCGTTTAAAACCTGTTTACTGCCGGGCCCCGTGCGCGACCTGTCCTGCGATCCCCAAAGGAGAGAGAAGGATCAGATCCAAAACGGTTCGGCTCCCCCTCCTCTAAGGGCTTCACCTAGAACGAGTCTGCTTGCAAACTCTAACAACTTGGCTCCCTGCCTCGAAAGAACATCACGTTTCTTGCGTGTGCGGCCCGCCTGCCAAGGGGTGGGCGTTGACCAAATGTTAAAAGGCCGGTCACCCTAAAACTTGGGGGGTTTGTTTCTTGCCAAGGAGGAGGGTCAGCAGAGGAGACCCCGGCCGCTCAGAGGAACCTGCGGGCAGCGGGCAGTTAGTTAGGGCCTTTGACGGGGGCACGAAGACCCTCTGAAGAGGTGAAAGGGAGGGATGTCAAAATTGGGGAGGATGGGATGGGCCGGGATGGATTTAGGCAGGGGATTGGAGGATGGAGAGGAGGAGGGAGGGGTTTGGCAGAGGATGCAGGGCCAAGCAGTAGATAAAAGGAGGGGGGTCACTCACCACCAGTCTGCCTTTCGCCTCCAGGGCCAGCTCGGGCTCGCAGCTTGCACTTGCGACAGCATCGACGACAGCGGCAGCATGAGTGAGTTGTACTGCAAGGAGGACACGATCCAGCTGAGGAAGAAACATATTGGGTAAGGCTGGGGAAGTTCATTCATTCATTCATCCCGTCATCCACTCAGTCGTATTTACTGAGCGCTTACCGGGTGCAGAGCACCGTCCTAAGCGCTCGGAAAGTACAATCCGGCCCAGAGAGAGACGATCCCTGCCCCACGACGGGCTCACAGTCTAGAAGGGGGGAGGCAGACGACAAATCAAGTAAGCAGGCACCAAGAGCATCAATATAAATGGAGAATTATAGATATAATGATAATGATGGCATGTGTTAAGCGCTTAAAGCACTGTTCTAAGGGCTGGGAGGATACAAGGTGATCAGGTTGTCCCACCCAGGGCTCACAGTCTCAATGCCCATTGTACAGTTGAGGGAACTGAGGCACAGAGAAGTGAAGTGCCTTGCCCAAAGTCACACAGCTGACAGGTGGGGGAGCCGGGATTTGAACCCGTGACCTCCGGCTTCCCAGCCCGTGCTCTTTCCACAGAGCCACGCTACTTCTCTAATATATACTCTTTACTATTTGTGATCCTGCTATTTAACGTGAACTAGAGGTAGAACCAGTTAACAGCATCTAATCTAAAAGTGATCTTCCTATAATCTACGGCATCAACATAAATTAACAGAATTATAGATACATAGATATATTCCTGACTATTTATTTTCCTATTTAAGGTGAACTAGAGGTAGAACCAGTTAACAGCATACTGCATCTAACTAAAAGTGATATACCTGTAATCTACGGCATCAACATAAATTAACAGAATTATAGATATATAGATATATATATTCTTGACTATTTGTTTTCCTGCTATTTAACAGGAACTAGAGGTAGAACCAGTTAATAGCATACTGCATCTAATCTAAAAGTGACGTACCTCTAATCTACAGTATTAATATAAACGAATAGAATTACAGATATATATATATTCTTTACTATTTGTGATCCCGCTACTTCACATGAACTAGAGGTAGAACCAGTTAATAGCATACTGCATCTAATCTAAAAGTGAACGTACCTATAATCTACAGGCATCCACAATCTATGTTTCAGGGAAGAGGTACCTGCTCTCCTCCCCCCAAAACCCGATTTCGGGGGTCTCTTCCCTTCTGTCGGTACCGCTCCGGACACTATTTTTTATTTTTAGCGAATCGTACTTTCCAAGCACTTAGTACAGTGCACAGTAAACGCTCAATAAATACGACCGAACAAATGAGTGAAGATTGATTTTAGTGGTTGTAAGCGCTTACTCTGTTCCAGGCACTGTACTAAGCACTGGGGCTCCAGTCTTAATGCCCATTTTAGAGATGAGGGAACTGAGGTCCAGAGAATGATGATAAGTGCTTAGTACAGTGCTCTGCACACAGAAAGAGCTCAATAAATACGATTGAATGAATGATGATGATGGTATTTGTTAAGCACTTACTATGTGCCAGGCACTGTACTAAGCGCTGCAGTGGATGCAAGCTAATCAGGTTGGTCACAGTCCCTGTCCCACTTAGGGTTCACAGTCTTCATCCCCATTTTACAGATGGGGGAAGTGTGAGGCCCAGAAAAGTGAAGTGACTTACCAAGATCACACAGCATTAGCACCCGGAATTAGAACCCAGGACCTTCTGACTTCCAGGCCCGTGCTCTGCCCACTAGGCCACGACGCTTCCGGTCTGTCTATCCCTCAGCACTCTGCACAGTGCTTGGCACATGGTGCATGCTAAACAAATACCACAAGCACTATTACTAGAAGTGCTTGTATATTATTCTCCTCTGGTCTGGGTCTGGCAGGTGGGGGCTAGAGGGTTGGGTAGGAGCAAATACGGCTAGAGCTTGGGCCTGGGAGCCAGAAGGACCTGGGTTCTAATCCCGGTTCTGCCACTTGCCCATGTGGCCTTGGGCAAGTCACTTCTCTGGGCCTCGATTCCCTCATCTGTAAAATGGGAATTAAGACTGGAGCCCCACGTGGGACAGGGACTGCTTCCAACCTGATTTACTTGTATCCACCCCATTGTACTCAACAGTGATCTAAGCATTAAAACCCTGAAAGAGAGTGAATTCCAGAGACCACAGGACTCTAACCACTTTCAAATGCTTTCCTCTACCATTTTTTTTTAACGGTGCTTGTTAAGCGCTTACTATGTGCAGAGCACTGTTCTAAGCGCTGGGGTAGACACGGGGGAATCAGGTTGTCCCACATGGGGCTCACAGTCTTAATCCCCATTTTACAGATGAGGTAACTGAGGCCCAGAGAAGTTAAGTGACTTGCCCACAGTCACACAGCTGACAAGTGGCAGAGCCGGGATTCGAACCCATGACCTCTGACTCCAAAGCCCGGGCTCTTTCCACTGAGCCACGCCAGGCACTGTTCTAGGCGCTGAACAGTCCATGTCTCACATGGAATTCAGTCTTAATCCACATTTTACATTTGAGGTAACTGGCACAGAAAAGTCAAATGACATTAAAACTAATCTAGTTTGGTTTTTTTTTTTAATCGTATTTACTATGTGCCAGGTATGTGTACTGAGGTTAAGAAGCTTTGATATACTCAAAAGAGTGTTTTAAATTTTAGCCAAACATGAAAATGATGAATATCAAGGAAAAATATGGCAAAATTCTATGTCAACACACCTGATCTGGGGGAAATAATTCCAATATACCTGTTGACCACCTTAACAGAAGTGATAATAATAATGTTGGTATTTGTTAAGCGCTTACTATGTGTAGAGCACTGTTCTAAGCGCTGGGGGAGATCCAGGGTAATCAGGTTGTCCCACATGAGGCTCACAGTTAATCTCCATTTTACAGATGAGGTAACTGAGGCACAGAGAAGTGAAGTGACTTGCCCAAGCCGGGATTCAAACCCATGACCTCTGACTCCCAAGCCCGGGCTCTTTCCACTGAGCCACGCTGATAATACTGAGTTGGAATCAACTTGCAATGATTCCCCACAGTAGCAGACACTTTAAATATATCACCTTCAGGAGTAAAAGCACCATAACCAGGCAGTGAAATGCAAAGTTGAATTGTTTTTAACATTCTTACTCCCTGCCCAAGGGGAGTTAAACCTCTAATTCGTGAGCATCAGTGTTTTTGTCAGATGTGGAAAACCACCCTAACTTTGTTCATCTACCTTAATCACATTTCTCTTTCGGTAAGATGGCGTGGAGGGTTTGTAAAGTCTGTAAAATGGGGATTCAATTCCTGTTCTCCCTCCTACTGCGAGTTCCATGTGGGATAGGGACTGTGTCAGGCTTGGTTATCTTGTATTTACCCCAGCAATTAATATAGTACTTGGAACATAATAAGCAGCTGCAACAGATATCACAGTCATTATTACGGCAAGAGGGCATCAGGAAATTAAACAAGATGGGACAGTGTACATATAAGGAGATAACGGCAAGGGAAACAGAAAGGCAGATCTCCGATTCCTTCAGGAGTCTGGAGGTGGGAGAAGTTGGGCAGAATGCATTGTATTTTATCACCCATCTTTTAGAAAATAATAATTATTACATTTAAGTCTTTATTATGTGTCAAGCACTGTTCTAAGCACTGGGGTAATAGTAATGTTAATAATGTTGGTATTTGTTAAGCGCTTACTCCGTGCAGAGCACTGTTCTAAGCGCTGGGGGAGATACAGGGTCATCAGGTTGTCCCACGTGAAGCTCACAGTCTTAATCTCCATATTACAGATGAGGTCACTGAGGCACAGAGAAGTGAAGTGACTTGCCCACAGTCACACAGCTGTCAAGTGGAGGAGTCTGTACTCGAACCCGTGACCTCTGACTCCCAAGCACGGGCTCTTTCCACTGAGCCACACCGCTTACACAAGTTGCAGAGCTGGGAGCTTATCAATCAAGAATATCTACTGAGCACTTACTGTGCGCATTACTAGCATTGCAGAACACTGTACTAAGCATTGGGGAAAGAACAATACAATAGGGTTGGTAGACACAACCCCTGCCCTGGATTATGGGAGCTTATTAGGATCAAGTTTTTCTATTATCCATTCCTCCCTGAAAAGGACTCGGGAAAAGATCCCAGACAAGCCACATAGTTCATCCCACTTCTAGTGAATGTTTTGGTTTCCGTGCGTCTCTTTGTATCTCTGCTTCTGCACTTGTATTTGGCACCCGTGTGTCTCTCCAAAAATATCTCTCCCTGCTTGCCTCCATGCCTGAATCCCTGAGGATACTCCAGACTTCTTTTGGAGTCACAGAACGTGCACATAACTCCATGAGGCAGCCTGAGAATTAATAATGATAACTGTGGTATTTTTTATGTGCTTACTACGTCCCAGGCACTGTTCTAAGTCCTGGGGTTGATATGAGAAAACTGGGTTGGACACCGTCCTTGTTAATAATAATGTTAACAGTGGCATTTATGCACTTACTATGCGTCAGGCACTGTACTAAGCAACGGGGTGGAAACAAGCAAATCGGGTTAGACACAGTCCCTGCCGCACGTGGGGATCACAGTCTCAATCCCCTTTTACAGATGAGGGAGCTGGGGCCCAGAGAATAATAATAGTAATAATAATAACAGTGGCATTTGTTAAGAGCTTACTAAGTAATAATAATGTTGGTATTTGTTAAGCGTTTACTATGTGCAGAACACACACTGGGGTCATCAGGTTGTCCCACGTGAGGCTCACAGTTAATCCCCATTTTACAGATGAGGCCACTGAGGCACGGAGAAGTGAAGTGACTTGCCCACAGTCACACAGCTGACGAGTGGCGGAGCCAGCATTCGAACCCACGACCTCTGACTCCCAAGCCCGGGCTCTTTCCACTGAGCCACTCTGCCCCTCTGCCAACCACTGTTCTAAGCACTGGGATAGATACAAAGTAATCAGGTTGTCCCACATGGGGCTCACAGGCTTAATCCTCATTTTACAAATGAGGTAACTGAGGCACGGAGAAGTGAAGTGACTTGCCCAAGATCACACAGCAGACACACGGCAAAGCCGGGATTGGAACCCAGTTCCTTCTGACTCCAGGGCCTGTGCTCTATCCATTAAGCTGCGATGACCCTCACCTCCAAGCAAGTTTCTCACACAAATAAGCCCGATGTGGGCACGGATTCTCTCTCTCTACTGCTGTATTGTACTTTCCAAGTGCTTAGTACAGTGCTCTGCACAAAGTAAGCGCTCAATAAATACGATTGAATGAATTCAAGGAGTGAGGCCAGGCTTCGCAGCCCCTCCCTAGCCATCCAACAGGCAGGTAGTCTGTATTAAGGCTCCAGTAAATTGCTAAAAGGTATATAGACCGTCCCTCCAGACTGCGAGCTCTCTGTGGGCAAGGAATGGGTCTACCAACTCTGTTATATCACACTCTCCCAACCACTTACTGTAGTGCTGCCCGTTTTTTAGCCAAAAATGAAGATGTCTATCAGAGAAAAATATGGTGAAAATGCTCAATAAGTACGACCGATCGAAAAGCATAGTAGAGAAATCAAAAATACATCAGGAAAGGCCTCGACTGTCTGCTGGTGAGCGCCCGACAATTTTATACAAAGCACGGCAGGGCCTAAGGGTTACAAAGGGTGCCCCGAGATGATGATAATAATAATGTTGGTAGTTGTTAAGCGTTTACTATGTGCAGAGCACTGTTCTAAGCGCTGGGGGAGATACAGGGTAATCAGGCTGTCCTGATTACCAGTGCCCAGCCAACTGGTGTTAGGGTAGCTACGGGACAGAGGGAAGCAGCGTGGCTCAGTGGAAAGAGCCCGGGCTTGGGAGTCAGAGGTCATGGGTTCGAATCCCGGCTCTGCCACTCGGCAGCTGGGTGACTGTGGGCAAGTCACTTCACTTCTCTGTGCCTCAGTTCCCTCATCTGCAAAATGGGGATGAAGACTGTGAGCCTCACGTGGGACAACCTGATCACCCTGTATCTCCCCCAGCGCTTCCAACGGTGCTCTGCACGTAGTAAGCACTCAACAAATACCAACGTTATTATTGGGCCAGGCCATCATGGCTTTTGCCACTTCTGCCTGGGAGGTGGTGGAAGACTGATGGGGATTAAAAGGAGGAGGGGGGGATCATTCCCTTCTCCCTTCTTCCTCTCACACCTACTATGCCCTCCCCCATACCCATCCCGTCTGAGATCAGTCACACAAGTGAGTTTCTAGAGGAGGAAAGAAAAGGCTCTGAGAGCAGTTATAGTGCAGCAAATACATATTTGCACGGTTCCACTCAGGTAGGTTGTCGGGCTGAGGTGCCAAGATGACCTCAAGTCAGGAATTAAATTGAGAAGCGGCATGGCATAGTGGATAGAGCACAGGCCTGGAAGTCAGAAGGTCATGGGTTCTAATCCCCAGCACCTAGTAAGCGCTTAAATACCATTATTATTATTATCTGGACATTACAATGACCGAGCCTGCACAACTGAAAGTCCTGGTCGCCGGTTCTCGCTTTTACTGAGTACGGGAAAACGGTGCTTACAATGACATCTCTCTCCTTTGACCATTTCTAGCCCATCATGCGAGGTCTTCTTTGCTAAGGATCCTCTCAAGATTGTGCGGGCCCGTGGCCAGTACATGTTTGATGAGAATGGAGAGCAATATCTGGACTGCATCAACAACGTGGCACACGGTAAATGTCTTGTGGCAGTTAAGGCATGAAGGAGTTTAGGTAAAATTCTCGTGATTACAAGTGGAAGCTATTCGGTGGGGGTGGGTTGTGGTAAAGTTGCCCAGGCCTCCTGATATTTTAAGCAGCAGCAGCAGCAGAAGCACGAAGCAGCGTGGCTCAGTGGAAAGAGCACGGGCTTGGGAGTCAGAGGTCATGGGTTCGAATCCCAGCTCTGCCACTCGGCAGCTGTGTGACTGTGGGCGAGTCACTTCACTTCTCTGTGCCTCAGTTACCTCATCTGTAAAATGGGGATTAAAACTGTGCGCCTCATGTGGGACAACCTGATTACCCTGTATACCCCAGCACTTAGAACAGTGCTCTGCACATAGTAAGCGCCTAACAAATACCAACATTATTATTATTTTAATTGGTTTCCCTCCAGACCTTTAGTTTCTTGTGGGCAGGGAATGTGTTCACCAACTCCATTATATCGTACTCTCCTAAGCCCTTAGCACGGTGCTCTGCGCACAGTAAGTGCTCAGTAAGTACAGTTAATTGATTTCCTGGATGTTTCTCTCCCCCTCCCCACTCACCCCTTCATTCTCCTCTGCCGATTCTAGTGGGACACTGCCACCCAGAAGTGGTCAGCGCTGCTGTGAAACAGATGGAGCTGCTCAATACGAATTCACGATTTCTCCACGACGGCATCCTCGAGTACGCTAAGCGTCTGAGTGCCACCCTGCCAGAGAAGCTCTCCGTTTGCTATTTTGCAAATTCAGGGTAGGTTGCAGGGATATTTCAGTCTCCCTCTCTCCCACTCCTCTGTGGCTGTCTGGAGCTGAAAACGGGCTTTCAGGAGACCCAGATTCTTTGTTCTTCCATCATTTGGGTCCTTGGGCAAGCCACTGTTTCTTTTTTAAAAATTATTAATGGATCAGAAGCATTGCTTCTACGAGTCTGCTATGGAGACTTCACTCATTTTGGTTCCTCACCAAAGGAGAACACATTCATTTAATAGTATTTATTGAGCGCTTACTATGTGCACAGCACTGTACTAAGCGCTTGGAATGAACAAGTCGGCAACAGATAGAGACAGTCCCTGCCGTTTGACGGGCTTACAGTCTAATCTAATAACACTTGATTATAGTAACACCTTTGAGACAAATGATTTCAGTGAAACTTCCATCTCTCAATAGTATCCAATTGGCTTTTGAGGGGAAAAACAACTGTAAAAAAAAATTGTCAGCTCAAGTGGCTATTTCATAGAAATATACAAAACCAGCAGGGCCTGATCTGAATAGTTGGTATCTACTCCAACACAACAAATAGCACAATTATTTTTTTTTAAGAGAATCAGAGTGGGCTAGTGGATAGAACCCACTATTCCTGCTCTACCACTTGTCTCCTGAATGACCTTGAGCAAATCTCTTCTCTATGCCTCAGTTACCTCACCTGTAAAACAGGGATTACGACTGAGCCCTATAAGGACAGGGACTGTGTCCAACCTGATTAACTCATCCCTACCCCAACATTTAGTTCAGCACCTGGCACATAGTAAGCTCTTAAATACCATAAAAATATGATTTAACCAGCAGCTACAACATCCCTAATAAAAGATTAAGAGAGCCACCAAACACTGATACTGTCCTGCAGCTTTCGTGAAGGAAAATTCCAATTTGAACATTTGAACATTCCAAAATCATGTTCAACTGGGCATCTCAAGAGAACACTCCTCTGATAAGGATGGAAGGGTCAGCTGACCTTATTATTATTATGGTATTTGTTAAGAACTTACAATGGGTCAAGTATTGTTCTAAGGACGAGGTAGTTAGGTCAGACACAGTCCCTGTCCCAGATGGGTCTCACAGGCTAAGTAAAAGGGAACTGAATCATCAACGTGGCAGATGGTAAATGTCCTGTGGGTTTAGTATTAAGGCTACATTCTTGTGCTTCCAAGCTATCTGGTGGGTTGGGTCATGGTCGCACAGCAGGCAACCAGCAGAGGTAGGAACAGATCCCAGATCCTCTGACTCCCAACCCTGGGCTCTTTCCACTAAGCCATGCTGCTCCTCAGCTCAAACACCAGTCTCTCAGGCACTCCAGAATTTCCCCTTTCCAGGAACTCTTGGGGAGAATTCCCAGAGTTTCTCATTGAATGGGTTAGAAATGAACTCGGTCCCAGTCTGGGAGATCCCTGAACTTCATCTTGAGGAGAAGAAAAGTAGTACGGCCTAGTGGAAAAAGCATATGTCTGGGAGTCAGGACCAGGGTTCTATCTCCAGCTCCACCACTTGTCTGTTGTATGACCTTGGACAAATCACTTAACTTCTCTGAGCCTCAGTTATCTCTTCTGCAAAATGGGGATTAAGACCGTGTGACTGTTTCCAACTTGATTAGCTTAATTCTACCAGCCCTGGCATGCATTAAGTGCTTAACAAATCCTATGAAACACACACACACACAAATAAGGAAGGGGGCAGTTTCAAAAAGCAGCAGTTTCTCAATGAATATTCTGTGCCCTTGTGAAGGGGGCATTAGGGTATTCCCATTTCACAGAGAAGGAAAGTGAAGGCTTATGTCTAAGTGGCTCGCTCAAAACAACATGTGAGGGGTGCGGCTACTAGAGACAAAGCCACCTGCTTCCCACAGCACTGCTCTGACTTTGCGACAGAGATATGTAATAATGATTGTGGGATTTGTTATGTGCACGCACTGTATTAAGCACCGGGATAGCTTCAAGATGAGCAGGTCCCACATGAACCTCACGGACTAAGTAGGAGGAAGAACAAGAATTGAATCCCCAGTTTGTAGATGAGGGAACTGAGGCAGAGAGAAGTTAAGTGACTTGCCCTAGGCCATCCAGCAGGATCCGTGATTTTCCACTTAGGCCACAATGCTTCCCTAGTAAGAGCTCGAGGTTGTGAGGCAGCTGGGCTGAAATTTCTCAAAGAAGCATTTCTCTTCTTCAGTGGGCCTCTGAGGCAGGGTAGTTTATTCTAGAGCCCTTACCAAGACTATGAAAAAAAAATAAAATGAAATGGGCATTTGACACCAGCCCTTACTGAGAGCATCAGGTCAGCAGAACGGCATTTTGGGATGAGGTGAGCTTAGAACTCTGAAACGGAGCGGAGTGCACTGTTTATCGTGCCATCAGCTGACTGCCAAATGAACTGCCATAAGTACTCTGTGTCCCGATGCACAAATAAATGGGAGTAGAGACACAGAGCACCTCTTCGTAGACGCTTACAAGAATATACCCTCTGACCCGGTATTTACATTGAGAATCGTGTGCTTCTCCCCTGGGGAACAGAACATGCAGTGTCGCTATCTAAACTTGTGCTCAATCGCTACACCTTGACTTTCTAGCTCTGAAGCCAATGACCTCGCCTTACGTCTTGCCAGGCAGTTCAGAGAACATCAAGACGTGATCACTCTTGACCAGTAAGTCTGTACTGAAGGCACTGAGCTGCTTTCTTTATGACCCTGAGGGGTGGAAGTCACCCCAGTATTACCACTCACAAAATAAACCAAAATAACTAAAATCAAATGTAAAATTAGATTTTCTGCTGGGCCCTCCATAACTGCTTACTGCCTGGCTTTTAGGTCAAGAATTTCAGATTGTTCTAAGAATTTTGACTTATTTTGATTTTGATAGACACTGAGTCGTGATATTTCCGTTAAGTGACATATATTCCTGTTCTTCTCAGCGCCTACCATGGTCATGTGACTTCTTTGATAGAGATCAGTCCATACAAACATCGACTGGGGAAAGATGACAAGAAAGAATTTGTGCACGTGGTGGGTATTTCTCAGTTACATATTTATTTAACATGGTCCTCCAGTTCCTTTCCCGCCTGTCCAAAATTCATTTGCAAGTTACTGCGATTGACTCCTTTTGAGCAACTCTTGACATATTTGTATTTCCTACTGCTCCTTAACAAGTTTTGATTTTGGCCTTTGTACTTCCATAAATGAAGGGTAAATTAAAGGGATAACCAAAGTTCTGAAATATGGTGAGTCGGGTTGTCTGACTTTAAATGGAGATACGACATAGCCTTGAGGAAAGAGCACAGGTCTGAAAATCAGAGGACCTGGATTCTAGTCTCAGCTCTGCCAATGGGTGGCTGTGTGACCTTAGTCAAGTCACTTCTCCTGGGGCTTTAGTTTTCTCATTTGAAAAACGGGGATGTATCCCTAATTCTTCCTCTCCTCTTAGGTGGTGAGTCCTGTTTGGTGTGGGGACTGTGTTAGATGTGAGTCTCTATCACAGTTCATGGCTTAGAGCAAGCGTTAAGTAAATATTATTATTATCATTATTGGAGAATTGCCTCGTCAAGCCTGAGGGCAGGGATCCTGTTTCTCCTTCATAGTAAGCAATTCCTCGACACTTTTTAAATGTCCCACATGGGGCTCGCCGTCTTAATTCCTACAGAGGAGGTAACTGAGGCACAGAAAAGTTACATATCACAGAAAAGTGATGTTACACTGAATAAAAAGTGTTGGGTGAGTTGGATGAGCAGATCGAGTCTGTTTTAGGTGAATGAGTTTTACCAACTGAGAATATTTGGAAGTAGTGAGGGTTGTTGTGGGAGTCTAAGCCTTATTTCAGTAAGATCTCTTCTACAAACCGAACACTTATCATTAGAAACCCTCTCTCGATTCATTCAGGCACCACCTCCAGATACGTACCAGGGAATGTATAGAGAGGACCACCCGGATCCTGCCAGTGCTTACGCAGATGAGGTGAAGAAAATTATTGACGAAGTTCAAAAGGAAGGGCGGAAGGTGTGTATCAAATGCTACAGAAATAACTCTGCATACAGCTTGAAAGATGGTTTCATTTAGAACAGCGCTTGGCACATAGTAAGCGCTTAAATATTATCATTACCATCATTATTTTGCACTACCTTGATGTGAGAAGGGAAGGAAAGGGATAATCAGTCAGACTTACTGAATGCTTACACTGTGCAGAGCACTATATAAAATACTTGGGAGAGTACAATATAGCAGCTGGTAAACACTTTTCCTGTTTTTTGGAATGCCAGATTCTTTCCTTTGCCCTCCATTCTTGAAGTAACCATTCTGGATATTTTTTTAAGCCTCTGTAACTTTTCTCTTGATGAACTGCCTAATCCCATAGAGCCTCATGACAAGCTTTTGCCCTCTGACCTGGAAGCAAGGTGCTCTACCTAGACCCAAAGTCTATGCCCCTGAGAAGGCCCGACCTGGCAAATTTAGGCAAGAAATTGTTTCCCGTCTTTAAACATGCTGGCAGTTGTGTCCCTTCATTCTGGAAAAGGAAGGGTGGTCATTGTTGACACCGTCCAAAATAATGACTGATTTTTGCCCGATTTTTCCTAATCAAGTTGAGCAAGAATAAGCTTGTTGTGAATAGGAAATGTGCCTGTTTATTGTATACTGTCAAGCACTTAGTACAGTATTCTCCACCCAGTAAGTGCTCAATAAATACAGCTGAATGAATGTACAGAAATAACCCCAGCTCTGCCACTTGCCAGCTGTGTGACTTTGGGCAAGTCACTTAACTTCTCAGTGCCTCAGTTCCCTCATCTGTAAAATGGGGATTAAGACTGTGAGCCCCACGTGGGACAACCTGATTCCCCTGTGTCTACCCCAGCGCTTAGAACAGTGCTCGGCACATAGTAAGCGCTTAACAAATACCAACATTATTATTATTAACACTTCCCTCCTGGCATACCCTATATCCCATAGACTCCTATGCTAATTATCAGACACGTAGCAAACCAGGACGAGGGAACCATCAGAGCCCTATTCTTTAGCCCTTTGCCTCAGCAGCAGAATTCCCTTCTACTTTATTGCTGAAGCAAGCCACCCACCCTTCTCCAAGTCAGCAGTATCTAAACCAAAGATCTAAACGCTTTTTATCTTTTTTTTTTTTTTTTTAACAGATTGCTGCCTTTATTGCTGAATCTATGCAGAGTTGTGGAGGCCAAATCATTCCACCAGTGGGATATTTCCAGAAAGTAGCAGAGTATGTACCCGGTTTGGGGGAATTCTTGTACAGACTAAGCATCCTAACATTTATCCTTAGACTATTTATATCCCGTCTCCATTTTCTCCCGCTCAAGAGCATTTATTGAATGATTACTGTGTCCAGAGTACTGTACTAAGCACTTGGGGAGAGTACAATTAGATCCCTTCGAGGCAGGATCTAACAAAGAATGCAGATACTGTTATATATTTATATAGTTATATACGTGAGGGTATGAACATAAATTCCAGGTGGAGAGAGGTAAGGTGTTAAGTTATACAAAGGGACTGGTGTCGGGTTTGAGATGTCTCAAGGACTCTGGCATCTTTGTGCTTTTCAGTTCCGTCCGACAAGCAGGAGGTGTAATCATTGCTGACGAAGTGCAGGTTGGCTTTGGTCGAATCGGAAAGCACTTTTGGGGCTTCCAAATGCACGAGGGCTTTGTGCCGGACATCGTGACCATAGGAAAGCCGATGGGCAACGGCCACCCAGTGTCTTGCGTTGTGACCACCAAAGAGATCGCTGAAGCCTTTAATGCCTCTGGAATGGAGTATTTCAATACGGTAAATTTCAGTCTCAGGCTTTAAGGCCCTAGAGTCAGTTTAGCTTCCTTGGTTTGAGAAAACTTGGTCCAAGTGTTAAAAGGCTTAAAGATGAAATTCCTTAATATGAGAATGCAGTGATTCCTCCTAGTGGCTCAGCCCAGCGGAATGAGGATCATTCCTCCTGCTCTTTCTTCTCAGTTGTGTCGTTTTAATGAAAATAATGGTATTTAAGTGCTTATTATGTACCACTGTACTAACGCTGGGGTGGATACAAGCCAAGCGGGTTAGACACAGTCCCTGTCCCACACGGGGCTCACTGTCTCAATGCCCATTTCACAGATGAGGTAATTGAGGCATAGAGAAGTGAAGCGACTCGCCCAGGGTTACACAGCAGACATGTGGCAGAGCCGGGATTAGAACCCATGACCTCTGACTCCCAGGCCCATGCTCTATCCACTTGACATGCTGCGTCCCTAGATTGCTTCTGTTTTCTAAACTGCTCTTAATTTTCTGTCACATTACTCCTTTTTCCCCACAGAGAAAGCCTTGCCAATCACCAATGGGCATTTTAGATCTCATTTCAATCCACAAAGTGCTATCAAAGACACACACACGTACATACACACAGGGTATCCTTCCCAAAGAAGATTTCTGGCATGAAAAATGCTGAAGGGAAGAGGTCACTTTAGAAAAGGAATTGTGGCTTGTGAAGCAAAATACCTAAAAGAACTCGAGGACAGATTCAGATCAGCAGTGATATTTGAAAATCATGGCAGAAGGAAGCTAATTCCAGGACCTCCTTCATTGCCGGCTTTGCACGCAGAGCCTTCATACCCGTTATGCAACGAGCTTGATGGGATTTCGAAAAAAATATTTACCCTAGTCTGTGGCAACCAGTGTTTATGCTGGATGCGAAATCAGGTGAGCTACTGTTCTGGGAGAAGATGCCCTTCAAATATAATCTTGTTTCTGATCTGAAAGTGTCAGCAGTATTTTTCAGTCTTCCAAACCACTCTTTGTTTTCCCCCCTACATCTCTGTCTTCAGTATGGAGGAAATCCAGTGTCTTGTGCTATTGGCTTGGCTGTCCTAGATGTAATCGAAAAGGAAGATCTCCAAAGAAAGGCCACAGAGGTGGGGAACTACATACTTCAGCTGCTGAATGAACAAAAGGCCAAGCATCTTCTTATAGGTGATGTCAGGTAAGTGCCTCAAAAAGCTAGCAGTAGTTACAAGTTCAGAATTACCTTGGGCGGAGAAAAAGGCCACGACCTTAACCCCGGACCTAGAGGTGGGGCTTGCAATGTTTTTCCGAAAGCATTTAGTGCCAATGAAGAGAGCTAAGTGCTTTAACAATAGGTGAAATCCCACCTCATTAGCCGATAGCCAAGGAAGTTAAAGCATAGGAAATTTATTATTAGACAATCATGGCATTTGCTAAGAGCTTACACTCAATCAATTGCATTCATTTACTGGGTGCCGCACACTGTACTAAGTGCTTGGGAAGGAACAACAGTTGGTAGACACATTTCCTGCCTGCAGCTAACAAACTGGACTACGTGCCAGGTACTAAGTACCGGGGTGGATGTAATACAATCATACTGGATACAGTCCCTGCTCCAGAAGCAGCTCACCGTCTAAACTGGAGGGATAAAAAAACTGAAGTACTGAGAGATTGAGACTTGCCCAAAGTCACACAGCAGGCAAATGGCAGAGCCAGAATCAGAACCCAGGACCTCCCAGGCCTGTGGCCTTTCCATTAGGCCACACTACTTCTCATAGGGCATACACAGCCTTTCCCTTTCTCCTTTAATTAATTATATTTATTAAGCACTGGGGAGTACAAAATAAGAGTTGGGAGACACGTTCCCGGCCCACAGTGAGCTCACAGTCTAGAAGGCTTTTCAAAACATGAAAAAGCCATCGTGTTGGGAAAGCAACACTTGTTTCTAAACTGCACTGGTTGACTCGTTAACTCGAGTTAGCTTAAATCAGCAATTAGACATGAATGGGTAATAGCCTGTATAGCTTCAGATTAAATGGAAAAATTCAGACGTTTCTGTGCTCTCTGAAAGTGAAGTGTTTGGTCCCTGTATGATGCAGTTCATCTCCCTCTGCTTCCTTAGGGGTCTCGGCTTATTTATTGGAATAGAGTTAGTGAAAGACCGACAGAAAAGGACTCCAGCTTCTGCTGAGGCCCACCATATCATATACAAGTAAGTCGTCTTCCCAATGATACTGGGGTTTTGTTCTAGCACCTTGAGCCTAGGAAAATCTGCTTTGCTACTTATGACTCTGACCGATTCCACGTGCATACCCACGACCGTGTCTTCTGTCTGACACACAGCGTACTCAGGCTCAAAAGAATGCTCCCCAATTCTCCCAGCACTGTCCCATCTAAAAGTGTTGCAGAAACACTCATTAATTTGGAAAAAAACCCAAAACTGTTGTATATTTTAACTGTCCTTCCGGCATAAATGCTCTAGTGTGGGAAGCGCAGATGTTTATAAATGCTAGAATACCTCATAGGGCTTAAATCCTTCAGTACTCTCTCCATCTTCCCCTAAACGACATGGAAAATTGACGATCGTTCCTTCGCTGACTTGTTTTTTGGTATGACGCCAGGTTTCGAATCTCTCTGTACCACTGTATGGTCAATCTTGATATCACTCCTATGTGGGATTTTAATATTAATATTAATTATGATTTTCCCCTCAACCAGAATGAAAGAAAAGAGGATTCTTCTCAGTGCTGACGGTCCCAACCGAAATGTCCTCAAAATTAAACCACCCATGTGCTTCACTAAGGAAAATGCCAAGTTAATGGTGGAAAAGTTGGATGAAACTCTCACAGGTCAGTAAGGCATCTGGGAAGGACCAGATGCTAGACCCTTGGGGGACAAGTGCTTAGCACAGTGCTCTGCGCACAGTAAGCGCTCAATAAATACCATCGACCATGATGATGTGATTGAGGTTCACTGAACTTAGTGATCAGTGATTCTAAACTAAATTCTAAACTAAGTTGGGATGGGATGTATGAGAGGAGGGGGAGAGCTGATTGAGTGCCTTAAAATCAGGAGTTTCTACTTAATTTGTTGGGCAACCACCAGAGATTTGTGAGGAGTTGAGAGATTAGTCAGGGATGGCTTCCTGGAGGAGAAATGGCTTTAGGAGGGCCTTAGGATAGGGAGAGCGGTGGTCTGTTGGATATAAATGAGAGGGAATTCCAGGTGGGGGGGGGGGGGAAGGGGTGCGTGAGCCAGGTGTCACTGGTGAGAAAGGCACAGGAGTAGAGGAGCGGTGTGCGGGCTGGGTTGTTGTGGGAGAGAAGCAACAATATGTAGGAGGAAGAGAGAAGGAATATGGTCAAGATTTACCCATTATCTTATTTTTAATCCATTATATTGTCTTTGTTTAGCTTTAGAAGAGACCACGGGAATCCACACGGAAAATGCAGTTTCAGGAAAAACGGCATCCAAAGTAAAAGTAAGTGTTTGCTTTCTGTCCTGGGAAAAATTGCATCGGGAAAGGGGTACGATTTTTTCATTTATGTTCCTCAGGGTTGTAAGGTAGTTTGGGGGCTCATAGTAGCCCTGGTTGTGGATTAGCCAGCAGTAGGGGAGCTTGTGTAGCCTGCTCTGGCTTTGTTTTTTTTCTCCCAAGGGAAAAACAGCCCTGCCCTCCCACCCAGGGTCACTGGCCACCCAAGGGGGAAGTGTTGCCTAGTGGAAAGAGCACAGGCCTGAGATTCAGGGGATCTGGGGTCTAATCCTGTCTCTATCTGCTATGTGACCTTGGACAAGTCACTTACCGTCTGTGCCTCACTTTCCTCATCTGTCAAATGGGGATTCAATTCCAGTTATTTCTTTGTGAGCCCTATGTGGGGCAGGGATTGGATTTTCTAGTGTCTGCCCCAGTGTTTATTACAGTCCTTGGCACGTCACAGTGCTAAAATACCACAATTCTTTATGTTTGCTTCCCCTAGTGTCTTCCCATTCGAGCAAAAGCCATAACAGCCAGAGGGAGTCGTGTGGGCCCAGGTCACACGGGAACAATTTCGAGAAATATTCCCTTAAAAATCTGACTTCCACAGATCTCAACTAGTCTGTATTGGAACCTAAATGGGGGAGCAGAAAGAGAGGTCTAACAACCTCTCAGCTGGCATCCAGACAGGATAGGTGGAAGTTCGATCACCTTATTAGGCTAAACATTGCATTTGAAGGATAAACTCTTCTCCTCATCCTAATCCTCATCCTAATAACTCAAGTATGTAAACTGAATTATTCACATTCTTTCTCCGCCCAGAACTTGTAGGCAAATGGCCAGAAGGACCACTGGGAAAGACTTCTGTCCCATCCTCCCCCCTCCACACCATTCAGCCCTCTTTGGGGGGAGGGGGGGTCAAGTGCTGTACTAAGTCCTGGGGAAGATACAAGATAATCAGGTCACATATAGTGTCCAACACACTCATAAAATAATTGGTTAAGCATTTACTATGTGCCAAGCACTGTACTAAGTAATGGGGTAAGTACTGGGGTAGATCAGATCCCATCCCTGCCCGACATAGGGCTCACACGGAGAGAAATAACAGGTACTGAATCCCCATTTGACAGATGAGGAAATTGAGGCATAGATGTTAAGTGACTTGTCAGCTGGCTCTGGCAGCTGTCAGAGCCAGGATTATATCCCAGATTCCCTCTCAGGTCTGTGCTCTTTCTACTAGGCCACACTTCCTCCTTGGGCAGCCAGTGGTCTTGAGTGGGAAGGCAGGGCTGTTGGGGGGAAAAGAAATCAAGATGGAGGAATGGAGTTACAGAGAAGAGACGAGAGGTTCTAATCCCAGCTCTGCCACTTGTCTGCTGTGTGACTTTGAGCAAGTCACAACTTCCCTGTTGTGACAAAAGTGACCTCAACTGTAAAATGGGGGACTGTGAGCCCCACGAGGGACAACCTGATTACCCCAGCGCTTAGAACAGTGCTTGGCATATAATAAGCGCTTAACAAATACCACCATTATTAAGTGGCTTGGTCAACAAGGTCATACAGCAGACAAGTGGCAGAGTCAGGATTAGAATCCCAGGCCCTGGCTGTTTCCGTTAGGTCACACTGCTTCTCGTCTCTGTCCCCGTCTCAGCAGCCTATTTTATTCCTACAGCATTGGGGTAAAGAGTTGAGCTGTTCCCTAAGCGGCAACTGAGCGTCGAACTAGAAAATAGGAAGTTTTAGATGAGACTGTGGGCCTGGGGAAGGCTGTTACTGGCTCTGCTTGGGGCTGAGTCTCTCCAAAAGCTGCCTCTTCTCTAGCCCCAACTGAGAGTGTGAGAAGGGGCCAAAGTCAAAGCACAGAAGTTGAGCGGGGTGGGAAGGAGCAGACAGGATTGGCCTGGTTGCATAATGCATGAGTTGTTTATGCCTTGGATTTACTGAGGAACAGTCAGTCTCCTAACATTTCAAGTCAACAAGTTTTCTTCCTGAATTACTTTCACACACTCACACACACACCCACACACCACACCACAAATTCCAGGAAAAAAATTCGTTAACAAGACTGTTCCTGCAGAGTCTGTGGTAAAACAGACCCCAAGAAATGATTATCTGATGCTATGTGGCGAAAGTCAGCTACAGAGTTAGTGAAGACGCCCAAGTGCTCTGCACACAGTAAGTTGCTCAATAAATACCATTGACATCCAACTTCGGGGCAGGGCTTTGGATTAGAATGACTAGGAAAACAAAGTTTGATGTGTGATTAGATCAGATTTATATATAATACGATATAATAATAATAAACTAAGTTGTCACTGTGTCAAGTACTGTACTGGGGTTTTAGGCTTTACTCCAGTAAATAAATGGTATTTTTTGAGCTCTTACTGTGTGCAGAACATTGTACTTGGGAGAGTGCAGTACACTTTCTCTGACCCTAACGAGTTTATGGTCCAGAGAGGGATAATTAGAAATGGATGGTTCTGTAAATATCTGTTACAGACGCTCGCTGCAGCAAATTCAGACTGTGCCGGCAACATCAGCCAGACCAATGGAAACTCATGCAGGAAAAGAAATGGACTTTGTATGGAGAAACACAGCACTTCCTCCAAGAGGCTCTCCACATGAACAAGGCCCCTATACTTTCACCTCAACAGTGTTATGGAGGGTGACTAGATGTGTCCCGCAATTTTCTGGGAAAATTGTTATTAAACATTTTGGGATAATGTGTAGGGTGATTACTCATCTCACTTTGATTTGAAATGAAGTTAGGTCAATATGCAAATACTAGCTGATGACCAAAATACTGCTAGGGTGGGTTATTAGGTCTTGTAACATCTATCCTATACAATCCATGCTTAATTTATTCTGTGGGGGTGTGTCTGTGATTTCAGTATGAATTACTGAGTTGAAGGGCTAACTTTTAAATACTTTAAAACACATTTTGTTATGGGACCCAGAAGTCACTGATCATGATTTCCTACTGTGAAAAATCCTTTTTTTCCTGACCCAGGCAGGATTAATAGGGCCCTGAGTTATTCAGGCAAGCCACATTAAATGCCCATATCATTAAATGGGCCTTCATGCAAGGGAAAAACTAGAAGGAAAAAGCAACATTACTCCAAGAAATCCACAGACCACCATGATGGTGGGACTCCTGGAACAGCAGCTTCATAAAATGTCTTTTGTGGAAGAGGAAATACAATGAGATTGGGACAGCACCATCTGGTGAAGATTTGCACTGAATTAAGGGCCAGGAAGGCTGAGTTTTAGTTCCGTTTCTGCAGGGGACAATCTGAGCACCTCATTTCTTTCCTTACTTTACATGTATTAGGGAATAATTGTTCCCAGGGGTGCTGCAAAGAAAAATGAGAAAATACATGCAAAAACACAGTGAATTCATAGAAGAGAAGAGGGAATATTCATTTGGAGGGTAGAGGGGTCATATAGTTTTGGTCATTTGAGAAGTCCAAGGGAACTCTGTATCATGCCCACTGAGGGCATTATATAGAAAAATTCTAAGAATATTTGGGTGGGGGTTTTTTTTAATTGGTAAGGGAAAAGCAGTACTTTTAAAGAGCTTTCATTATCTCTTTTGATAAAATAGTCATTCCTCATTTCTCTCAGCCAACTGTTTATTTTTCATGTATCTAACTGCCCAGTCCAGAACTCTGGATGTTACAACATACAGCCAGGAATCGAATTCCTAACTGGTATAGTGTTATGCCTTAATGGATGGTTCTTGAGGATTAATGAATAATGCTTAGACTTCAGTAAAATGTATATTTTTACCAGAACTCATGTACAAATTTTACAACTTCCAACTGTTAAATATTGCTATTTTCTTGTTCTTGAAGACATCTGAATAATGGCAAATATTTCTAAGAAAAGGATCAATGTTTATGATACATTATATGATATGACTATGATAAATTGCTATTGGTCTTATTTGCTAGACACAGACTATTCCCTACATTAAAACTATATCTTTGCATCCTTGAAGTCTGCTTTTTGAATTACTAAGTTCATTTAGTCTTTCCTAATCTATCAGGAATGGGGAAGTGGGAAGAGTTGATTTCTTCTGACCTCACAGAAAAATTGGACAGTGGTGTATTGGAACTCGTTTAAACAAAGGGAAAAAAACCTTTCTTTGCTAGGGCATTAGTTTAGAGTTAAAGGTGTGCCCCCCTCCCTTTTTCTGAATATAATAATAATTATGGTATTTGTTAAGCACTTACTATGTGCTTACTATGTGCCAGCCACTGAATACAATCATATTCAATTATATTTGTTGATTCCAAAGATTTCTTTTTAATGAAATAAGAGAAAGTTAACAAAGTATCTGCAAAATGAGCTTCCCGATATTCTTTGCAGTATTCAGTAATTGCCCTTTTCAAGAATGTGTTCTAAGCAGAGAATTTCCAGAATCTGCCCCGGACTTTGCATTGGAAGGGGCTAGACGCTCCCCAAACGCGAACTTGGAAAATTCAAGAAGTGACATCCTGGGGACCGGTATCACTGATCTTCTAGTGCTTGTGTTCACTGCATGTGAATATGACAAATCCAAAGGGCAAGATTAGAATAAACCCTAGAGCACTAAATATTAGATCCTTGAAATTGAAAGCGGCCCCTACAAAGTTAAGACAGACCAGCAGACTATGAATTCAAAAGTTCATTTATGCAAGAACTAGAAGTTCAATATCAAGAGGAAGACGATCTTTAGGGACCCACTACTCAAAAGGAGTCAATTAATGACACACTGAATGTGTCATAGAAAGCAATAAAGAGCAACAATAGCTCATCACTTGAGGAAATCATTCACAAAGTAGTATTCGGGTAAATCTGTCAGGTGCTATTTATATGCTCTCCATTTCAGCAATGTAGACCCAAACTGAGCAGTTTCCATTAAATCCAACAATGACTAGACAAATGAATAAATCTTATTATTTGAGCACCACATTCCAAAACCACAGCCATTCTCCAAACCTTCCTTCTGACCTGAAACTCCAAACCACACATACTAACGATAAGTGTGAGGGCAGGGAAAAAATAAGACAGGGCTCGATGTTTGGCTTCACGGAAACATCACCGAAGTAGCTGAAGAGCAGAGACTTAAACCAGACAGAATACGATAGGATTCTATAAATTTGGGAGGCCATAGAGAAAGGAGACTAATCCATTCTTTAATTCCGCTCCACATCGCATTCCAATTCCATATTCCTCAGGACCTCTAGCCTCACATTTCGCAGTTCTGTACATATCGACTGACAGACCTTCCTATGTAACCACTGATTCATATGCAGATTCCTTTCTTGTTTCTCTTCTAGCTGTGGATTATTTTTTGCTTGGTAGGCTGCATGGTCCTTGATGGCAGGGATCATGACTTCTAGTTCTATTGTGCTCCTCCAAGGACACAGTTCAAGCAATGGTATTTACTGAGTGCTTACCCTGTGCACAGCACTGTACTAGCATTGTACTCAACTCCCCTCCTCCTTTATATCCAACAGAACATCACTCTCCCCATCCTCACAACCATATAAAAGCACATTTCCTCTAAGAGGTCTTCTCCAACTAAGCTCATTTCCTCCTCTCCCACTCCCTTTGCACCTTTGCACTTGGATTTGCACCCTTCATTCACCCCTCCCTCAGCCCCACAATACTTATTTTTGTTAATGTCTGTCACCCCTTCTAGGCTGTAAGCTGCTTGTGAATAGGGAATGTATCTTCCCCTGTTTAGACTGTGAGCCCGTCTTTGGGCAGGGATTGTCTCTATTTGTTGTGCCAAATTGTACATTCTAAGCGCTTAGTACAGTGCTCTGCACATAGTAAGTGCTCAATAAATACTACTGAATGAATCTTCCAACTCTAATATTAATTATGGTATTTGTTAAGCACTTACTATGTGCCAGGCACTGTACTATTCTTCCAAGTGCCTAGTACATTCGTTCATTCATTCAATAGTATTTATTGAGCGCTTACTATGTGCACAGCACTGTACTAAGCGCTTGGAATGAACAAGTCGGCAACAGATACAGTCCCTGCCGTTTGACGGACTTACAGTCTAATCGGGGGGAGCCGGACAGACAAAAACAATAGCAATAAATAGAATCGAGGGGATGTACATTTCATTAAAACAATAGCAATCAACAGAATCAAGGAGATGTACATCTCATTAACGAAATAAATAGGGTAATAAAAATATATACAAATGAACGGACAAGCACAGTGCGGAGGGGAGGGGAAGGGAGGGGGGCAGGAGCAGAGGGAAAGGGGGGGAAAAGGGGGCTTAGCTGAGGGGAGGTGAAGGGGGGCAGAGAGGCAGCAGAGGGAAAAGGGGAAGATCCAGTCTAGAAAGGCCTCTTGGAGGAGGTGTACGGTGCCCTCTGCTCTTAGAAAGCACTTAATAAATAGAATCGGCTGACTGATTCAGCAGCGATCAAATTCAAAGTGACATCAGTTAGACTGAGCCCTATGTGGGACAGGGACGGTGTCCCATGTGATTATCTGGCATCTACTCCTGTGCTTAAAGCTGTGTTTGACACATAATAAATGCTAAGTACCATTATATTATCATCAGGACACATCTGAGAGTTCATCACTTTCCCAACCTTCAAAATCCTCCTAAAAATCACATCTCCTCCAAGAAGCCTTTCCTATTTTATTTACCCTATCCATCCTTCCCCTCTATTCACTTGTCTGAGTACCCTTTAAGCATTTTAATACTAACCCCAGCCTCACGATACTTATATACATATCCTTGTACTTTTTTTCCCCCACTTTGTAACATATTTTGATTCCCATCTCCCCCTGTAGACTAGAAGCAGAGTGGCTCAGTGGAAAGAGCCCGGGCTTGGGAGTCAGAGGTCATGGGTTCGAATCCCAGCTCTGCCACTTGTCAGCTGTGTGACTGTGGGCGAGTCACTTAACTTCTCTGTGCTTCAGTTACCTCATCTGCAAAATGGGGATGAAGACTGTGAGCCTCACGTGGGACAACCTGATCACGTTACAGTTGGTATAGATGTTGATACACGAGCCTACTTTACATCTGCTACAATAATCATTGCTATCCCCACTGGAGTCAAAGTATTCAGCTGACTTGCTACACTTCATGGTGGTGATATCAAATGAACCCCTCCTATATTATGAGCTCTTGGCTTTTTCTTTTTATTCACAGTAGGTGGCCTAACGGGCATTGTTCTAACTAATTCGTCTTTGGATATTATCCTTCATGACACTTATTATGTCGTTGCCCACTTTCATTATGTACTGTCTGTAGGAGCAGTATTCGCTATCATAGGTGGTTTTGTCCATTGATTCTCTCTATTATCAGGTTTTACACTTCACCCAACATGAGCGAAAGTCCACTTTACCCTAATATTTGTTGGCATTAATTTAACCTTTTTTCCTCAACATTTCTTAGGCCTAGCTGGTATACCACGACGCTATTCAGACTACCCAGACGCCTACACATTATGAAATGCTCTATCATCTCTAGGATCATTCGTTTCACTAACAGCAGTGAAAGTTATAATTTTTATAATTTGAGAAGCCTTTGCATCCAAACGAGAAGTCTTATCTGTAGAACTTACTACTACTAATATTGAATGACTCCATGGATGTCCACCTCCTTACCACACATTTGAACAACCCGTATACATTAAAGCCTTATCAAGAAAGTATCTACCCCAGCACTTAGAACAGTGCTCTGCACATAGTAAGCGCTTAACAAATACAAACATACTCCTTGTGGGCAGAGATCTCGTCTACCAACTCTGCTCTATTGTATTTTCCCCAAGCACTTAGTACAGTGCTCAGTGCTGAGTAAGGGCTCGATAAATACCACTGACTGACTGATGGATGGACTAGTGTCAGCACAGGTCCTATACCCGCAGGGGAAATCTGGTTGCCTTGCAGAGGAGGAAGGGAAAAATCCGTCAGTTCCTGCTCTAGAAAAGTTGGAGCTTTAACGATAATCTAGAACCTGTGGCAACCCCAGGTTGGTGGTTTATCCACCAAGACTGTGGCAGGAAGCAAGAAATGTATGAGACAAAGCCCTAGTACAGTTGAAAACCTCTCTGTCATTCTGTTCTTTCGTTGTTTATCTGATAAAAAGATAGGAACAAAGATATTTCCCACACAGCGGGCCATGCCCAGTAAATGAAGTCAGATCGACTCCAGGATCAGAGCCAAAAAAACAATATTATAGTGTTTTTTTGTGTGCTCAGCTTTGAGTCTGTTGTTTATCAGCTTTGGGCCCCTGCATTGGCATTCTTGACCTCCTCCGCTTTCCAGTTTGCAAGCTGGACAGAGGCAGAGAAACCCACTGATTCTATTGTATTGGTTATCAGGGAACACGTCTACCGGCTCTGACTTATTGTACTCTCCCAAACAATTAGTACTCTGCAGACATTAAGTGCTTAATAAATACCAGTGATTGACTGATGGCTTAACACTACAGAGCCCCTAGAGCCATAAATAACCCAGGCCTGACACCCCCTGGGCCCCAGGTGAGCTCACATTACATCATTACACAAAGAGCTTCTACACAATCAGTGTATACACTGCCCTGCACAACAGATCACTTTCCGAGGTTAACTTTACAATACATCATCAGAACAGGATTCTCACCTGAGCATCTGACTGCATAGGAAAACCTTTCTAGAACCCCATCATTTAAGAAAATACTTCCATTTAATTAAATTTTATATCCCTCCTTGTAACACAAAAGAAAGTTTCCTAATAAGCCAGCCACCTAAGAGCTATATAAAACCATCTAGGCCCGGGAACGGAAGAAGAGCAAGAATTCTGAGCTGGTTTAGAGAGGATTTTCAAATAGGGGAAGGATTTTTATAGAGATGAGTGGCCAGTTTTTTCCCAGTCAGTGGTATTTATTGAAGCTTACTGTGTGTAGAGCCCTGTAGAAAGTGCAATAAAGTTGACATGATCTCAGTCTAATGGAGACCTAATAAACTATCACTACGAAAGAATGATCAAGAGAAAATAACCTTAAGCTGCACTTTGAGTGATTTAGTTGAGACATAAGACAATTTTCTAGAAGTACTGAAAGAGGTGTGGAAGTCCAGTGTTTTTCTGACAGCTCATTAATCCACCAAAAATATTTAGTAAGCACAGGGCACTGCACTGGGAGCACTGGGAGGGTACAATGAAGGAAGAAGAACCCTGCCAGCAATGAGCTTTAACAATTTAACGTGGGGAGACATACAAAATTATTTAAAGGTGGGAGAGAGACAGTGAAAAGATGGTTGTGAGTAGCTAAGTACTTAGAGTTTGTAAATCAAGATGTTCAAAAGTGCTCTGGAGGTCGAAGGAATAAGTGTGGAGGTATAATTGGAGGAAATTACCTGAGAAGAAAACTGATTCTTATACTCTGAGGAGTAGCATGGCCTAGAGGAAAGAACACAGGCCTTGGAGTGGAAAGACATGGGGACTAATCCTGTCTTTCTCCTGCTGGGACCTTGGGCAAGTCACTTTCTTCTCTGGGCCTTAGTTTCCTCATCTGTAAAATGGGGGATACCTCTTCTCCCCTCCCTCAGACTGTGAGCCCCATGTGGGGCAGGGAATCTACTCTAGGCCTTGGCACATCGTAAATGTTTAAATATAATCATGACTGTATATCTCATCTCTCTCACCTTCAACCTTCAGCTCAAAAAACTCTCCCTAGGAACATACACACCTCTTCCTGTCCAACATACACACCTCTTCCTGTCCAACAGACCGCGTTCAAAGCCCTCCTAATATCACAGATTTATCTTTCATCTCCTCATCCTATTTTCCCTTTGTTCTAGGTCTCCTATGCAGACCTCTTAAACCATTCAATACTTACCCCCTAACATCTGACTTGTGTCTATAGCCTTATACTCTACCACACCCCTGCTCAGCTGTAATTTAGTCTCTGTCCCCCTCTAGATTTTTTGAGGCCAGGGATTATATCTACTTTCACGACTGTACGGTATTCTCCCAAGCACTCTGCACATAGTAAGTGCTCTCTAAATACCATTGATTGATGATTCAACTAATCCTCGGTACCCAAATTCCTACTAACACTTCAACAGTTTCTTGTTATCATTTATGTTCATCTTCACCACTTGTCTTCTGAGTATATTTTTTATTACCATTAACAATAACAACAACTGGGGTATGTTAACTACTATGTGCCAAGCACTATATTAATGGCTGAGGTGGATAAAAGACAATCAGGTCCCACATGGACTTAGAGTCTAAGGAGGAGGAAGAGAAGGCATAGACTGAATCCCTATTTTGCAAATGAGGAGACGGAAGCACAGAGAAGCTCGGTGACTCGTCCAGGGTCGCACAGCAGACGAGTGGCAGAACTGGGGTTAGAACCCAGGTCCACCGAGTCCCAGGCTCTTTCCACTACACCGTGTTGCTTCTCACTTTTATTGAGAATTGAATTTTCTATTTCATTCTGACTGTCAATCTCTCTGTGTATCTCCCTCATTAGAAAGTGTAAGCTCCTTGAGAACTAGAAACCTTTACTGAGTTTCTGTTCTATTGAGCATGTGCTTCCTACAGGGTATTTTATACACTAGGTCCTTAATAAATACTATTACGTCTCTTCGGAAAGGTACAACTGTTGCAGAAGCTTCACGGCCCAGATAAATAGCTTCTGACCAATGAAGCTATAACTGTACAACTAGTCCTTTGGGATTGGGGCCAGATTTGGGGCCTGGACGGCCAGTTTTGCATGTTAATTTCTGGGGTTAGTCTGTTCTTTCAGAGAAGGGTTTTCTTTGGGATCCAAGCTCCCTCAATGTGAGGCTTACCCAAATTAACCTCTGTCCCCTTGTCTCTGAGCTCCCTGGCTCCTCTCCCGGGTCCACTGTGGAGCGGGGAGAAAGGAGAGGAAGCAGTGACGCTTGTAGTCCATGGCCACCTCCCTCCCCCCCACTCAGCCCTTGACTGCCTTGCCAGGACGCAAGGCTAGAACGGCTCACGGAGGGCTCTCAGTTTCTCCTCAAGCGCCGTGGCCTAGTGGATAAAGCACAGACCTGGGAGTCCGCAGGACCTGGGAGTCCGCAGGACCTGGGTTCTAAAGCCAGGTGGGCCACTTGTCTGCTGTGTGACCATGGGCAAGTCCCTTCACTTTTCTGTGGTTCAGTTACTTCAGTTGTAAAATGGGGACTAAGACTATGAGCTCTATGTGGGACAGGGAAAGTGTCCTACCTGATTTGCTTGTATTTCCCCTAGTGCATAGTACAATCCCTGGCACATAGGAAGCCCTTAAATGCCACAATTATTATTACTAGTAGTAGTATATTGCTCTGCACACAGTAAGCACTCAGTAAATACAACAATGAATATTATTATTAACCATCCCATACAATGCATGTGAGCTCAAAACATTGCTCGAACCTTGGTCAGTACATCTCAGATGGCCTGAGTTTCCACCAAAGCCATTTCCCTTAAAGTGGCTCCTCTAATGAAGAGATGCACAGGGACCATCAGGCCAAAAAAAGGTCATGTTTGCGACCTAGTTAATAACTACGGTATCGTTAAGCGCTATGTGCCAGGCACTGTACTAAGCACTGGAGTAGATACAAGGTAATCAGGTTGGACACGGTCCCTTTCCCACATGGGGCTCACAACCCTAATAGGTGGGTTACTAGTTTGGGTCTCCCATCCCTTTTGGACTGAGAATTGCTAGGATGGGGACCATGTCGTCTCTTTTAACTCTGTGTCTAGTACGCCTCAGTTGCCTCATCTGTAAATTGGGAATTGAGACGGTGAGCCCCACGTGGGACAGGGACTGTGTCCAACCTGATTGCCTTGTATCTGCCCCAGTGCTTGGAACAGTGCCTGACACATAGTGACCACTTAACAAACGCCATTAAAAAAAAGCAAAAAACCTCTCAACCTTTGACACTTTTCTTCCAACTTCCTCCAACTAACTCCCTACTTGTCGGCTGTGTGACTGTGGGCAAGTCCCTTAACTTCTCTGTGCCTCAGTGACCTCATCTGGAAAATGGGGATGAAGACTGTGAGCCCCACGTGGGACAATCTGATTCCCCTGTATCTACCCCAGCGCTTAGAACAGTGCTCTGCACATAGTAAGCACTTCACAAATACCAACTTTTTTTTTTTTTTTTTACAGTGGTGTGTAGGCCAAACCTGGCCAAAGCTTACCGATACTGACTCTGATCCAGCATACAAACCGTTTCCTCTTCTCTCCTAGTCAGATGAACGGTGGAGTGGTAGAGCTCATTTAATTATACCCTGCTCTTGCCTCCTGCTTCTCCCGTTCCGTTGGCCAGGAACTTCCTACTCCCAAGCCCTGAAAGAATCTACCTTCCTCCTCCTCTTCCAGAGAGACTTCCCCAATTACTTCCCTGCCCCCCAAGTCACATAAGCCCACAAGCAAATCGGGTTGGATGCCCGGTCCCACTTGGGGCTCCTGGTCTCAATCTCCTTGTCACAGATGAGGTAACCGAGGCACAGAGAAGGTAAGTGATTTGCCCAAGGTCACACAGGATACAAGTGGCAGAGGTGGGATTAGATGCCAGGTCCTTCTGACTGATTAGAACCAGACCCGTGTGATCTATCCACTACGTAGCCCTCTTCATCCTCGGGCACTTGTGTGTTACCCCATCTCCTCTGTCTCACCACAGACTCCCCACCTCTAGACTATAAACCCACTGTGGGCAGGGACCGTCTCGCTTTATCGCTGTACTGTACTTTCCAAAAACTTAGTACAGTGCTCTACACACAATAAGCGCTCGATAAATACGACTGAATAAACTGAATGAATGTCTACTCTCTGGACTTGAACTCGTCCCCCTTCATATCCGACAGATCACCACTCTCTCCGTTTTCAAATCACAGCTTTTCCAAGAAGTCTTCCCTAAATGCTCATTTCTTCACTTTACTTCTTTACTCTCCTTTCTGTACCACCTATGTTCTTGGATACTCGTTCCGCAGCACCTACGCACGTATCCTTATACTCTGACATTTCCTCTTTCAGTAATTTATTTAAATATCTGTCTCCCTCGGTAGACTGTACGTTCCTGGTGGACAGGGATCAAGTCTACTATAGATAGAGGCAGACAGAGGGATTTCAGAGCCGATAGAAACTCTATCAGGTGGAGACTGTACGGTGACATGAGATGATGCACAGTGAGTGCTCAAATACCATTGATCTTTCAGTGTGGTGGTGATAATAATAATTCTGGTATTTATTAAGCACTTACTATGTACCAGGCACTGTGCCACATGCTGGGGTGGATACGAGCAAATCGGATTGGGTGCAGTCTCTGTCCCATGTGGGGCTCACAGTTTCAATCCCCATTTTACCGATGAGGTAGCTGAGGTTCAGAGAAGTGAAGTGACTTGTCCAAGGTCACACAGCAGACATGTGGCGGAGCCAGGATTAGAACCCATTACCTTCTAACTCCCAGACCTTTGCTCTATCCACCATGCCATACTGTCTATAATCCTTCAACTCCCTGAATGGCTCTTGTTTCTCCTACAGCTCCCTCTATTGAGAAATATTTTTTGTCTGTCTCCCTACTTCAATGATTTTGAAATCCACTCTGACCCCTCAATTCCTTCCCTGCTTTAATTTGAGCAAAACAGATTCTGTTCCATCTTTGTGTTCACACGTGCTTCTCCTCCTGAAGTCAATTAGCCAGCATCGCAGTTTCACTCTGTTTCCGTCCACCCTCTCTACACTGGGGGCCATTCTGAATTTTAAGATTTATGTGGAAGTTCCCGACAACCCTTCATTCATTCAGTCATAGTCATTGAGCGCTTACTATGTGCAGAGCACTGTGGTGCTGCCTGCTTTCATTCACTCAACTCCACTGCCCTCCTGCTCCACCCCACCTCACCCACTGACGAACACAACCTCACCATCTCTAGTCACTACCTCATCGGCTCTGAAATCACTCTGTCTGACCAAAACCTCCTCAACTTCCTTCTCTCCCACACACCCTTTCCCTGCAAATCTGTCCTGTTTCCCCTCGGAGATGTCTGACCTCCTGAGCCCATCCGATTTTCTCAAATCATCACTCCCCATTTAGTCTCCATTTCCAAACTACCTTCCCTTGATGACCAAAATGACACCATCAAAATCACCCCCTACTGAATTAAATTCACTCACTCCCCTATCCCTTCGCAGATCTCATATCAACTCCCAAGCCCGGGCCCCTCACCACTTGTTTCGGATGTTTAACACTCTCCTAAAACCTCCCTCTTTCTTCTGCATCTCTTGCCCCTAAGGATCTGGCCGCATACTTTGAGAAAACATAAATCATAGGCACGATCTCTCTAAAATCTCTCCTCTCCAGTCCCTCCCTCCTCCTGCCCCTTCAATTGTCCCACTTTTCTCAGCTGTATCTCAAGAGGAGTTCTCATTCATTCATTCAATCATATTTACTGGGTGCTTACTGTGTACACAGCACTGTACTAAGCACTTGGAAGGTACAATTTGGCAACAGATAGAGACAATCCAACGGGCTCACAGTCTCCTGCTTCCTCCCCCTCTATCTGCACCTCGGACCCTATCCCTTTGCACCTTATCAAAGTGCTTGCCCCATCCCTGACCGGCATCTTCAACTGTTCACCCCCCAATGGTTTTTTCCCCCACTGCTTTCAAAGATGCTCATGTCTCCCTATCCTCAAAATCTCTTCCTTGACCCTATGGCTCCCTCCAGCTACGGCCCATCCTCTTCCTAGCATTCCTCACCAAACTTTTTGAGTGAGTTGTCTACACTCCATTGTCTCCACTTCTCCTCCAATTCTCTCTTGACATCCTCCAATTTGGCTTCCGGTCCCTTTGCCCTTATCAAAGGTCTGTTGCTTGCCAAATCCAACCAACTCTACTCCATCCTAATGGTCTTCGACCTCTCAGCTGCCTTTGGCAGCGTCGACCACCCTCTTCACCTGGAGACATTATCCAAACTCGGCTTCACCGACACTGCCCTCTCCTCATTCTCCTCTTACTTCTCTGGCTGCTCATTCTCAGTCTCCTTCGCAGACTTCTCCTCCGCCTCCCACGCCCTAACTGTGGGGGTCCCTCAAGGCGCAGTTCTGGGTCCCCTTCCATTCTCCATCTACACCTGTGGAGAACTTGTTTGCTCCCATGGAATCATCTCTGTGTGGATAATTCTGTAATCTACATCTCCAACCCTGATCTCTCTCCTCTGCAGTCTTGCATTTTCTCCTGCCTTTAGGATACATCTACTTGGATGCCAATGGGATTTCAAACTTAAATGCCTAAAACAGAACTCCTTGACTTCCCACCCAAACCCTATCTTCCCCGTGACTTCCCTTCACCTCGAAGACGTGAGGTGACCAGACAAGAGCAAGGGAAGTCATACCTATTTTGAACTTGATAATCATTTTACACAGTGAGAAAAACCAAGGAGTCAGGGAGGGAGCTCTGAGCGGTCCTTGAAAAGATTCAAATTTCTGTCCCATTAGCTTATCCTATCTTCTCTTCAGGGGCTTTAACATGGCATTCTCTTTGCTTTGAAAAAAAACCAACCCAGAAAAACGAGACTGTAAAAAACATATGATTCACGCAAGAGGATAGAGAAGGCAGGGTCTAAGCCTGGCAGGATCTGGGTGTGTGCGTGTTGTTGTTTTTATAATGTCCCTCACTCCACCGCCTCCAAAACCTGGCTGAGATGGGGGGGGTGTTGAGCCACAAATCCAGATCCTATTTAGGTCCTTCTCTATGGATCAAGTGATGGTATTTATTGAGTGCTTACTGTGTGCAGCGCACTGCGGTAAACACGGGGGAGAGTACACTCTGACAGAGTCGGTAGACACGTCCCCTTGCCGACAGGGAATTTACAGTTTTCCACGAGGCCTTTTGGAGTGGCTCACTAGACCGAGGATGAGTCTACTGGGTCTCATGCCCTTGTTCCTTTTGGTGACTTTGGAGAAAATGGGATGAGGAATTAGACTGGGGTTATGGGCACAGAGAGAACCTGCGACCTTTTCCTAGGATGATGGGGAAGACTCTGGAGATCACATTCCCAAGTCACCTTGGGGCTACCAATCAATCATATTTATAGAGTGTTTACTGTGTACAGGGCACTGTACTAAGCATTTGGGAGAGTACAATTAGCAGAGTTGGTAGATATGGTCCCTGTCCACACAAACTTACAGTCTAGAGGCCAAGTTTACAGTTGAGAAGGGATTACCTGATTGGAACTCCCTAAAGACTGGAGTAGAGTCTTTAGCTTCATCTGCTTTTATTTACGCTGGAGAGTCTGGGTTTTCAGGTGAGGCTCAATATTCCTACCCCAACCCCCAAACACATCATATTTCCAACTCATCAATCAGTGCCTTTTGGGTGCATTGGAGAGGGAAGGGAAGAGTTGACAATGGAAGGAGGAAGAGTTGACAATGGAAGGACTGTGGCCGAGGGGAAAGAGCCCAGGTCTGGGGAGGTGGAGTCAGAAGATCTGAGTTCTAATCTCAGCTCTGCCACTTGTCTGCTGTGTGACCTTGGGCAAGTCACTTAACTTCTCTGTCCCTCAGTTTTCTCATCTGCAAAATGCAGATTAAGACTGAGCCGGATATGGGACAGGGACTGTGTCAAACCTGATTATCTAGTATCAGTCAGTGGCACTTATGGAGCACTTGTGTGCAGAGCACTGTATTAAGTGTTTGGGAGAATACAGTACATAGAATTAACAGACACGTTCCTTGCCCCTAATGCGCTTACAGACTAGAGGGAGAGATAAATATTACTATGAATAATTTATAATGCTTTAAAGCCAAAGGTCAGGAGTTTCTGTTTGACGAGGAGGTGGGTGGGCAGCCACTAGAGATTCTTGAGGGAGTTTCTACCAAGTGGGAAGATCCCTCAGGCCCTCAATATCTCCTGTTCAGTAGCCCTCCATGGACTGTTAGTCTGGAACCCTTTTGAGGGCAGGGATTGTATCTCCTTTTTATCTATTCCCCAATCCCTGGGTGTCGTGAACATTCAAGTCAATACAGCCATCCCTGGCCCTCCTGTTGGCCAGTGACACCCCACCAATTGCTCGTGGTGACCAGTTGTATTTATATGTACAGTTTATATTAATGCCCATCTCCCTCTCTAGACTATAGGCTTGTTGTAGGCAGGAAATGTCTGTTGTACTCTCCCAAGACCTTAGTACAGTGTTCTACACACAGTAAGCTCTCAATAGATACAAGCGACTGACTAGCCTGTCCCCAACTGTCCATCTCAGGCATCACTTTCATTTATTCACTCATTCAATCATATTTATTGAGCATTTACTCTATGCATAGTGCTGTGCTTGACTTTCTTTATTGACTGACTCAATTATAGAAGCTTTTAACTACCTCTACCAGGAGAAGGGAGAAAGGGTTGATGTAATTCTCTGAAAACAAATCCAGAAAGCCAGCCTGAATCCATAGGGAGAAAAGTTGGCAATCCCTTCGACTAAAGGAGTGGAAAACGTGCTTGACTTGTGTGCCTTGTGGAGAACAGAACTGCACACAAATGAAACCCGTTCTTGGGTGATTTATCTTTGGAAAAAAAAAAGTTGAGCAGTAGTGCTGCTTTTTCTTTCCTTTTTTGGAAAAAGAACTGTGTAGTCAGGGAAGAGTTGTAGGATAGGAAATGCTGCAGTGAAAGTAGCAGAGGCCTTCCCTTCCAGATGTCACGTCGAGGGCTTCAGAGGGTGTTTGGAGCTGATGTTTTCAGGATTAGTCCCCCACTGGGGGGAGGGAAAAGGTGGGGGGGTCTCAATCTCCCTGGGCTCAGTTGGCTGAGTCACATCTGAATTGTGGGCCCTTGGAGGACAAATCCACCTAAACTCTCCTGCCTAACCCATCTCCCTTCTGAGATCACTGCAAAGCGAGCGTCGAAATTGAAGTCTAGATTAAATTGAGTTAGTGTTGAAATTCAATCTCAATTTCAAAAAAACGTCGTTCATACTTTGATGGTACAAAGCATAGCCACAGAAGCAAGTTTCCATTTTGGATGATGAACACAGATTGAGCTGGTTCTTGGAATTAAGTAAATGGATGGCAAATGGAGAGTGAGTTCACGTTTTGATCACTGGCAGGGCTGATGGCAATCCAGAAACGAGATGCGTGGTCCAAAACTTTCTCCCAATCTGTCCTCAAATAATAGTCAAAGCTGCCAATTTCTTCTTTTGATCATTGGGGCAGGAGAGAAGGGAGAGAACAGGAAGACAAGAGGACACTTGAAACCATAAATTGTACTTCTATTGAAGTGATAATAATAATATTTAAGAATTTACTACAGGTCAAACACTGTACTAAACACTAGGGTAAGGACAGGATCATCAGAATGGATACAATCCCTACCCTACCTGGGGTTCATAGTCTAACAGGGTGAGGAAAGAGAAAACATATCTTAACCCCATTTTACAGGAGCAAGTGGTAGACCTGTGATCAGAACCCAACTCCCTTGACAAATAATAGCTGTGGTATTTTTGTGTAGCTGTGACACTGTGTCAAGCAATGCACAGGCACTGGGGTAGACATAAGATAATCACGTCCAAAAAGTTCCTGGCCTAGATTTCAATCTCCATTTTACAGATGAGGAAACAGGCACAGATAACTCTCAGTACACAGTAAGCGCTCGATAAATACCAACGACTGATTAGATAATTTAAGTGACTCGTCCAAGGTCACCAGCAGGCAAGTGGCGGGGTCGGGATTAGAACCTAGGTCCTCTGACTCCCAGGCCCGTGCTCTTTCCATTAGGCTACACTACTTGTACTCTTCCACACAAACTCCTGCAGAGCTCCTCACGAGGGCTTGAAGCTTGGGTCCGGGGGTCTCAGATTGTCTGGGTTCACTGCGGAGGCTATTTCAGTCAATCGTATTTATCGAGCGTCTACTGTGTGCAAAACACCGTTTTAAGCACTTGGAAGAGTACAGTTCAACAATAAACAGAAACATTCCTGGCCCACAACGAGTTTACAGTTTAGAGGGGAAGACAGACATTAATACAAATAAATGACAGAAATGTACCTAAGTGCTGTGGGGTTGGGAGGGGGGATGAATAAAGGGAGCAAGCGAGGGTGAGGCAGAAGGGAATGGGAGAAGAGGAAAGGAGGGCTTTAATATTTATTAAATATTAAATGTATTAAATATGAAAACCCTTGGAGGAGCTGGACCTACAATGAGGCTACGAAACGGAGGGGAGAGTCACTGACCGTCGGATTTGAGGAGGGAGGGCACTCCAGGCCAGAGGCAGGATGTGAGCGACGGTTCGGCGGGAGAGATGAGACGGAGGGACAGTGAGACGTTTAGCACTAGAGAAAAAGCGAAGTGTGCGGGCTGAGCTATTTAAGTCGGAACGGTCCGTGTCCCTTTCCGGCCTGACGCTACTACCATCAAGGGGCCACGTTCCGAGATGGGCCATCTCGGGGAGTGTCATGGCTACCTCTGGGGGAAAGGGGATCCTCTGACCCATCTCTTCTCTCCCCATCCCTCCAAACCACCAGGTCAGAGGTTTTAATCCCAGCTCCGCCACTTGTCTGTGTGGCCTTGGTCACATCACTCCACTGCCTCAGTTACCTCATCTGTAAAATGGGGATTGAGACTGAGCGCCCCAAATGAGACAGGGACTGTGTCCATCTCGATTTGCTCGTATCCACCTTTGGCACGCAGTAAGCACTTAAATACTATTATTATGATGATGATGTACCCAGGAACCCAGAGAGGGCCTCTCTCCCCTGTGAAAAATCACATCAATCACTGCCCCTCGTTAGCTGATGAATTCCATCGGGTCTGGAAACGTTTGGCTTTCTGGCTGCAGGATAACCTGAAGTTGCCTCTCATGACAGAGAGGAAGTCACAACTTAATGGAAAGAGGATAAGGCTAAACCAGGAGACCCAATTTCCAGTACCAGTCTACCACTGACCTGCTGCTGCGTGACCTTGGACAAGTCATTTAAACTCTCTGGGCCTGTTTCCTCATCTGTAAAATGATAAGATGGACTGTGAGCCGCTGGTGAGACGGGGACTGTGCCCATTCTCCTAGCCTTGCATCTATCTCTGTGCTTCACCCATAATAAGCTCTTTAAAGCCATATTAAAGTAGTTCTAACTGATCCAAGGGGCTGATTTCCAAGACAGAGCCTGGCTAATAATGGACAGACCAAGGTAGAAGCTGAGTTATCAGTTGCACACTAGGAAATAAAGAAAGGACCTCTTTCTGGGATAGGATGAGAAGCAGAACTGACTTCAGATGATCCTGGAGGGAGAAATGGGTGTGATCTGCATAGGAGGCATCTGGTTCATTCAATCTAATTTACTGAGTGCTTACTGTGGGCGGAGCATCTGTTTGGCCAGAGCGGTCTGGGCATTCTTTCAATTCTACCAAACCCAAGGTGAGGGGTCTGAACTACGATCCAACACGGGACCGCGTCCGCCAACCAGCAATCCGACGCCGGTCTGGGGCCTGCTCCGTTCACGTGGCACTACTGGGCGGGGCAGTGGCTTCAATACTCTCCGGTCTGGGCGTCACCCATGCCTCGGACCACTATTGGCCCCAGAAGATTATTTTTAAATAAATAAAAATGGACCATTTAAAAATGGTCTTTTTAAATAAATGGACTGTGTCCAACCTGATTAACATGTATCTACCCCAATGTTTAGAACAGTGATTGACACATAGTAAGCACTTAAGTACCATTATAATAATAATAACAATATTGGTATGTGTTAAGCGCTTACTAAGTGCCGAGCACTGTTCTAAGCGCTGGGGTAGACACAGGGGAACCAGGTTGTCCCATGTGGGGCTCACAGTCTTAATCCCCATTTTACAGATGAGCTAACTGAGGCACCGAGGAGTGAAGTGACTTGCACAAAGTCACACAGCTGACAAGTGGCCGAGCTGGGATTCGAACCCAAGACCTCTGACTCCAAAGTCCGGGCTCTTTCCACTGAGCCACGCTGCTATTATAAGATCCAAGAACGTAATCTACACAGAGGGGAGGGCAAATGAGCTTTTAGACAGGGAAGGTCTCTTGGGGGAGATATTTTAGAAAGGCTTTGACGACGGGGAGAGGGATAATCTGTCAGATATGAAGGGAGAGGGAGTTCTAGGCCAGAGGGAGGATGTGGGCCAGAGCTCAGCAGCAAGTCAGATGAGATGGAGATACAGGGAGTTGGTTGGCAATAGAGGAGTAAAGTGTGTGGACTGGGTTACAGTAGGAGTTTAATGAGGTGGAGGTAGGAGGGGGAGAGCTGATTAAGTGCTTTAAAGCCGAAAAGGAGTTTGTTTGATGCAGAGACGGATAGGGAACATTGGAAGTTTGTGAGGAACGGAGAACTGTGAACTGGCCTCCTTTTTTTTTTAGAAAAACCATCTAGGCAGCAGAGTGAAGTATGGTCGGGAGAGGGGAGAGACAGGAGGCAAGGAGGTCAGCGAGGAGGTTGACGCAGTAGTCAAGGCAGGACTGGACAAACGCTTGGATTAACACAGTAACAGTTCTATGAAGGCAGAACTGACAGGATTTGGTAACAAACCAAACATGCAGCTTGAATGAGGGAAATAAATCAAGGATAACGCTAAAGTTATGGGCCTATGAAACAGGGAGGATGGTGGTGGTGTCTAACACAATGGACAGATCTGGAGGAAGACAGGGTTTTCATCATTCAGAAAACATTCAGAGTAAGCAGGGTGATTCAGAATCAGGAGTGCATACATTGATTTCTCAGTCAAGGAAGTCATCTTTGATAACTGATTAAATAAAATCCTAGTGAGATTATGGAATAAATGCTTGTTCGTCACAGATTCAAGCCAAACATAAGAACTCGGGCACTGCCTTTCCCCCCTGATCATTAAGGAACTGAGAACACAGTGTCCCTTCACCTGCCCAGGAGATCAGCAACGATGTAACATTATATGAGAAACAAGCACAAACCGGGCAGTTTAGGAATTTTTTTTTTAAGTTAGAGAGTTTATTTCTATGATCTCTGTGGTTTTGGAGAATTAAAAAAAAATAGTTTGTTTAGTGGCCTGAATGAGCTAATGGGAAAACTGGTTTCAGGCAGAGGAAGATAGTAGAGTGGATTTTTATTTAGCCTGTGAGTCCCAAGAGGAACTCTGTCTGACCTGATTATCTTTTGCCTCCCAAAGGGTTCGGCTCCAGAAAATATGCTCGTTCTGAGCAGGGAATGTCTGTTACATTGTTAAATGGTACTCTCCCAAGAAGTTAGTACAGTGCTCTGCACACAGTAATAGCTCAACAAACACAGCAGGCACAGTAAAGGTCGTCAGCGAGGAGGCTGATGCAGTAGTCAAGGCAGGATTGGACAAACGCTTGGATTAACACAGTAACCGTTCTATGAAGGTAGAGCTGACAGGATTTGGTAATTTATCTGTGCCTCAGTTTATATACTACTCCCTCCTGCTTAGACTGTGAGCACCATATTGGAGAAGGACCTGATTATTTTGGATCTACCCCCCAGAGCTTAGTACAGGGCCTGGCACATAATACGCGCTTAAGAAATACAATGAAACACTTAAAAAGCCAGGATATTATTTACTAAGAACAGGAACTATGGGTCATAAAAGAAGCCATTTAGGAAAAGTGACAGACCGTGGGTGTGTAGAATGCCGTTAGGGTCATCCTGAGGATACTCAATACTAGACACCCCCTACTTATACACACTCACACATACACACACACACAATCTAGACAGGAGACAGACAAGTTGAAAACTAAACTGCTCAACACAATAATAATCATAATTATGGTACTTGTTAAGCGCTTACTACATGACAAGCCCTGTTCTAAGCACTGGGGTAGATACAAGTTAAACAGGTTGGACATAGTCCCTGTTCCACATGGGGCTCTCACTCAATCCCCATTTTATAGATAAGGTAACTGAGGCCCAGAGAAGTTAAGTGACTTGTCCAAAGTCATACAGCAGACATTCATTCATCCAACTGTATTTACTGAACTAGCTTACTGTGTGCAGAGCACTGTACTAAGCGCTTGGGAAGTACAATTCGGCAACAAATAGAGACAATCCCTGCCCACAATGGGCATGTGGCAGAGGAAGAATTAGAACCCAGGTCCTTTAGGCGCCCAGGGCCGTGATCTATTGACTGAACCACCTTGCTTCTCAACATAAGACCTAACTGGCCGAACTACAGAAAGCATCCTTTGTGTCTTTGCACAAGGAGTCTCTCTCACACACACACGCACACAGTCTAGACAGAAGACCGACAAGCTGCAAACCAGACTACTCAACCTAAGACCTGCTAACCGGCCACCCTAGAGACAGCATCACCTATGTGGTGTACATCCCCTTGATTCTATTTATCACGATTATGTTGTCTTGTTTTTGTCCCTCTGCCTCCCCGGATTAGACTATGAGCCTGTCACCGGGCAGGGATTGTCTCTATCTGTTGCCAAATTGTATATTCCAAGCGCTTAGTACAATGCTCTGCACATAGTAAGCGCTCAATACTACTGAATGAATGTCTTTGCACAAGGAGTCTTCCATTCATTCCAAAACACTGCAGGTTTCGTGGCTCTCTTCACTGGTTCCATCCATCCTGAGTGTGTAGAGCTGAAGGAAGTCATTCATTGCTTCCAAACACCCTAAACTCCAATTGGAAATTAATCTTTAGTGACCGTCAGAGGTGAAGGAAGGGGTGGTGTTTTGGCAGAAGCCACACGGCCATTTCACTGTGGTTGTTGTTTAACTCTTTTTTTTTTTGCTGACACCTGAAAGAACCAAGCAGGTTAATCATTATTAGCTGGTTATTATTTGGGCTTTATCTAGTTCACTGGCCATTAACACCAAAGTTGTGAGGGTATTTATTTTGCCTTAACTTACAAGCCGTTAGGAGCAACGGTGTTATAGAATTCATTTCCAGAACAATGTTCCTGCTCTCTTGAGTATACTGGCCTCAAGTCTGGGTTATTGTTCAGCTCTTGTTCTGAAATACTTCCCTAACCACCTAGAAGCTTGCAGTCTCTTTGTTTAAAAGCATTACCCTTTACTGTTTTCTTAGGGTGGAAACTGTCTAGAATGATACAATGGTAAGTAGGACCTTTTTGCTAACCCCGATTTAGTGTCTTCTTCACAGGTTTACAGTCACATAATAATAATCATGGCATTTGTTAAGCCCTTACTATGTGCCAGGTCATTCACTATTCTAAGTGCTGGGATAGATACAAGATAATCAGGTTGGACACAGTCCCAGTCCCACATAACACTCACAACCTTAATCCCCATTTTACAGATGAGGGAACTGAGGCAGAGACAAGTGGAGTGACTTGACCTAGGTCAGACAGCAGCCAAGAGGCAGAGCTGGGATTAGAACCCTTGACCTTCCGACTCCCAGCACCTGTTCTCTATCCGCTAGGATAATCACAATGATACTTGTGGTCTTCATTAAGTGCTTACTCTGTGTCAGGCACTGTACTAAGCGTTGAGGTGGATACAAGCAAATCGAGGTGGACACAGTCCATTATCTGCATTGTTTTTGGAGAGGCTAACTGGGGGGGGGGGAAATCAGTGGTATTTACTGAGCACTTACTGGGTGCAGAGCTCTGTACTAAACGCTTGGGAGAGAGAGACAATTGGTAAACACATTCCCTGCCCACCACAAGCTTACAGTCTAGAGCAAAATTTTATTGCCGAATTGTACTTTCCAAGTGCTTAGTAGAGTGCTCCGCACACCGTAAGCGCTCAATAAATATGACTGAATAAAATGCTGAATTAGTAAAGAGAAATATAGTACAAGTTCCCTGCCCTTGAGGGTCTAGAGATCTACTAGAGGAAACCAATGCTGACCCTAAATAGATAAGGAGCAGAAGCATAAATAATGGAAGAGGAGCATTTTAGTACAAAGTTTCCCCTGGCAGCAGGTCCCTGGGTGCTCAGCAGGTGTGCAGGCCTGGCTGGAGGCCGCCAGTACCACGCAGGCCCGGTGGACTAGTGGTTTGGGCCGCATGGAGATCCACCACCTCCTTGGGGCTCGGCAAATAAAGTCTTCCGGATGGCAGGGCTGGTGAGCCAGGGGAGACTGTGAGGAGGAGGAGGAGGAGGAGGAGGAGAAGGAAAAAAAAGAGAAGAGGGAGGAATAAGAAGTTTCCCGCTCTGGCTGGAAGGGTCAGGTTCACGGGACCCTGGCTCAGTCCCAGCATGAAGAGGCCAGACCCAGCATGGTATGGGCAAAAAGGCTGGTTGCACATCACTCGCCAATCAGCCGTATTTATTGAGCGCTTACTGTGTGCACTGTACTAAGAGTTTGGGAGACTACAATATAACAGAAGCATTCCCTGCCCTCAACGAGCTTAATCTAGAGGGGGAGACGGACATTAATATAGTTTGGGGATATGTACATGAGTCCTGGGGGGCTGGGTAGAGGTGGGACAGTAAATAAAGGGAGCAAGCCAGGGAGACGCGGAAAGGAATGGAAGAAGAGAAAGGAGGGTTTAGTCAGGGAAGGCCTCTTGGAGATGTACCTTCAATAACGTCTTAAAGCCGGGGGAGAGGAATTGTCAAATAAGATGAGGGAGGATGTTCCAGGACAGGGGCAGGATGTTGGCAAAAGGTCGGCGGCAAGGTCGAGGAGATCGAGGTCCAGGGAAAAGGTTAGCATCAGAGGAGCAAAGTGTGCGGGCTGGGTTGTAGTAGTAGATTAGCAAGGTGAGGTACGAGGGGACAAGGTGTCAGCGCTTTAAAGCCGACCGTGAGGAGTTTCGGTTTGATGGGGAGTTGGATGGGCAACCACTGGGGGTTCTTGAGGGTGTGGGGAAACAGACGATGTTTTTGCAGAACAACGATCTGGGCAGCAGAGTAAAGTATGGACTGGAGTGGGGAAGGAGAGGAGGCAGGAGGTCAGCCAGGGAAATGAATTCACACCACAGGGACCACGAAGTCCCTGTGTTTGAGCGGGCAGAACGTGGCTGTGGGATCGGTTTTTGCCCAGGTTTGAGACAGCCAGGGTCATCAGGGTGGCGGTGGGACGCGGGATGAGGCTCGGCCTGAACAAGGCCAAGGAGGAGTGGCCCACCTCCACCCGCAGGAGGCACCATCGCAGTTCCCGACATCGACGTAGCCAATAGGCATGGCCCGCTGGAGCTGCGGCTCCACTGTGAGCTGCCCGCTGCGCTCATGGGGGCCGCCGGTCTTCGGACGGGAGAGATTCCAAGTGGCTAATTCTCGCCAGGGCCATGACAGTGGCTCCAGGCAGAGCAGGTGCCAGGCTCACACGCCCACCTCCACAGCTGTGCCAACCACACCTCGGCCCGTGCCGCCAGCCACCGCCACCTGGTCCACCCAGCTTCCGCCCCTGTCCTCCCCATGCCTTTGCTATCACTGTAGACACCACTATCCCCCTTACCTCACAAGCCCTCGACCTTGGCATTGTCCCAGACTCATCTCTCTCGCTCCATCCACATATTCAGTCTGACACCAAATCCTGTTGATTCTACCTTCACGGGATTGCTAAAATCCACCCTTCTTCTCCCTCCAAACTGCTACCATGCCGATCCAAACAATTATCCTCCTCGCTGACCTCCCAGCCTCCTGCCTCTCCCCACTCCAATCCTTACTTCGCCCTGCTGCACGAGTCTTTCCTCAACAACAAGGTCTAGCCCACGTCTCCCCACTCCTCAAGAAGCTCCGACGGTTGCGCGTTGGCTTTTTAAGCACTCGGTCAGCAGGCTCCATCCTACCTCACCATCCTACAACAGCCCAGCCTGTGCACTCCATTTTTTTAATCGCCAATTTACTCACTGTGCTCCGATCTCATCTATCTCACCGCCAACACCTTCCCACGTCCCCCGCCTCCCCGAGTCTGGATCTCCCTCCCCCTTCACATATGCAGGATCACCACTCTCTCTACCTTCAGAGCATGACTAAAGGTCACGTTTTCTCCCAAAGGCCTTCCCCGATTGAGCCCTCTTTTCCCCGGCTCGCTCTCCCTTCTAGGTCACCCGTGCACTTCAATCTGTGACCTTCGGACATTTGATCCTCGCCCCATCCCCACAGCACTCTAGGTACAGATCTTTAATTATTATAAAGTACTGATTAATTCATATGAATGTCCATCTCCCCCTATTGACTGGAGGCTCATTATGGGCAGGGAATGTGTCCGCTATGAGAAATGGAAAGAGCCCGGGCTTGGGAGTCAGAGGACGTGGGTTCTAATCCCCGCTCTGCCGCTTGTCTGCTGTGTGACCTCGGGCAAGTCACTTCACTTCTCTGTGCCTCAGCTGCCTCATCTGTAAAATGGGGATGAAGACTGTGAGCCCCATGTGGGACAACTTGATTCCCCTGCATCTCTCCCAGCGCTTAGAACACTGCTTGACACATAGTAAGCGCTTAACCACATCATTTATTAACCATAATATTAACCCTACTAACCATATTGATATTAACCATATTTATTATTATTAACAGTGCTTGGCATATAGTAAGCACTTAAATACCATCGTTATTATTAATTCTGTTGTATTTTATTCTTCCAGGTGCTCAGTACAGTGTCCTGTACATTGTAAGGGCTCAATACGATTGACTGAAAGCAGCGGGAAGAAATGTCTTTTTGAAAGGGAATGGAGCAAAGGATCATGGGTCTCCAGGCCAAGGAAAGATGCAAAAAATTGTGATGGGAATTTTGGATTCACGGTCAACTGCCGTAAAATCCGGGGAAATCCTAATCCCGTCGCCGCCATACGCCCGCTATGTGACCTTCAACACGTCACTTCTCTGTGCCTCAACTCCCTCCTCCGTAAAATAGGGATTAAACCCTACTCCCTCCTACTTTAACTGTGAGCCTCTTGCGGTACGGGGGCTGTTTCCAACCTAATTATCTTGTAGCCACTGTCCTTAGTACAGTGCTTGGCACAGAATAGTAAGCACTTAAATACCATTTTTAAAATCCTACTAAAATTTTAGGGTGCAAGGTGAATGACTTTCTGCACAGCAAGGAGAGGAATGGATCAGAGGGAGAAGTGCTATGGGGACTGAAAGGTGGAAGATATCCTCAGGGGGAAAGAAACCAGAAAGGGATGGAATTCAGGCTGTGCTACAGGCTGAGCTCAATCCATCAGTGGTATTTACTGAATGCTTACTTGGTGCAGAGCACAGTACTGAATGCTTGGGAGAGTACAGTGCAGATGGGAGCCATTAAGGGATTTCGATAAGGTAGAATGTAGTATTTCCTGATAGTGGGAACTGGGGAAAATCATTTCCTGATGGTTAAATGACAATAATAATAATAATGATGGTATTTGTTAAGCGCTTCCTATGTGCCAAGCTCTGTTCTAAGCACTGGGGTAGACACAAGGTACTCGGGTCGTCCCACCTGGGGCTCACAGTCTTAACGCCCATTTTACAGATGGCGTAATTGAGGCCCAGAGAAGGTAAGTGACTCGCCTAAAGTCACACAGCAGACAAGTGGCAGATCTGGGATTAGGACCCAAATAGGATAACCACTCACCTCCTTGGGAAGGCAGGGATGGGGAAACAAACAAAAAAACCTACAGAGCACTTTCCCACCCAGTCTGAAAGAAAAAAAAAAAATCACGGGATGCAACTCATCACCGAACCCACCGTAATTAATTTCAAATGATTCAGATGTCTTCGTGGTTATCCTTTAACATGAATGTCAGGAATTCTCTCCTTGAGGTTAAAGATACAGTAGAATACCCATGATCCAGACTTTTCAGAACTGGACACAATTCAAATGATTAAGAATTGCTTGATAAGCAATGCGATCCAGTGGAAGGAGCACTTGGGTTCTAATCCTGGTTCTACCTCATGCCTGCTGTGTGATCTTAATAATGTTGGTATTTGTTAAGCGCTTACTATGTGCCGAGCACTGTTCTAAGCGCTGGGGTAGACACAGGGGAATCAGGTTGTCCCACGTGGGGCTCACAGTCTTCATCCCCATTTCACAGATGAGGTAACTGAGGCGCCGAGAAGTTAAGTGACTTGCCCAAGTCACACAGCTGACAAATGGCCGAGCCGGGATTTGAACCCATGACCTCTGACTCCAAAGCCCGTGCTCTTTCCACTGAGCCACGCTGCTTCTCTAAACAAGTCACTTAAATTCTCTGTGTCTCCGTTTCCTCAGCTGTACAGTGGGAATACCTGTTGTTCTCTCTCCATCAGAGTTTCATGTGGGACAGAAATTGTAACTGATTATCTTATATCTGTTGCACTGTTTGGCACAAAGTAAATGGCTACTAATGATGGCATTTGTTAAGCACTCTGTGCCAAGCACTGTTCTAAACACTGGGGTAGATACAAGGTAATCAGGTTGTCCCACGTGGGGCTCACAGTCTTAATCCCCATTTTCCAGATGACGAAACTGAGGCGCAGAGAAGTCAGGTGACTTGCCTAGAGTCACACTGCTGATCAATGGAGGAGCTGGGATCAGAACCCATGACCTCTGACTCCCAAGCCCGTGATCTTTCCACTGAGCTCTCCAAATGAGAACAACAAATGAGAAGCAGCACGGCCTAGTGGATAGAGCCCGGCCCTGGGAGTCCGAAGGACCTGGGTTCTAATCCCAGCTCCACCATCGGTCTGCTACGTGACCTTCTCTGTGTCTCAGGTACCTCATCTGCAAAATGGGGATTAAGAACGAGTCCCTTGTGGGACAAATATTGTGTCCAACCTGATTAACCTGTACCTTCCCTGGAATTTAGAACAGTGCCCGGCACATAGTAGTAAGCACTTAAATACCACAAAAAATTACTACAATTATTGTTATTCTTCTGGCCTCCGGCCACAACCCGGGGCGTGGCCGAGTTGGGCTCATGTCCACTATGGACATCCTGAATTTCCCAATTCCGCTCCAGGATGTAGCAGGGAGACCCCGCTAGAGAACCTGGTTGAAATAAGGCCGGAGAGGCACTCATGCTACGTGGACCCCCTGAAATTTACAGAAGGGTCCCAGGCAGCTGAAATCCCCACGTCTCACGGAGACGTGCTCCGGAACAGCTCGCCACCGTGCAGAGATTCGGGTTTGGCCATCTGGACTTTCTGGCAGCGAGTGGTCTGGGGTTTTGTGTTAGAAACAGTGGAGGAAAGCATCCTGACATAACACTAGATGCTGAAGAAGGGAAAGCAGCAGAGTGCTCTTCATCGTCTGATTAAGCCCTATCTCCTCTATTTCTTCTCCCTTCTGCGTCACCGTTCGTTTAGATCTGGACCCTTTGAGCACTTGATATTCACCCCACCCTCAGTCCCCCACATTACTCTGTGTATATCTGTAATTTGTTTTAAGGTCCGGCTCTCCCTCTAGACCATAAGCTCCTCGTGGGCACTGTCGGGGTCTACCAACAATGTGTTCTCCTCTCCCAAGCACTCAGGGCAGTGATCTGCACACAGTAAGTGCTCAAAAAGCACACCACGAAATACTGAGCAAACTGGGAGTATGCACAGGTCCAGTGAATCGGCCAAAAAAACCCCAAGCAGCCTTGGACATTTGAGTCTTCCCCGTTCCAGAAGCAATGTTGACCAGATACCAGGGTTATCTCCTGCCCCGATGAAAAACGTCACGGCGTTCGTCAGTTACACCACCCCAGGTGGGATGGAGCTTGTTTAGCGTCCCGTTGGGCGGGCGGTGACTGTAACCGGAGTCATCTTAGTCGGCAACGGGTCTGGCTCCCTCCTGTTCCGGCCTGGCCTCGTGACCTTCACAGAAGTCAGGGAGTCGGAGGGGTGGGAGCCCAGTGGCCGCCCCCTCATCCATTGGCCGGCACCGCCTCCCGCTCCGCTCAATAGGTGATCCATTAATGAACCAATTTTGATAGGAAAAGAGAGAGACTGAGGAGCTGCCTATTTTGTAATACACGATCATCGGCTGAAAGGCGCAAAGAGTAGGGCTGTCTTCACTCTGCTGCAGGTGCCTCAGCTAGAGACCCCGGCTGAAATAAGGCCAGAGAGACACTTTTGCTCCGTGGACCACCCGTCCCTCCTGAAATTTACAGAACGGTCCCAGGCAGCTGAATTCCCCACGTCCCACAGAGACGTGCCTCGGACCAGAGCTCACCGCCGTGCAGACATTCAGTGGGTCAAGTTTGGCCACCTGCATTTTCTGGCAGCTAGCGCTTTGGGGTTTTGTGTCAGAATCTGTCGAGGGAAGATCTCTGGGCTGGTCACCACACCTGATGGTATAGCAGATGGAGCACGGGCCTAGAAGTCAGAAGGTCATGGGTTCTAATCCTGCCTCTGCCACTTGTCTGCTGGGTGGGCAAGTCACTTCGCTTCTCTGTGCCTAAGTTCCCTCACCTGTAAAATGGGGATTGAGACTGAGAGCCCCACATGGGACAGGGATTTGCCTGTGTGCACTCCAGTTCATTCATTCATTCAATAGTATTTGAGCGCTTACTATGTGCAGAACACTGTACTAAGCGCTTGGAATGTACAAATCGGTAACAGATAGAGACAGTCCCTGCCCTTTGACGGGCTTACGGTCTAATCGGGGGAGACGGACAGACGAGAACGATGGCGATAAACAGAATCGAGGGGAAGAACATCTCATTAAAACAATAGCAAATAAATAGAATCAAGGTGATGTACATCTCATTAACAAAATAAATAGGGTAATGAAGATATATACAGTTGAGCAGACGAATACAGTGCTGAGGGGAGGGGAAAGGAGAGGGGGAGGAGCAGAGGGAAAGGGGGGAGAAGAGGGTTTAGCTCCGGAGTGGTGAAGGGAGGGGGTAGAAGGAGCAGAGGGAAGAGGGAAGGCCTCTTGGAGGAGGTGAGAGAGGGGAAGAGAGTTAGTTTGGCAGAGGTGAGGAGGGAGGGCATTCCAGGACAGCGGGAGGACGTGGGCCAGGGGTCGACGGCGGGATGGGCAAGAACGGGGGACGGTGAGGAGGTGGGCGGCGGAGGAGCGGAGCGGGCGGTAGAAAGAGAGAAGGGAGGAGAGGTAGGAAGGGGCTTGGTACAGTGCTTGGTACAGTGCCTGGCACATAGTAAGCACTTAAATACCGCAATTATTATTATTATTATAACGATTGTTCCTGTCACATCTTCAAACACGGACAGCTACAGGCAGGATGTAAATCGAAACTGGAAATTATGTGTGCGGGCCGTAAGCGCGATATTGTAAATCGCATTTGAGTGTCTGTGTGTTCAGAGACGTACATTAAGTAGACTTAACAGAAGGACAGCAGCCAAATCAAATCAATGGTAGTTACTGAGTACTTACTCTTCGAGAGCACTGTATTAAGCATGAGAGTACAGTAAAGTCAGTAGACAGCCCTGCCCTCAAGAAGCTTGCCGAATCTATCGGGGGAGACAGGCGTTAAATTACAGGAAGGGGGAACAACTTGGCATGAAAATAATGATGATGGTATTTGTAAGCGCTATGTGCCGAGCACCGTTCTAAGCGCTAGGGTAGATTCAAGGTAATCTGGTTGTCCCACGGGGGGCTCACAGTCTTCACCCCCATTTTCCAGATGAGGGAACTGAGGCAGAGAAGCGAAGTGAGTTGTCCAAAGTCACACAGCTGATAAGTGGCAGAGCCGGGATTAGAACCCACGACCTCCGCCTCCCAAGCCCGGGCTCTTTCCACTACGTGCATAGGTGCTAGGGTAAGAAGGGATGAGCTGAGTACTAAAGTGCTTAGGGACTGAGGATTCATGGGCCTAGGTAATGCAGAAGAGAGGAAAACTGAGTGGGGAGACAAAAGATTCATTTGGGAAAGCTCTCTGGAGGAGATTTGATTTTAGTAGAGCTTTTAAGAGGGGGAGAGGAGTGGTTTGCCAGATGTCAAAGGGGAATAATAATAATGGCATTTGTTAAGCGCTTACTATGTGCAAAGCACCATTCTAAGCGCTGGGGAGGATACAAGGTGATCAGGTTGTCCCATGTGGGACTCACCGTCATTCTCATTTTACAGATGAGGGAAGATGATCTAAGCTAGGAGGGCATAAGCAAGGGTTTGGCATCAGTCTTCTTGTTCATCTCCCTGCCTTCTGCCTCTCCCCACTCCAGTCCATATTTTATTCTGTTCCTCACATCATTTTTCTTCAAAAAAACATTCAGCCAATGTTTTCCCACTCCTCACGAACCTCCAGCGGTCGCCCATCCACCTCTGTGTCCAACAGAAACTCCTTCCTAATGGCTTTAACGCGATCACCTTACCCCCCTCCTACCTTAACTCCCTGATTTCACTCTACTCGTTGTATGTAGAGACATCACAACTTTTCTGTGCCTCACTCTTCTCATCTGAAAAATGGGAATAAAATTCCTGTTCTTCTCCTTTAGACTGTAAGCCCCACGGGGGGGTGGAGGGGCCGGGACTATGTCCAACCTGACTTGAATCTACCCCTGTGCTTAGAACGGTGTTTTTCCATTAGGATTGGACTGTGAGAATATTTTTCAGAATCCTTTCTGGAAGCCATCACATTACTGTGTTCTTCTTGAGAGATGCCCTGAACAAAGGAAGCAGTGTGGCCTAGTGGCAAGAGCATGATCCTGGGAGACAGAGGACCTGGGTTCTAATCCCAGCTCTGCCATTTGCTTGGTGTATGACCTTGGATAAGTCATTTACCTGGACCTCAGTTTTCTCAATGCAAAATGGGGATTCAATACTACTTCTCCCTCCTCGACCGCGGGCTCCACGTGGGACATGGACTGTGTCTAACCTAATCTGATCTAACCTAATTAGCTCGTATCTACCCCTGCATTTGTACTACAGTGCTTGGCGTGTAGTAAGGGCTTAATAACATTAAAAAAAAAAACAACCCTCCATCCTGCTTCTTCATCCAACGTTTTGAGACCAATTAATACATCAAGTTCAACCCATATCCTTATCCCCAAAGTCACTCAGCTGACAAGTGGCTTCCACTCTCCCAAGTGCTTAATACAGCGCTCTGCACACCATAAGCACTCAGTAAATACGACTGACTAATACAGTGTCCTGCATAAAGTCTGCACTCAAATTCCACTGACTGATTTCAGTCAATAAAGTAAATGTTCAATAAATCTGATTTATTCAATGTGCCCTGCAAAACAGTAAGTGTTCGATAAATACAACTGAATGAAACTAGCTTCGGCTCTAAAAACGCCGCAGAGATAGTTACGGGATAATTCTCACTGGGCTTTAGTAAGGGAATCTGTCTGCCCTTCATCTTGATCAAATTCCCGTGTGGGACTATGGAATCGGGCTCTCTCATCCGAGACGGACGTTACTGGCAAAGTGTCGCAAAGGGCCAAGTTGCAAGTTTACTGAATTGTCACCTCAATGGACTGAAAAAAGACAGGCGTGCGGGACAATGAGATCCGGTTTGAGTCTTACCAGAGCTTCTCCATCCTAGGGGTAACTTGAAAGGTAATCTCGGGCCCACATTGGGAGGATCCCATAATAATAACTGTGGTATTTATTAAGCGTTTAGCATGTGACAGGCACTGTTCTAAGCGCTGGGATAGTATTAGTCCAGACACCATGAGAACACTGCTTCTTCACCTGGGTTTCTATTCTTTCAAGCACCAAATTAGACATGTGGGTGGAGGGGCTTCCAAGCACTCATCCACTCTTTGTGCCCCTCCTGTCCCAGCCCATCGAGTGCAGGAGGTGTCAAAGTATTTTTTGAGTGCTTCCTGTGTTCAGAGCACTGTACTAAGCGCTTGGGAGAAGTACAGTACAGAGCTGGAAGATACATTGATAAAAGGGAAGACTGTCAGTTCCCCAGAGCTCAGGTTCACAAGTATCACCCTGAGGAAAGCTCAAGCCAAAGGATTCACCACTGCACTCGCGACCATTTCTCCAGGAGCGCTTCACCCTGAATCTTGACAGACACGCAACGCGATGACGGAGAGGACCAGGCCAGATTTCCCTCCATCCTGAAGAATGTACTTAAAGCTTCCCCAGAGGTCTTATCCCAAATCTAGGTGTCCGGCCTAAGGAATTGACCCGGGGAGGGCACGGGACACGACGACAGCCAGGTTTCTGACTAAACGAGTGTGGTTTCGCCCGCTAAATGGCAGTTTTGTAACCTTCTGCCCCTTGCAGAATTAGAATCTTGGATTTCCAAACGGATCCTACTCGCTCAACTGCCTTTCTCCATTACGGCAAAGCCTCCCAGCTGTTGCAGAGGGCGGGGTGAGTCCTGTTCAGCGACCTTTGAGATGCCTGTTTGCAACTAACTGGTTTTTATACCGTCTGCACAAACTGCACCTTCAGGCACTTTGAGAGGGTTTGACCACCGGAGAACTCTGCCAAGGGCTAAAGGTTTAGAAAGTTCCCGGTGGGCAGAAGCAGCGTGGCCTAATGGATTAAGCACAGGCCTGGGTGCCAGAGGACCTGGGTGCTAATCCCAGCTCCACTACTTGCCTGCTGTGTGACCTTGGACAAGTCACTTAACTTTCTGTGCCCCAGTTTCCTCAACGGCAAGGTGGGGATTCAGAATTTACCCTCCCTCCTACTTAGGCTGTGAACCCCATGTGGGCCAGGGACTATATTCGGCCTAATCTCTACCTACCCCACTTTGGACAGTGCTTGACATACAGGAAGCACTTAAAGAAAAGAAAAACAGTCCATGGGTTCCCCTTCCTCCAAATCAAGTGCTAAAATTCAAAACCAAAATTAAGTCAGATTAATAGAACTAGAGAATCCTGTTGCATCTCTTCTCACTGATCAGCAGTGGTTAGAGTTAATCAGAAGCCAAAGAAAGTGTGCTCCAGTGACTTTCTTGGTCACAGGAGAATTCCGGGGTACGGCCAGAAATGAGATTCTTGCCTCCTGACATCCAATAACCTGTCTAAGCTATCTGGAGACTCCACTTGAAACCATGATTTCTAAATTAGGGCGGAATAAATACTAATGAATGAAGACGATGAGTGAAGCCCAGAGAACAGTGCTTTGTGTGAGGAGAAGCACAAGATGAGCGGCTGACATACCCAGGCACTCTCTTTCTCAAACAGTTTCAGAAACCCAGCTAAACTACCTTCTTTCTACAACTCAATCCACTTCTTTGCAGCTAGATAGCAACACTGATGGTAACCATATTAACAATAATAATAACTATCGTGTTTCGTTCCGACATGTGTGCGCCAAGCTCCCACTGTAAAATCTTGGTGCTTAGGGAACGTGTATACCGATTCTGTTGCACTGTACTCTCCCAAGTACTTCGAACAGTGCTCTGCACGTAAGTGCTTAATAAATACTACTGCTTACGATGGATACAAAATAATCCGGTAGGAAATAATCCCTGTCTCACACGAGGCTCGCGTCTAAGAGGAAGGGAGAGCAGGTTTAATCTCCATTTTGCAAGTGAGGACGCTGTAGGAATGAAATAATATACTCAAGGTCACAGCGGGCAATTGGCTGAGCCAGGATTACAATCCAGATCTCCTGTGCTTTCCACCAGACCACGCTGCTTCTCACAGATCCAAAAGAGAAGTCCATCTCGTATCACTAAGGCGGCTTAGGTCTGCTCCATAGGTGAGCTGGAAAGTGTGTTGGAGAAAGAGCCGTTGCAAAGATTATTATTATTATTATTATTATTGTTGTGGTACTCGTTAAGCGGTTACTATGTGCCAAGCACTATTTTAAGCCCTGCGGCGGATATAAGATAGCCAAGTTGGACACAGTCCCTGTCCCACAAAGGACTCACAGTCTTGATCCCCATTTTCCAGAGGAGGTTACAGGCACGGAGAAATGACTTGCCCAAGGTCACACAGCAGACAGGTGGCCGAGCCAGGATTAGAACCCAAAGCCTCCTACCTCCCAGGCCCGTGATCTAGCCACCAAACCACATCGCTTCTTACTCGCTGATCGACCCCATTCGGCCCTGGTCAAGCCCTACCAGGATAACGTTCAGGGTTGGCACCTGAGGACTCATGCAGAACAGGAGAGTCTTCTCCCATGAAGTCCACACACTCCAAGTGAGCATTCGTCATCCACTAAATCCACAAACTCCAAACGAGTCCAGTTAAATTGACCCCTTGGCCTGCCACCCAAGCACAAGGGGCTGCAATCTGGCTCTGGGAATGTCTCTCAAGTTGCTTAAAGAAGCCGCGTGGCTTAGTGGAAAGAGCCCGGGCTTGGGTGTCAGAGGTGGTGGGTTCTAATCCCGGCTCCGCCACCTATCAGCTGTGTGACTCTGGGCAAGTCACTTCGCTTCTCTGTGCCTCAGTTACCTCATCTGTAAAATGGGGATTAAGACCGTGAGCCCCACGTGGGACGGCCTGATTACCTTGTATCTACCCCAGCGCTTAGAACAGTGCTTGGCATACAGTGAGCGCTTAAATACCATAATTATTACTAAAGATAACTCCCTTTCCTTATCGTTTCACACACGACTCTTGCCTCTCCTCCTTCCGCCTCGCCCTTCCGATATAATGGTTTTGGAGACTATCAGACCACTAGGTAGGGGTGCTACTATCTCCGCTTGAGATAGTATATAGGCTTTCCCACAAAATGTGCCCTAATATATCTTTATTCCGGGGAATGCTGCAACCCTGGTCCTATATAATAAGTGAAACAATCTGCTACAAGTCAAAACTCCCCCGTACTGGGCAGCAGCGGCATGGGAGACACTCGAGGACGGACACTCAGGTTTAAGGAGGCAATGGTAAACCTCTTCCACATTTTCACCAAAAAACCCTATGGACCCACTACCGGGACGATTGCAGATGAAGGTGGGGCGTTCTGGGAGAGATCCAATAGTATTCAATAGTATTTATTGAGCGCTTACTATGCGCAGAGCACTGTACTAAGCGCTTGGAATGAACAAGTCGGCAACAGAGAGATGCGTCTGTGGCGTCGCTATGGTTCGGACACGACTCGACAGCATAAGACGACAACCTGTTAAGCACCTACGCAGAAAGCACCATCCTAAATGCTGGATTAGGTCCGGTAAAAGTGTATCCAACACAGCCCTTCATGTTTTAACTCTGCAATTGAAGCGCGGCTTAGTGGAAAGAGCCCGGGCTTGGGAATCAGAGTTCATGGGTTCGTATCCCAGCTCTGCCACTTGTCAGCTGTGGGACTGTGGGCAAGTCACTTCACTTCTCTGGGCCTCAGTTCCCTCATCTGTAAAATGAGGATTAACTGTGAGCCTCACGTGGGACAACCTGATTAGCCTGTATCTACCCCAGCGCTTAGAACAGTGCTCTGCACCTAGTAAGCGCTTAACAAATACCAACATTATTATTATTATTAATTCTATGTCTGTCTGCCTTGAACAAATCTTGTCCATTAGACCGTAAGCTCACTGTGTGCAGGGACTGTGTCTGTTATATTGTCCTCTCCCAATCGCTTTGTACAGCGCTCTGCACACGGTAAGCGCTCAACAAATACGATCGACTAAGGCACAGAATATTGCTAACAATAATGATAATTATGGTATTTACACGCTTACTACGTGCCAGGCACCGTACTAAGTGCTGGATGGACACAAGCAGATCGGGCCACCTCCCACCTTAACCTAGAAGTCTTTCATCGCAACCTCATTCAGGGAGGTGACTCGCAATTTGCTCGCCCTGAAATTAACGGGATAAAACACCCAACCAAGCTCTGTCTGTTCCCCGTTATCACAGCACCATCTATTGGCTTGGGTTTCCAAGCTTCATTCCCAGAACAAGGCAGAAAGGATTTTCATGCAGGTTTAATTAAAGCGCCCAAAAACTGACTCTTTCCCTTGGCCGCGTTTCTGCCGTTGGGAATTCAGTGGTAAAATAAGGTCGAGGAATTCTTTGAGGCAAGATTGGCTCAAGAGCCTCTAGGAATCTAGGGGTATCTTAACATGTCTCTTTTCCCCATTTATGACGTATGAGAAATCCTGACTCCAAATATTTAGGGTACGGTGAGAGAGAGGAGAAGTGTGCGGGCTGGGCTGGGGAAGGAGAGAAGGTGAGGTAAGAAGGGGCAAGGTGATGGAATATCATATGGTACGAGGAGCGTGTCCAACCCAATTATCCTGTACTTACCCCAGTACTTATTACAGTGCCGGGCACGGAGTAAGCCCCTAACACCATAAAGAGAGAGCAATTAGGCAGACAGGGATGCAGCCTATTGTGATGGGCACGTGATTATTTTTAATATTCAGGAATAATTTATACAAGTGACTGCCCTGTAGTACAGCACTTCATAGCCTCTAGTATGATATCATCACATGGTGCCATGAACCGGGAGGCCGCTGCCTCGGTAGCTCCTGAGATCTCTGCCCCCAACATGAGCCAGCTATCTTTTAGGATTCCTGCTTTAGCCTGCCCATCCCACCGACCGCCCTAAATGATTCTTGGCTTAGCGGAAAGAGCCCGGGCTAGGGCGGAGGTCGTGGGTTCTAATCCCAGCTCCGCCACCTGTCAGCTGTGTGACTCTGGGCAAGTCGCTGCACTGGGCCTCAGTTACCTCATCTGGAAAATGGGGATTAAGACTGTGAGCCCCACGTAGGACAATCTGAGTACCTCGTATCTACCCCAGTGGTTAGAACAGTGCTTGGCACATAAGAAGCGCTTCAAAACCATTATTATTAGTCAGAAACCTTAACCACCGACACCATTCCCTCAAAGGGCTCTTTCCGTGGAAACACAGGACTTCCCACTGCAATAACAGCACAGCCGAAAGCCACAGGAACCAATCATATTGGAGCATTTACTGTGTGCGTTCACAAAGCCGAACATCCAGAGAGCATACTGGGGTATTCGTTAAGTGCTTACTATGTGTCGGGCACTGTACTGAGTGCTGGGGGATCTGCGAGGGAGGGAAGGCAAACAAATCAGGTTGGACACAGTCCCTGTCCCATACAGGGCTCGCCGTCTTCATCCCCATTTTAGAGATAAGGGAACAGAGGCCCAGAGAAGTTACACGATTTGCCCAAAGCCACACAGGAGACAAGTGGTGGAGCCGGTATTAGAACCCAGGTCCTTCTGACACCCAGGCCCACGCTCTATCCACTAGACCATGCTGCTTCTCATAAGAAACAATGTGCCGAAACCCAGGAACAAACCAAGGATCTTTAGATCGGTCTACCCGTTTCATCATTTGAGGAAATACAGTAAAAGGATCAGAGCAGAAAGCCAGTCATTTCTGGATCCTCTACTGTTTTTTCCAGTATTAACAGCACTGATAAGACGCTTTTTAGGTGCAATGCTTACTAGGCTTTCTTGCCCTAGGGAAATAACTAAAGCGAGACAATTCCCGCCCTGGAGGAACTCATGACCGAATTACTTAAGTGCTTTCTCACTAATGGTAGGAAAAGTCCAGGGAAAACGAGGAAGAGGCAGACCAGCGGCTAGGCAGACAGAGACCATGACAACGATAGGAACAGAAGAACCACTAGAAAGGTTGCGGATTACAGCAGAGGACAGGACATTCTGGAGAAAGTACATCCACGGAGTCGCTATGAATCGGAAACGACTCGACGACACCTATAATAAGTGCTTTCGACGTGTCAAATACCCATCTAAGGGCTAGAGTAGATACAAGTTACGCCTGGGAAAACTATACAGCGCTAGTTGGGAAATCGGAGTAAATTTTGCCTTCTTGGTAGACTTGCGCTGACATTACCCCCATAACCACACTATGATCTTAGTTCTTTACTAAGCCTTTAGTAATCCTTATCTCATTTTCTCTAGCTGGGTCTGCTGTCACATTTAGATTATTAGCCATTATATTGGAATCCCATCCAGTATTACGTTCCATTCAGAATAATTTTCCACCCATCACTATAGCCGAACTCTCTTCCCCCGCATCACACCAGAGGTGGAGATCCTAGAAATGACCCTGAACGGGGATGGGGTCGAGGAGAAAAGAGGAAGATTAGGCTAATTATTTTCAAGTTGCTTACAGAAATGGGTTACAGAAGTGGGAGCCCCATGGGGGACACGGACCGTGTCCAGCCCGATTAGCTTGGATCTACTCCAGTGCTTAGTACAGTGCCTGGCACATAATAATCACCTAACACCATGAACAAATCAAAAGACAGGTTGGGCCTGGGCAAGCCGACCTTTCCTCAAGCAGCCGTCCTCAGGGACGGCTAAGGGGTAAGCAACGAGCCCCCCAAAACTCACAAAGAGCATTAAAACAAAAATGCAAGCAAAAGGGTTCCGCCGAGAAATCAACAGGTAACCAAGCCAACCACCACAGACAGGAAGGCAAGATGTAATGAGAAGGCAGTGCTCAAAATGGTTCCATGAAGGACAGGCGCATTAGGACACATTAATCAGGCAAATACCTCAGTCTCCTCCGCTGGAGACCTGGGATAATAATAATCATGATGTTGGTATTTGTTAAGAACTTACCATGTGCAAAGCACTGTTCTAAGCGCTGGGGGGATACAAGGTGGTCAGGTTGTCCCACGTGGGGCTGTCTTCATCCCCCTTTTCCAGATGAGGTAACTGAGGCCCAGAGAAGTGAAGTGACTCGCCCAAAGTCACACACCTGACAAGCGGCAGAGCCGGCATTAGAACCCATGAGCTCTGACTCCCAAGCCCGGGCTCTTTCCACTGAGCCACGTTGCCTCTCTGGGATATGTCCCGAAGGGCGGGGACCGTCTCTATCTGTTGCCGACTTGTACATTCCAAGCGCTTAGTACAGTGCTCTGCACATAGTAAGCGCTCAATAAATACTATTGAATGAATGAATGTGTCATAACTGGCTCCATCAAGGACAGGTGCCAGACTGTACTGTACGACTGGCAGATTTCCTTAAATGGTGTTTGTTAAGCACTTATCCATCAAGCACTGAGTTCTAAACCGGGTTAAAAACAAGGTCATCCGGTTGGACATAGTCCCCGTCCCACATAGTGCTCGCGGTTTAAATACCGAACCTCCATCTGAAAGTTATTCTATTCTGTTATTCAATCGTATTTGAGCGCTTACTGTGAGCAGAGCACTGTACTAAGCGCTTGGAAAGTACAATTCGGCAGAGAGAGACAATCCCTACCCAACAACGGGCTCATAGTCTAGAAGGGGGAGAAACTTAGGCACAGAGAAGTGATTTGCCCAAGGTAACACAGTAGGAAAGTGGAGGGATTAGAACTCAGGTCCTCCGATTCCTAGGCTTGTAATCTTCCCACTAGGCCACACTGCTTATAACAGGCTTTACACTAGACTGTGAGGCCCATGTGGGGCAGGGACTGTGTCCAACCTGATTATCTTGTATCTACCCCAGTGCTTAGTACAGTGTTTGGCACATACTAAATGCTTAAAAAATTACCATGATCTAGTAGGAATTGATAGGCCAGATCCAGATAATGGCAACTTCTACGCAATCCGTACCCGCTTTGTGTACCCAAAAACACACCTTCAAAAATGCCCTGAGAATCCAGAACTAGAGATAAAGACTGAATCAGGAAGAAGTAAACAGGCCGCTAGAAACAAAGTCAGAAGACCTGGGTTCTAATCCCAGCTCTACGCTTGTCCAAAGTCACACAGCAGACGATTCACTTCATCTCTCAGTGCCTCAATTACCTCATCTGCAAAATGGGGATTATGACTGAGAGCCCCATGTGTGACAGGGGCTGAACCCAACCCGAATATCTTATATCTATAGTAGGGTTTTGGTATAGCGCTTAGTACAGTGCCTAGCACATTATACTTTACTAAAAAAATTTTAAAAATTTTAAAAGCAGTTTTTTTAATGGTATTTAAGCACCTATGTACCCAACTGTTTAAAATGAGTTTTTAGAATGAAAAAGCCAAGAGAGATGTCAGGCCAAAGTGGAAAAAAAAAGCAGGCATCTCATCTTCACCAAAGAATTGCTAAGAATAATAATAATAATATGAATGGTATTTGTTAAGCACTTACCATGTGCCGGGCAGTGTGCTAAGCACTGGATTCGATACAAAGCAATTCAGTTGGACACAGGCCTTGTCCCACATAGGGCTCACAGTCTGAATCCCCATTTCCCAGATGAAATAACTGAGGTATGGAGAAATGAAGTGACTTGTTCAAGGTCACAAGGCAGACAAGGGGCAGAACCAACATTAGAACCCAGGTCTTCTGACTCCCAGGCCTGTTTCTGTCTATCTCCTAAACCACGTTGCTTCTCCTCTAAGCTGCCACTATTACCCTTACGAATCGTCCATCCTCCCAAAAATGTACTATAAGTACACTTTCTGGAAGTTTCTGATCTCAGGACTCTCCACCCACAGGAGCCACAGAATTTCCCCCAGGGCCTAACAATGCATACATTCAACCACCACCACTCTTGCCCTGGGCAATTTATCCAGCGCTTAGAACAGTGTTTGGCCCACAGTAAGCACTTAACAGATATCATCATCGCCATCATGACACTCGGGAAGACACAGCCACGGCAAAGTAACATTCTGAAGTTGAAACAGCGTGGATTTCACCAAGAGTCCTGTTATTCCCAAACAAGATTAAAATTTCCACCAAAGTCAGCTCCATGGTTGTTGCTTGGACTTAACGGGGGTGAATACCCAACAAATTCCGCTCGTGCTACATAGCTCTAGTAAGGAGAATCTTCCATTCTCTCTTCAGATATCAAAAAGACAATCGTCACACATCAGAACCAAGATCACGGGTACGACATGAGAATCAATCCTCCGACCCAATCCAATTTACCTAATGAAGTTCATCTTCAGGCGGCGCTTACAAGATTGCAGCATAGGCTCTGTCGCAGCGATAAAAGCACACAGCCCTATCCAGGTACAAACCTTTAGAAGCAAGGTTGATGAGCGTAGGGGTCTAGGACCGCATCCCCAAATACTTCTTCCGGTAGGTGTTCTTCCTGGATATGAGGAGCCGAGAAGAGACTGGATCCAATAGCCTATTTGGGAAGGGGGTGGGGGTGTCAATTAGAAGATAAAACAGGCCACCTGCAATTGACCACAGCTCTAAACCAAAGAGGCCTCCCCTCAGGACATGGCCAAGGGATAGCATTATCCCAGAAAATAGCCCGTTGTTAATGGAACATGGCCTAAACAATTCCTACCGGGTTTCTTTCTTTAATCTATATTAATAGGTCTCAATTAGAAGATAAAACACACCACCCGCAATTGACAAGGGCTCTAAACCAAAGAGCTCTTTCCCTGCAATTGACAATAGCTATAAACCAGAGAGTCTCCCCAGTCAGTATAGCATAATGTATATTTGCTTTAAAATACGTAATTGTATTATATCATTATGCTTTATCCCAGTATAATGCTTTCTGGGATAGCATTATCCCAGAAAGTAGCCCATTTTTAATGGACCATGGCCTAAACTATTCCTACTGGGTTTCTTTCTTTAATCTATATCAATAGGTCTCCCCCTCTAAACTACGTTTGTTTTGGGCAGGGAATTTGACCCTTTGTAGTTGTATTGTGCTCGCCCAAGTACAGAGCTTGGCACACGGTAAGTGCTCAATGAATAGGAATGATTGAATGGAGATGATTTCACTGCAAGTGCCGGGTTAGATACCAGCCATTCAATCAAAACCAGGCATTTAATTAATTGCACTTGGTAGACCTAGTCTGTGACCTGTTCAGTCGGCTTAACGATTCACATCCGAGGGAGGGCTCAGCCGGCTGATCATTTCAGAAGTCAAGCCTCTGGAGGAAAAATCAAAAACGATAATACATACCCATTCATTAATTTAGGGGTAGCAGCTCTCTTTTGCTTATACTGAGGGAAAGTTAGGTAAAAACACAAATTTCTGGCTACAAATTGCCAGGTGATAGCTTCTTTTAGACTATTAATTGTCTAGAATTTCCTCGAGGCCTGCCGTTCTGCTTCTAATAGGTTACAGCTGCACATTTCTTCCTCTTCTCAACCCATTGACTTATAGAGCCTAGAATAGTGGCACATATTAAGTGCTTAACAAATACCATGATTATTAGCACACATAAAAATAACTAGCTGACACTGGACAGAAACAAGAACATAAACACCAGTACTTCAAAAGTTTAGGTTAAAAACATCATAGTATTAGATGGTGTTAGATTATTATCATTAGATATATAATTATATAGATAATTAGATAAGGCCCAGGTCCGGGATTCAGAAAGTCATGGGTTTTAACCTCGTCTCTGCTACGTGTCTGCTGTGTCACCTTGGGCAAATCACGTCACCTCCCTGTGCCTCAGTTACCTCATCTGCAAAAAATGGGGATGAAGAGTGTGCGCCCAATGTGGGAAAGGGATTGTGTCTAACCCGATTAACTTTTATTACCTCGGCAATTAGAACAGTGTTTGGCACATAGTAGGCACTTAACAGGTGCCATAATTATTAGATACTACTTCTTGCAACTACTTATGTCACCCACTTTCCTTCATTCCTCTTTACAACATCTTTCTCACTCTTTCCTCTGATTCCTTCCCTTTAGCCTTCAAATATGCTAGCCTCCCCTGTAATCAATCAATCAACGGTAGAGAAGCAGCGGGGCTCGGTGGAAAGAGCCCGGGCTTGGGAGTCAGCCGTCGTGGGTTCGAATCCCGGCTCTGCCACCTGTCAGCTGGGTGACTGTGGGCGAGTCACTTCACTTCTCTGTGCCTCAGTCACCTCATCTGTAAAATGGGGATTAACTGTGAGCCCCACATGAGACAACCTGATGACCCTGTATCTCCCCCAGTGCTTAGAACAGTGCTCCGCACCTAGTAAGTGCTTAACAAATACCAACATTATTAATATTTATTGAGCAAGGAACAGGTCTACCACCTCTATTATATTGTACTCTCCCAAGCGCCTAGGATAGTGGCCTGCGTACAGTAAGCGCTCAACAAATAAAATTGATTGAGTATTCACTGCGCGCAGAGCGCCGGAGAAGCAGCGTGGCTCAGTGGAAAGAGCCCGGGCTTGAGAGTCAGAGGTCGTGGGCTCTAATCCCTGCTCCACCTCTTGTCAGCTGCGTGACTTTGGGCGAGTCACTTCACTTCTCTGTGCCTCGGTTCCCTCATCTGTAAAATGGGGATGAAGACTGTGAGCCTCACGTGGGACAACCTGATTCCCCTGTATCTGCCCCAGCGCTTACAACAGTGCTCTGCACCTAGTAAGCGCTTAACAAATACCAACATTATTAAAATTTTTGAACCAGCTGCTTCCTTTTCAGCAATCCTTCCTTTATTTCCTCCCCTCTCTACCAGAGACTGTGCCTGGCCTGATTATCTTCTATCTTCCTCAGCGCTTAGAAGAGTGCTTGATACATACGTTTTGTCAAATTCCCACTGCCCTATTCTTTCCCAGAGCTTCGTTCAGTGCTCTGCACATGGTAAGCGCTCAATTACTGCCACTATCCTGCAACTATTACTAATAGCTGAATTCCTACCTCTTTATTGAGATCACTCCCCTTGAGTTTTCCAATTCTCCTCCTTCCCCTCTCTACTTTAGACCCAGTTTAGGATTTTTCTTCCTAGAAAGTCTTGACCTTGGCTTTATGAAGGTTGCCCTTGTTCTCCTCCTACCTTTCTGGCGACGGCTTCCTTTGCTGGATGGAAAGGAGGAATATATTGTCATTTTTAAAAGTTTTGCGTGTGACCTTTTCCTATGGCATGGGTAGAAATGGCTGATTTTTCTAACAAAAAATGAAGAAATATCTTCTCTTTCACTTTTCACTCAGGCTGAAGGTGAACCTCAGAGCTCGATCTGTTCTATCTTTGCTCTCACTCTCTTGGAGTGCTTATTAACACATCATTAATCATAACAATGATAATAATGTTGTTCTAAGCACTGGGGTAGATGCGAGGTAATTAGGTTGTCCCACGTAGGTCTCACAGTTTTCATCCCCATTTTACAGATGAGGGAACTGAGGCACAGAGAAGTTTAGTGACTTGCACACGGTCACACAGCTGCCAAGTGGCAGAGCCGGGATTAGAACCCATGACCTCCAACTCCCAAGCCCATGCTCTTTCCATTGAGCCACTCTGGCGCATTATCAGCGGTGGTATTTATTGAGTTCTTAGTATGTGCAGAACACTGTACTAAGCACTTGGGAGAGTACAATGCAACGGAGTTGGCACGCTTTCACTGCTCATGATTTCTTCTCTCAGCTGTACGAAGAGTGTGCACAAGACGGCCAGAACTCTGATTAGACACTAAGCCCGTCAATGGGCAGGGACCGTCTCTATCTGTTGCGGATTTGTACATTCCAAGCGCTTAGTACAGTGCTCAGCACATAGGAAGCGCTCAATAAATACTATTGAATGCATGAATGGGCCTCAGCCACACACAGGCTCATCGGTGAATTTCCAAATCAGGAAAACTGCATTCCACAGGTTTTACTGAGCGCTTACTGTGTGCGGAACACTGTACTAAGTACTTGGGAGAGTTCAATATAACACAGTCGGTAGACACATCCCCTGCCTATAGTCTAGAGTGGGGGAAGGACATTAATATAAATATGACAAAGGACAACTACATAATCCATAGAACCTTCTGACTCCCAGGCCCCGGGATCAATCCGCTCCGAGACAGCTACCAAAACTACGTCGCCTCTTTTAAAATCTCATACTTTTTCTGCCTTTGGGAGGTCTCCGCGAGGATGATCCGAAGACTGCGAGCCCGTCGTTGGGTAGGGATTGTCTGTATTTGTTGCTGAATTATACTTTCTAAGCGCTCAGTACAGTGCTCTGCCCACAGTAAGCACTCAGTTAATACGATCGAATGAATTTGAGAGCAGCAGTGTGGCCCAGTGGACGGAGTATGGGCCTGCCAAAGGACCTGGGTTCTAATCCTCACTCAGCCACTTGTCGGCTGTGTGACCTTGGGCAGGCCACTTTACTTCTCTGGGCCTCAATTACCTCCTCTGTAAAATGGAGATAAAATATTAATTCCCCCTCTTTTAGATCGTGAGCCCCATATTGGGCAGGTCATGGGTCCAACCTGATTATTTAATTTTTACCCCAGTGCTTGGTACAAAGTAAGCTCTTAGCAAATATCATTATTATTCTTATTACCCTCCAAAACCTCAAGTTGAATATAACTAAAATCGAACTTATTTTTCCTTCTAAATCCCCTTCTCTCCCCAACTTTCCCAACTCACCCTCCTCGAGGCCTTCACCGCCTAAACCCTCATTTCCTCTTCCCCACTCTCTTCTGCGTCACCTTTGCACTTGGATTTGCACCCTTTATTCACCCTTCCCTCAGCCCCACCGCACTTACGTACATATCCATAAATATAAATACATTTGATTTATAATAAAATCTGCCTCCCCCCTAGACTGTAAACTCCTTGTGGGCAGGGAATAGTCTACCAACTTTGTTTTATTATCCTTTCCCAAGCACTTAGTACTGTGCTATGCACACAATAAGTGCTCAATAAATATAATTGACGGATCGATAGAGGAACTCTTCCCACATTTGCCATTTATTTTTTCTTTATTCAAAGTAATAATTTTGGTATTTAAGTGCTTAATGTGTGCCCAGAATTGTATTTGAGGCTCACAGCATAAGAGAGAGGGAGAAGAATTAATTCCCATTTCACATACAGTGGAAACTGAGGGACAGAGAAGTTGAAATGACTTGATGAAAGTCATAGAGCAGGCAAGAGGCAGAGTTGGCATTAAAACTCCGTTGCTCAGACTCCCAAACCCGAACTCTTTCTACTAGGCCCGGTTGCTTTCTCCTTTTAAGGCATAAAGCTATACGTTCCCCTACATCAGGGAGTTCAAAATCTCTGTCAAGTGATTAATGTCTCAAGGAAGTTGTAGGTGGTTTGGAAAGGAAGGCAGGCAATTTTAGGGATAAATAAAATGTTGCGGTGAAAAATCTTCAGTTCACTGTTACAATTGAACATTAAAAACTCAAATACCGGCAACTGTCGGTACTTGCTGTGAATTCCCTGTCTCCATTTCTCGTCAATCTCGGGTCTCGGAAATACTTATTCTTACCCGACACTCAGTCACTACTAGGTGCCGGCACACGTGGAGGAGAACTTGGCAATTAAACGTCGTCTCTGAAACTGGGGTTACTTCTAAAGAATTTCCGCTAAAAGCAGTTTGATCGATTTACTTTGAAACTTACCTCCCAGCCTGGGCAATGCAAAGATATGACGAGTATGGAAGTTGAAAAAGAAAAATAATAATCTTCCCTCCGCATTTCCTAACGGGACTTTTCTTCCCAGCAGTGCTCCTGCCTTAAAGCTGGGACTCAGAGGATTTCCGCATCGGTAGTCGGAGGGAATTTTCCGTGGGCTTCTAGGTGAGAGTCAGAGTCCACACAACCGTGTGAGAAATAGTGTGGCCTAGTGGAAAGAGCACGGGCTTGGGAGTCAGAGGATGTGTGTTCTAATCCTGGCTTTACCATCTGTTTGTTGGGTGACCTTGGGTAAGTAACTTCATTTCTCAGTGCCTCATCTGTAAAATATGGATTAAGCCCCACGTGGGACACAGACTGCGTCCAACCCGATTATCTTAGTCCAGTGCCTGGCACGCAGTGAGGGTTTAACAAATACTATTTAAAAAGATAAATAACAGGTTCTGAAAATGGGTGATTTTAAAGGTAAAGAGTAGCCTGGACTGGAGGGGCAGGGAGAGGAGGTTGAGGACAGAAAAGCCAACGACTAAGCAGGAGAAATTTGACAGGAGACATAGCTGGGGATCACTAGAACTAAGGGCAGAGCCAAAAGCCATCAAATAATAAACGGTATTTACTTAGCACCTACTGGATGCTAAGCACGGTACTTTTCATTTTGAATAGGACAATTCTCTTTTTTTTTTTTTCCTGGTACTTGCTACGCGCCAAGGAACTGTACTAAATGCTGGGATAAAGGATGACGAGGTTGGACTCATTCCCTACCCCATATGGGACTCTCGGTCTAAATCAAAGGAAGGAGGATTTAATCCCCATTTTACAGATGAGGTTACTGAGGCACAGAGAAATTAAAGGACTTGCCCAAGGTCACACAGCAAACAAGTGGCAGAGCTGGGTTCAGAACCCAGGTTCTCTTTCACCCCGTGCTCTTTCCACTAGGCCAAGCTGCATTTTGAGTAGAACAAACCCTGTCTTTTTAATGGTATTTGTTAAGTGCTTATCATGTGCCAAAGAACTGTACTAAACGCTGGGATAGATGCAAGATAATCAGGTTGGACATAGTCCCGGTCCCACATGGGGCTCACATCTTAGTGTGAGGAAGGCTTTAATCTCCATTTTACAGATGAGGTAACTGAGGCACAGAGAAATTAAGGCATTTCCCAGGTCCTCGGACTCCCAGGAGAGAGCACTAGGCTACGCTGCTTCTAGTGGGGGAGAGAGTCACAAAATTAATTTACTGACAGGAAAAGCAGAAAGCAGTGTAGCTCAGCGGAAAGAGCCCGGGCTTGGTTGCTAGAGGTCATGGGTTCAAATCCCGGCTCTGCCACTTGTCAGCTGCGTGACTGCGGGCAAGTCACTTCACTTCTCTGTGCCCCGCTTACCTCATCTGTAAAATGGAGATTATGACTGTGAGCTTCATGTGGGACAACCTGATTCCCCTGTTTCAACCCCAGCACTTAGAACAGTGCTCTGCACATAGTAAGCGCTTAACAAATACCAACATTATTATTATTATATTCAAATGAGTGCTACGCAATAAGATATAGAAGATGAAATACATAGGGAAGCAGCATGGCCTGGTGGAAAGAGCAAGGTCCTGGGAATCAGAGGACCTCGGTTCTAATCCTGGCACTGCCAATTGCTTGTTGTCTGATCTTGGGTAAATCATTTAACTCCTCTGTGCCTGTTACTTCATCTGTAAAATGAGAATTCGTCCCCTCTAGACTGAAACATTCATTCAATAGTATTTATTGAGCGCTTACTATGTGCAGAGCACTGTACTAAGCGCTTGGGATGAACAAGTCGGCAACAGATAGAGACAGTCCCTGCCGTTTGACGGGCTTACAGTCTAATCCAAAACATCACTTTGGGCATGGAATATGGTCTGTTATATCGATGAGCTGTACTCTCCCAAGCGCTCAGTACAGTGCTCTGCACATAGTAAGAGCTCAATAGACACGACCGATCGATGACAGTTCATATTGGGGAAGCAGCGTGGCTCAGCGGAAAGAGCCTGGGCTTCGGAGTCAGAGGTCATGGGTTCGACTCCCGGCTCTGACACTTGTCGGCTGGGTGACTGTGGGCGAGTCGCTTCACTTGTCTGGGCCTCAGTTACCTCATAAATGGGGATTAACTGTGAGTCTCACGTGGGACAACCTGATGACCCTGTATCTCCCCCGGCGCTTAGAACAGTGCTCTGCACATAGTAAGCGCTTAACAAATACCAACATTATTATATTGGGAGCCCCACGTGGGAAGGGGAATGCGGCCAATCTGATAAACTTGTATCTAACCCAGTGCTTAGAAGAGTACTTGACACATAGTAAGGGCTTAGCAAATACCAATTGAAAAAACAGCACAGAATCAAAAACGTACAGAACCGGTACCGGTGACGGTGAGGAAATAAGTACGGAGTTAGTGCTGAGGAATTATTCAGGGTTCAGAATTTGGGGAGAAAAGAAAATTAGGGAAGAAACACCTCTCGGAAATAAGCTTTGTTAGCCGGGAATGTCGGTTTAGAGGAGTGAAGGGGGTGGAAACCAGATTGTACACAGTCCGGAATAATACTAATAATGTTGGTATTTAAGCGCTTACTATGTGCAGAGCACTGTTCTAAGCGCCGGGGGAGATACAGGGTCATCGGGTTGTCCCACGCGGGGCTCGCAGTCTTCATCCCCATTCTACAGATGAGGTCACTGAGGCACAGAGAAGTTAAAGGACTTGCCCACAGTCACGGCCGACAAGTAGGGAGTTGGAGGAAGTTGGAAGAAAAGTGTCAAAGGTTGAGAGGTTTTTTGCTTTTTTTTTTTTTTAATGGCGTCTGTTAAGTGCTCACGATGTGTCAGGCACTGTTCTAAGCACTGGGGCAGATACGAGGCAATCAGGTTGGACACAGTCCCCGTCCCACGTGGGGCTCACCGTCTCAATTCCCATTCTACAGATGAGGCAACTGAGGCACCGAGAAGTTAAATGAATTGCCCAGGGTCCCACTGCAGACACTGTGCTCTTGCCACTTGGCCGTGCTGCTTCTCTGTAAAAAGGTTGAAAAGAATTAGGACGGGGAGGAGTCCGTTAGATGTGGCCAGCAGGTCACTGATGACCTTGTGGTGTACAGTGCTTTGAACAGTGCTCTACCCACAGTAAGCCTGGAGAAAGCGGTCTCCGTGGCTGAAGGGAGCAGATACAGGACTGAAGGGCGTGAAGACGGGAGTTAGAAGAGAGGAAACAGAAGGAGCAGGTGGAAAGGGCGCAGACGTGCGAGGCAGAAGACCTGGGTTCGAATCCCAGCCCTGCCACTTGCCCGCTGATTCAATACCTGTTCTCCTTCCTACCTTCAGCCCGGAGTCCCCCAGGGGTCAGGGGGTGTTTTCGACTTGATTACACTTCAGCGCTCGTCACAGAGTTCAGTGCTTCACGGACACTTACCAAATTATTAGGTGTACACCGTCCATTTGAGGAGTTTAGAGGAAAATAGAAAGAGGGAGTTGGGGTGATACTTTTGCCCAGCCTCAGGCTTCCGCCAGTGACAGAGAGCTGAAGCTCAGAGCGGTCAACGAGAAGGCGATATTCAAGCTCAACCAACCAGAGACAATTTCAGGAACCATAAAAAAGTTATCGAGTAGAAAAATTATTTATTTCGCTCCTTTCACACATTTTGTCGAGTGTATGTACCATCTGTGTCTTCTAGGCATACAAATCTGAAACGCTGTACAGTCAAGCACTCTGTTGAAAGGCAAAGCACCATTGACAAAAGCAGATAACTTTCCACAGTTATCAACTTATTCAACCTGATAGCGATTTTACTCACATAAATCCCCCAGATACAACCTTCTCCCAAGTGTAAAATTTACAAACGGGGCGGTAAAAAAATGACCAGGATGCTTCACTCGGTACTACGACTGTATCTTCTAAGGAAGGGAAAAATAAACTCAGAGAAAGTGATCATTTTACTTACATGGTACCTCCAGAGAGAAAAAATATTTTGGTATTCATTTGGCCATAAGCACACACCTAAATAAGGTTAACATAAAGGCTTGAATTTTAACGGTGGGCATCTCTCTCTCGCTCTCTCTCTGAATACTCTGGATGTGGCTTATCCTCTCTAGGTGTCAAACCGGAGGCCGTGAATGGTCTTTCCAAGATCAAGAATTGGAGCAAATCCGTTTCGGCTGATTTCTTCACAGACGGCATTAACCCATCAGGTAGCCCCTGTTGGACAGAAAACAAAGATATAGGGAAGGGTGTGGAGACCAAAGCAATAATACGACAAGACTGCTCATTGATCCGATTACATGATTATCTTAAGACATACAATTAACAATCAACCAATCGGTGGTATTTATTGAGCGCTCATTAAGTGCAGAGCACTGTACTAACCGCTTGGGAGAGTACAAGACAATTAGCAGACATGCTCCCTGAACATAAATTAACAGCCTAGAGGATGAAGTGGCCCCTATTTTTTCTTATTTTGCACCTTTCCAAAGTGCATGACAAGATGCTAGCCCTGCTACTTTTTTTTTGAAATAATGTATTTATTAAGTGCTTACTGTGTGCCAGACACTGTACTAAAACGCCGGGAGAGATAAAGGCTGATCAGGTTGGATGAGAAGCAGCGTGGCTCGGTGGAAAGAGCACGGGCTTTGGAGTCGGAGGTCACGGGTTCGAATCCCGGCTCTGCCGCTTGCCACTTGTGTGACTGTGGGCAAGTCACTTCACTTCTCTGTGCCTCAGTTACCTCATCTGTAAAATGGGGATTAAGACTGTGAGCCCCACGTGGACCAAGCTGATTCCCCTGTGTCTACCCCAGCGCTCAGAACAGTGTTCTGCACATAGTAAGCGCTTAACAAATACCAACATTATTATTATTATTATGTTCCACATGGGGCTCACAGTCTAAATCCCCATTTTACAGATGAGGTAACTGAGGCCCAGAGAAGTTAAATGATTTACCCAAGGTCACACAGCAGGCAAGCGGCAGAGCACAGCTCAGAAACCGGGTCCTTCTGACTCCCAGGCCTTTGCTCTATTCACTAGGCCAAACCCTGTGTTCTGATATACGCCCAAGGCTGACACATACATAGCATGAAAGAGAAAAATGGAAATTGCTTGTGTTTAACCACTAAGCTTCCGTATTTAAGAACCTCCTGGAAATGTTTTCCCCGTGCCATAATCAAGAGCACGTATAATATGTCCAATTTACACCCACACCCTTAAGCCAAAATTGACTTTTTCCTGATCGACAACTTAGAAGACAAGTTTTCTTCTAAGGAACACAAAAGTTCTAAGACTCGATGACCTAAACATCGAGAATTAAAAAAATTACCAGGTAATTCATCCTCAAAATTAGTTGGCAGATAATTTCTTTCAAAAGACACGCTGCCGTATCTTTTAATAAAGTGTTTATGTATTTATGTGCTTACACACTACTGTTTCTCCTAAAATAGTAATGTTGGTATTTATTAAGCGCTTACTATGTGCAGAGCACCGTTCTAAGCGCTGAAGTATACAGGCTAATAAGGTTATCCCACATGAGGCTCACAGTCTTCATCCCCATTTTACAGATGAGGGAACTGAGGCAGAGAGAATCTATTTTAAATGTGTGTCTCCCCCTGTAATTTCTAAGCTCCCTATGGGCGAGGAGCTCGTCTACAAACCCTGCCGTACTGAACTTTCTCAAGCGCTTAGTACAGGGCTCTGCACACAGCAGGCGCTCAATAAACATCACGGAATAAATTCGTTCGATATCCTAATGGAAGAGATCGCTGGATCCCTCAAAGAAACCTTTGCCATTATTCCTGCTGCTCTGTGGCGTGACGGTTTGCGGGAGGGGGTTTTCATAGAATGCCCTGACCGGAGTTGACTAGAACGCGATCGTTATCCAGGCGATCCCCTCAGTCAGCCACAGAAATTAAGGGTAGAACGAACGAAACGCCCCTTTCGGGAGGCAGAACGAAAGGTACCGTGGGGGCAACAACAAGGTAGAGGATATTAAAGAAGCAAAGTAATAAAAGGAGGAGTCGAACCGCTAAGAACACGAAACAAATATGGAATCGAAATCGAGATAAATTCATCCGTTCTTCACCCGCAGTCCGTTTTGTGCACTGCTGTTATTTTACAACACGACGACAGATAAGGGAGAAAAGGAGAAGGTTCCTTTGTGACTTACGGCAATTTCATTCTCATGAACACTCTGGCCATGAAAAAACTCAGCAGAACACTGACAAATCCAATGAAGAGGAGAAGAAACCTATTGAGCTTGGGGATGTTTGGGGCGTTGGATCGATCCAGGATTATGAAGCCCAGCCCTCCCATCGTAAACAGGAAACTGGATGCGAGTCCTTCCATAATGTACTGTCCATTCACTCTGCAAAAAAGAAAACCAAACAAATGGTAACCAGACCTCGTAAAATGAGATCGCCCTTTCCGGCGTCTAGGGGGCGAGGGCACGGGGCGCGGTCGGAAGACGACGTGACCTCGAGCAAGTCGCTTAACTTCTCCGTGCCTCAGTTCCCTCATCTGCGGAAGGGGAATTCGCGACCTGTTCTCCCTCCTACTTGGGACTGTGAGTCCCATGTGGGACCTATCTTGGACCGACCCCGGGGTTTAGCGCATAGTAGGCACTTAACAAATAGCACAATTATTACTATTATTAGAAGACCCACGTTCTAGCCCGAACATGTCACCTGTCTAACGAACGTCCTGGAGCGGAAGTCGTAACTTCTTTGGGCCTCAGTTTCCTCATCTGTAAAATGGGAGAGCAAACACCTGTTCCCCCTCCCTAGACTGTAAGCCCCATGTTGGGGAGGGACTCTGTCCGGCCTAATTAGAGGGTATCTACCCCAGGACTCAGCACAGGGCTTGCCACGTGGTATGCGCTTAATACAAAATATTATTGGAAAAAGTCCATTTTTAATTTGAAACTCAGAGCTGCTAGGTTTGTTATTCTGAATTTTATTACTACTTCGATGTCTGCCAGGAGCTCCGATTTTTCATCAAACTATTAAAAGCTATCAGTTTAACTTCTGTCTTTCAATCTATACAAAGCCAGCACGAATCCAAAGGCAGAGAATGCCACTGCGTTGCCTTACGATTTTGAGGTATATTTTGGAAATTTTGAATTTCAGGATCAACTAAACTAGTTCACTTTGGACATGAGTGATATTTCCTTACGAAGGTTATCGTGAGTGATGAATTCCACAAGAAGGTTTGCTAGAGATAGAAGAGATTAATCGCTGGCAGAGTGAGGACAAGAACTCAGATCTCCTGACATTCAGCTCTGATATCTTTACTGGCCTAGCTGCCCCCAAAGTCACTTTTTGTGGAATTGCAAGTGCTTGTTATTTTGTAACCTAAGGGAATCTGCTCGCGTGACTTCTTTGCTACCCACCCATTTATGCTGAGATGAGGAGACACAGGGAGTGCAGAAAATAAGAGGGAGAGTGAATGACACTTTTTAGGAAATGTTTCTCCTCTTTAGCATAGAAATGACCAAATATTCAGCGGAGGGCATAAGAGTCCCTTTCTAGTTTGGGAGATAATAATGATAATAATAACAACAATTGTAATCTATGTGCTGGGGCAGATACAAGGTAGTTGGGTTGGACACAATTCCCGCCCCACATAGGGCTCACAGTCTTAATCCCCATTTTAGAGATGAGGGAACTGAGGCTCAGAAGCGAAGTGACTTGCCCAAGGTCACCTAGCAGCCAGGTGGCGGGGCCTGGAGTACAAGCCAGGTCCTTCCGACTCCCAGGCCCGAGCTCTGTCCAGTAGGCCCCGCTGCTAGGTCATTTATCGGCTACAGACAAAATTGGGAGAAGAGCGGCGACCCCGGTACGAAGGACAGGCCCGTCTTCTCAAAAATACGGCTTCTGGCAAAACCCAGAGGCGGAGCACCAAGTTTGCCCACCAAGCCTTCGCTTGACGATTTTTAACTGCAGCGGGTTGTGGGGGGCCAGATGAATCCACACAAAATCCGCTTCGGAACACTGCATTCGTGAACCCTACACATTTACAACGAGGAGAAATTCCCCGGGAGCTACGAGGGGAACTAAGAGGACGAATGGAAGTCCGGCAGATGAGAGCAAACACTACAGGATTTGAGACGATCCAGAAGTACGGGGGTTAGGGGAAAGCATGTCTCCCGTCCTCCCCGGCCACCCCCGAAGTCCTAACTTCTCTGGGCCTCAGTTCCCTCATCTGTAAAACGGGGATGAAGACTGTGAGCCTCACGTGGGACAACCTGATTACCCGGTATCTACCCCAGCGCTTAGAACAGTGCCCTGCCCATAGTAAGCGCTTAACAAATACCGACATTATTATTAAGTCTGCGTCAGAGAACACCCTCTTGCCATTTTCAGTCCTCCGTCCTGAGGAGTTCAGCTCTGTTCCCTCCCGACTCCACCTCTCTCTGGATAGCGGGGGCTCCAGGCGTTCTGAATTTTTAAGCCGGGGGGGATACGGCAAGCCAGCGTCCCTGCCACTGCCGGGGTTCGGCCACCGGCTTTCCGTGTGTGACAAACACCACTTCTAGCTCCCGGCTTCCAGGAGAGCCACCGCGTCCCCCGCGGAATTCTCTGAAATCCTAACGTGGCCCTGAGTTTAGCTATCGAGGGAGTCTCGGATCAAATGAATCATTTAGAAAGAGAGGGACTAGGGGTTTATCTGTGAGCCGGGCTGTGGGCTGGCTGGGCCGAATCTCGGCTTGAAGATAATCCAGTCGGCGACTCCCGATAAGAGAATGGTGCCTCTGAGACAATTCTCTCCTAACAGATAAGAGCGTGGGTCTGGGAGTCGGAAGGACCCGGATTCTAGTCCCAGCTCTGCCGCTTGTCTGCTGTGTGACCTTGGGCAAGTCACTTCACTTCTCCGGGCCACAGTTACCTCACCTGTAAAATGGGGATTAAGATTCTGAGTCCCACAGGGGACAGGGACCGTGTCCAACCTGATTACCTTCTATCTGCCCCAGCGGCTTAGAACGGTGCTCTGCACGTAGTAAGTGCTCGATAAATACAACCGAATGAATGCCACAGAGTGAGCGCTTCACGAATACAAACGAAAAAGAGAGAGAAATAAGGTGAGTTATTGTTTGTGTCAAGCTTTGCTCACAGGAACAAGAGACTCTATCTTTTAACCCCCAATTTTTCAGACCCCAATAATGACCCTCATCTCCTTTAAAAGAAATAAAATAAAATGTAAAAAAAAATAAAATTGGGGTAGAAATCTAATTTAAATTTCAACTTTTTTTTGTTTTTATTTTTATGATTCACCTGTAATGCCAGGACGGCAAGTGTCTCTTTGGGAATGTTCTTTCTGGCATCTGAAAAGGGCTCAAACTCTTGAAACCCCAGTGATCTTTTGCCACGCTTAAGGCCAAAGACAAACTTACTCTGGGGCGGGGACGGGAAAGATTTTTGTGCCGAAGCAGCAAAAAAAAAAAATTTACATCTCTGAACAGTTGGGGTGGCAAAGAGCCATACGATTTACAACCAATTTCTTAGACTGTGAGCCCCTCAAAGACTAGATACCGTGTCCGATTTCCACCGGCGCATATTTTTCCCGCGCCTCGCACACATTAAACACTTAGTAAATACTATTACTACCATCCCCTGTGCCTCTCCTATATGGCATCATTACATCACGCTGTTCACGGCACAAATGGGGCTGGCTTCACAGTACGGGGCTGTCCGTGCCGGTGGGAAAGAAGGGATTAGAAGGAGAGGAGGGGAGAAAGGAGAGGAGAGGGAAGAGGAGAGAAGAGGAAGGGTGTAAAAAAGTAAAGAGCAACTCCCGTCATCCCCTTCCGTTCTTCCTCAGGTGGCCCGGATGGCACAGGCTTATGGCAGAGCCAAAATGTATTTTTCGGTCTGAACATCGTGCACAGAGAACTCGTCTTCCAGCACTCCCCCCCGCAATCCCTCGAACGTCATTTCTGCTTTCCTGTACTGTCAAAGCGAGTCGGAGGCTTTCAAAGCGAAGCCATCTCCCCGGGGATCCGTACGGATGACTGACGCTTACCACTTCACCTTAGCCTCGGCGCCACAGAGGGGGCTACAGAGGCATGGTGGCTGAAGGGGAGTTGGTTGATTTATCTTGTTGAAATTTTTCACATTAAAATTTCTTGGGGGTTTTTTCCCTCCAAGTTTAATCCTCATTTAAAAAAAACAATGATTTGGGGAATAAAAACTGGGTAAAATCCTAAGATTCCATACTCCATTAATAAATGACTAAGAAAGCATCAGGGAGGCCCAAAGGAGAAACTTCACATTTCAATATCTGTACACATCCCTCCCCATCCCGCTTGGAAACCAGGCTGCTAAAACACCAAACAACACAATAATAACGATGGTGATGATAACTTCTACCTGTATGCCAAGAAAGCTACTGGTCTCTGGTGTCCGTGTTCATCCGTCATAGACCCGACACTGGGAGGTTCCACAATCACATCATAAATTATTCCTACGGAGAAGATAACAGCAGACTACATTAGGGAAGCTTCCACTTACAACTCCAGACTAAAACACACGGAATAGTGAAACACAGTCTGCTTCCTTGACTCCAGAGTTGTTACTTACAGAGATTACATGAGAATTAGGAGAGGAGAATGGTCACTTTAGCCTCCTGACTGGAAACTGAAAACAAAAAACCACCGCAAAACACTGCAAAATAGAAGGGCTCTTTCAGTTGTCAGCTGCTTATTTCCGTAAGTTCAGGCGGTTACTACACAGGAAAGGGGATACGTGCGAGTTACTTCTAAAGTAGTCAGTCAACAGTATTTATCGAGTGCTCACCGTATACAGAATTCTGTATTAAATGTCATACCGTACTCTCTCAAGCAATGTAACAGACGCATTTCCTGCCCACAACGACCCTAGCGTCTAGAGGGAGAGACAGACACTAATACAAATAAATAAATTACAATCACGTACAACAGTGCTGTGGGGCTGGGAGGTGGGGGATGAATAAAGGGAGCAAGTCAGGGTGACGCAGAAGGGAACCGAAGAGAAGGAAAAGTGGGGCTTAGTCTGGGAAGGCTTCTCGGAGGAGATGTGCCTTCAGAAAGGCTCCGAAGTGGGGGGAGAGTAATCGTCGGATGGGAGGAGGGAGGGCGTTCCGGGCCGGGGCGGGAGGTGGGCGAGAGGTCGACAGCGGGACAGACGAGACCGGGGTGCGGTGAGAAGCTCAGCGGTGCGTGGGCTGGGCTGTGGTAGGAGAGTAGCGAGGTGAGGCAGGAGGGGCCAAGGCGCGCGAGCACTTTAAAGTCAACGGTGAGGAGTTTCTGTCTGACGTGAGGGCGGATGGGCAGACGCTAGAGGTGCCCGAGGATGGGGGAAACACGGCCCCAATGCTTTTCGGAGAAAAATGATCCGGGCGGCGGAGTGAAGTACGGCCCGGAGCGGGGAGAGACCGGAGGCTGGGAGGTCACTAAGGAGGCTGATACTGGAATCGAGGTGGGACGGGACGACCGGACGAATGGGACAGCAGCTCGGACGGAGAGGAAAGGGCGGATTCGAACGACGCCGCGACGGTCAAACCGACGGGATTTACGACGGACCGAATACGTCTGCTGATCGAGGGAGAGGAGTCAAGGACGATGCCGAGGTTACAGGCTCGTGAGACGGGAAGGGTGGTGATGGGAAAATCAGGGGCAGGAAGATAAGGGATTATGTTTCACACATGACGAGGATACGCGCTTAGCACAGTGCTCTGCACATAGTAAGCGCTCAATAAATACTATTGAGTGAATGTCCGATTTGGAGCAGGAGGGCCGAGGTGGCGGCTGGAAGAATATAATCTGGGCAGGGTAAAGATCAATCACGGCGGGCTTCCCGCAGAAGTGACTTCAGGAGGGCTTGGAAGAAGCTGTGATCTGTCAGATTTGAAGGGAGAGAGGGGTCCAGGTGGGGAAAGGGTGCGAGCAGGAGGTCGGCAGCAGGAGAGATGAGAAAGAAGCACGGTGAACAGGCTCGTCCGGAAGGAACGAAGAGTGCAAGCTGGGTGCCGTGGGACAAGAGAGCGGTGGACCGGTAGGTGTTCCCAGAGCAGATCGAGTCCACTAAAGTCAGGGTTTAGAGGTAGCAGGTCCAATGGAAAGAAGATGGGGGGTGGGGAGGAATCAGGAGACCTGGGTTCTTCTCCCAGCTCCGCTCCTAGCCTGCTCTGTGACCTCGGACAGGTCGTTTAAGCTCAGTGGGAAGAGCCCGGGCTTGGGAGGCAGAGGTCGCGGGTTCGAATCCCGGAGCCGCCACTGGTCGGCTGTCTGACTGTGGGCAAGTCACTTCACGTCTCTGGGCCTCAGTTCCCTCATCTGTAAAATGGGGATCGAGACTGTGAGCCCCGCGCGGGACAACCCGATGACCCTGTATCTCCCCCGGCGCTGAGAAAGGTGCTCGGCACCTAGTAAGCGCTTAACAAATACCAACATTATTATCATTTAATGCTCTCTACCTATTTCCTCATCTATAAAACGGGACATGACACTGACTCTCCCTACTTTTTTTTTTTTTATAGTATTTGATAAGTGCTTACTACGTGCCCAACACTGTTCCGAACGCTGGGGTAGGAACAAGAGAATCAGGTTGGACACAGTCCCCGTCCCACAGGGGGCTCACGATCTCCCCATTTTACAGATGATGTAACTGAGGCACAGAGGAAGTGAAGTGACCTACCCAAGGTCACACAGCAGACAGGTGGCATCACCGGGATTAGAACCCAGGTCCCCCTGACTCCCGGGCCCATTCTCTGCTACGCTGATTCTCTCACATCTTAGACCGCGAGCCCCGTCTGAGACGGGCAACGCGTCCCAACCCGTCGTCTTGCATCTACCCCAGTGCGTAGCATATACGAAGCACGGGATATCTTAATTCTCATTTATTCTGCTTGATGTAGAAAACGGGTAACAATTGAAGGTTTTTGAAGAATGGAGAAGTACGGGCAGATACCGTTTTAGAAAAACGATCCGTGCGGTCCTTCCCAGACTGAGCTCCCCGCTTTTCCCCTCTGCTCCCTCTACCACCCCCCCTTCGCCTCCCCTCAGCTAAGCCCTCTCCTCCCCCCTTTCCCTCTCCTCCTCCCCCTCTCCCGTCCCCTCCCCTCGGCACCGTACTCGTCCGCTCGACTGAATAGATCTTCATCACCCTATTTATTTTGTTTAACGAGATGTACATCACCCTGATTCTATTTATTTGGGCTTGAGAGTCAGAGGTCATAGTTCGAATCCCAGCTCTGCCACTTGTCGGCTGTGTGACTGCGGGCGAGTCACTTCACTTCTCCGTGCCTCAGTTCCCTCATCTGTCAAATGGGGATTAACCGTGAGCCTCACGTGGGACGACCCGATGCCCCTCTATCTCCCCCAGCGCTTAGAACGGTGCTCTGCACAGAGTAAGCGCTTAACAAATATCAACATTATTATTTATTTGCCATTGTTTTTATGAGGTGTTCTTCCCCTCGACTCTATTTATCGCCATCGTTCTCGTCTGTCCGTCTCCCCCGATTAGACCGTGAGCCCGTCGAAGGGCAGGGACCGTCTCTGTCTGTTACCGACTTGTCCGTTCCAAGCGCTCGGTCCAGCGCTCCGCGCACAGTAAGCGCTCGATAGATACTATCGAATGAATGAATGACGGCGTCCCGCGCTTCCCCGGGGTTGAGTAGAGAGCGTTTCACGGAGCAGACGGCCCAGACCATCCTAACCGCCGGCTTTAAAGAACTCAATTACCTCGTCCTCTCCCGCCTCACCTCGCTGCTCTCCCGCTCCGACTCAGCCCGCGCACTCCGCTCCCCCCCGGCCGCTGAACCTCGATCCCGTCTCCCCCTCGCCCCCGTCCCGCCTCCGTCCCGGACGCCCTCCCTCTTCACAGCCGACGATCCCTCTCCCGCCTTCAAAGCCCCGTTGAAGGCGCATCTCCTCCCCGAGGCCTTCCCTGACTACGCCCTCCTTCCCCTTCTCCACGGCCCTTGCTTGGATCTGCTCCCTTTCCCCGCCCCTCCGTCGGCCCCCCCGGCCTTTAGGTCCCCATCCGTACTTATTTTTACTCAAATCCGTCTCCCCCTCCAGACTCTAAGCTCGCGGCGGGCAGGGAACGTGTCTTCCGACCCTGGAACGTCGTATTCTCCCGAGGGCTCAGCGCAGCGGTCGGCGCACGGCGAGTGCCCCATCGATACCACTCGATCGATCACGCATCTTGGCTGGGTCTTCGGTTCGCCGGGGCCTTCGTCGAGCACGGCTGCCGCGGAATCACTGCACGGTGGTGGATGTGTGAAGCCCACACGTGCAGGGCGTGTCGCTCGTGAACGATCTGGGATTTGGGAGACTCCCGCCCCCCCCCGCCCCCGAGACGAGGTGATTCCCAACTGGGCCCGCCTGAAAGAAAAGGACTGGATACGGGATCCACGTCCGGCGGGACGGGTGCCCCGAAATTCAGCTCGTTCGAGGCGAGATAAAAACAAACGGGATGTTCGACGGCGGCTTTGGAACCGCAGACCGTGAGCTCGCTGCGGGGAGGAGACGCGACCGCCAATTCTCTTATTCTGTCCTCTCCCGGGTGCTCTGCACGCGGTAAGCGCTCCATAAATACGACTGATCGACACAACCTCTTCAGCGTACTACTCGAGTGTCTACCGCAATGTGGAGACACATTCATTCAATCGTATTTATTGAGCGCTTACTATGTGCAGAGCGCTGTACTGAGAGCTTGGAATGGACAAGTCGGCAACAGATAGAGACGGTCCCTGCCCTCCGACGGGCTTACGGTCTAATCGGGGGAGACGGGCGGACGAGAACGATGGCGATAAACGGGGTCGAGGGGAACAACGTCTCGTAAAAACAACGGCAACTAAATAGAATCGGGGCGACGTACATCTCGTTAAACAAGATAAATAGGGCGATGAAGATCTATACAGTCGAGCGGACGAGGACGGTGCCGAGGGGGTGGGACGGGAGAGGGGGAGGAGCAGAGGGAAAGGGGGGAGAAGAGGGTTTAGCTGCGGAGAGGTGAGGGGGGGTAGAGGGAGCAGAGGGAAAAAAGGGGGGAGCTCAGTCTGGGAAGGCCTCTCGGAGGAGGTGAGCTTTTAGTAGGGATTTGAAGAGGGGAAGAGAATCAGATTGGCGGAGGTGAGGAAGGGGGGCGTTCCGGGACTTTGGGAGGACGCGGCCCCGGGGGCCGACGGCGGGATGGGCGAGACCGAGGGACGGTGAGGAGGTGGGCGGCCGGGAGCGGGAAAGCATAACCGGTTCAAATGTAGAACCTGGGTTACAAACGTGATCGAGAGCATTGCCCAAGACCCACTGACGGCAACCGAGGATGGAATAATAATGGTGTCTGTTAAGCGCTTACTACGTGCCGGGCACTGTTCTAAGCGCTGGGGGAGATACAAGGTCATCAGGTTGTCCTAACGTGGGGCTCAGTCTTAGTCCCCGTCTGAACGATGAGGTAATCGAGGCACCGAGAAGCGAAGCGGTGCCTCGCTTATAGATAAATTTTTAATAAATGACCAAATTCACTCATTCAATCGGATTTCTTGAGTGCTTCTTGTGTGCAAAGCACTATATTAAGCCCTCGGAAGAGTACGGCGTGACAATAAACGGTAATCGGAAGAGTACGGCCTAACGATAAACGGACACCTTCCCCGCTATAAATACACCGAGTGACTACGCTCTGCCGATGCCGTGATGCAAATGTCTAAACCGTGACATCGGTCTAAAAATAAGCCCCCGCGTGGAGCGTGCTGAACTGAAGCGAACACTTCCCGGAGCACTGCTAATACTTTAGGACTTTTTTGGATCCTGTATTTCTGCAATCCAGATATACAGAATGATCACCGGGACTTTACCCAATCCCTCTCACTGGCCAATCTGCCGGGTCCCTTTCCTTTTCATTAGAGTTATCAATATCCACCGCCACTCAGTGACATCACTCCTATTAACTATCGGAGAAGCAGCGTGGCTCAGTGGAAAGAGCACGGGCTTTGGAGTCAGGGCTCATGAGTTCGAATCCCAGCTCTGCCACTTGTCGGCTGTGTGACTGTGGGCAAGTCACTTAACTTCTCCGTGCCTCAGTTCCCTCATCTGTAAAATGGGGATTAAGACTGTGAGCCCCACGTGGGACAACCTGATTCCCCTATGTCTACCCCAGCGCTTAGAACAGTGCTCGGCACATAGTAAGCGCTTAACAAATACCAACATTATTATTATTATTATTATTATTATTAACGTCCGTCTCCTCTTCTGGACAACAGAGTTGTAATAATAATAATAATAATAATAATAATAATAATAATGACGATGCTGGTATCTGTTAAGCGCTTACTGCGCGCCGAGCGCCGTTCTAAGCGCCGGGGGAGATACGGGGTCGTCGGGTTGTCCCCCGTGAGGCTCACACCCTTTTAATCCCCATTTTACAGACGAGGGAACCGAGGCCCAGAGAAGCGACGTGACTCGCCCACGGTCACCCAGCCGCCAAGTGGCCGGGCCGGCATTCGAACCCACGACCTCCGACTCCCAAGCCCGGGCTCTTGCCACCGAGCCCCGCCGCTTCTCTCCCACACGGTAAGCGCTCAACCGACACCGCCGATTGCCCGCCTGACAAAATGCCCCGTCTGAGATGAAACAAATCCCGGAAATGAATCGCAGCCGGATCGTATTTTCGGAGCGCCGGGGGCACCCTCTTGGGGAATCGCTTCCAAGGCCGTCTGAGTCGGGTTCCAGCGCCAACGGCGTCGGCCCCGGGTGGAATTAATTCCCTCGGTTTCCCGGGACGGGGAAGGCAGGCTCATCTCTCAATGCCACCTCATCACTCCGCGAAAAAGCCACACCCCCTTTCTTAATAATCTCTCCTCAGGGGAAGAAGGCGGCCTTCCACTGACGTTCGTTCGCTAGTATTTACTGAGCGCTTACTACGTGCAGAGCACTGGACGAAGCGCTCGGAACGGACAGATCGGCCCACCGACGGGCTCACGGTCTAAGCGGCGGCGCTCGGCGGAAAGCGCCCGGGAGCCAGAGGTCACGCGTTCGAATCCCGGCTCCGCCGCCTGGCAGCTGTGTGACTGTGGGCGAGTCGCTCTGCTCCTCTGGGCCTCGGTCACCTCATCTGTAAAATGGGGATTAAGTGGGAGCCTCACGCGGGACAGCCTGATGACCCTGTATCTCCCCCAGCGCTTAGAACCGTGCTCTGCACAGAGTCAGCGCTTAAACACCATCCTCCTCTTCATCGTCGTCATTTCTCCGTGTCGCTCGGCGGCGAAACGGGGGCGAGGCCCGTGAGCCCCACGTGGGACGGCCCGGCGACCTCGTCATTCTTTCATTCATTCGCCCCTACGGACCGGGCCCCTCCTGGGTGCAGAGCACTGTCCTAGGCGCCGGGCAGCAGGGAGAGCCCGTCCCCGCCCAGCGACGGGCTCGCGGTCTACGGCGGAGCAGCCCGACAACAAGACAAGAGGGCAGGCGGCCAAAGAAAATAAGAGGAGCATAGATACGGAAACACCTTTAACGAAAGAAACGGCGTCGTGAACAATCCGCGCCAACGCGCAAAAGTGGGGAGCCGGAGGTCGTGGGTTCGAATCCCGCCCCGCCACTTGGCCGGGTGACTTTGGGCCGCTCGCTTCCCCTCTCTGGGCCTCAGTGAGCTCCTCTGCAAAATGGGGATGACGGACCATGGCGCTGCTCTTCGTTACACCGGTGGAGGTGCGGAGTCGTCGGGCGGTCTCACGTGGGGCTCGCGGTTGATGCCCACTTTTCCAGAGGGGGTCACTGAGGCACAGGGAAGTGATTTGAGAAGCGGCGGGGCTCAGTGGAAAGCGCCCGGGCTTGGGAGAGGTCACGGGTTCTAATCCCGGCTCCGCCACTGGTCAGCCGGGTGACCGTGGGTGAGTCGCTTCACTTCTCTGGGCCTCAGTGACCTCATCTGGAAGATGGGGATGAAGACCGGGAGCCCCACCTGGGACAGCCTGATTCCCCTGTGTCTCCCCCAGCGCTTAGAACGGTGCTCGGCCCAGAGTCAGCGCTTAACAAATACCAACATTCTTCTTCTTCTTCTCTGGGCCTCAGTGACCTCATCTGTAAAATGGGGATGAAGACTGGGAGCCTCCCGGGGGGGGGGGGGGCACCTGATGCCCCTGCATCTCCCCCAGCGCTTAACCGATACCAACATCATCATCATCATTATTATTATTGTTCTTTGGGCCTCAGCGACCTCATCTGTGAAATGGCCTTGTCCCTTCCAAGCGCTTGGTACAGCGCTCTGCACATAGTAAGCGCTCGATAAATACTACTGAATAAAATGGGGCTGAAGACTGGGAGCCTCCCGGGGGGCCGCCTGATGATCCTGTCTCTCCCCCAGCGCTGAGCACAGCGCTCTGCACGTAGTAAGCGCTTCACAGATACCAACAATTATCGCGATTCTCCGGGCCTCGGTGGCCTCATCTGGAAAATGGGGATGAAGACTGAGGCCCCAAGAGGAGGAGGGCGAGGAGGAGGGCGGCGGGGTTACCTCCGGTGATGAGGAAGTAGGAGAGGACGACGAGGGCGTAGACCGTCATGGCGGAGGGCACGTGCACCCAGGGCGGCCGCTTCAGCTTGAGGTTGGGACACTCCAGCACCGAGAAGGGCAGCCGGTACAGCGACTCCATGGCGGGCGCGGGCGCGGACGGGGCCGGGGGGGAGGCCCGCCCGGAGGAGGAGGCCCGCCCGGCACAGGGGCGCCGCCGGAAGTCGCCGCCGCCGCCGCCGCCGCCTTTACCCTGCCAGGACCTGCGACGCTCCGACGTGGCGGAGCCCCCGCACCGGGGCCACGCCCCCTCCCGCCCGACCCGCCAATGGGACGCGTCCTTTCCCCTCTAGGCCCCGCCCACGTTTCCCTGCGGCTCCGCCGATGGGACGCGTCCTTTCCCCGCCGGGCCCCGCCCACGCTTCCCTCCGGCTCCGCCAATGGGACGCGTCCTTTCCCCGACAGGCCCCGCCCACGCCGCCTGCCGCCCGATCCGCCGATGAGACGCGTCCTTTCCCCGCTGGGCCCCGCCCCCCGCCGGCTCCCCCAATGGGACCCGCCCTCTCCCCCCTTAGCCCCGCCAATGGGACCCGTCCCTTCCCCGCCAGGCCCCGCCCACCGCTCCAGCTCCGCCAATGGGACAGGGCCTTTCCTCCCTAGACCACGCCCCCTTCCCCCGCTAGGCCTCGTCCACGGACACGCCCCCTCCGCCCTGACCCGCCAATGGGACCCGTCGCTTTCCCGTTAGGCCCCGCCCACACCGCCTCCCCTCCCGCGGGGCTCAGCGGCAAGAGCCCGGGCTTGGGAGTCGGGGGTGGGTGGGGGGGGGTCGTGGGTTCGACTCCCGCCTCTGCCCCTTGGGCGCTGTGTGACCTTGGGCGAGTCGCTTCACTTCTCTGGGCCTCAGTTCCCAGAAGCAGCGTGGCTCAGTGGAAAGAGCCCGGGCTTTGGAGTCGGAGGTCATGGGTTCGAATCCCGGCTCGCCCACTTGTCAGCTGTGGGACTTTGGGCAAGTCGCTTCACTTCTCGGTGCCTCAGTGACCTCGTCTGGAAAATGGGGATGAAGACCGTGAGCCCCACGCGGGACCACCCGATTCCCCTGTGTCTACCCCAAGCGCTTAGAACGGTGCTCGGCACGTAGTAAGCGCTTAACAGATGCCGACATTAACATTAGTTCCCTAAGCCGTGCGACCGTGGGCGAGTCGCTTCACTTCTCTGGGCCTCGGTGACCTCATCTGGAAAATGGGGATGAAGACCGGGAGCCTCACGTGGGACGACCCGACGACCCCCGTATCTCCCCCAGCGCGTAGCACAGTGCTCTGCACGCAGTCAGCGCTTAACGAATACCAACATTATTATTATAAGCCCCGAACCGCTGTCAGAAAACCTCCAGGAAAGGAACGGGCGGCAGCCGCGACGAGGAGGAGACGAGAGAAGGCCGGGGCGGGCTCCTCCGTCGCAGTCGTCTCGGTTTCCTCCATCTCTTCTTCCCGCGCAGGGTGAATCTCTCCGACGTCCCTCCCACCGGCCCGGCCCGTGTGCCTCGTCGCCCGTCGCTTCTTCGGTCTGCCCGTCGACGCGGCCTTCGGACGGTATCCTGGAGGCTGCTCTGGAGATGGTAGACGTGACTCCGGCCCTTTACGGAGCCTACAGTCAAGTGGGGAAAAAGAGACACTAAAATAAACTGCAGGCAGAGGGAAGCAAACGAGCGGCTTTAGAGAAGCAGCGTGGTCTGGTTGAAGCAGTTCGGGTCTGGAGACCTGGATTCGGATCCTGGCTCTTCCGCCGGAGCGCAACAGTGACGACGGTAGCCGTTAAGCGCTTGCTGTATGCCAAGCGCCGGGGCGGATACGGGGTCATCGGATTGCCTCACGGAGGGCTCGCGGCCTTAACCTGCGTTTTCCAGATGAGGGTCGCCGAGTTAAGTGGCCCGCCCGAGGTCCCGGAGCAGACGAGCGGCGGGGCCGGGATCAGAACCCGCGTCCTCCGACTCCCAAGCCGGCGCCCCGCTCATCGAGCGCGTACCGAGCGCCTCGGAGAGTACGTTGTAACGGACACATCCCCTGCCCACGCTGAGCTTACGGTCCAGAGGAGGTAACGGTGGTGTTCCTTAAGCGCCTACCTCACGCCGGGCACCGTACCGAGCGCCGGGGCGGATCCGAGCCGATCGGGCCGGACACCGCCCCCGTGCCACGTGGGGCTCCACGGCCTCGATCCCCATTTTCCAGAGGAGGTAACTGAGGCCCAGGGAAGTGAAGTGATTTGCCCAGAGCGGTTGCCCAAGCAGACGAGTGGCGGAGCCAGGATTAGAAACCGGGTCCTTCCGACTCCCAAAGCCTAGACCGGAATGGCGGCGATTTAGACGGGGGACGGGGAGGATTCTGGAAATGCTGTGGAAGAAAAACCAAGATTTGGCGAAGGACAGAATATGCGGGGGGGGGGGGGGTTTGCGTGGCATTTAAGTGTTTACTACGTTCCAGGCATTGTTCTAGGCTCTCGGGTAGGTGAGAGGTAAGCGGGTCGGACGCGGTCCACATCCCACGTGGGGAGGAGGTGGGGTGTCCCGGTCTTCATCCCCCTTTTACAGATTCACTAGTATTTATCACTGTACTAAGCGCTTGGAACGGACAGATGGGCAACAGATAGAGACGGTCCCCGCCCTCTGACGGCCTCACGGTCTAACTGGGGGAGACAGACAGAAACGAGAGTAATAATGATAACGTTGGTATTTGTTAAGCGCTCCTTCTGTGCCGAGCGCCGTTCTAAGCGCCGGGGTGGACACGGGGGAATCGGGTCGTCCCACGCGGGGCTCCCGGTCTTAATCCCCATTTTACAGACGAGGTCACCGAGGCACCGAGAAGTGACTTACCCGACGTCGCACGGCCGGTACGCGGCCGAGCCGGGATTCGAACCCATGAGCTCTGACTCCGAAGCCCGTGCTCTTTCCACCGAGCCACGAGAGGGACGATGAGCCGTTCGGCTCTGGACCGGGTTGAGCTTGAGCCGCCAGCGGGACATTCACCCAGGGGGGCCCCGGGGGCGGGATGTGCGACTGCAGAGGAGAAAGGTTGGGGCTAGCGAGGTGGGCGCATTGGCAAGCGGGGAGGGCTCGCCAAGAGTTTCGACAGATTCAAAAACCTCCCTCCACCCCTGCTTCTCCCCCCTCTAATAATAACGTCGGTATCTGTTAAGCGCTCACTCTGTGCAGAGCACCGTTCTAAGCGCTGGGGGAGAGACGGGGGGAATCGGGTCGTCCCACGGTTAATCCCCATTTTCCAGATGAGGGAACCGAGGCCCAGAGAAGCCAAGCGACTCGCCCGCGGTCACGCGGTTGACAAGCGGCAGAGCCGGGAGTCGAACCCGCGCCCTCGGACTCCGAAGCCCGGGCTCTTTCCACTGAGCCCCGCCGCCTCCCCAGCCGACTGGACTCTAGACCGGAAGCTTGCTGTGGGCAGGGAAGTGGGGGGGGGGGGGTCGACCCACGGTGACATCGGACTCTCCCAAGCGCTTAGCGCAGGGCTCCGCACACGGTAAGGGCTCCGGAGATACGACCGATCCGACGGACCGAATCGGCAGGACGCTGCAATCAACTCCCCCGACTGGACCGCGAGCCCGTCACTGGGCGGGGATCGTCTCTACCTGCTGCCGGACTGTCCATTCCAAGCGCTCAGTACAGCGCTCTGCACACGGTGAGCGCTCGATAAATCCTACCGAACGGACGAACTCCCGTAGTGTAATTATTTGAGCCGGCCACAGAAGGGCAGGAGTTCTCTGCTCAAACCACCAGGAAATTTCCTCGTATGATCTACCCGATTTAAATCCCTCCCCAACTACGCCAGCGTCTGCGGTTAAACTGGAAAGGCGAACCTGAGAAAACCACTAGAAGGGACGACAGTGATCGAAAGGAAAAAGCTTCAGATCTCTCTCTTCCGAGTGACCGCGTACACTGAGCGCTCGAAGGCTCGCGCTGCTCGCGGGGAGAAAACTATTATTAGAGTTAAAGCAAAGGTCTCATCGGCTTGGGTTGCAGAAACTACCTGAATTGCAAACGGCTCTGTTGAAACGAATAGAAAGGTACCGAAAAAGGACATTCTCCCCCTAGGCCGTAAACTCTCTGGGGGCGGGGAACGGGTCCGTTTGTCCTGCCGTGCTCTCCCCAACGCTCAGCACAGTGCTCCGCCCACGGTAAGCACTCAGTGAACGCGGCCGACTGAGCGAACCAAGATGAGAAACGGACATTAGGAGCCCCGGCTCGAAGGACGCCGAAATGAATCCGACTTAGAGCCGCGCGGTTGGCAATGGAGCGGCGTGGCTCAGCGGAAAGAGCCCGGGCTTCGGAGTCAGAGGTCACGGGTTCGACTCCCGGCTCCGCCGCCCGCCCGCTGTGCGACGGTGGGCGGGTCGCTTCGCTTCTCTGGGCCTCGGTGACCTTCATCTGGAAAACGGGGATGAAGACTGTGAGCCTCGCGTGGGACGACCCGATGACCCTGGATCTCCCCCAGCGCTTAGAACGGTGCTCGGCACACAGTAAGCGCTTTACAGATACCGACGTCATCATCACGGTAGAAAAGCTGAGGCGTTCGCACACGCCACATATACCTATACGAGGTCCGCGTTCCACCCTCACAGTCGACGGCTCCGGAGAGCACCCGAGTCGAATGATTCTCTCCCTTATCGGCTTCTGGGGGAGAGTCGGAACCTCCTGACGCCTGCCACGTGTTCCCGGAGAGTCCCGCCGTCGACAGCTGTCAAACCGACCCTTTCACGGGCCCTGAAATTGATTTCCCGAAGATTCCTCGTCTAGGGACGGCGCTGGGCTCTTTACGGCACTGATTTATCCCGTACTTCCACACGTTGAAGGGGAGAATATGTTTTTTATATATCAAGTAAAATATCTAACTTTTTAAGAATGCTGTAAAATATTTCCATATGGACAGCATATCAAAGTGCTTTTCTCGAGCTGGGTTGAAAGGAAATACCCAGTGCGTTGAGCCCCTCGGAATAGACGTCTCCGGTTGCGGTTTTCCAATGCCCGAACGCGCTTCTGCCCAGAACTAATCAAATGCAGCTTGGCACATTCCCCGCCAAGCGAGGGAAGACGAGTACCGGCTAAAGATCAACGCAGGAAGATAAAATTTCACTTGACTCTTTTTGGTCCACTTCCAGCATTATCACTTTTCTTTAATCATTCAAAACGCGGCCTTACCATCTTGATGTATTTTGCATTCCCATTAGGTTGTGGAACGTCCTGACCACTTCTAGGGCTAAGGGCAGAAATCGGTTACTTCTCCATGCCACTTATGTGGCCCAGATTCCCGAAGACAGGAGACAGCGTCCACTCAGCCACCATCCTTGGAGCTCGCTACACATCTGCCTGGGGCAGCCCGGCTGCGAATTGAAAATACTCGTCCGGCACTTACGGTGTGTCAAGCGCCGTTCTAAGCGCTGGGGTAGATACAAGTTAATCAGGTTGGACACTGTCCCCGTCTCATGGGGCTTTGGAGTCAGAGGTCATGGGTTCGAATCCCGGCTCGGCCACTCGTCAGCCGTGTGACTCCGGGCAAGTCACCTAACTTCTCGGTGCCTCAGTGACCTCATCTGTAAAATGGGGATTAAGATTGTGAGCCCCACGTGGGACGACCTGATTCCCCTGCGTCCACCCCAGCGCTTAGAACGGCGCTCGGCACATAGTGAGCGCCTAACAAACACCAACATTATTATTATGGGGGCTCACACGCCGACAGAGGGAGAAAGTTAAAGTCCCCTTAATACTACCTGGCCCAGTGGACCGAGCCTGGGTCCGAGAATGGTAAAACCTGGGTTTTAATCCCAGCTCTGCCACTCGCCTGCGGTGTGACTCTGGGCAAGTCTCAACTTCTCCGCGCCTCTTTCCTCGTGTGTAAAAATGGGGAATATCTCTTCTCCCTCCCTAGTTGAGACCGCGAAGCCCTTGTACGACGGGGACCGGGTCCGACTTGAATCTCCCCCGGTATTCAGTTCAATGTTTGGCACACTGGGTGTTGAACAAATCCAACCATCATTTTTAAAAGGGAGGCCAGGAGGAGGTTTGCTTCCTTTCCTCCCTTCCCGCTCCACTTGGGTTCAGGAAACTGCTTGGGGGGAAGAGCAAGGAGAGGGAGGCACAGTGGAGAAGAAGAGCTAGAAGTGCTGCAGGCAAGAGAATAGAATGACATCAATCAACGGTATCTGTTACTCAGTCGTATTTAATTGAATGCTTACGGTGCGCAGGACACTGTAGTAAGCGCTTGGGAGAGTACAAGTAAGACTTTGAGGACATCCTGTCCCCACAAGCTTAGACAATAGCTCAGTACAGCGTCCTGGGCGCAGTAAGCGCTCAATACAATCGATTGAGAACTCTAAGCTCTCACCGGGCGCACGTCACCGTACCGAGGGCTTGGTACGAGAGAGCAGACACGATTCCCGTCCTCGGGGAGTGGACGATCTTGGAAAGGTCCAAGCCAAAGTGTCAGAAGTTGATTCACCTGTGGCATGGGAAAGAGTCTACCGATCAAGTGATCGACATGTTGATCCAACACAACAGCGGAGACTTACGTTTCCACTGCACGTAAGGCGGCATTGGTAAGCCACTGGCAATTTTTTTTAACCAAGAAAACTATGAATCGGAAACACCCCGACACTTAAAGTACTCAGTTCAGTGGTAAGCGCTCAAATACAGCTGATCGATGCAGTTTATTCCTTTTCTCCAGACATCAACTCTATTACCTTGATTTGAAGCGCGGGGATTCTGGAGATGCCAGGGGGGCAGCATGTGCGACCTCGGTCAAGTCACCACCTCTCCCATCACTTAAACGTAAATCTTTTCATCTGTAAGGTGGGGGTAAGGCACCCTGTGGAGCCGGTGTCGGCAAGCGCCGTGTCAATATATCTTTTATACCCACCCCCCCGGTCAGCACTGAAATTACCCCTCTTTTTAGGAGATAGCCTGCCCGAATTTGCCTCCTTTCTAGCCAACCGCCTTCAAATCAGTAACGACACATCTAACCCTTGCCGGTCATTCAGGTAAGTCGAGGTCTGAACAGACTTCAGTGGGTTTCCTTTATCTTAATCTTTTATCTTTATCTTAATTCAGTGGGATTCGTTTATCCGCTTGGATTTAGGGACCCTGGATGTCCACAAGAACGTATCCTCTCCATAGGCAAATCTAGCATTATCGCAAGGGAAAACGCTCCAAGTTCCTCAGGCATTATTTTCTCCTCTTTCAGAATCCTCATCCTCAATTTATCCTTTAGGTCTACTAACTTTTCGGCACCCCACCCTCACTTACAGCATTGGAAAATGCAAACGATATACTAACATTACCAAGGCAAGCTATTTTAAACTCCACAGGGTTATGCTAATAAACCCAAGTTAAATATTCCACTGCTAGCGCTTAAGAATTTTAGACCTTTGTACAGAGCGTCTCTCAAGTCCGAATAATCTAGGGCTCTGCCAAGGAGGTGGTGTTCGTTTTGGGTGCCAACGTCACGGGACACATAGGTGGGTGGCCCTACTGAGCATGAGGTTCCTAGTCAGATTAATGAAATCAGGCTTGTGAGATCACATGGAAGCCTTTCGATGGACGCTGAACAAGAAATTTGGGCTAGATAGACCTTAACTTTCATCTCTTTTCGGTAACATTGTAAAACTCACACACGAGTTTTGCCTCACTTCCGACGCAAAACCCAGATTAGTCCCAGAACGTACCTGGCCATGTCCGAGTTGGCGGGACTCTAAACCGTATCCTCTTTCTGAACACCAGCGGGTGACTAGTTATCCAAGTTGTTTACGGAGCACTTCCTATGTGCAGAGCACTGCGCTATGCTGAAAGAGTGGAGTGGAAAAGGAAACTGCCTTTCTATATTATGGCTTTATTGGGAAAGCAGAGTGATCAGTTAATCTTACGGGGCTGATGAGTTTGCTTTGGCACTTACGATTCCACACAAGAATCGAAGCTTCCTGTGTCAAAACCAAACCTAAAGCTGCATGAAGCGTGCCTCGGTGGAAAGAGCGCAGGCTCGGGAGTCGGAGGTCATGGGTTCGAATCCCGGCTCTGCCGCTTGGCAGCTGTGTGACTGTGGGCAGGTCACTTCACTTCTCTGGGCCTCAGTGACCTCATCTGGAAAATGAGGATTAAGACTGTGAGCCTCACGTGGGACAACCTCATTACCCTTTATCTCCCCCAGCGCTTAGAACAGTGCTCTGCACGTAGTAAGCGCTTAACAAACACCAACGTTATTATTATGATGAATAAGCGATCTGGCTCACACCATTAACAGCTCCCAGAAAATCTGCCTCCTTGATCAGCTAGCCGGGATTTGCTACCGGTATTTCGTTCCGAATCTGCCCAAAAGGAGTGAATGAACGGATTAGTCCCGCAGATAGGATGTTTTGGTTCGACGTGTAGATTTAGATGGAGAGGTCAGTGCCAAAACTGTCGACACTTGAGAATTTTAGCTTATTTCACACAAGCCTCGGGCATTTTACGCGACCATTAGAAAATCAGGGAGGCGAATTCAAAAGCACTCGGGTGCCGGAGGGACTAACGTGCCGTATTTTCCGCGCTACTTTGTACAAATCAAGTTCCGGGTGCTTGTGTGCTTAGCTGTTATCCTCAATTTATGTAGCGGCCTACACAAGGCAACAACAGACACCTCTAGAAGTAACACAAACATTTCAATTGCTCCACGGATTTTCCTGGCAGCAAAGAACTGAACACTGATACTCCAAGTCTTTTCGCTACATAGATCTAAATAGGAATCCAAAGGCATGGGTTGACTGGGACAGTTTAAAAGGACGAGAAAACTTTGCCAAACGGGTTTTTAACGTGCCCCTGCGAGGTAGACATTATTCCCAAAGGACAACAGGCTGAGATACTCCAGGTATTTTCACAATCCCTAGATCTGAGATCTGCTTATGCTCTACACCTGCACCAAAGGATCAAAGACCGGGAACCCTTATTCTGTGCGCCCACTAGACAAACCCAAGGCAGACCTATTAAGAAACCCTCAAGAACAATGTTTTTATGTTTCATTTATTCAGAAAAAAACATGACCTCTTTTATTTGGCTTTTTGACTTTGCGCTTGTGCCTTCAACACCTTCACGACAATTTTCTGCTCCTCGATAAGGAAAGCACGCTTGATTCTGGAGAGAGAAAAACATTCCATGAACACTCTCAAAACACAGACCCGCTGGCCACCGACCTAAACAAGGCAACGCATCCCGATCCAACGGGTTCTAACCTCTTGAGCCCCGCCTAATTTCTATCCTGCAGCTGACACGGTGGGCCAGCTCCCCCGTTCCACTGGTCAGCGGTATTTATCGAGCACTAGCGCTGCCCCGAATGCTTGGGAAAGTACGAGAGATGACTCACTGTTAAGCCTCAGTTTTGCCGAGGCTAATGCCAAATGCCTCTCCGCTCACTCCCCAGTTTCGTCCACTGGATCGTCTTCCGTTTCGTATGTTTTAACACTGGGGTTCTCGCAAGGCTTTTCTAGAGAAGCAGCATGGCCCACTGGAAAGAGCACGGGCCTGGGCTCTAATCTTGGCTCCGCCAGGGACCTGCTGCATGACCTCGGGTAAAGTCCCAACTTCTCTGGCCCTCAGTTACCCAATCTGTAACGTGGAGATTCAATACCCCTTCTCCCTCCTACCTAGACCGTGAGCCCCACGTGGGACCCGCCCCAGTGCTTAAACATCACAATTATTATTTTCTGGGCCCCCTACTTCCATCTGATCACATACTAGAACGATTATTAAGTGCCCACTGAGCACCAAACACGATACTAAGCACGGAGGTACAGGCTAATCCCGATGGCCTCCTCCTCCTACCTCTAAGCGTACGTCCGTTTATCCGCCTCATCTCTTGCTCGCCACTATGAAGTCTCCACTTTAATCTCCTACCTGCCTCACCAAAGCCCGCTGCAATGTTGTTGTTGACTGGTGATTTTTCCATCTCTCGCACCCATTCGATTCTCCGCCCCGGTTCGAGCTACGGGGACTAAACCAGCCGCCTCAGCTGGACGTCCTGACTCCGGCCTTCTTCGGGCGTCACAGAGCATACGGCCCTCCTCACGACACAGACCCAACCTCAACCGGCCTTCCATTTCCCTCTACAGCAGCGAACGCTCAGCTTGAGGGTCTCCACCGACTCTCCTCGATTTACGCACCTCTACGCAGATGACATCTCCTCCCCCGACCTCCCTCCCTCTCTCCCGACTCGTTTCTCCTCCTGCCTTCAGGACGTCTCCGCCCGGATGTCCGGCTGCCTCCGGAAACTCAACGTGTTCAAGACTGAGCTCCCCATCTTCCCTCCCAAACCCCGTCCTCTCCCTGACTCCCCCGTCACTGTGGACGGCACGACCGTTTTCCCCATCTCACAGGCCCGCAAGCTCGGTGTCGTCCTCGGCTCCGCTCTCTCGTTCACCCCACGCGTCCAATCCGTCACCGCTCACCGTCTCTGCCGCTCACCACCTCACGGTCCCCCGTCGGGACCTGTCCCACCGTCGACCCCTGGGCCACGTCCTCCCGCTGTCCTGGAACGCCCTCCTTCCTCACCTCCGCCAAACTCTCGTCCCCCCCTTTAAAGTCCTACCGAGAGCTCACCTCCTCCAGGAGGCCTTCCCAGACTGAGCCCCCCCTTTCCTCTGCTCCTCCTCCCCTCCGCACGGCACGTGCGCGTATCTGTACGTATTTATTATTCTATTCATTTTATCAATGTGTACAGATCTATAATCCCTCTTTATTTTGATGCTATTGATGCCCGTCTACTTGTTCCGTTGCCCGTCTCCCCCATTCTAGACCGTGAGCCCGTTCCCGGGTAGGGATCATCTCTATCTGTTGCCGAATTGTTCTCTCCAAGCGCTCAGTACAGTGCTCCGCACACAGTAACTGCCCAATAAATACGACTGAATGAACACCAGCTTTTTTTTGTCACTCAACTCTTGTTTCTGACAGACCACAGCTTTCCCTTCGCCCAAGTCCTCCCCTAAAATCATCTTACAGTGAGTCCTTCCCGATCCGCTCCGTACCCCGATTCACACCTACCCAAAAGCTACATCTAGCGTAAGCTCGGAACGGACCCGTGGTAAATCACCACCACTTCTACTAAGCTGGTATTAACGATTAGAAAAGCCTGGAACATTCTTGAACTTATCAAAATACTAGACAATCTGATTTTTAAACTTCAGACTAAAGCTGACTTCAGCGGATGGCCAAGATAATCATCACCTGTCGCGGACGCATTTGGCGCACATGGAACCACCGTAAGCCCGGCTGACGTGCTTCTTCGTTTTAGACAGCCTCATGAGAACTTTCGGCCTCACGGCACGGACCTGTGGAAAAAGGAAAGAAGAGATTGGGGGAGGGGGCTCGGCGTCGAAGGAAGATTTCCGAGGTCAGAAATCGGACGGCTGCACGACGGAGAATTTTAAGTTCGGCAAGTCCTGCCAATACGCGTCTTCATCGTGCAGCTCGGCTAGGAGCCCGTTGCGGAATTGGGAAACGCGCTTCGGACGACACAAGAGAACCTAATTCCTGTTTCGTAGAGGAGAACTGCCCCATAACGGAAGGATCCAGAGAAATCTGACCGGCAACCGACCCGAGGCCAAAAGTTGTGTGTAGCTCGACGACACGGCACTCTGACATCTGCCTCTCAATGAGCCCCCGCTAAATATTCCAACTTGAACCAACGGGGGTCACGGAAGGAAAAATGCTTGAGGATAAAAAGGCGAAACGAACCGAAGTCGCCAACGGAGCCTTAACAAAAATCTGGAAGCCAGGGCATCACTTACACCACGCAGTCTTCCCGGGCACACCCCACATGCGGATTTCGGGGCTTTCCCAACTTTCTTCGTGTACAGGTAAACGATCCTGTTACCTGGGGTTCGGGACCTGGGTGTATCAGGGGGAGAGAGTTAGCTCAGAAACCCAAACAGTGCAATGGATCGAACATTCGGCGAAGAAAGCAATACTTACAGCCTGGTCTTGTTCGAGGCTGTGTTGTAGGACAACCTACGGCGGTACGTCAGACGCTGGACCATTTTTTAAAGTCTAAATGAGGAGAGTCGGCATTAATAGCGGCTTTTCCCCCTCCCCGCTTTAACCGGTTTCCCAGTAGCACGGAGATCGTTTCCAATATCATTCTACATCTCAGACCACCATCGACGGCATCTATTGAGTGCTTACTGTGTGCAGAGCACTGTCCTCATCGCTTGGCGAGTACAGTCCAACAGCCAAGCCTCTGGGAGCCTCAGTTTCCCCTTCCGTAAGCGGGCACGTGCCGTACGTGGGGCCATCAATGAGGATCTTACCCTCAGCTCGTCAGTCGGTGAACCCCTCCCCTACGATTCCACTGTATCGTACTCTTCAGTCATTCATTCGTATTTATCGAGCGCTTACTGTGTGCAGAGCGCCGTACTAAGCGCTCGGAACGTACAATTCGGCCACGCGATTCTTCTCAACGCTTAGTCCAGTGCTCTACCCAGAGAGAGCGCACGACGCCACCGACCGCCCCATACCGCTGCTCAACTCCTCTCCCCGATTCCGGCGCCACTGACCCACCCTACGCCAGACGCTCATAAGCTCCGAGCTCGGGACAGCGCCTCGCACACGGCAGGCACCCGGCCAACACGATCCAACGAGTGAACTCTGTGGAGTGCGGCCTGGCACAGAGTTCGGAACGGCGCCCGCCAGACAGTAAGCGCTCGACCCACACCGCAACCATCGCCACTCCCGGCGTGAGGGCGGCAAATGACTTCCCTCTGTTCTCCGTGTGAGTCGGAGTCGAGGTCTGACCCGATCATCCGGTATCTATCCCACCGCGTGGCAACTTAAAAGACGCCTTAATTATCATTCTCCGTCGCTAAGCCCTCTCCCGGCTTGCCCCACCCAACTTGGGGGTGAGGAAACCAACGTAAACTGGGCTTGTATCCACCCCAGCGCTCGGTAATCATGTTGGTATTTGTTAAGCGCTTACTAGGTGCAGAGCACCGTTCTAAGCGCTGGGGGAGACCCAGGGGAATCGGGTGGTCCCACGTGGGGCTCACTGTCTTAATCCCCATTTCACAGATGAGGGAACTGAGGCACAGAGAAGCGAAGTGACTCGCCCACAGTCACACAGCTGACAAGTGGCAGAGCCGGGAGTCGAACCCACGACCTCCGACTCAGTACGTGGCACATGGTGAGCGCTTAAATATCACAGTTATTACCCGGGACGGGGGCTACGTCCAACTCGATTTGCTCGTATTATTATTAATCGTATTTACTGGGGGCTCACTGCGTGCACGGCACTGTACTAAGCACTTGGGAGAGTACGATATAACATCAAACACATTCCCTGCCCGCAACGAGCTCGCAGTCTCGAATCCATCCCCGCGCTTAGTACAGCGTCTGGCACGTAGCGAACGCTTAACAAGTACAACGATTTTTATTCCTTGGGACAGGGACGGTGTCCAATTCCATTTGCTCGGACCCACGCCGGTGCTTAGTACAGGGCTTGACACACGGTAAGCGCTTAACCCCGACATCGTTATTATTATTATTCCTTGGGACAGGGTCCAACTCCATTTGCTCACAATAATAACGTCGGTATTTGTTAAGCGCTTACTATGTGCCGAGCACCGTTCTAAGCGCTGGGGTAGACGCGGGGGAATCAGGTTGTCCCAGGTGGGGCTCACAGTCTTAATCCCCATTTTACAGGTGAGGTCACTGAGGCACAGAGAAGTGAAGTGACCTGCCCAAAGTCACACAGCTGGCAAGCGGCGGAGCCGGGATTCGAACCCAGGATCTCTGACTCCGAAGCCCGGGCTCTTTCCACGGAGACGCGCTGCTTCTCACACCCACCCCGGCGCTCGGTATAGGGCCTGACATAGCACAGCGTGGCTCGGCGGAGAGGACGGGCTTAGGAGTCGGAGGTCGTGAGTTCTAATCCCGGCCCCGCCACTTGTCAGCGGTGTGACTCTGGGCAGGTTACTGAACTTCTCTGTGCCTCAGTGACCTCATCTGCAAAATGGGGATTAAAGACTGCGAGCCCCGGGTGGGACAACCTGATAACCTTGTATCTCCCCCCGGCGCTTGGAACAGTGCTTGGCACGGAGTAAGTGCTTAACAAATACCATCGTTAGGATTGTTATTACTCCTTGGGGCGGGGATGGGGTCCAACTCCGTCTGCTCGTAGCCACCGCGGCGCTCAGCGCAGGGCCTGACACACAGTAAGCGCCGAAGCCCACCCTTAATATTACTCCTTGGGACGGGGTCCAACTCCATCAGCTCGTTCCCACCCTAGCGCTTAGCACAGGGCCTGGCACATAGTAAGCGCCGAACCCCACCGTTAATAATCATTCCTCGGGACGGGGTCCCACTCCACATTCAGTCTTAGCCACCGCGGCGCTTAGCACAGGGCCTGACACGTAGTAAGCGCTGAACCCCCCCGTTATCATCATTCCTTGGGACGGGGATGGGGTCCAACTCCATCAGCTCGTTCCCATCCCGGTGCTTAGCACAGGGCCTGGCACACAGTAAGCACCGAACCCCACCACTATAATCATTCCTTGGGACAAGGTCCAACTCCATCTGCGGGCGCTCAGCACAGGGCCTGGCACGCGCAGTAAGCGCCGAAGCAGCGTGGCTCAGTGGAGAGAGCACGGGCTTTGGAGTCAGAGGTCATGAGTTCGAATCCCAGCTCTGCCACTTGTCAGCTGTGTGACTGTGGGCAAGTCACTTCACTTCTCTGGGCCTCGGTTCCCTCATCTGTAAAATGGGGATTAAGACTGGGAGCCCCATGTGGGACAACCTGATTCCCCCGTGTCTCCGCCAGTGCTTAGAACAGTGCTCTGCACATGGTAAGCGCTTAAAAAATACCAACGTTATTATTATTATTACCATTATCATCATTGCTTGGGACAGGGCTCAACTCCATCTGCTTGTACCCACCCCGGCGCTCGGCACAGGGCCAGGCACATAGTAAGCGCCGAACCCCACCATTCTCATCCTTCCTCGAGACAGGGTTCAACTCCATCTGCTCGTAGCCACCCCGGCGCCTAGCACAGGGTCTGACACATAATATGCGCTTACCACCACCGTTATCATCACTCCAAGGGGCAGGGTCCAACTCCACTTAGTGGTACCCACCTCGGCGCTTAGCACAGGGCCTGGCACATAGTAAGCGCCGAACCCCACCACTATCATCATGCCTTGGGACACGGTCCAATTCCAATTGGGGGCGCTTAGCACAGGGCCTGGCACATAGTAAGCGCCGAACCCCACCATTAATATCATTCCTTGGAACAGGGTCCAACTCCATTTGGGGGCGCTTAGCACAGGTCCTGACACGTAGTAAGCGCCGAACCCCACCATTATTATCATTCTTTGGGACAGGGTCCAACTCCATTTGGGGGCGCTTAGCACAGGACCTGACACGTAGTAAGCGCCCAACCCCCCCATTATCATTCCATGGGACGGGGTCCAACTCCATCTGCTCGCAGCCAGCCCGAGCGTTTAGCACAGGGCCTGGCCCATAGTAAGCGCTTAACAAGGCCCATCACGATGATGATGATGATGATTATTATTAATTGTAAGTCCGGTCCCAGCGAAGCCTCGGCCCCCCCCGCCGCCCTCCCCGGCTGGGCCCCGGGGGCTCCGGCCGCTGAAATCGCCCCTCGGCCGGGAAGCCCTCCCGGCCGGGCCCCCTCGGCCCCCTCGGCCCCGCCCGGCCGCGCCGCCCTCAACCCGGATGGCGGCGGATTGTCCCGGCGGGGCCCCGGCCCGCCATACCTGCCACCGCCGACGCCGGAAGAGAGAGAGGGAGGAAGGCGCGCGGCGAGGGTCAAAGTTCAAGGAGGGACTGCGCGAGACCGGAAGTTGGGGGGCTCAGCCGGCTCCCGATTGGCGGGTGGCCGTGGGCGCCGCCATGTTGTACGGCACTCGACGTGAGGGCCGCCCACCGCGGCGGCCGGCGCGAGACTGGCACTATTCATTCATTCATCCATTCATCCATTCATCCATTCATTCATCCATCCATCCATCCATCCATCCATCCATCCATCCATCCATCCATCCATCCATCCATCCATCTATATTTATTGAGTGCTTACTTACTGTGTGCAGAGCACTGTAGCGAGTGATTGGAAAGTACAATTCGGAAGTGATTGGGCCTGGTTTTCTACACACCACCCAGGGAGTTCTAAGTCTCTAGGAGATGCTAAATTCATTCATTCATTCATTCATTCATTCATTCATATTTATTGAGTGCTTACTTACTGTGTGCAGAGCACTGTAGCGACCGATTGGAAAGTACAGTTCGGAAGTGATTGGGCCTGGTTTTCTACACACCACCTAGGGAGCTCTAAGTCTCTAGGAGATGCTAAATTAATTAATTAATTAATTAATTCATTCATTCATTATTTATTTATTGAGTGCTTACTTTCTGTGTGCAGAGCACTGTAGCGAGAGATTGGAAAGTACAATTCGGAAGTGACTGGGCCTGGTGTTCTACACACCACCCGGGGAGCTCTAAGTCTCTAGGAGATGCTAAATTCATTCATTCATCCACTCAGTGGTATTTATTGAGCACTTACTGTGTGCAGAGCACTATACTGAGCGCTTGGAAAGTACAATTCAGAACCGGCTGGGCCTGGTTTTCTATGCCCCGCCCAGGGAGCTCTAAGTCTCTAGGAGATGCTAAATTCATTCATTCATTCATTCATCCAGTGGTATTTATTGAGCACTTACTGTGTGCAGAGCACTGTACTGAGCGCTTGGAAGGTACGAATCGGAGCCGACTGGGCCTTTTCTACGCACAGCCCGGGGAACTCTAAGTCTCTAGGAGGTGCTAAATTCATTCTTTCATTCGGTCGTATTTACTGAGCACTTACGGTGTGCACAGCACTATACTAAGCATTTAGAAAGTACAATTCGGCGACAGATAGAGACGATCCCTGCCCAACTACGGGCTCATAGTCTAGAAGGGGGAGACAGACGGCAAAACAAAACGAGTAGACGGGCATCGATAACATCAAAATAGATAAATAGAATTATAGATATATACACATCGTTAATAAAATAGAGTAATAAATATGTGCAAATACACGCAAGTATACAAATAACTTGATGATTGAAAAAGAATAAAAAGAAAGGGAAAATCAAATAGGACACGATAATTATGGTGTAAAGGCTAAAAGGCCATAAAGGTTAAAGGCTTTTTTTATGCCAGGCACTGTGGGAACAATAATAATAATAATAACAATAATAATGGTATTTGTTAAATGCTTACTGTGGGCCAGGCACTGTTCTAAGCGCTGGGGGAGGTACAAGATGAGTGGGTTGGACACAGTGACTGTCCCACACAGGGCTCACAGTCCTAATCAATAATAACAATGGTATTTGTTAAGCGCTTACTCTGTGCTAGACACTGTTCTAAACACTGGAGTAGATACAAGGCATCGGGTTGGATACAGCCCCCGTCCCCATTTTACAGATGAGGGAACTGAGGGCCAGAGAAGGGATGTGACTTGCCCAAGGTCACACAGCAGACGGGTTGCAGAGCTGGGATTAGAACCCAGGACCTCTGACTCCCAGGCCTGTGCTCTATCCACTAGGCCACCCTGCTTCTCTATAGATGTAGATTAATCAGTTTGGACATAATACCTATGCTACAGGGGGTTCACCATCTAATGGGAGAACAGGTATTTAATTGCCATTTTACAGGTGAAGAAACTGAGTCACAGAAGTTGAGTGACTTATCCGAGGTCACTAAGCAGACAAGGGGCAGAGCCCAAGAATAGAACTTCAGGTTTCCCGACTCCCATTCTTGTGCTCTCATCATTAGGCCACAGATCCCCCAAGGAACTTAATAATCATGTTGGTATTTGTTAAGCGCTTACTATGTGCAGAGCACTGTTCTAAGCACTGGGGGAGATACAGGGTCATCAGGTTGTCCCACGTGAGGCTCACAATCTTCATCCCCATTTTACAGATGAGGTAACTGAGGCACAGCAAAGTGAAGTGACTTGCCCACAGTCACACAGCTGCCAAGTGGCAGAGTCGGGGTTCTAACCCACGCGTTCTGACTCCCAAGCCCGGGCTCTTTTCCACTGAGCCACGCTGCTTCCCTAGTACCGACAACAATAATAATAAATGATAATAATGATATTTGTTAAGCGCTTACTATGTGCCAAGCACTGTTCTAAACACTGGAGTAGATACAAGGTCATCAGGTTATCCCACACGCGGTTCACAGTCTTAATCTGAATTGTACAGAGGAGGTAACTGAGGCACAGCGAAGTTAAGTGCTCAATAAATACCACTGTTTGATTGATACAATAGAGTTGGTAGACATAATAATAATGATGGTGTTTTTTAAGCGCTTACTACGTGCCACTGTTCTAAGCGCTGGGCATGATCCCTATCCTTTCGGTCTAGGAGGGGAAATGGGAGAGACAGACATTAAACTAAATTAAGGAAAGGGAGGCAGCCGAGTATAAGGATCAAAATAATAATGATTACGATGGCTTTAGTTAAGCGCTTACTATGTGCCAAGCACTGTTCTAAGGCTGGGGTAGATACGAGGTAATCAAGTTCTCCCACATGGGCTCACAGTCTCCATCCCCATTTTACAGATGAGGTAACTGAGGTACAGAGAAGTGAAGTGGCTCATCCAAGGCCACACAGCAAACAAGTGGCGGAGCCGGGATTAGAACCCACATCCTCTGACTCCCAAGGCTGCGCTCTTTCCACTAAGCCCCGCTGTTTCTCATTTACAAAAAAGTGCCGCGACGTTAGAAATAGGATCAGTATCGAAGTGCTTAAGGGCTATGGACTATAAACTCTAGACTGTGAGCCTGGAGGCAGGAAATGTGTCACCAACTCTGTTGCACTGTACTCTCCTAAGCGCTTCGAACATTCATTCATTCAATCGTATTTATTGAGCGCTTACTGTGTGCAGAGGACTGTACTGAGCGCTTGGAATGTACTCGTCTCCTCCAAGAGGCCTTCCCAGACTGAGCTCCCCCCTTCTTCCCTCTGCTCCCTCTCCCCCCCTTCACCTCTCCGCAGCTAAACCCTCTTCTCCCCCCTTTCCCTCTCCTCCTCCCCCTCTCCCGTCCCACCCCCTCGGCACCGTACTAGTCCGCTCGACTGTATAGATCTTCATCACCTTATTTATTTTGTTTAATGAGATGTACATTACCCTGATTCTATTTATTTACCATTGTTTTTATGAGATGTTCTTCCCCTCGACTCTATCTATCGCCATCGTTCTTATCTGTCCGTCTCCCCCGATTAGACCGTCAGCCCGTCGAAGGGCAGGGACCCTCTCTTTCTGTTACCGATTTGTCCATTCCAAGCGCTTAGTACAGTGCTCTGCACATAGTAAGTAATAAATACTATTGAATGAATGAATGAACAATTCGGGAACAGATAGAGACGATCCCTGCCCACCGTCTAAAATCCCAGCTCTGCCCCTTGTCTGCTGTGTGACTGTGGGCAAGTCACTTCACTTCTCTGTGCCTCAGTTACCTCATCTGGAAAATGGGGATTAACTGTGAGTCTCACGTGGGACAACCGGATTACCCTGTATCTACCCCAGCGCTTAGAACAGTGCTCAGCACACAGTAAGCACTTAAATACCGACATTATCATTATTATTATTAAGATAAGCAGAACCAAGTGCCAAACCACATGGTGTCATGAAATTGGTAGTAATATTACAGGCTCACCACACAATATAATGAACTCCTGCTACAGCACACTATACTAAGCACTTGGGGAATATAGTAATAATTGTGGTATTTGTTGGGCACTTAAGATGTAGCTACCTTGATTCTATTTACTGCTATTGTTTTTGTCTGTCTGTCTCCCCCGATTAGACTGTAAGCCCGTCACAGGGCAGGGACTGTCTATCTGTTACCGATTTGTCCATTCCAAGCGCTTAGTACAGTGCTCTGCACATAGTAAGCGCTCAATAAATACTATTGAATGAATGAATGAAAGGAAAGATAGGTTGGACATAATTCATGTCCACATGGGGCTCACAGTCTTAAATCCCCATCTTACAGATGAGGTAACTGAGGTACAAAGTGAGAAAGAAAAGAGAAGTGTTTAAGGAACTCTCTTCTCTTGTTTCCTCCCTTCTCCCCTTCCCCTTTCCCCTCTCGCCAATCAATCAATCAATCAATCATATTTACTGAGTGCTCACTGTGTTGAGAACACCGTACTTAGTGCTGAGGAGAGTACAGTATAACAGAGCCGGCAGACACTGTATCATAAAGTCCACGGCCTAGTGGCAAGAACACGGGCTTGGGAATCAGAGGTCGTGGGTTCTAATCCCAGTTTCACCACTTGTCGGCTGTGTGATCTTGAGGAAGTCACTTCACTTCTCTGGGCCTCAGTTACCCCATCTGAAAAATGGGGATTAAGACCGCGAGCCCCTCGTGGGACAACCTGCCTACCTTGTATCTACCCCAGCGCTTAGGACAGTGCTTGGCACATAGTAAGTAATAATACTGTTGGTATTTGTTAAGCGCTTACTAGGTGCAGAGCACTGTGCTAAGCGCTGGGGGAGATACAGGATAATCAGGTTGTCCCACGTGAGGCTCACGGTTAATCTCCATTTTCCAGATGAGGTAACTGAGGCACAGAGAAGTGAAGTGACTCGCCCACAGTCACCCAGCTGACAAGCGGCAGAGCCGGGAGTCGAACCCACGCCCTCTGACTCCGAAGCCCGTGCTCTTTCCACTGAGCCACGCTGCTTCCCTTAAGCCTAACAGTTAGCTGGAAATAACTTCAGACTCTGAGGGAATTCTACTCCCTTTAGAATATTTAAAAATAAAACTGCCATTGGCCATTTACATTTAAGAGGCTCTAGGAAGGAGAAGACAATCTTTTCTGCAATACCAAATAGTGACTATTTGTGCTGATCCTAAAAAGCGGGGGAAAAAAAGCTTTCTTGTTGCCTTGATTGTTTCTATCTAAAAAGAAAACCTGTTACCAGGGAGAGTTTTGCTAAGGATGGGAACACCGTCAGTAAGACTTTAATGAAATGAATAATAAAGTGGGGCATTTTGGGGCCACCGAGGAAGACAACCATCTTGCAGTTCTTCCGATTCTTCCTTTATTGCCTCTGTCAGAAGCAGACTATTAGGGCCTAATGGACTGACCTAGAATGAAATTGCTTACGTTTTTGGGAGTCGTCATCCTCGCTCACTCTCCTACTCTCGGAGGAGAATCCGGTTTTTCAGACAAGGGGGACATTCAGTGTACTGCGGCCGAATGGGCGTAATACGTGAGCAAAACCACTTAGGGGATTAGACCTCGATGTTAATGCAACGTTGGCTCAAATAAATGCAGCTCACACACCCCCATACCGCTATAACTCCTTCCTTCACCGGCCAGCTTTCCCAGCAGATGGAATTCTTATAGAATTTAATTCCCCGTGTTCCGGTTGCAGTTACACACTTAGGGGTGGGAAGGGACCCTGGTAATGCACCGCTCCTTTTTTTTTTCCATACATTCATACGCAAATGGACACAGTTCACCCTCAATACCATCCTCATCGGACCTGAAAGACCGTGATCTTCCCAGCCGCCCACCCATCTACTCCGGATGGTTGCAAGGAAGAGACAGGTAAATATGCTGGGCCAGCCTGGATTCAGTTTGGGAAGATTGTCCGGGCTGCAAATGACGGCCTGACAGTCTACTTGCTGCCTGGTGGCTCTTTGGGCTGATCTCTGTAATTTTATTTATTCATATTGATATCTGTCTCCCCCACTCTAGACCGTAAACTCGTGGGCAGAGAATGTGACTGTTTATTGTTTTATTGTACTCTCCCAAGCGCTTAATACAGTGCTCTGCACACAGTAAGCACTCAAAAAATATGACTGAATGAACGCCATTTGAGATCCGGCTGGGGAGGTCGAGGTCAAAGCCGCAAGCTTCTTCCAGAGAGGGAGCAGACGCCGGAGGTGGGAACTGGATGAGAAGCAGCGGGGTCTAGTGGTTAGAGCCTAGACCTGGGAGTCAGGAGGACCTGGGTTCTTGTCTCGGATCTGTCACCTGTCTGCTGCTGGGTGACCTTGGGCAAGTCCCTTCACTGCTCTGTGCCTCATTTACCTCCTCCGCCAAGTGGAAATTACAATCGTGAGGCTCATGTGTCCAACTTGATTATCTTTTCATCTACCTTAAAACTTTACAGACATAATTACCAGAATGACTTAATGACAGAAGATGGGATGTCTGAAGAGGGCGTGTCCACGGAGTCTCTATGGGTCAGAAACGACTCGACGGCAAGTGAGGAAGATGAAGACCCCAGCTCTTAGCACAGTGTCTGGCACATAGTAAGCATTTAGCAGATACCATAAAAAATGAGTTGGCTGCTGGCAACGACTGGGGAGAGAGAAAGCAGGAGGTTCTGGGTTCAAAGGGGCAGTGGAAAGCACAGTTAGCAGCCATAACTCTACCTGCTCCCCTTTATTTTTGGGAGCTAATCCACAGGATATTGGGGTGGAAAGCAGGATTAAGACCCTCACACCCTGAGAACCCCAAAGGAGGAAGATTGGCCCAAATGAGGAAAGTTCAGGATGGAAGGGAGAGGGTGTTGACCAAAGAGGCATATGCTGTCCATCAACTCACCAACAGACCCCATCATGCCTCGGGGAAAGGCGTAACGGTTGACTGCTCATTTTAATCTTCATCCCCTTTTTCATTTCCTGAAGCGAAAGCATTCCTTTCCCCTTGTGGCGGGACCAGTATATTCATTCGAAAGCGTGTATCGAGTCCTCACTGTGTGCAGAACGCTATACTAAGCGCTTGGGAGAGTACATTACAACAAGAAACAGACACATTCCCTGCCTACAACGAGCTTACATTCTCTCCACATCTCCTGCTTCTCTTCCCCCTGGTGTGACAGAAGAGAAACCCCTCATTTCCTTAAGGGTATTTTCAGCCCAGAAGAGAACTGAGGAACCTTCTCAGGCTAATCTTTGTAAAAACCCGCTGAAGGAGAAAAATCCCAAAGAAAGTTAGAGGAGTCGGTGCTTCAGAGCTTCGATTCTCGCATCCACCCCTTCGGTCGACATCGTCGAAATCGAAGTAGCTCTTCCGGGGTGGATCCAACGAAAGGGCGATCTGGGAGAGCGTGATTCATTTCCATTTCAGCGAGGCTTGTTCAACAGCCAAACTATTTTGTAGCAGAGGTAGAGCAATTTCCCCAAATGCCTCCCTCACCCACCAAGTTCCTAACATCGTGTTGGGATGGAAACTTTTCCTGTCGAAAATGTCATGGCCCCCGTAAGAAAGGGAATTAAAATCCCGTGATTTTAATTTACATCTCGCCACAAGATAAGTAAAGTTATCATTGAAATTCTAATTAAACGGGATGATTGACTAAGGTAGGACATCAAAGAAGAGAAGCGAACGTGATAAGTCGGAGTCTTATTAATTAGTCTGCGTGGAAGAGATTCCAGGGGACATCAAGCGGAGGCAGGCTGCGAGGAGAAAAAAAGGCGGACGAGAAAACGTTGGTTTCTTTGAAGTGAGGAGCCGAGATAGTGACGGAGGTAATTGTGTCTGACTGGATCCTATAATGAAGGACCGTAAATCAGACCGAGGATTCGGAGGGACGATTCGGGGAACGAATGTGGCTGTGCCCGCCCGCTGTGAAGAAACAGAATGCAGAACTCACTAATTGACCCGGTCTCTCTCCCAGGAGTTTTCTGTTATTATTTATTAATTTTTAATTTCTAAATTATTTACATTCTGGGAAATTATTCTTGACAGCCTGTTAGACGCGCCGAAGTTAATGGAGGATGAAAGGGCCGGTACCAGAATTAGCAGGGATGTAGTCGCAGGCTACTGAATTTAATGATTTTGGAAGGGAAAATTGATTTCACACAGCGTGCCACTTTATACTACTTTAGGGATACACCAGCTATTTGATTAATTGAGGAATAACTAACTCAAAATATATTTGAAGTGTAAATGAATCACAGTGCTCAGCTGTTTATTTTTTCTCTCCTATCGGATAAAAGGACGGAATTTTCTCAGAGTAGCTGATTAAAAACGGACCGTTTCACATGCTTACCTGGAAGATGCACCTGTTCGATTCCTATGAAACTCTGAAAAAGGAAGACCTCTAGAGTATAGGGCATTTTCATTCGGTCGATAGCATTTATGGAGTGCTTACTGTGTGCAGAGCACTGTATGAAGGGCTTGGGAGAATACTCCTTGCTGATCTCCCAGCCTCCAGTCTCTCTCCACTCAGCCCATACCTCACTCTGCTGGCCGGATCATTTTTCTACAAAAACGTTCAGGACACATCACTCCACTCCTCCAAAAACTCCAGCGGTTGCCCGTCCACTTCCCCATCAAACAAAGACTCTTTACTGATGGCTTTAAAGCCGTCCACCACCTTGTCCCTTCCTAACTCACCTTGCTACTCTCCTTCTACAACCCAGCCATCATGCTTCGCTCCGCTAGCGCTAACCTCCTCACTGAGCCTCCGTCGTACATATCTTTAATTTATTTATCTGTACTGATATCTGTCTCCCTCTTACCCCCGATGCGAGACTGTAAGCTCGTTGTGGGCAGGGAATGTATCTGTTTATCGCTGTACTCTCCCAAGCGCTTGGTACGGTGCTCTGAAAACAGTTAGCGCTCAATAAATACGGCTGCATGAATGAATATAATAGTAAAATAAACAGACACATTCCCTGCCCACGGTGAGCTTAAGAGTCTAGAGCGGAAGACAGACATTAACATAAATAAATGTTATATAAATACAATAAATTAAATTACAGATATGTACACATGTGCTTCGGGGCCAGGCAGGGTGGGGAGGTGGAATTGGCTCTGTAATGAGATCTCTTTGTATTAACACCCGTCTGCACCAAAGTGGAAGTTTTTTGAGGCCAGGAACCGTGTCTACTGACTCTCTTGCGCTGAATCAAGTGATGGTACTAATTGAGTGCTTAACGTGTGCGGAACACTGTACTAAGTGCTTAGTACTGTATTGCGCTTTCCCAACCGGTCACTTCAGTGCTTGGCAGAGGTCCTGCAATTATGCGGGTGTCTTGTCCCAGCCTCACTGCTGTGTCTGATTACCTCTTTTAGCTTCAGTCTCACCCGCCAGACCAAAATTGAAAGTTGGATCCTGTGGTCCTACTGTGCTTCTTGATTCATTAGCATTCACTCAACTGTGTGCCCTAAGGACAGTAAGCGCTCAAAAAATACCACTGATTGATCGTTTGGGTAGGTGCTGATGATACCAAATCAACATTTTTGATATCCCAAATGTTTAATAAATAAAGATCAGTTTTTCTAACCTGTGACTGGGAGAACGCAAAGGATCCACTCACCCTAAGCTCGTTGTGGACAGGGAATGGGTCTACCAACTCTGTTGTACTTTTCCAAACGCTTAGTACGGTGCTCTGCATATAGTAAAGGCTCAATAAATACTACTGATTGATTGATTGATCCACTTAAAAACCAATGCAGTCAGTGAGTCCCAAATATATCCCCTCATGTTCTTATTATGAAAAAGAAAAATCACAAACAAGTGTTCAGGTGATATCGCATTTGGGAATTTCCTCTTGTTCTCCCAGATGAAATTCAGGCCTGGTCCTAGTCACAAAATAGTTACTTTTTATTTCAATATTGAATGAGAGGCCATTTTCAGTGAAGCAGACTGGGAATTGAGCTCACAACTCCAATTACTAATAATTAATTCTCCATCCTGCAAGCTGGGAATTTTGCATTTAAACTCTCAATGCCCCAAGGAAAACAAAAATCTATTTTGCTTGCTTTTTATTTTCATCATTTAAGGGGTACATCTTATTTCAATTAAGCATATCCCTTTCCAGATTACAAAAGAACTACTCTTTTCCTCAAAAAAAAAAAACCCAAAACCCAAATCTGCCTTTCTTAAACAGACAAAGAGGGCCCAGGATGATTTTATTTCATTTGCTTTTAGTTAAAGCGCTGTTAGCATTGGGTAGAATTAGCCATTTTATACGTGGCATATTACACCAGCCTATAATTTACCAGCAGATGGAAAATTTTCCCAAATTTGCTTTTCTTCTCGTTCAGAAATGTGCTTTGATACCGTCTCAGTATACAAGGAAAAGGAAGAGATTAAACACGCGATTGAAATGAGGAAGAAGTTAAGTCTGGCTGAAAAGCCAACCTCTCCAGTCCTGCAGAAGGCAAATGGGAACCGATCACTTCAGAGAAGAAAGTTTGACCTGAAGAGGAAGGGGTGACCGATCCTGTCAGCCTGCTGCCCGCTCTTCAGCCGGGCAGAGACGAGAAAAAGAAGCCGTCTGGGTGTTACCGAAAGCGAAAACATAATCGGCCCCCAACTTCTTAAAGATAAAAAGAGGAGTCTGGAATCTAATTTCATAAGAAAGAGGCAAATTCGTATGGCATGTGGAAAAGATGCCTCATCTTTTAAACATTAAAGACATCAGGTTCTTTCTTAGAGTTAATAGTTTCTCTAAGTACAACATTACCCCATGTATATATATTTTATAATCCATAACAGAGAGAGGTCATTTTGGGCAGAAAAAAAAGTTTAAAAAATTCAACTCAGTACTCCGGGATATCAAACTATAATAAATGGGTGGGAGAGATGGGGCAGAGGTGGGAGGGGGAATGGGAGCTAAGGGAACTGATTCTATTCTAAAACAGAATAAGAAAGGGATTATGAGCTATTTAAAGGTAAAGTAAATGAATCGTAGGCACCCGGTATGATATCCTATCCTTGGGTAAATGTTTGTTAACGACAATACGAACATGCCCAAATATCCCACCGGCTAAAATCCAAAGGATTTCAGAAACGAGCCTGGGTAGTGAACTTTTCATTAAAAAAAATTCTGTGGTGAGTCGTCATTTTCTGTTAATCCCCCACTTCGATGAAAAAAGTGAGAAGACAAGTTGCTTTGGCAGGGGTAGAAAGAGTAACAATGTGTAATGCTTGTTCTGTGATATCCACAATGCTCCAGACTCACAACTGTCTCCTAAGCCAAATGAGATGTATCTCCAGGCCACAGAAGACAAGTCACCAATAATAATAATTTTAGTATTTGTTAAGCATTTACTATGTGCCAGACACTGTACTAAGTCCTGGGAGATACAAACTAATCAAGCTGGACACATGGGCTTCAGAGTCTTAATCCCCATTCTACAGATGAGGGAACGGAGGCACAAAAAAGTAAAGTGACTTGCCAATGGTCACACAACAAACCAGTGGTAAAGCCAAGATTAGAACCTAGGTGCTTCTGGCTCCCCGGCCTGTGTTCTATCCACTAGACCAGGCTGTTTCTCTGCTTCTCTTCCACTCCCAATCTCTCCCCAAATCCCCCCTTCCCATCTGCAAATAGACCCTCCCGACCCTCCACGTGGCCCTTCAAATTTCTTTTTAATCTGAGGCACAGAGAACTTAAATGACTTATCCAAAGTCACATAGCAGGCAAGGAGCAGAGCTAGGAATAGAGGAGAGGACCTCTGACTCCCAAGTCTATGGTCACGCAGCTTCAGGTAGGCAGGAGGAGTTCTATTACCAGAGCAATATGACGGAATAAGTCAGCTATTTTCCATATCCAGTGTTGACTCTGAGAGATACAGCCCTAGTATTTAACCCATCAATCAATCAATCAATCAATCAGTAAATTGTATTTATTGGACACTTACTGGGTGCGGAGCACATCCAAGCGCTTTATACAGTGTTCTCATGATACTTTGAGAAAATACTATCTGTGCTGTGTGATGGACAGTCAGATCTGCTATAATATGGGGGTTTGCAGAACCCCATCTTTTACCTCATTTTTAAAATGGGGATTAAGACTGTCTCTATATGGGACAGGAACTGTGCCAAACCTGTTTATCTTGAGTCTACTCCAGTGCTTAGCAGAGTACCAGGCACACGGTAAATGCTTAACAAATACCATTAAAAAACCCACATTAAGGAACGCTCACACCGTTTTGCTCATTCTACATCTCCGAAACCACGTTTACTTAGACGCGTGTCTTCTGACCTCGCATCGTGTCGTAGCCAGACAGGCGTGCATTGTCAGAAGAACGTTCCCTAATTCGGCCTTCGTGTTCTATCCTAAATGCAACGGAAAAATAATTCACAAAACAACTACCTCTTTTCTCCCTCTTCCCTCTCTGACATTTCTCATTCCTTTCTGCTTCCCTGTGAGATCTGCAGATAAGACACTTCTTGATAACTGGGGGGCTGATGATTAAGTTGGGTCTTATCCAGGTCTCTCGCTTTTCCTCCTTGTCTTTCATCCTTTTGACAGAGAGTGAACAGGAAAAGGTGAGGAGGTGAAATTCATTTGGTCAATTTGGCTGCTGACTTTTAAAGACTCTTTACTGGAGAAATGATCCAGCTCAGGAGATGGATGCGACTAAGGATAAATGCCATCATTAACTGTGTTATTTGTTAGGCATTTACTACGCACCAAATATGGGGATAGATGGAAGGTAATCAGGTCATTCATTCATTCATTCAATAGTATTTATTGAGCGCTTACTAAGTGCAGAGCACTGTACTAAGCGCTTGGAATGTACAAATCGGCAACAGATAGAGACAGTCCCTGCCCTTTGACGGGCTTACAGTCTAATCGGACAATGTCCCTATCTTACGGGACTCAGAATCTTAGTAGGAGGGAGGGCAGGTTTTGAATCCCAATTTTACAGATGAGGAAACTGAGGCACAGAGAAGTTAAAATGATTTGCCCAAGGTCACACAGCAGGCATATGGCAGAGCTGGGACTGAATCCCAGGCCTTTTGGCTCCTCACCTGTGATCTTTCTACTAGGCCACACTTCAGGTACTGAATCCTAAAGATGAGGTGGCTATTATTTAATATGAGGTTGGGGAAGGATCTCTGAATTTCATTTTTGCTACTCTCCCTGACTCCAATTACTGTGACTGTTAGAGATGGTGATAAATTGCCAGGAATTATCAGTCTGCAAACTTCCAGTTTTTACCAGTCTGTTTCATGACAGGCTTCTCATCTTCTGCTTTCCCCATTTGTTTTTCTTATTTTATGGTATATCTGGCATGTACAGGTTTAGGAGGCCCAAGGGGATCTATGGTCTATGTACTGTGCTGAACACTGAGGAAAATTCAAACTAATCAGATTGGATACAGTCCATGTCCCACGTGGTGCTCACAGTCTTAATCCCCATTTTACAGATGAGGTTACTGAGGCACAGAAAGGTAACTTGCCCAAGGTCCTGCAGCGGACAAGTGGCACGGCAAGGATTAGAACCCAAGTCCTTCTGACACCCAGGCCCATGCTCTATCCACTGGGCCACTCTGCTTTTCACAACAGATCATTCATTCGATCAAAATTATTGAGCGCTTACCGTGTGCAGAGCACTGTACTAAGCGCTTGGAAAGTACAATTCCGCAACAAATGGAAACAATCCCCGCCCAACGGTCTAGGATGGCGGAGACAAAACGAGTACGCAGGCTTCAATAGAATCTATATAAATAAATACTATAGATAGATACCCATCATTGATAAAACAAATAGAATAATAAATATGTACGTAGACACGAGTGCTGTGGGGAAGAGGGGTAGAGCAGAGGGAGGGAGTAGGGGTGATGGGGAGGGGAGGAGGAGCAGAGGGAAAGGGAGGGTTCAGTCAGGGAAGGCCTCCTGGAGGAGGTCAGCTCTCAGTAGGGCTTTGAAGGGGGGAAGAGAGCTAGCTTGGCGGATGTGAGGAAGGAGGGCATTCCAGGCCAGAGGTAGGACGAGGGCCAGGGGTCGACGGCCGGACAGGCGAGGACGAGGCCCAGTGAGGACGTTAGTGGCGGCAGGGGAGTGGAGTGTGTGAGCTGGGGTGGAGAAGGAGAGAAGGGAGATGAGGTAAGAGGGGGAAAGGTGACGGACAGCTTTGAAGCCAAGAGTGAGGAGTTTTTGCTTAATACGAAGGTTGATAGGCAACCACTGGAGGTTTTTGAGTAGAGGAGTGTCACGCCCACAGCGTTTCTGAAGAAAGGTAATCCGGGCAGCAGAGCGAAGTACAGACCGAAGCAGGGAGAGACAGGAGGTTGGGAGATCAGAAAGGAGGCTGACGCAGTAATCCAGTCAGGATATGATGAGTGATGGTACTAATAAGATAGTGGTTTGGGTGGAGAGGAAAGGGCGGATTTTGGTGGTGTTGTGAAGGTGAGTGGACACCGAGGTTGTGGGCCTGTGAAATGGGAAGGATGGAAGTGCCGTCCACAGTGATGGGAAAGTAAGGGAGAGGACAGGGTTTGGGAGGGAAGATAAAGAGCTCAGGCTTGGACATGTTGAGTTTTAGTGGTGGGCAGACATCAAGGTGGAGATGTTCTGAAGACAGGAGGAGTTGTGAGCCTGGAGAGAGGGAGAGAGAACAGGAGAGGAGATGTAGATTCGGGCATCATCCGTGTAGATCACCGACTCCCTGACAACAGATTACTGGCCGTAACAGGCACATCCTGGCACAGTTATACAAGACTGACAAGTGTGAACAGGAACTGAATTCTGGTTTTCGGTAGAAGAAGTAGATGGGAGTTTGTCACCAGCAACTGTCCTCTCTAGACTCGGCATAACACTGGAGACAAAGGGGCTCTTCACTGTAGCAGACGGAACCTAGGGCCTACATTATGGCCTGTGAAGAAGGGTGGCTCCATATCCTGGAATAGTTTTTTGAGGAAAGTTTTGAAAATTCTCATCCTTGACAGAGACACCCGCCTGATTGGGAGATTATCAATGCAGGGAAAGCCCAGTGTAGGGCCCCTTAACTTCTACCTCTCTCTACTTCATTCTGGTGAGGTATTACCATCTCCATATTACCGAGAAAGGGCAGAAAGGTTAAACATTTTGTCTGAGGTTACGGGGAAACCGCAGCCTTCAGAAATACTGGTTTTCCACTTCTGGGCTAAGACCCAAAAACCTCTCTCTAAATTCTTTTCATCTCTCAACCGGATATGGGTCAATCCCTCAGGTCCTTAATCCCATTGGATTATGGAGTCCAGAAACGTGGCCACTTTAGACAGGGAGAGGGGGAATGGTAAACTCAAGAGTGAGGAGTGCAAAGTGGGAGGACTTTTCAGTCTTCCCAGACCCCGCAGGTTGGGGTTTGCAGGGGGCGGTGGGCTACCAAACCCTGGCCACCAGCTGTCAGTTTTTGCAGGCTCCCTGGGCCGATTAGGATGCACAGTCGAGAAGCAGTGTGGCCTGGTGGATAGAGCACGGGCCTGGGAGTCAGAAGGACCTGGGTTCATATCCAGGCTCCGCTGCTTTGTAACCTTGGGCACCTCACTTTTCTGTGCCTCAGTTCCCTCATCTGTAAAATGGGGTTTAAGATTGTGAGTCCCATGTGGGACAAGGATTGTATCCAACCTATCTTTTATCTACCCCAGCGCATAGTGGCAGAGCAGGGATTAGAACGCAGATCCTTCTGACTCTCCGGTCTCTGCTCTATCCATTAGGCCACACTTCTTAATTTTATCAAAAGTATCATGCTATTTATCATGTGGGCCCAATATTGGTCAAAAAGCTAGATATTAGACAAACAACAAAAGCTGAGTGGTCCAGGGATAATCTCTCCCTTTCTCCCAATGCAGGTGGTTCTGAAGTCTTGCTATATTATGGTATTTGCAAAGTGTGCCAAGCACTGTATTAAACACTGGGTTGGATACAAGCAAATCGGATTGGGCATAGTCCCTGTCCCACTCTTAATCCACACTTTACAGTAGATAACTTGGGCCCAGAGAAATTAAGTGACTTGGCCAATGTCGCACGGCAGACAAGTGGCAGAGCTGGGATTAGAACCCAGGTCCTTCTGACTCGCAGGCCCGTGCTCTATCCACTCGGCCACGCTGCTTTGATTTGGCTGCAGAGGCTTGGCCTGAACCATTTGGGGATTGAACTGGACGGTCGGTTGGACATAACGGAGAAATTTCCTGAGACTACTAGAACCTTTTCCCTTTACCACTTAATCTGACTAAGCCGTGTTCAAAATTAGTTCAATCATTCCCTGATAGTCACATTTGAAGATTTATTCTTTTGTTCTGGGGATCAAAAGTCCTCTAGACTATTTCTCAGGGGAACAGTCCTCTAGACAGTAAGCTCGTTGTGGGCAGGGAACGTGTCTACCAACTCTCTTATATTGTACTCTCCCAAGCACTTAGTGCAGTGCTCTGCATACAGTAACTGATCAATAAATATAATTGATTGATTGTTTGGGAAAAAGCCTATATAGGTCTTCCTCCCCATTTCTATAATAAGGGTTGTGGCTTGCTTGAAGGTACCTGGAGGTGAGACACAGCTGAATCCACAAAGGTTTATTACAACTCTAGCCAGTTCTGCTTTTCTATTCGCTAGAATCGAAGATGTATGGACAAGAAGCATCATGGAGTAGTGGAGAGAGTTATGGGTGCTAATCCCAGCTCCGCCACTTGCCTGCTGTGTGACCTTGGGCAAGTCACTTCACTTCTCTGTGCCTCAGTTATCTCCTCTGTAAAATGGGGATTGAGACTTTAAGGGACTGATTTGCTTGTACCCACCCCAGCCCTTGGTAGAGTACTGGGCACATAATAAGTACTTATAAAATATCACAATTATTATTATTATTATTATTATTAAATCTGGCCAAGAGATGGGGAGAGGGTCCCGGAGGCTAAATTCAGAGAAAACAAACTTTTTCCTCTATTCAGCTCTTCCCAGTTTAGGGGTTGGTTCTCCGCATTACTGAGGGATTAAAAGATCATCTACACTTAATGTGTGTAAAAACACACACAAACCTGTCGTTCACGTTGGAGAATGGGGCTGTCGACTGTGAGATTTTTATTCTAGTTTGAGCTGTGGCTAGAAAAATGAAAAGAGAGGGAAAAACTTGAAACCATTCCTCCCCCCTCATAAAACCTTTCTCCACACTACAGACACATACGCTTAGAGAGGAACAGGAAATTCTTGAAGGGACAAAGGTCCAGTTTCATACTATCACCACACCCAGTTTCATACTATTACCACACTGATTGGACTTCTTAATTAAATGACTCTATTCCTTGTTTCCTGGTGAAATCGTCAAGGGATAAGGAAGATCATTAAACCTTTTTCACCTGAAATATCCCAGGGAAAAAAAAAACCTCAATACAAATAAAAAAAATTATGGAGGAAAGCCAACTTAAAGAAGGGAATTCTACTTTAGGACAATTCTAAGACGGCTGCGGAGGCAACGAAAGAGTTCATCTGCACTGCTTTTCGATGCTAAAAAATGTGTGAGAGGAGAAACTAAGTGGTTTCTTAGGCCGGAACTGTCAATATTGCCATCGAGAAAAAAGAGTATTGGAAGCTTTTGGAACACAAATTGGAAACTACTTGTTAAACAAGGTTAATTTGTTCAGAGTCCACTGCACGGAATAGCTTCAAACGCTTCTAACTAGGTCGCTTGACTGCTCTGAAACGGCATGGTGCAGAGCAGTCCTTCTTTACTAAGTTTATATGAGAGTTTGATTGTGTCCCAAAAGCATGCTAGAGCTTTCTGACCATATCAAAGAAACCCAACTGCATTATCAAGGAACTCTAATGAGACAGTTTGTTTAATTGAAATATTTTAAATTACCATGTACTTGAGCATGAAAAAGTCATTATTTTCATTAGCTGAACGACTTCTGTGAGCCCCAAACTAAAAGTTCTAAAATTGAAACAGATATAATAACTACATTGTAAAATGTGTTAAACAGCATGCCACAGAGAAGAATTTCAGCGAGAGAGCTCATCAGAAAAATTCATCTTTCTGCCTTTATAGAGGGGTTTTTTTGTTTTTTTTTGAAACGATGCAATTATTTCCCTTCGGGTCTTCAACTGTACTACAGCAAAAGCTCTCAGGGTAGGTAGTGAGTAGGTTGATAAAATGTCAAAATCCCACTTCATTTTTTTTTGCTTTTCTCTCCTGGGTCTTTTTGCCTTATGGATTTCTCTTCAGATCTTGGGCATAAACTAATTTTGAGGGGAAAAAGGATTTATCTGAATTTAGTTGGGGAAAAAAGCAATCACTCAAATCATTGGCGATCATCGGCGAAGCTAACCTTCTGAGTCAGTAGCATTTATGGAGGACTTACTTTGCGCAGAGCACTGATCGAAGCACTTGGGAGAGTACAAAATAACAGTATAGTAGACACATTCCCTGCCCACAGCGAGTTTACATTCCAAAAGAGGAGACGGACTTTTAGCTTAAATTACATAAGTGCTATGGGGCTGGGAGTGGGGAGGATCAGAATACAGTGCTTAAATTAACACCAGAAGATTAGGATGAAGGGTCCCATCAGCACAGCATCAGTGATTAGACTGTAAACCCGTCAATGGGCAGGGACTGTCTCTATCTGTTGCCGATTTGTACATTCCAAGCGCTTAGTACAGTGCTCTGCACATAGTAAGCGCTCAATAAATACTATTGAATGAATGAATGTATCTTAACATGAGTCTTTCGGCTTTAGAGTATTCAATCAGTTCTCTCCCTTCTTCCTTACCTGGTTGATTTCCTACTACAACCCAGCCTACACATTCTGCTTCTCTAACGTCAACCTACTCATTGTTCTATCTCTTCTATCTCGCCACCGGTCCCTTGCCTACGTCCTCCCACTGGCCTGGCCCTGTCCCTCCGTATGCGACAGACCACCACTCTTCCCACCTTCAGAAAAATCAGAAGGTAAAAAAAAGTAAAAAAATTTTGACCTTCAGAAAAATCAAGCCTCCTCCAAGAGGCCTTCCCCGATTAGGCCTTTTCCTCTCCCCCGACTCCTTTCTGTGTCATCTCTGCGCTTGGATCTGTACCTTTTGAGCATTTGATAGTCACTCCACCCTCAGCCCCACAGCACGGATGTACATATCTGTAATTTGTTTGAATCTCTGTCTCCCCTTCTAGACTGTAAGCGCTGTGTGGGAAGGGACAGTGTCTACCAACTCTGTTGTATTGTACCCTCCCAAGTGCTTAGTTCAGAGCAGGGAAGCAGCGCGGCTCAGTGGAAAGACCCTGGGCTTCAGAGTCAGAGGTCATGGGTTCGACTCCCCGCTCTGCCACTTGTCAGCTGGGTGACCGTGGGCAAGTCACTTGGCTTCTCTGTGCCTCAGTTACCTCATCTGTAAAATGGGGATTAACTGTGAGTCTCACGCGGGACAACCCGATTACCCTGTATCTACCCCAGAGCTTAGAACAGTGCTCTGCACATAGTAAGTGCTTAACAAATACCAACAGTATTATTATCATTATTAAAATGGGGTTTAAGGCTGTGAGCCCCTCGTGGGAAAACCTGATTACCTTGGATCTCCCCCAGCGCTAAGAACACTGCTCGGCACATAGTAAGTGCTTAACAAATACCATCATTATTATTATGATTATTAATTACTCAAGCCTCAAAATCGTGTCTGGTTTCATTGGACTGCACCTCTCCCGGGCCTTACCACGGAGGGACAAATACCACTATCAACCTTATTAAAAGGGAGATTTTTGAGGATTCATACAGAGGCGTTATAAATAAGCCTATTATTTATTAGTTATTTAGTTAGTTAGTTATTATTATAACTGCTCGATATATACCAAATATGAATATCAGTCTCCCCCATAGACTGTAAGCTTGTTATGGACAGGGAACACTTCGGCTAAATCTGTTGAATCGTAAGTGCTTAGTGTAGTGCCCTATTGTATAGTAGAGTGCTGTGCACATAGTAAGCACTCAATAAATGCAACTGATTGATTGATGTCATTCATTCATTCAATAGTATTTAGTGAGCGCTTACTATGTGCGGAGCACTGTACTAAATGCTTGGAACGTACAAATCGGTAACAGATACAGTCCCTGCCCTTTGTCAGGCTTACAGTCTAATCGGAGGAGACGGACAGACAAGAACACTAGCAATAAATAGAATCGAGGTTCATACTGAATTTTGCCCTCATGGCCTTTCCACTCCATCTTCTCTTCAGAGAAGGCCTGTTGTGCCTCTCGTCAGTCATTGTGTGTCCTTAGAGGTTTTTTTCTGCTAATAATTTTTCCACCGACCTGAATCTTATGGGGTCTCCCATTGTAGAGGAGAGAGTTTCCTGAAGTTTTCTTTTAACATTTTGGGAGCACCAAATTAAAGTTCTAAGACTATTTTTGGAGGAGGACGTTCAGAGATCCATTTTCCAGACACAGAGTATTATCGTATTAATCGGCTCTGTTAGTTTGTTTCTTATATCACATTAGTAAATTAAAAACACTTCCTCGCTTAGCCTCAACAAATGGAGATTTTGATTCTTGATTGTTCCTCTCCCGAGTCTTTATTGAAATTTCTTTTTCCCATTACCGATCCAGTCTGAAGTTCTTTGTCTGCAATGCAATCTCAGTTGCTTTAATCATATTGTATTGCTGCAGTGGGTTCTCAGAAATTGAGGAGATGGGAAGTCAAGAAGACTCCGAATAACAAAATCCTTGAACGAAGAAAGGAATCACTTATGATTAGCCTACACACAGAGGCCTACCGTCAGATCACATTTAATGAGCCCCATGTTACAATCTTTAAGGTAGTGGTCTTTATTGGGATTGCTTTGATCATTTCCATGCTTACCAGCTCCATGAAAGTGCTTTCTGTGACAAAACTGCCCCATTTCATCCTATAGAACTTCTTATCTGGGGCAGAAATCATGGCTTCAGATTTCCAAGGAGCACTACCTTATTGCCTAGCTAAATTTATAGCTGGATAACTGTTGCCTATTCTTCCTTCCAGGTTGGATACTTTTTGGACAGGTCTGAAGAGGAGCAGTGGACAGCAGTGTAGACCAGTAGTCTTGGGATCGATCAGAGAGAAGCTCCTCTAGACTGTAAGCTCCTTATGGGCAGGGAATGTGTCTGTTTATCGTTATAACGTACCCTCCCAAGCCTTAGTACAGTGCTTTGCACACCGTAAGTGCTCAATAAATCCGCTTAAATGAATGAACCGCTGAGAGGTCAAAGGTGGTTCACCGGAGACAGCATTTAAATCAGTTTAAGAGAGTAGAGTTAATGAGACTTCTATCATTCACCTCAACTGGAAATTAGACCAGTGCTTGGCACACAGTAAGCGCTTAACAAATGCCATCATTATTGTTATTATACGGTACAAACAGTAACTTACAGACTAGGATCCAGAGGCAATGTGGCTTAGTGGATAGGGGAAGCAGCGTGGCTCAGTGGAAAGAGCACGGGCTTGGGAGTCAGAGGTCATGAGTTCGAATCCTGGCTTGCCCAAGCTCACCCGTCAGAGCCAGGATTAGAGAGAGAGACCGGGGATTAGCAGAGGGAAAAGGAGCAGATCAATATTTCCCTTAGACCGTGCAAGGGGATTCGTCTTATTTGCTCTGGGGCTGAGTTCCTTTTCAATAGAGGGCAGCAGAGGATAGGCAAGTAATAATTGATGTCTCTCTTCTGCTCTTCCCAGGCCTATTTATTATTATTTTTTTAACACAGCTTTGAAAGTTATCCTTTCATCTTGAAAATATAAGGAACCCGAAACACTGACCCTATGTGCCCGGCACTTCCCTGGTGTCAACTCGGGAGAAGCAGCGTGGCTCGGTGGAAAGAGGGGCTTGGGAGTCGGCCGTCGTGGGTTCAGTGCCGGCTCTGCACTTGGCGGCTGTGTGACCGTGGGCAAGTCATTTAACTTCGCTGTGCCTCAGTGACCTCATCTGGAAAATGGGGATGAAGACTGTGAGCCTCACTTGGGACAACCTGATTGTATCCACCCCAGCGCTTAGAACAGCGCTCTGCTCATAGTAAGCGCTTAACAAATACCGCCAACAAAAACGACCCACCCCAACTGCCCCTCTAGACTGTGAGCTCGTTGTGGGCAGGGAATGTGTCTGTTATATTGTTATATCGTACTCTCCCAAGTGCTTAGTACGGAAACATCTCCTGCCTTGGGCCCACTTTACCCTGAATTCTACCCCGGATTGGGAATTCTCTCCTGCTAGTCTCCAGTTGAGGTTTCCTGTAAAACGGTTGATTATGAGGTGGGCCAATAATGCCCTCTCATGGGTGGCTGACAACCAGGCAAGTGACTAAGTAGAATAAATGGTGGTATTTGTTAAGCGCTTACTATGCGCAAAGCACTGTTCTCGGCGCTGGGGGATACAAGGCGAGCACGTTGTCCCACGTGGGGCTCACGGTTTTAATCCCCATTTTACAGATGAGGTAATTGAGGCACAGAGAAGTGAAGTGATTTGCCCAAAGTCACACAGCTGGCACCCACGACCTCTGACTCCCAAGCCCGGGATCTCTCCACTGAGCCACGCTGCTTCTCCACCAGGTCATCCGCCTTCTAGCCCACTTGATTTTGAGTGGTTCAACTTCTTATGTCTGTCCACTACTCAGACATCTATGTCCTTTAAATTCCATCCCTGAACTTTCTTGCGGTATGAGCTGTAATGACGGAATCGCCCAACGAAATGAAAGAGGAGCTTCAGTTCTGTCATATCCGGTAAGCTCCTTATGGGCCTTGAACGTATCTACCAACTCCATTATTTTTTAATGGTACTTGTAAAGGCACTTACTTTGCTCCAAGCACTGTATTAGGGGAAGCAGCATGGCTCAGTGGAAAGAGCACGGGCTTTGGAGTCAGAGGTCATGGGTTCGAATCCCTGCTCTGCCACTTGTCAGCTGACTGTGGGCAAGTCACTTCACTTGGGCCTCAGTTCCCTCATCTGTAAAATGGGAATTGAGACTGTGAGCCTCACGTGGGACAACCTGGTTATCCTGTACCTACCCCAAAGCTTAGAACAGTGCTCTGCACACAGTAAGCGCTTAACAAATACCAACATTATTATTATTAAACCCTGGGGTAGATACAAGGGAATCAGGTTGGACCGCGTTCCCGTCCCACGTGGGGCTCAGACGCTTATCAGGGCTCTGCAGTCGTTAAGCCCCCCTTAAATATCATTGATTGTTTGATTCTGGTGCATTTTTAGGGGTGTGTGAGGCTGAGGTGAGAGGTAGAGCTGTGGGAAGTACAAGCGGAAGTCGGTTCTGATTGTTGTGAAGGGCTAGGCCTCAAGTAGCCGAACGGCACATCTGAACCCAGGAAGTCATCTGGGGCTGCGGACTCCCAGGTTCTGGTGACCCAGGGGGTGCCCTGAGGGAGACTTTGGGTACATTTCGTTACCTGAGTGATAACATGGCTCCAGTGGAAAAAGAACGGGCCTGGGAGTCAGAACGACCCGGGTTCTAATCCCGGCTCCTCCACCTGTCCGCCGTGTGACCGTGGGCAAGTTACTTAACGTCTCTGAGCCTGTTACCTCATCTGTAAAATGGGGATTGAGACTGTGAGCCCCAGGTGGGACAAGGACTGGGTCCAACTTGATCAGTTTGCATCTACCCCGGTGCTTAGGACAGTGCCTGGCACACAGCGAGTGCTTAACGGCGCCATTAAAAACAAAAAAAATTCGGGACGTTTTCCTCGGAAAGATGCTCCATCGCTGACGTAGTGGTGTATCTCAACAATACTTTCATCATCCATTCCTATCAGATGACCCTGCCACTGCGGCTCAGATCCAAGCTCCAGCCCCTCAGATCAATCAATCAATCAATCAATGATATTTATTGAGAACTTACTATATGCAGAGTTTAGGGGAGTACAATACAATAGAGTTGGTAGACATGTTTCCTACCCACAAGGAATTTACGATTTAGAGGTGGAGACAAGCATTAAAATCAATTATGGACGGAGGTAGGGAGAATTAGAAGAGCCTGAGAGTCAGAGGGCCTGGGTTAATAATGTTGGTATTAAGCGCTTACTATGTGCAGAGCACTGTTCTAAGCGCTGGGGTAGATACAGGGTCATCGGGTTGTCCCACGTGAGACTCACAGTTAATCCCCATTTTACAGATGAGGTAGCTGAGGCACAGAGAAGTGAAGTGACTCGCCCACAGTCACACAGCTGCCAAGTGGCAGAGCCGGGAGTCGAACCCATGACCTCTGACTCCGAAGCCCGGGCTCTTTCCACTGAGCCACGCTGCTTCCCTGCCTCCTCGGGGTTCTAATCCTGGCTCCACCATGTATCTGCTGTGTGACTTTGGGCAAGTTATTTCACTTCTCTGTGCCTCACTTCCCTCATCTGTAAAATGGGGATTAAGACTATGAGTCCCATGTGGGACAGGGACTTTGTCCTACCTGATTTCTGGTATCTATCCCAGTGCTTAATACGGTGACTGCCACATATTAAGAGCTGAACAAATACCATAAAAAATGATCGAGTGCAGAGGGGACACAGAAGAGAGAGAGAGCAGAGGAAAAGCAGAGAAGCAGCGTGGCTCAGTGGAAAGAGCCCGGGCTTGGGAGACAGAGGGCATGGGTTCGAATCCCGGATCCACCACTGGTCAGCTGTGTGACTTTGGGCAAGTCACTTAACTTCTCTGTGCCTCAATTGCTTCCTGGCATGGGACAACCTAATTACCTTGTATTTCCCCCAGCGCTTAGAAAAGTGCTTGGCGCATAGTAAGCACTTAGCAAATACCATCGTCATTATTATTATTAAATGAATGCTTAGTGGGAAAAGACCTATTAGAGGAGATGTGATTTTAATAAGGCCCTGTACCTTGGTGTTAGAGACGCCATCTTGCCATGGCTAGTTCATTCATTCATTCAGTCGTATTTATCGAGCGCTTACTGTGTGCAGAGCACTGTTGTAGTGGGTCACCTAATGGACCATTCCTCTTGTGCCTGGAGAGAGACGAGAGAACGTTTTGACTTATGGAACAGAGCGATTAAGCCTTTCAGCCTGGCCAAAGCCGGGATCTTCTGAGCAAACACTCAATTTTCCTCTCATGAAAACAGCCTGGAGATAGGAGTTTCTCGGCTTCGTCCCTGAGCCCGGTTCATTACTGAAAGATCTCGTCTTTTGCCAGGCGAGGACCCAGGCCATCCATTTGAGATGCATTTGGCAAGGCTACCTGGCAGCAACATGGGCTGTATTAAAAGCTCCGAGCCCCAGCAAGATCAAAGTCCAAGTGGGAAACTTTTCCATTTCTTTATTACAGACGTCACTTCGGGAGAGGAAAGGAGATGATGGTTTCCGCTAAACTGTAAGCTCGTTGTGGGAAGGGGAGGTGTCTACCAACTCTGTTACATAATTCTCTTTCAATCACTTAGTATGGTGCTCTGTTCACAGCAAGTGATCTTTTTTATGATTTATTTTAAGCATTTATTATGTACCACACAATGTACTAAGCACCGGGGTATATACAAGCTAATCAGGTTGGCCGCAGTCCATGTCCCACTTGGTGCTCACAGTCTTAATCCCCATTTTGCAGATGAGGTAACCGAGGCATAGAAGAAGTTAAGTGACTTGCTTGCCCGAGGTCACACAGCAGACAAGTGGTAGAGATGGGATTAGAACCCAGGTCCTTCTGTCTCCCGTGTGCTATCCACTAGACCACATTGCTTCCTACTGCCAATTGCCTATTGCCAATCAATCGATTGAATGATGGATTATACTTCCTGCAGAAAGTTTGGGTTCTTCCTGCCACACTTCCACGGATGGGAAATAGGACATGAAAGGAGGCGTTTGATTGTTTGATCACTTATTTGTTCACTCATATGTCACTCCTCCTTCTGTTCCTCGCTGTAACTGAGTCCATACTAAACCAAAATTCCAGAAAAGATAGACCGATGATTTTGATTGTTACTCCAAACCAATTTCAAAGATAAAGGGACTCAACGTGGTCTAGTGGGAAGAGCACTGGCCTAGGAATCAGAAGACCTAGGATCTAATCTGGAGCTTAAATTTAATTCATGATTGACACTACATAATAACGTTGGTATTTGTTAAGCGCTTACTCTGTGCAGAGCACCGTTCTAAGCGCTGGGGTAGATACAGGGTCATCGGGTTGTCCCACGTGAGGCTCCCAGTTAATCCCCATTTTACAGATGAGGTCACTGAGGCACAGAGAAGTGAAATGACTTGCCCACAGTCACACAGCTGCCAAGCGGCAGAGCCGGGAGTCGGACTCATGACCTCTGACTCTGAAGCCTAGTGCTCTTTTCACTGAGCCACGCTGCTTCCCAAAGTGATTTGAATTAATCCTCTGCTGCCAATACCAAATTTTAATGATGATGATGATGATGACGATGGTATTTACTAAGCACTTACTATGTGTCAAACACTGTTCTAAGCACTGGAGTAGTACAAGTTAATCCGGTCGGACACAGTCCCCGTTCCACATGAAACTCACAGTGGGATAGAGAACAGAGATTGAAACCCCATTTTACAGTTGACCTGCCCAGGGTCACACGGCAGGCAAGTAGCAGACCAGGGATTAGAACCCAGGTCTTCTGACTCCCAGGCCTGGGTTCTTTCCACTAGGCCACGCTGCTTACCTGTAGTAGGAGGACCTGGGTTCCAATCCCGCCTTCTCTACTCATCTGCTGTGTGACCATAGGCAAGCTTAACAGCTCTGTGCCTCAGTTACTTCTTTTGTAAGATGGGGACGATATCTCCTCCCTCCACCGGGATTTCTGTCACCCATCGTCTGCCGTCTTAGAGACCGTGATCTGGAAAAGAAGACCCAGTAGTTGATTTTCAGTTTTGACCGTGTAGACGCTCTTTGTGGAGAAGACATTCAGTTTCAAGAGTCGGAGGAGGAAGTCTGACCCTCGACTGCTCCGAGTTTGCTGTACCGTATAGGTTATCTCCTAGAAAATGCCTCTTTAGGGAGTCGTTTTCGGGGCCGGGTAGAGCAGTTGGAAAATTAAATGAAACACACGCACGTAACGATGGCTATCGGAGCCGGGGTTAGATCTGGAAGCCTTCCAGGAGGGTGGAGCGTAATCCGACTTAAGCCAAACACATGCTTTCCCCCCATCCCTCCGGGAGAAGGATTCTTTCCTGGAGAAACTAAGGTTACGGCCCTACTGGTGCAGACCGAGCGAGGCCGCTTTGATGTGAAAGCAGAGCCCGGCGAAGTACCGGATACAGAAATCAGTGAGGGAGTCGGAGAAACTTCCAGAAACAGGAAGAAGCATTGTCCCAAAGTAGGGGGTCAGCGGTCCTCCCCGCCTCACCGACCCGCCTGCCGTCCCCCCGGCCGTCTGGCTCGTTTCCTCCCTCGGGTCACTGGGAGCAAGAGGGATCGACCCGTGAGATCGCCACGCTGGCCTCCGCGTGGGATTGCCGGGGACGCCAGCCCACGGCGAGGTCACCGGAGCTTGGTTCTAAAGACGGGCCCGGACAAATGCTGAAAATGAAAACTCCATTTCACGGTCCACGGTCCCCCTGATAACTTGAAAACCCTGCTTTGAGAGAACACCTCGTATTTATTTGCCAGCCTGGGTTCCCTAGCTCTTTTTTCGTTTTTATTTTCTCTGTTTTTAAGTCTTGCGAAATGTGGCCCATCACAGATACCGTGGGTTAGATGTGTAGTTCAATCCCTACCAAACATTCTCATGTCTCTGTAAATTCCACATTTAACGTGACCCAGAGAAACACAGATGGGATCGGTCTGCCGGGCCGGCGATGCGTTATTACTGCGGTGAAATATCTCTCCGAGGGACGATAATGAGGGCAGTGACATCCCGCTCCACTCATATTTAGTTTTTGGACATCTCTCCGGTTCTCGCCAGAACTAAGTCATGCTGTTCGCGGCTGGGCGATGATCCGTGTGCTTTAGGCTTCCTCTAGGGTGGCCTCGACACCCTTTACCCACGTCCGTCACCACCCGCAGTCGGTAGTTACGCCAACGTTGCGAGCCGGTTCCACGTAGAACCACCCCGGCTGCATCTGGAGGCGGATCAGGGAACGGGTTCTAATCCTCGAAGAGCAGCGTGGCCTAGTGGGTAGAGCACGGGCCTGGAAGTCAGAAGGTCACCGGTTCTAGTCCCGGCCCCACCACATATCCGCGGTGTGACCTTGGGCAAGTCTCTTAACTCCTCCGTGCCTCGGTTATCTCATCTGCAAAATGGGGATAGAGACTGTGAGTCTGACGTGGGACAGGGACTCTGTCCAACCTGTTCTGCTTCTATCCACTCCAGCGCTTAGTACGTGCCTGGCACCTAGTAAGCGCTTAACAGATACTATTATTATTACTATTTTTATTCTCTCTTCCTCAGGTTCCTCGTCTATGAAAAAGGGGAGAAGATGCCTGTTCTCCTTCCCTCTTAGCCTGTAAGCCCCATGTGAGGAAGGTTGTGTTTTATCTAATTTTATTGTATCTACCACAGTTCTTGGCATATGATATGAGAACCAGAGAAGCAGCAATGCCGAGTGGTTAGAGCGTGGGCCTGGGAGTCAGAAGGACCTGGGTTCTAATCCCGGCTCCACCCCTTGTCTGTTGTGTGACCCTGGGCAAGACCCCTCACTTCTCTGTGCCTCAGTTACCTCATCTGTAAAATGGGGCTCGAGACCGTGAGCCCCATGTGGAACCTGGACTGTGTCCAACCCGATTATCTTGAATCTACCCCAGGGCTTAGTACAGTGCTTGGCAGATAGTAAGCGCTTAACAAATACCATAAAAAAGTACCTAATGACCACCACCATTATTATTATGTTCCCAAGTTCCCAGTGCTCTGCGCACTGTAGGGCTTTGGTAAATGACTGCTAAGGGAATAGGTATTTTGTCACTTAACTGTTCAATCGGTGGGGTTTATTGAGCACTGTACTGTTATGCACTTGCTATGTGTCAAGCACTCTTCTAAGCGCTGGGGGTCGACGCAAGCTGATTAGGTTGGAAAGAAATAAAGGAGGCACAAATCGGGGAAACTTTAAATATGGAATTTACAAAGAAATGAAAATGTTTGATAGGATTGAACTACGCATCTAACCCACGGTATAATAATGTTGGTATTTGTTAAGCGCTTACTATGTGCCGAGCACCGTTCTAAGCGCTGGGGTAGACACAGGGGAATCAGGACGTCCCACGTGGGGCTCACAGTCTTAATCCCCATTTTACGGATGAGGTCACTGAAGCACCGAGAAGTTAAGTGACTTGCCCACAGTCACACAGCTGCCAAGTGGCAGAGCTGGGATTCGAACTCATGACCTCTGACTCCAAAGCCCGTGCTCTTGTCACTGAGCCACGCTGCTTCTCTAAGCACACACACGGTATGTGTGATAGGCAGCATTTTGTCTCGTCTCATGCCGCCGAGTTGTTTCCGACCCATGGCGACACCACGGACGCATCTCTCCCGGAACGCCCCGCTGTCCATCCGCAATCGTTCCGGTAGTGGATCCGTGGAGTTTTCTTGGTAAAAATCGGGAAGTGGTTTACCGCTGCCGCCTTCCGCGCGGTAAACTCGAGTCTCCCCGCTCGGCTCTCTCCCGTGCCCAGTACGGGTGAGTTTTGACTTGTAGCGGATGACCTTCCACTCGCTAGCCACTGCCCAGGCTAGGAATGGAATGGGTAGGTTGACTCTGCTTGACTCTCCCCCCTGTAAGACTGGTAGAGGACTGGAAATTCTTCAGGTGTGACCCTGAGAGGTGGAGGGCAACATTTTACAAGACTCAAAAATAGAGTCAATAAAATTAAAAAAAACAACTAGGGAATCCAGGCTGGGAAATAAATACGAGGTGTTCTCTTAAGACAGGGTTTTCAAATTTTCAGGGAGACAGTGTACTGTGAAATGGAGTTTTCATTCTCAGCGATGCTTTGCCAAAAACTCCTAGGAACTAAGGCAGTTTAGAAATGACCCATTTTCTCTCTTTGCATAATTTTGCATTAAAATTCAGTCTTCTCGAGACTTTGACAACAATAAGATTTACCTTGAGCTTTGGATCACTCTTAAAGGAGGACTTTTAATTCAGGGAAAATATTCGAAAAGATCAGCCCCAAAACCCAAATCCACTTATGATTCCTATGTTTTTACAGAATTTCTACCCATATTTGCTAATTATCAAACCACTTAAAGTAAGATCGCCTTCTCTATTTTTTATACTTATTTGACCCTGAATGGATGACGGTGAATCTTGACATTATCATCAGGGAAATCGATTAAGAGATTAGCAACACAAGATTGACGCTATGACTTCAGGATTAATGAGGAGAAGCTGTTCAAAATGGATGGGATGAGCTTCTCTGAAGGCTAAAAGAACACACTTGTCAAAGCACCTGGCTATCTTATTTACGGTATCTATTAAAGCACCGTCTAAGTATCGGGCACATAGCTCTGGGGTAGATACAAGCTAATCTGTAAAATGGGGATCAAGATTGCGAACCCCATGAGCGTCGGGGACTGTGTCCAACCCGATTACCTCGGATCTATCCCAGCACTTAGAACAGTGCTTGGCACATAGGAAGCACTTAACAAATACCACAATTATTATTGTTATTGTTACAGAGGAGGCAAATGAGGCACAGAGAAGTTAGGTGAGTTGCTCAAGGTCACACAGCAGACACGGGGCAGAGCCAGGATTAGAAGCCACGACCTCTAACTCCCAGGCCTGTGCTCTTTCCATTAGGCCAGGCTTCTTCTCATGAAGCAGCTCGATTCCAGTCACGGGTGTTTTCTAGTTACCTTCTGACAAAGGACCTCTTTAAAAAGGAATTTTCCGAAAACATGTACCAAGCAGAAGAATTTACCAACCACCCAGGGTTGGGGCCATCACTGCCCCAAGCTAAAGGGGTCAATTCCCATAATTTCCGGCTTCAGGGTGGAACTTCCAGAAGCGGGACTTCCTGGGATCGGTGTCCTCCACGATATCGTGAGCAGGAGAGAATGGTGGCCAAAACGAGTTTATAGTCCGGGGGGGGATAGACCTAAATATTAAGAAGTAAATTACAGATATGTACACGATCGATCAATGGATCAATGGTATATATTGAGTGTTGACTGTTCTGTGGTACAATGCAACAGAATTAGCAGACACATTCCGTGCCCATAACGAGTTTACAGTCTGAGGGAGGGGTGAATAAAGGGTACAAAACCAAGTTCAAAGATGATACAGAAGGGAGTGGGATAAGAGGACACGAAGATGGGGGGGGAAAGGAGAAAACCACAAACACACACTCAGCTAACTTAAGAGTACAAATATCTGAAATAAATTATAAAAGGCAAGGGATTGCCAGCAGGAACGGGTGATCGGGGGCGCAGCAGGTTGAACCGTTGAGGCCTTGTGCTGCGGTGGAGGCGGTGGGAGATTCTTAAGAGTTGTTTGGTGGAGGGGAAGGGAGAGATGTGAAGAAGAGGATGGAGAGGATTCCCTCTTGTCTCTCCCTGCTCTGGGAAGCAGCGTGGTCCAGTGGGAAGAGCACGGTCCTGGGAGTCACAGGATCTGAGTTCTAATCTTAACTTCAGCACTTGCCTGCTGGGTGATTCATTCATTCATTCTATAGTACTGACTGAGCGCTTACTATGTGCAGAGCACTGTACTAAGAGGTTGGAATTTACAAATCGGTAACAGATAGAGACAGTCCCTGCCCTTCGACGGGCTTACGGTCTAATCGGGGGTGATCTGGGGCAAGTTACATAACTTCTCTGTGCCCCAGTTTCCTCATCTGAGAGATGGGCGTTCGATACCTGTTCTCCCACCTACTAGACTGTGAGCCCCATGTGGGACGGGGACTGTGTCTGACCTGTTTAACTGCCATCTACCCCAGAGCTTTGAACAATGTTTGACGCATAGTAAACACTTAACAGATACCATAATCATCATTAGTATCGTTATTGTACCAAATGGAAGGAAGCCATGAGAACCAGTCTGGGATGAAAAGCAGTGTGGCCTAGTGGAAAGAACACAGGCCTGGGAGTCAGAGGACCAGGGTTCCAAACCCAGTTCTGCCACTTGCCTGCTGGGTGACCTTGGGCAAGTCACTTCACTTTTTTGTACCTCAGTCTCCTCACTTGAACAGTGGGGATAAAATAATTGTTCTCCCTCTTACTCAGAACGTGAATCTTATGTGAGACGGGGACTTGAGTCTAAGCTGCTTTTCTCGTACCTACTGAGAATGATGGTATCAAGTGCTTCCTATGTGCCAAGCACTGTTCTAGGCGCTGGGGTAGATACGACCTGATCAGGTTGGACACAGCCCCTGTCCCACATGGGGCTCACAGCCTTAATCCCCATTTTCCAGATGAGGTCACTGAGGCCCAGAGAAGTTAAATGACTTGCCTAAAGTCACACAGTAGTGCTTGGTACAGTGCTTGGCACGTGGTACTTAACAAATACCATAACTGCTAAGATGCATTACTTCGGAAGGGTCACCGGGCAGAGTGTCCTGGACGAGTAGAGGGCGTGAGCTGCATTGGAGTGCAGGGAGAGAAGCAGTGTTATCTAGTGGCCAGAGCACGGGCCCGGCAGCTAGAAGGACCTGGGTTCTAATCCCGGCTCTTCCACTTGTCTGCTGTGCGACCTAGGGCAAGTCACCTCACCTCCCAGTGCCTCAGTTACCTCATCTGTTCATTCAATAGTATTTATTGAGCGCTTACTATGTGCAGAGCACTGTACTGAGCGCTTGGAATGTACAAATATTAAGACTGCGAGCCCCTCGAGGGACGGGGACTGTGTACAACCTGATTAGCTTGTATCTACAGTGCCTGGTACACAGTAAAAGCTTAACAAATACTATAGGGAGAAAAAAGCGAGGGAGAACTGGTGTTGTTTCCCGTTTGTTTACTGGTCTTATTTTTTCTATCACACCTCCATTTCCCGTCTTTTTGTCTGTTGAAAACCTGTTCCCCTTGGAAAGTAGGTGTACGTGGTGAAAGGGAAAGAACGAGCTGAAGACCGAGCATCTTAAAGCAGCCAGGCAGCTGGGATTATGCTAGGACTCATTCATTCAATAGTATTTATTGAGCGCTTACTATGTGCAGAGCACTGTACTAAGCGCTTGGGATGAACAGGTCGGCAACAGATAGGGACGGTCCCTGCCGTTTGACGGGCTTACGGTCTAATCGGGGGAGACGGACGGACGAGAACGATGGCGATAAATAGAGTCGAGGGGAAGAACGTCTCGTATAAACAATGGCGACTAAATAGAATCAAGATAATGTACAATTCGTTAACAAAATAGGACTCCCCGCTGAGCGGTGAGCCTCTAAGAGACAGCGTGCTATCTACGGAGCACTGACTTGGTGTCTGATTCTGGCATGATTTCTCCCGACCGTTCATTTTTTAAGACATATAGATCCTTTATTCAGTCCCTTTGTTATTTCACAAGTAGAGTGCTGAGTGGATTTAATGAGGCTTAAAGTAATGACTTACTTGGCAATTAATCAAAGAGTAAAGTTGCCCAACTTCAGTGGGTTTCACACACAGTCTGTCCTGCTGGGAGGCAAATAAATGATTTTCCCAACCTTCTTCCTGAGTAAAATCACCTCACAGCGGCCACACAATGGTACGGTATTATTCGGCTGGGTACCACTGGGGTTTTTGTGTCGACTTTGTGTCGAGCGTTGTTTTGCGCACTGGAGGAGATGCAAGATAATCAGGCTGGACACAATCCCTGTCCCACCTGAGGTATACAGTCTAAGTAGGAGGGAGAACAGGTACTGCATCCTCATTTTACAGATGAGGAAACTGAGGTCCAGAGAAGCCAAGTGAGTTACCCAAGTTCACACAGTAGGCAAACGTCAAAGCCAAGATTCAAATGTAGGTCCTCTGACTCCCAAGCCAATTCTCTTTCCACTAGGCCACACTGCTTCTGGAACCCAAGCATTCTCCCGCCAACTGGGCTAGCCTCGATGACCAAAGATGCTTGAATGACCGCAGTGCCGGGAGAGGAAGGAAGACGCATCATTGCTGAAGGATGCCAGAAGACGATTCAGACATTTAATCGAAAGTATTTACTAAGAGCGCTTACTGTGTGCAGGACGCTGCGGGAAGCATTTGGGAGGGCACAGTGGAATTAATAAACACAATTCTCACCCTCGCTAAAAAAGATTACAGATAGGGGGAAGCAGTAGAGTATAAAGAGGTGTACGTAAATGCCGAACGGCCGAACACTGGGCCGAACACTGGGCACAAACAGGATAATCAGAGCTGGCACAATCTAAAGGGGGAGGACCGTACCGTTGAGGGAACTCTAAGCTTAGAGAATTATAAATGAATCGGGAGGAAGAGGAGGGGGTGTGATTTCAGCAGGGCTTTGAAGATGGGGAGAGTTACACTGGATGGAAGGGAAGAGGGAATTTTCGATAGAAGGGGAGGTGTGAGCATGAGGTACGCGCACAAAAGGGATGAGAATGAAGCGCAGCGAATACGTTGGTTTGAGACGAGCAAAGTGGGAGAGTTGGGGTGTAGTGGGAGAGGAGGGAGGAGAGATGACGGGGAGAGCCGATGGAGTGCCTTTAACCCCACGGTACGGAGTTTCCGTTCGATGCGGAGGTGGGTGGCCACCCAATGGAGGCTTTTGAGGAGTGGGGAGGTATGTGCCAAACGACATTTGAGAAAAACGATCCCGGCAATAGAGTGAACTGCAGACCGGAGAGGGGTGAGGGAGGAGGCAGGGAGGTCGGCTAGGAGGCTGATACGGCGATTCTCAGTGATGCAGGGGGAAGAGGAGAATTACCCATGACTTGGATCCCCGATTAGACTCTAAGCCCGTCAATGGGCAGGGATTGTCTCCACCTGTTGCCGAACTGTACATTCCAAGTGCTTAGTTCAGCGCTCCGCGCATAGTAAGCGCTCAATAAATACTAATGAGAGAATGAATGAATGTGAAACTCAGAGGACAGCAAAGGATCCTAATCGATCAATCGATCGATCGTATTTACTGAGCGCTTACTGTGTTCGGTGTCACAGAGTCAGTAGACGTGTTCCCTGCCCACAAGGAGTTTACAGTCTAGAGGGCTAATAGTGACATTCGTTAACTGCCTTGGATGCGTCAAGCCCTGTACTAAGCACTGGGGCGGTTACAAGATAAATAGGTTGGACACAGTCCCCGTCCCGCATGGAGCTCAAGGGCTAAATAGGAGAGAGAACAGAAATTTAAACCTCGTTTTTCAGATGAGGAAACCGAGGCACAGAGAAGTTTAGTGGCTTGCCCGAGGTCACACAGTAGGCAAGGGGCGGAGCCAGGATTAGAATTCATAGTGTCTGATTCCCAAGCCCGTGCTCTCTCCACTAGGCCACCCTGCTTCTCCACACTATAGAGGAAATTTCGAAACCCTTTTCACTTTAATTTCCTTTTGGGTCACAGAGATCTCTCCCCGCCCTACTCTTCCCAGGGTTCATCCAGCTGGCTGACGTGGCTTCTCCGAGGCCGACGTGAAATCAGCGGCCTCCTCCTGGCATTATTAATGATAGCGCTATTTTGTTAAGCGCTTATTAGGTGGTAAGCACTGGGGGGAGATACAAGCAAATTGGGTCGGGCACAGTCCCTGCCCCATGTGGGGCTCACAGTCTCAATCCCCATTTTACAGATGAGGGAACTGAGGCACAGCGAGGTGAAGTGACTCGGCCAAGGTCACACAACAGACATGTGGCAGAGCGGGGATTAGAACCCGGGACCTCTACCTCTCAGGCCCGTGTTCTAGCCACTGTGCCGTGCTGCTTGATGTATTATTGTCCTCTCCCAACCGCTCAGTAATAATAATAACGTTGGTATTTGTTAAGCGCTTACTACGTGCAGAGCACTGTTCTAAGCGTTGGGGGAGATACAGGGCAATCAGGTTGTCCTACGTGAGGCTCACAGTGAATCCCCATTTTACAGATGAGGTCACTGAGGCCCAGAGAAGTGAAGTGACTCGCCCACAGTCACACAGCTGACAAGTGGCGGGACCGGGAGCCGAACCCACGACCTCCGACTCCGAAGCCTAGGCTCCTTCCACTGAGCCGGGCAAGCGCTCAATAAATATCTTGGACTGATTGATTGATTGGTGACGAGCCAAGCTTCTGCTGCAGGGGCCTGTCTTATTGTCTCTCTTTATGGCTGTATTGTACTTTCCAAGCGCTTAATACGGTAAGTGCTCAATAAATCTGAATGAATGAATGAGTGGTCCGTCTAAATCATTCAGGCAGAACCTGAAGAATCTGTCATGGCGACACAGCTGCCTGACCGCAATCCCGAAGGGGTCTCTCTCTCGGCGGTCTCCAAATGAAGAGGCCGACTGATGGATCCGGCGCAGTCAAGCAATGGTATTTTTGGAAGGCTGACTGTGTGCAAACCACTGTACTAAGTATCTGGGAGGGTAGGTTACCCTAGAGTTGGTAGAAGCAGCATGGCTCGGTGGATGGAGCAGGGGCCTGGGGGTCAGAAGGACCTGGGTTCTAATCCTGATTCCCCACCTGTCTGCTGCGTGACCTTGGGCAAGTCATTTCTCTTCTCTGGGCCTCAGTGACCTCATCTGGAAAATGGGGATTAAGAGTGTGAGCCCCATGTGGGACAGGGACTGTGTCCAACCCCATTAACTTGTACCTACCCCAGTGTTTAGAACAGTGCTCGGCACATAGTGAGTGCTTAACGGGTACTATGATTATTATTATTAAGCATGATCCCCGCCTACAAGGAGCTTATAGTCTGGAACTCTGGGAAGACATCGAATGTGTTGGGTCTGTCGATGACTGGGGCGTCAACCCAAAAAGCCTCCTATAGATCCGCTTTTCCGCTTGACCCGGTGGACTCTGAGCTTAGTCTTTCGTGTGGGTGGAAGAGCAGTCTGGCCTAATGGAAGCTGTGGGTCCAGAGAACTGGGTTCTAAATCCAGCTCTGCCCCTTGCCTGCTGTGTGACCTTGGACAAGTCACCTAACTTTTCTTTGCCTCAGTTTTCTCTTCTATAGTAAGTGCTTAACAAATACCACCATCGTAATTCCTCCTCTCTTCTTTCTTCCTCCCCCTCGCCTCCCCCGTCTCTTCACCTTTTCTCTCTTCTTTGTTTTGTTTCCCACCCCCACCCTCATCCTTCCTAAAACGGTCGGAGGTACGTCCATCAGGCTTCTGCCACGCAATGATCTCGGGCATCGATCAATCGATCGTATTTTTTGAACATTTACTGTGCGCAGAGCACTTTACTAAGCGCTTGGAAGAGTACAATACAACGGAGTTGATAGACATGTTCCCTGCCCACAAGAAGCTTATTGACCGGAGAAGGAGACAGACAATAATATAAATTTTAAAAGTACAGATTTTTAAAAATGGGATTTGTTAAATTCTTATGATGTGCTAGGCACTGTTCTAGCGCTGGGGCCGATACAGGCTTATCAGGTTCATTCATTCACTCGATAGTATTTATTGAGCGCCTACTCTGTGCAGAGCACTGTACTAAGCGCTTGGAATGTACAAATCGCTAACAGATAGAGCCAGTCCCTGCCCTTTGACGGGCTTACGGTCTAATCGCCCGCATGGGGCTCACAGTCTTTATCCCCATTTTCAGATAAGGCAACTGAGGCAAAGAGAAGTTAAGTGACTTGCCCAAGGTCACGCGGAAGACAAGTGGTTAGAACCCGGGTCCTCGACTCCCAGGCCCGTGCTCTAACCGTCAGCCCATACGGACTCTTAAGCGCTATGGGGCTGAGGGAGGGGTGACTAAGGGGTCAATCCTTCCCTTTTCCTGGGTTCCCGTTCCAGCCGAGGGTGAAACAGTTGGGATGTAACCACCTTTAAAGGAGCCACACTGTGTGAATGAGTGACAGCGGGAATAGCAATAAGGTCACGATGAGGACAGGGTAGGAATGATGTCAATGACGGGTCCGGAGATGCTTAAGTCTTTTTCTTTTAAAATCGCCATTCCCTAAATTAACCCGGTCTTGCCCCAAAGCTACCCAGCAAGTTCCATCAGGCCATTTTCCCTGGGGGTATATTTTTTGTTTTCCCGTGGAAGGGCAGGGCCGCTCCTCCTGCCATCCTTTCGAAAATGCAGATAACACCAAGTTTTGTGGGACTCTTCAGAAGAGTAATGAACAACCATCACATCATGCTAAGTTATTTATCATACCCCGGGGCTGGCGAGAACACGGCTTCCTTGACGAAGAGATAAAAAGAAACAACATAAAAGCGAGGTAAAAGCAGAATCCGCCACTAAAACTCCATCTGCCTTCAGGATCTATATTTTTAACATCTTGGTGTACATCGCAAGCTTACTCTTAGCCACTTTCAGGAAAAACTGTTTTCGCTCAATGCCTTGACTAATAATAATAATAATGTTGCTATCTGTTAAGCATTTACTATGTGCAGAGCACTGTTCTAAGCGCAGGGGTAGATACAGAGTAATCAGGTTGCCCCACGTGAGGCTCACAGTCTTGATCCCCATTTTACAGATGAGGGAACTGAGGCACACAGAAGTTAGGTGACTTGCCCACAGTCACACAGCTGACAAGTGGCAGAGTCGGAATTCGAACCCATGACCTCTGACTCCCAAGCCCGGGCTCTTTCCACGGAGCCACGCTGTTTCTCTATAATAATAATGGGCATCATCAGAGAGCGAGAACAAGAGAGCCGGGACCCACTATAAAGATGATTGGAAAGAAACGGAGGAGTGGAAACCTCCAAGATTCCTAGGAGCGGGAATTGCTCTGTAATGATGGATCTTGGAAATGGGTGACTTCGGAAACCAGATGGAAAAACCCAGAGCCCATTTAAAATAATGGCTACGGTGTTTCACCATTCATTCATTCATTCATTCATTCATTCATTCATTCCTATTTATTGTAGAGCAAAGTATTAAGAGCTTGGAAGAGTACAATACAACAATATAGTAAGCCCTTACTATGTGTTAAGCACTGTTCTAAGTTCTGAGGGAGATACAAGATAGCCAGATAGAACAGAATTCCTGTCCCACATGGAACTCACAGTCTAAATAGGAGGGAGGACAGGTATTGAAGCCCCATTTTACAGTTGAGGGAACTGAGTCACAGAGAGGTTAAGTGACTTGCCTTAGATCACACAGCCGACAAGTCTCTTTGCTAGGATTAGAATTCAGGTCCTCTGCCTCCCAGACCCGTACTCTTTCCACTAGGCCGCACCGCTTCCCGAGACAGAAGGAAGACAAGTTCCGGATCCTGGAATGAATAAGGAATCTTGTGGTGTTATTAAAACAAAGGTGTGTTGGGGCAGAGAGGGCTCAGGAGTGAGAGATAGCTATTCTGTTCAGCAGATTACTCAATTTTTCACTCCTTCACGAAATCACCTTCATTTTCCTGGTTCAGTGAGAACAGTGATCAGGAAGTCTACACCAACACCTGACAGAGAAATACCGTTCTCACCTTCCTCCATCTCTCCTGCGGCCTCTGTATTAATTATGAATTTTATGAGAAATGAACAACACCCCCACCATTTTGTATTAATTCCAAAGCATACATAAATTAACTTTCATCCTGAAGTTCAGGAAATGATGCCTGCTTTCGGCTGTATTAAGGAAAAAAAAAATGATGGTATTCGTTAAGCGTTCGCTATGTGCCCAGAACTGTTCTAAGAGCTGGGGAAGAAACAAGGTAAGCAGGTTGTCCCACGAGGGGCTTACAGTTTCAATCCCCATTGTACAGATGAGGTAAGTGAGGCACAGAGAAGTCAAGTGACTTGCCCAAAGTCACACAGCTGATCAGTGGCGGAGCCGGGATTAGAACCCACGACCTCTGACTCCCAAAGCTGTTCTCTTTCCACTATGCCTGTGAACAGCTAGTGAATAAAAGACAGAGAAAAGACAAGAAGCGAAGTTGCCTAGTGGAAAGAGGATGGGCCCGGAAGTCTGAGAAACTGGGTTCTCACTCTAGCTCTGCCACGAGCTGGTGTGTGACCTTGGGCAAGTCACTTAACTTCTGTGTGCCTCAGTTTCCTCATCTGTTAAATGGGGATTAAATCCTACTCCCTCCTACCTAGACCGTGAACCCTATGCGGGACAGGGACTGTGTCCAACATGATTATCTCTTATCTACCCCAGCACTTAACATGATACTTGGCACATTGTAAGTGCTTAACAAATATAATAATAATGATAATAATAACAATAAAAAGGCAAGCTAGGTGGACTGCAAACTTGTCCTCTAAACTGTAAGCTCGTTGTGATCAGGGAACGTGTCTACTAACTTTGTTATTTTGCGCTCTCCCAACCTCTTACTACATACAGTCCTCTGCACACCGAAGGAACTCAATAAATACAATTAATTGACTGATTGATTAAATGCTATCTGAGCAACACCATTGCAAGTTTCTGCAGTTATCGCCAACACACGCTAAAGATCAGTTTCAGTATCTCCTTTGAGCAACTGCTTACCTTTAGAGACAGAGCTCTTGATGTGCTGATACCAATTTCAACAAGATAAATTCCAAAAGTCCAAAAAAAAAAATACGATCGTTCAACAGATTCAACTTCTCTTCAGGTTTTACTTTACAGGAGAGATTCCATCTGATTCAGGCACTTGAGTGTACGTTGCATTTTCAGGTATGCCACCTAATAATATCAACTGTGGTATTAAGCTCTCGTCTCGTACCATCGTGCACTGAACTGAACACTGGAATCGAAAAGGATAACCAGGTCGGACACAGTTCCTCTCCCATAAGGGGCTCACGGGGTAAGCAGGAGGGAGGACAGTTATTTAATCCCCATTTTATAGATGAAGAAACTGAGGGTCAGAGAAGTTAAGTGACTTACACCAGTCCACAGACGAGGCCAGTGCCAGAATCGTCATTAGAACCCAGATCATCTGACTACCAGGGCCGAGTTCTTTCTATTAAGCCACGCCGTATCTTGATTTTTATTTACCCTCTTTTGACTTTACAAAAAAATTGTCCTTGAGGCCAGAACGTTAACTGTTCTCATACAGTAGCTCTTTTTTAAATCCCAAAGCCGGCAGGAAATATAGCAAGGCCTCTGTGTTAGTTCAGCTGGATTTTACAGCTGGAGACAACGTGAGCCCCGAGTAGACGGAGTTTCATGTTAGCTTTATTTTCTTTAAGCTGGGGGAGGAGAGTCTTTTTCAGAGTAAAAGAAAGAGGAGTTCAAGTTTAATGTTTCCCAAGTCTGTGTGGGCTACATCAGGTTTCTTTCTTGTTACTTTCTCTGTGTGTGGTCAAGCTGGAACAGAAAGGGAGAAAGAGAACACATTCACACAGTGGGGTGAAATCCAGGTGAAAAAAAAATTAAAATCCACATTTTGTAAGCAACCTGGACTGCGGAAACATGAAGGGGCTCAGTGAATGAACCGGACTGCTCAGGTGCTGAAAAGAAAAGTGTAGAGCTGTCAAGCTCATGTGAGAGAGGAAACACAACCATTTAGAATCATCGCTGGGACCCAGAAAAAGTCCAAAACTTGTGGCTTTCCCTGGAGAGTTTGGGAAGAAATTAAATCAGAGGAACATAAAATTACTGAGATCCTGGCGTACGACTTTTATGTCGATTCGGTATCGCCTTGTAGAATGTTTTTGGAGCAAATGAAAGAGAAACGACTGTGGGAAGATCAAGTAGCAGAGCTTATCCATTATACATGTAGCCCCCCGCGTTAGACGAGGGGCCTAACAAGCTTAGCTCCCGAATAGAGGCATATTTTATTTTTAGTTGGCATGGTCGGTTCTTGCTTTGGGAAACTCCAGAGCAGAAACTAATAGAGGATGGCGTCCTACCCGATTATATTTTCTCTCTGAATGTCGCATCTCCCAGGGCAGTATTTTTAATGTCTGAGCTCACGGCAGTTTTGAGGGCTCGGAGGACGGTGTCAAGAAAATCTCCCAGCACCACTGGATTTCGTTTGTTTCCCGTTGAAGAACTGTGATTCTTCAGAAAAAGATGTTGGGGCAAAGGAGGAGGGAAGAGCTGAGGGGAACAAGAATGATCACTCATTCATTCATTCAATCATATTTACTGAGCGCTTACTTTGCGCAGGGTACTGTATTAAGTGCTTGGGAGAGTACAATATAGCAATAAACGGACACATTCCCTGCCCACAGCGAGCTTACGGTCTAGAGGGGGAGACAGCCTAATGTCTAATAAAGAAGTTACAGAAATGGACAGAGAGAGCTTCTGTTTAGGTCCGATGTTGATGGGAAATAATAATAATAATAATGTTGGTATTTGTTAAGCGCTTACTATGTGCAGAGCACTGTTCTAAGCGCCGGGGTAGACACAGGGGAATCAGGTTATCCCACGTGGGGCTCACAGTCTTAATCCCCATTTTACAGATGAGGGAACTGAGGCACAGAGAAGTTATGGGAAAGCACAATCTCACAACTCCTGTGGTGGTCAGCCCCACTTGGTCCAAAAGGGAGATAATGGAGAAGGCATTCCAGGGTGTTTACTATGTCAAGTGCTTACTATGTGCCAGGAACTGTTCTAAGCGCTAGAGTGGATACGAACAACTTGGCTTGGACCCAGTCCCTCTCTCACATGGAGCTCACAGTCTTAATCCCCATTTTACAGATGAGGTAACCGAGGCACAGAGAAGTGAAATGACTTGCTCAAGATCACACGGCAGAGGCGTGATGGAGCCTGGGTTAGAACACAGGTCCTTCTGACTCCCAGGCCCATGCCCTGTCCCTGCTAGACCATGCTGCTTCTCCAGAGACACTCCCCCAAGAAGACATGCAAAGGACTGTAAATCAGCCGGATGTGATGGACTCACAGTCAGGCTAAAGAAAACCGAGGTGAAGCATCAACCCGTACCGGGGAATGCACGCACACAACCAAAAATTAAGCTGGCTCTTCTGAGCTAACCACAGTCACAAAATTCTGTTACCTAGGCAGTCCCACAGACACAAAATTCTGTTACCTAGGCAGTCCCCCATCCAGCGACGCAGCGTAAGGCAAAGAAAAAGTAAATGTAATCAAGAAGGCTGGCACGTCCTTTGGGAGACCATCAAACAGAGCATGGCAGTAGAGTGCGGTGGCACAGGCCCCGTCTAGACTGTAAGCTCGATGTGAGCAGGGAATGTGTCTGTTTATTGTTGTACTGCACTCTCCCTAGTGCTTAGTACAGTGTTCTGCATACAGTAAGGGCTCAATAAATAGGATTGACTGAATGAACGCATGAGTGGCATCAGGCTATGAACCAAAATAAAGGTCTACAAAGGTTGTCCAATCTCCTCTATGACTGGGGACCCAGACCCATACAAATGCCACATTTGATCTCTAGAATAGTCCCATCAGAGTCATTTGTGGGCTGCGTTCAACATCAAATAGTGAGACAGGAATACACCGATTTAAATTCTGGAACAGAGTCTACCTCTTCACCCGGAAGCTCCGCTCCATCTCAACAGAGCCACGCTGGGTGGGACACGTGAAGAAGTTGAACGACAGCAGGATACCCAGAGAAATTCCGTATGGTGAGTGGAAATCGGGAAATTAAAAGAAAGGCTGAAGGAGAGAATGTTTCAAGGACACGGTGAAACAAAATCTCAGACAAGGCTGCATCTCGGCTGAAAACTAGGAGACAACTGTGGTATTTGTGAAGTACTTACTATGCGCCAGGCACTTCTAAGCACTGGGGTAGATACACGCTAATGGAGTTGGACACGGTCCCTGTCCCACAGAGGGTTCCTAGTCTTAATCCCCATTTTACAGATGAGGTAATTTACCGATGAGGTAACTGAGGCACAGAGAAGTGGAGTAACTTGCCTAAGGTCACACAGCAGACAAGGGGGGGAACTGGGATTAGAATCCAGGGCCTTCTGACTCCCAGGACACTGCTTTATCCACTGCTTTATGTCACTTGCAAAGGACAAACTAGCAGGGCATACTACCATCAAGAAAGGAGCAGCTCTTTTTGAATAAAAGCTTCGTAAGGCTACGGGAAGGAGAGTTAAGCAGAGGATAATAATAATAATAATGTTGGTATTTGTTAAGCGCTTACTATGTGCCGAGCACTGTTCTAAGCGCTGGGGGAGACATAGGGGAATCAGGTTGTCCCACGTGGGGCTCACAGTCTTCATCCCCATTTTACCGATGAGGGAACTGAGGCACAGAGAAGTGAAGTGACTCGTCCAAAGTCACACAGCTGACAAGGGGCCGAGTCGGGATTCGAACCCCTGAACTCTGACTCCAAAGCCCGGGCTCTTTCCACTGAGCCACGCTGAAGGGGAGGATACCCGATCCACTCCTAGCTTGGGCCGTGGCTAGCGAGTGGAAGGCAATCTGCTACAAGTCAAAACTCACCTGGGCTGGGCAGCAGCGGCGCGGGATGCAGTCGAGGGCGGAGACTTGAGTTTACTGCGCGGAAGGAGGCGGTGGTAAACCACTTCTGTACGTTTACCAAGAAAACTCTGTGGATCCCCCACCAGAACGATTGCAGATGGTTGCAGGTGGGGTGTTCCGGGAGGGATGCGTCCAAAGAATAGCTATGGGTCGGAAACGACTCGACAGCTTAAGACAAGGATCAGGAGATGAGGAAGTAAGGTGAAAACAACACCAACATCTCTGCACATAGTAAGCGCTCGATAAATACGAAGGAACACGGCAACACTAAGGATGGCCTTTCGATACAGTTTTTTCCTGAATCCAACGTGACTGGGTTTTTGGGTCTTGCACTGACCTTCTCAAGCGCGTGCATACTCACTGGCGAATTTCACCATCAGCCCTGCTTTCTTCAAGTACAAAGGATAACTATTATCTAGACGTTTACAGTCTAAACACCTTTCTTACCAGAGAAAGTCTGTGGTTTGGTATTTGATTGGTTCTCAGAAGACTCGACTCAGATGCCTGACTCGGAGAGGGTGTGGTTCCGTGACTCGAAGCGAGTCATTTATTAGCTTCTCCGGGTCTCGGTTTACCCGTCCGTCAGAAAGGGAATTTTACGGACATCGCCTCCGGGCGAATTGGATGGAAAGGTTCTAGCTGTGGGAAAGGGAGGAGGGTATGGGGCCTCTGAATTGGTCTCTAACACGTTGGTCATAGCCTCTAGACTGTAAGCTCTCTATGGCCGGGAAGCGGGTCTACCGATTCTGTTACGTTGTACTCTCCCAAGCGGTTAGTACAATGCTTTCCACACGGTAAACACTGAATAAGTACCGACCGATTGAGCGAAAGCAAATCCTTGTCATTTTTCTAAATAGGGCGAAGAATTTCACTGTGGGCAGGGAATGTGACCGTTTATTGTACTCCCCAAGAGTGGGTACAGTGGCCTGCACACGGTAAGCACTCAATAAATGCCTTTGAATGAGTGAATGACTCTCTGCATCCAATCCCCCATCTCTCCTTCCCTTCCCTCTCCCCTAGGGCCGGATCTTCCCCAGCCAAAATCCAGGCCAGGGAACTTCTCCGAAGGGGAGATGTTTAAAATGGTCAGCTCTCTCTATGACTGAGCAGATTCTATCACTTGACTGAGCTGAGTGAAGAAAAATAAGGTTTCCTCTAGAGAACCGGACGGGCCAGTTCTTTTCCACTGGTGAAGGTGTGGAGAGATGCATTCGGTAGAGTTGGAATTGGCCTTCGGTGGGGGAAGGAGGCAGTACAAATTCATTTCCATGGGACCTGGATTAAATCCTGTCATCTTGAAAACAGAATCAACCTTATCTCAAGACTTTTAGGCAGATTTGGTGCTGGGAAAAAAAAGAAACGGATGTTGGATTAATATTCTTTTGAAACGTCATCATTCGCATATTGGGCAATTAATACACATAGATTCTCTAAAATATATAATGAGCTGTCTGCAACTTTTCCACTACAATAAAAGAATATACTCACTTTACCTCAATCTCAACGCATTTGCTGCCGAACCTTCGCCCTCCTTCTCCCTCTGACTTGGAATTCCCTCCCCCTTCCTACCTGATAGACCACCGCTCGCCCCACCTTCAAAGTCCTACTAAAACCACATCTCTTCCAAGAGGTCTTCCCTGACTGACCCCTCATTTCCCCTACTCGGTCTCATTTCTGTGTTACTTTAGAACTTGGAGCTATACCTCTCCAGCAAGAGAAGCAGCGTGGCCTAGTGGCAGAAGCCCGGGCTTGGGAGCCAGAGGCCGTGGGTTCTGATCCCGACTCCGTTACTTGTCAGCTGTGCGACTTTGGGCAAGTCACTTAACTTCGCTGTGCCTCAGTTCCCTCATCTGTAAAATGGGGATTGAGACCGTGAGCTCCACCTGGGACAACCTGATAACCTTATGTCTCCCCCAGCACTTAGAACAGTGCTTGGCACATAGTGAACACTTAACGGATAACGTTATCATCATTACTAATCACTCCACCCTCAGCCGCATAGCAAGTATGCATATATCCTTATACTCTCCCATTTCCCCTCACTCTAATTTATTTTAAAGTCTGTCTCCCCCTCTGGACTGTAAGCTCCTTGTGGGCAGGGATTGTCTTTACCAATTTTTTGCTATTGTACTATCCCAAGTAATAATAATGTTGGTATTTGTTAAGCGCTTACTACGCGCAGAGCACTGTTCTAAGCGCTGGGGTAGATACAGGGGAATCAGGTTGTCCCACGTGAGGCTCACAGTTAATCCCCCATTTTACAGATGAGGTAACTGAGTTCCAGAGAAGTTAAGCGACTTGCCCACAGTCACACAGCTGAAAGGTGGCAGAGTAGGGATTGGAACCCATGACCTCTGACTCCCAAGCCCGGGCTCTTTCCACTGAACCACGCTGCTTCTCTTAGTACAGTGCTCTGCACACAGTCAGCACTCAATAAATGCAACTAAATGATTGATTAATAAATATATATCTATTATGTGCGCTATGTACGTTATATACGTATAGTGGAACTTGTCATTGTTGGATATCTATCTCTGATCACTCCGATTAACTCAGAGATCAGCATTCAGGGGCTGGGAATGGCTGCGTCTCAGCTACCTCATCTGTAAAATGGAGATTAAGACTGTGAGCCTCATTCATATGGGACAGGGGACTGGATCCCAACCCCATTATCCCATATCTACCCCAGAGCTCAGAACAGTGCTTGGCACCCGATAAAGGCTTAAGAAATTCCATTATTATTATTGTTATTATTTGTGATTCCCTCCCGATAAAATGCAGGAGGCTTACAGCAGTGATTTCAGCAGGTGAGTCTCCATGTTCTGCGTATGTGTGTGCCTGTGCAAGGATGGATAATTTATAGGTTTTGGTGCGCGGGAGTCTTAGGAAGAGTGCTGGTATTTGAGGGAGGGAGTGAAGGTGAGAATCGAAGACCAGTTTTGAGTTCCAGCAGAAGAGGGCAGCGTGGCCTAGTGGATATAACCCAGGTCTGGGAGTCAGAAGGACCTGGGTTCTAATCCTGACTCCACCACTTGCTTGCTGTGTGACCTTAGGGAAGACGTTTAATTTCTCTGTGCCTCAGTTACCTCATCTTCAAAATGGGGATTCAATACCTTGTCACCCTCTTACTTAGCCTGCGAGCTCCAGGTGGGACCTGATGACCATGAATCTACCCAGAACTTGATACGGTGCTTGGCCCAATAGTAAGTGCTTAAAAAATAGCACAATTTTTATTTGAGTTTGTGAGACACTCTACGGGTGGGCAGGACTGGGTGTGTTGATGACTATCCGAAGGTGTGCATGACTATGGAAGTGAGCGTGTATCATCCTTTGTATTTTAAAAATTCACCTCCCCACCCTCACCCCAGAAAGGTACTATTCACTGTAAATATTTCATGGCTCCGAATCAGGTGTAGTTAGAAAGTCCCGAATGAGACCATGTTAGGAAGATTGGTTCAAACGCCCAGAACGGTCAAGGTAAATGTTGAATTTATTCTGCAGAATGTCCAGTCTGCCAAACTGTTTCCCTCCACACTGTTTTCTTTCGCCACACTTAGGAGGTTCTAGCACCTCTTGAAAACCAAATTGCTCTATTTACCGAGCATTAAAACCTTTTGGTTCCTCTGTCATGGGGGTTGGGGGGGAGAGGAAGGGAATCATTTAGCAGCTGTGTGTAGAGAAGCCAAGAGAAGGAAGAGAAGGCTCTGAGTGGCAACCGCTCTTGTGACGTGGTTAAACTCTGAATTTTGTGACTGGTTCTTAATGTTTTCCCAGTGTCCATCACTATAATACTTTGACAAATCCATTTACTATATTTCTGTATCAGGTAAAGACATTATGATACAAATGGGTATAAATGTTTAACGCCACACACATATGCATTTAAAAATTGAAGACCTGAAATAGGCTTTGAGAGGCAATTCAAACCATCCCACCCCCCCATCTCCAGACCCAACTGAACTTATCAGTCAATAATAATAATAATGTTGGTATTTGTTAAGCGCTTATTACGTGCAGAGCCCTGTTCTAAGCTCTGGGGTAGATCCAGGGGAATGAGGTTGTCCCACGTGAGGCTCGCAGTCTTCACCCCCATTTTACAGATGAGGGAACTGAGGCACAAAGAAGTGAAGTGACTTGCCCACAGTCATACAGCTGACAAGGGGCATCGCTGATATTTACTGAGCGCTTACTGTGTGCCGAGTACCACACTAAGAGCTTGGGATAGTACATTATAACCGAGTTGGTAGGCACAGTCCCTACCTGCAATGAGTTTATAACCTAGAAGGAGAGACCATCCTACCTCTGTCTTTCCACTTTCCAGGTTAGAAGATAACCCACATGCCTTCTGTGATCTGTTTCAAAATCCTGAAAACTCTTTCAACCAGGAAGCTTTCCCTTAAGGACACAGAACGTGTTTTATTTAGTTCTGGGAAACTAGAGAAAAGTTTTTGAATGCCTTCAAAGAATTGCAAGAGTAAGAACTGCATTATTTGTTTCTCCCTTCTCTCCTTCTCCATCCCAGCCTGCACACTCTGCTCCTCTGGTGCTAACCTTCTCACCGTGTCTCCTTCTTGCCTGTCCCACCGTTGATCCCTGGCCCACGTCCTACCTCTGGCCTGGAACGCCCTCCCTCCTCAAATCCGCTAAACAGTCAAACTTCCCCCTTCAAAGCCCTACTGAAGGCTCACCTCCTCCAGGAGGCCTTCTCAGACTAAGCCCCCCTTTTTTCCTCAGCTCCTCCTCCCCCTCCATCACCCCGACTCGCTCCCTTTACTCTACCCCACCTCCCCACCCCATAGTACTTGTGTATATATGTACATATCTTTAACTCTATTTATTTATAATTCATGCCTGTTTACTTGTTTTGATGTCTGTTTCCCCCCTTCTAGACTGTGAGCTTGTTGTTGTCAGGGATTGTCTCTCTCTGTTGCTGAATTGTACTTTCCAAGCACCTGGTACAGTGCTCTGCACACAGTCAGCACTCAATAAAAATGACTGATTGAATGAATGAATTTGTTAAGAGTGTATTATGTACCAAACACTATACTAAACCCAGAGGTAGATAGATTATAATAATAATAATGTTGGTACTTGTTAAGGGCTTACTATGTGCAGAGCACTGTTCTAAGCGCCGGGGTAGATGCAGGGTAATCAGGTTGCCCCACGTGAGGCTCATAGTCTTCATCCCCATTTTACATATGAAGGAACTGAGGCACTGAGAAGTTGTGACTTGCCCACAGTCACACAGTTGCCAAGTGGCAGAGCCGGGATTCGAACCCATGACCTCTGACTCCCTAGCCCGGGCTCTTTCCACTGAGCCACGCTGCTTATAACAGATGAGACATTGTCCCTGTCCCACATGAGGCTCACAGTGGGAGAGAGGGAGAGAGATCAGGTATCGTCCCCCGTTTTACAGATGTGAAAACTGAAAATAGAGAAGTCAAATGACTTGGCCAAGGTCATGCAGCAGGTAAATGGCAGAGCTAGGATTAGAACCCACATCTTCTGCCTCTCAAGCCCACGTTCTTCCCCCTGGGCTCCACTGCCCTGTGGATCTTATGAGGGCTTCTATTAATTTTTTTTCCTCTATGGCTCCAAAGAGGAGAGACCTCATTTCATTCAAAATCTTCCTGAAAAGATGTCATCATCTCCGGGGGTTTTGGAGAGACAAATGAGCAGACTGTTCCTTTAGATGAAGTGAAAGTAGGCAGTAAAATCACAACATCAAAATTGGTTTGGGTTCATGTAAATCCACCACAGAGGCCCATTCAGTGTTTGAACTTTGTGTGTCTTCTTCACATTCAGGTGCTCTCTTAAATCCAAATTATGAATGGCCAAAGAACTAGGAACTAATCTCAGTGATTCTGTGAAGGTGTCATGCCCCTGTCTGTGATCTTGGGCAAATGTACATGCCTGCCTTGATTTATAGCTAATTTCCATGTTTGTAACAGCAATCACCTACAGCTTACCCACATTTAGACCCTATAATTACTGGAAGAGAAAATTAAAGACAAAACCTTCGGCTCCATTGAGATACAAGGGAATAAGAAAGCTTTATGGAGGGATAGAACGGAAAAGTCGTAAATATTAACTTGAAAAAATAGGGCCTGTCTTTCTTAATTAGAGGGGGTTGGCTCATGTAATAATAAGTGTTCATTCCTCTAAGAGCTCAAAGGAGTTTGTAGTAAGAAATTCCAGGCTCAGGGCCTTATAGTGACTCCATTTCAGTTTCTTGAGGATTTGCCTTTTGGCCTTAAAATCTGCAGTGGGCCTCAAGAAAGATTTGCCGTGTCACATTTCTTCACGCTAACGTTACGTTCGGCCCATGATATCTCAGATCCGTATGTAACTTTTTTTCCCCCCAAAAATCATCACAGTGCATTTCTTGTCCTAACGATACCCCTGTGAGGTAGAAAGAGGCAGCAGTCACTACTTCCATTATACAGTTGAGGCGATGGAGGCCAAGATGGGATAAAGCCAGATCTCAGAGCAGACCAGCGACAGAGCTGGGACTAGGAAGACCTGGCCTCTTTCCCCTAGACCAAGCTGCCTCTCCTGACAACGGTAATGAGTGCGAAACGGAGTAATGTAAAGAATATCGGAACGTACCAAGCAAGGGAAGAAGTGAAAGGCAATAAAGTGACCTCTCATAAATAGGCAAACAGGATTTGATAAATAATAAAAAGCTTTCAGATCAAAACAGCTTAGTCCTCAAATGAAGAAGGTAATGGACTACCTTGCTACATTCTCTCAGGAGTTTATGTCTAACTCGGTTCTCTGTGTTATAACAATAATGATGACGATGATAACAAGAACACTTGTTTAGGGCTCAATATGTGCCAAACACTGTACTAAGTGCTGGGGCATATATAATGTAAGCAGATTGGATGCAGTACCTGCCGCACAAGGGGTTTACTATATTCACATTCCTCAATGAACCTTCCAAATGAATGCCTCCTTTTTCAAAGCCTGGGCGCTGTACCCACCAGACAGTCAGTCAATCCTATTTATTGAGTGCTTACTGTGTGCAGAGCACTGTATTAAGCAATAGGTAGAGTAAAATATAACAATCAACAGACACATTCCCTGTCCACAATGAGCTTAGAGTCTACCATCCTACACCTTTAGAAACCTGTTCTCATTGCACATTGAATCCTCCCGCCTCAATCACAAATGACAGTTACCCCCAAAGAATATTTCCCTTGGCTCTAACTGATAAATGAGTACATTTCAGGCCCATGCCGAACCCTCTAGTTCCTGGAGATGGAAAGCCTTTCCAGCGGTAGCATCTTCCATTCTGTTCTTCCCCTCCCGGCCACCCCGGGGTGTAGAAGGAGTTGATAGAATGGCTTTCAACTATATCTGACACCAGTGAAATAAAAGCTTACCCCTACCTCTGCCCCTCACGCATTCAAAGTCAATGAGAGCTTTAGGATGGCAGGATTGATTGGATCGCTGGGCTGGAAAGAGGATTTTATTTTAAAGCAGTCTGTAGATCCCTATTTTAGGGTTAACAGGCTTCCTGTCAGGTCTTACGAACCTGAGGAAACTGTGCCCGATGCAACTCTGGAAAAGTGTGCCCCGAGGAACATGGGAGAGTGTGTCCTGAGGTGGGTGTTTTGTGGGGATAAACTTGAATTGGGTGTGGAAATGGGAAAGTGTGGAAACAGTGTCACAGGGTTGCTCCCGTCTCAGACAACGCTTGCAATTCATCGTTTCTCGGATGAACTTAGGGCTAGGAAGATTTGGGCCAAAAATTCAATCTGGGGCTGACAGAAAATGGATACGTCTCAGTCCGACGATATAATTAGTTCGCGGAAACCGCATCTTCAGTGAAACATAAATTGGAATCAATTTACTCAGTGGAACAGTATTATAAATGGGTGATTGGGTCCTAAACCAAGATCAGACAACTTACTTTTACCAAAATTACCCAATCAATTATAGATGGATAATTTTGCTAAGTTAATGAACACGTATATATTGAGTCAGAGAGGTTCCATGATAGAGCAACCCACTTTTACCATATTGGAAGTAAAATGGATGTGTGGAGCCGACCTGGTAATTCTAATGGTACTTGTTAAGCATCCGCAATGAGTCGAGCACTGGGGTAGAGACAAGTTAATCAGGTTGAACACAGTCTCTGTAATACGTGGGGTTCACAGTTTAAAGGGGAGGGAGAATAGGTACTTAATCCTCAGTTTAAAGATGAGGTGACTGAAGCACAGAGAAGTTAAGTGACTTGCCCAAAGTCACACAGCAGATGACTGGTGGTACTGGGCTTAGAATGCAGGTCCTCTGTCTTCCAGTCTGTCAGTCAATCGTATTTATTGAGCACTTACTGTGTGCAAAAACTGTACTAAGCACTTGGGAGAATACAATATGGCAATATAACGGACACATTCCCTGCCCACAGTGAGCTTACAATCTATAGGGAGACAGACATTAATATAAACACATAAATCGCGGATATGTACGTAAGTACTGTGGGGCTGAGAGAGTGTGATGAATAAAGGGAGCAAGTCAGGGTGATGCAGAAGGGAGTAGGAGAAGAGGAAAGGAGGGTTTGGAGGAGATGAGCCTTCAGTAAGGCTTTGAAGCTGGGAAGAGTGATTGTCTGTAGGATTTGAGGAGGGGGGGGTGTTCCAGGCCAGAGGCAGGCCCAGTGGCCCATGGTCTTTCCACTAGGCCATGCTGCTTCTCAGGTGTTAACTGAGACACCCTCTTCTCCCCCTCTGGTCCCTCCCATTTCACCCCTGTTCTCTTTAAACTTTCTGTCTCACCCCGACATGACAGCTTTGAAAAGTAATTCTCCATTTGCCCTCAGCACTCTTGCTCCACGCCCAACCATTCCCGTGAACCCTGTGCCACAAAGAACTAGTGCTGGTAAGTCAGAACCGATGCCTGGCAAAGCTGACAGAAGGAATCAAATTAGAACCATAAATGACCCTCACCGTAACTCAAAAATGCCTTAGGTCTAGGACTGCCTGAAGAGGGAGGAGAGGTGAATGGGGGTACAGCTGGACAATGGGATCTGGGATTCCTGGGAAACTCCCGGGAATTATAGGGGACTAGTGTTACAGGGGGCCTAGGTGGATGGGAGGACATTAAAACCCTCAGGAGAAGTTGGAGAATAATTCTGAAGTTGGAGGAGGTGGGAGATGTGCAGGGGGAGTGAGGTGATGAGGGCAAATGGCTCGATCTCTGATGAAATTCAGGGGTTCTGAGTGAGAAAGGATAATTGAGGGGAGTTTGGAAGTGAAGCCAAGTTTGAACAATATTTCCAGGAGAAGGGGGTGATCCACAGTGGCAAAGGCAGCTGAAAGGTTGAGTTGGATTAGGATGGAGTAGAGGTCATGGGTGACCTTTGAGAGGGTGGTTTCTGGGGAGTGTGCCAAATTGGAGGGGGTCAAGGAGAGAATTGGAGAATTGGAAAGAAATCTGAGGCAGTGGGTGTAGACAACTCGCTCAGGGAGAATGAAAAGGAATGATAGGAGGTAGGTGCGGCAATAGGGTGATAACCGAAGGGAGCCATAGGGTCAAGGGAGGGGGTTATTTTAGGATGAGGAGACATGGGCTTATTTGAAAGCGGTGGGGAAGAAGCTATTGGAGAGCGAATGGTTGAAGATGGCTGTTAGGGAGGGAAGAAAGGGGTAGGGGGATGAGAGTTTTGATAAGGTGTGAAGGAATGGGGTCAGATGCACAGGTGGAAGGGAGGCATTTGAGGGGAGGCAGGAGATCTCTAGAGATACGGCTGGGAAGGATGGGAGAGTTGAAGAGGGGGCCGGAAAGGGAGGGGCCGAGGAGGGGCAGGGGCGATTTTAGGGAGCTCACGCCTGACGGTGTTTATTTTCTTAATAAAGTAGGTGGCCAGCTCACCGGGGGCAACGGATGGGAGACGCCAGGGGACAAGGGGCCTGAGGAGTGAGTCAAATGTCTGGAACAGCTGGCAAGGGTGATGGGCACGGTTGTCAATAGGGTGGAGAGATAGATTTGCCAGGCAGAGTAGAGAGTGGAGTTAAAGCATGCAAGAATAAATTTGAAGTGGAAAAAGTCAGCCTGGTATTTAGATTTCTGCCAGCAGTGCTCCGCAGCTCAAGCACAAGAGCAAAGAAGGTGGACTGTGCAGGTGATCCAAGGCTGTAGGTTAGTAGTACGAGATCGAAAAAAGGATAAGGGTGTGAATGAGCTGAGTTGAGAAGAGAGGGTGGTGTTGAGAACATCTATTTAGTCATCAATGGCGGGTAGTTTGGGTATAGAGGCTAAGTGGGACATGATGAAAACAGAAAATTGGATGGGGTCCAAAGATTGGAGGTCTCTGTGGGGGAATAGTACAGATTTATGGGGAGGAGGTGTGTGGGAGAGAGACAAGTGAGGAGGTTGTGATCAGATAGAGGGATTTCAGAGTTGGTGAGGGTAGAGATTGTGCAGTGATTATAGATAATAAGATCTAGTGTGTGTCCAAGTTGCTGAGTGGGTGAGGAGGGGTGGAGCAGAAGGTCAGGGGAGCGGAGGAGTGATAGAAAGCGGGCAGCAGAAGGGTCATCAGGACCATCTATGTGGATATTGAAGTCCCCAAGGATCAATGTGGGCATGGTAAAAGAGAGAAGGAATGGGAGAAAGGGATCAAAATTGTTAAGGAGATGGGACCTGGAGGGTGGTGGATGACTGTTATTAGAATCTGGAGTAGGTGGTAGAGACAGATGATGTGGGGTCCAGAGGAAGGGAAAGAAAGAGTTGGAATAAGTGGAATGATGCGAAAACTGCATTAGGACACCAGAAGGAGCGCGACACCTCCTCCTTTCTCAGAGAGTCTGGAGGAGTGGGAGAAGATGAGGTCCCCGCTGGAGCAGCAGGGGTGACCGTGCCATCTGAGGAGAGCCAGGTTTCAGTGATGGTGAGGAGGAGGAGTGACCCAGACAGAAAAAGGTCAAGGATGAAGGGAAACTTCCCCATGATGGAGTGGGGGTTCCACAGGCCACACTTGGCTGAGTCTTTGGAAGGGGGAGTGAGGGAGGGGACAGAGCGAGGGGTAGGGAGGGTTTGGATGGGACTGAGTTGATGGGAGGCTGCCCAAGGGGAGGGGGACAAAGGGTGGGGACCTGTACAGGGGGAGGGGGATGAGGAGTGGTGCTAGGACACAGGTATGGGGCAGGGGGGCCAGTAGGAAGATGTAAAGACTGCTTTTACCACTCTGCTTTTGCTGCCATTTGAGTTGGTTCTACCTTATCAATCAATTAATGATACTGAGTGCTTACTGTGTGCAGAGCATTGTGCTAAGCGCTTGGGAGAGTATAATACAACAGAGTTGGTAGACCCGTTCCCTGCTCACCATGAGTCAGAATCACCTCAGTCAACCAAACAATGATATTGATTGAGCGCTCACTGGGTACAGAATACTACACTAAGTGCTTGGGAAAGTCCAGGACAACTAAGTTGGTAGACATGTTTCCTGACCACAATTTATTTATTATTTATTTATGGTATTTGCCAGGCTCTTTTCTAAGCAATGGAGTCAGAATCACCTCCAAGTGATATTCTCTTCTTTCTCTTTCCATAGTTTTTTTTTAAATGACATTTGTTATGCACTTACTATGTGCCAGGCACTGTACTAAGCCCTGGGGTATGTACAAGCTAATCAGGTTGGACCCATACGTGGGGCTCACAGTCTTAATCCCCATTTTACAGATGAGGTAACTGAAGACCGGAGAAATAAAGTGACTTACCCAAGGTCACACAGCCGACAAGTGGAGGAGCCGGGATTAGAACCCATATCCTTTGACTCCAGAAGGATACCACCCAGTAGAGGATGGTATTACTAGTTGGGGGATTGCCGGTCTTATCTACAGGAGGACATCTCCGTCCCTGCCGCTGGATGATATAGGCTCCAGTCTAGGACTCTGGAAGGGAGAAAGGGGAATGGCTTGGGATGGAGGAGGCCCGGGAAGGAGGTAGCCTCGAACTGAGGCGGCCCCATCCTGAGGTGGCCAAGATGTGAACCTCCGCCGATCCCTGTCGGGAACAGGATGAATGTCCCTTCCCTTTCCCTCAGGACTTCCCGGCTGCCCTGTGGAGACCAGCGCTTCAGGCCCCCAGGGCATGAAGGCCACAAGTGGTGGAGACCAAAGGCCTGCAGTCCCCAGAGTAGCCAAGCAAATTTCACTTCTCTCTCTGTCGTTCACACTTTCAGAGCACTCTGCACACACGGAGAAGTGTGCAAGCTTCAAGCTAGCCAGATGGGATTCAGCTTGGATGTCACAACTGACAGAAGGAGGAAAGCCTAGGAGTGTATTAGCCAGTCAGCCTGGAAGGATACAGTCAATTATCCCTATCCCGAGACTGAGGATTGCATTTCTGGACCATTCATTCATTCACCCATTCAATAGTATTTATTGAGCGCTTACTATGTGCAGATCACTGTACTAAGAGCTTGGAATGTACAATTCGGCAACAGATAGAGACAATCCCTGCCCGATGACGGGCTCACCGTCTCATAATCTTGGTAATCGTCCTCCTCTCGCTCCGACTTTCTGCCGGATCACTGCCTTGTGAGCATCAGAGGACCGGAAAGGGCTGGAGAAGTATGGTAAAAGGGGGGAATCAATCAATCCATTGAAACCCACCTTTTTTATTTAAGTGCTTACTCTGAGCCAGGCACCGTATTAAGCTTCAGAGTAGATACAAGCTAATCAGGTTGGACAGAGTCCACATCCGACATGGGGTTCACAGATTTAATCTCCATTTTATAAGACGTGGTAACTGAGGCACAGAGAAATGAAGTGAGTTGCCCCATGTCACCCAGCAGGCAAGCTGAGATTAGAACCCAGGTCCTTATGATTCCCAGGCTCATGTTCTATCCACTGGGCCATGCTGTTTCTCGTGGAATCCTTTGGGCTAAAGTTCTTTTGAGGGGAGAGGTTGGAATGAATGGTTAAAATGTATTTTTTTTATATAATCCCCTAGAGGAACATGACTTCCAACTCTATTTTATTGTACTCCCTCAAGCACTTAGTACATGCTCTGCACACAGTAAGTGCTCGATAAATACCACTGATGATGATGACAGTCTGTGGATTTTACCAATCCAGCCTGTCCTCCCTGCTAATGATGGTTTCTCTTTGTCTGCAGAGCACATAGGATTCTATCGTACTTCCCCAAGCACTTAACACAGTGATCTGCACAGAATAAGCAATCGATAAATAATATTGAATGATTGATTGAAAGATGCTCAGTGCCTCCGTTAATGGGAGAGAAAAGACGCACTCCATGGCCGGCTATAGTCGGAGCAAGATGTATTTTCAGAGAGAATTTATTTTTCTAGTGGAAAATGATCATATTTACTCTATCTGCTCCACATTTTGGCATAATTACGGCAACCCCAAAACAGGGGAGGGACTATTATAAAGGGAATTAAGTCAAGCAATGGGACGAGCAGGAGGAACTGAGGAGAAGAAAAAAAAAGGCGGGAAAGAGGGAGAAGGAAGGGAAAGGTTAAGAGGGCACTTGAGAGATTATATTTTACTGCTATTGCACCCTTCCCAAGTACTGCGTACAATAGATACTCTATGAATTATGGTTACCTGCCCCTTCCCTTCTCCTCTTCCTAGGCCCGTGTTTGCCTGTATCAATAGTAATGGTTTTGTTATAAGGGTTTACAGTGTCAAGCACTGTTTTAAACCCGGGGTAAATATCAACTGAACTGGTCGGACACAGTCCCCGTCCCACATGGGGCTCACGGTCTACTTAGGAGGGAGAAGAGGTACTGAATCCCATTTTATAGTTGAGTATACTGAGGCACAGAGAAGTTAATAGTAATAATCATCATGATTATTTTGGTATTTGCTAAGTGCTTGCTATGTGCCAGGCACTGTTCTAAGCACTGGGGTAGATACAAGATTAGACACCGTTAGACACCGTCACAGTCACAGTCCCTGTCCCACATAGGGCTCACGGTTTTAATCTCTTTTTACAGATGAGGGAACTGAGAACCGGAGAAGGTAAGTGACCTGCCCAAGGTCACACAGCAGACAAGTGGGAGATCCGGGATTAGAACCCATGACCTTCTGACTCCCGGACCCACGCTCTATCCATTACACCATGTTGCTTTCCCCCACCTAGAGCTCTATCTGCCATATCAGCATGTCCACGACACACACTTGCACATTTTGAAGAAAGACTCCGAGTGTAAGCCTGTGTCCATGGCTATATAGCGTGTTCTCACCCTTCTTCCTTTCTTACCCGGGCTATCACTGCTTATAAAAATGATCTATTTTATCCTCCTCGAAAATCTCAGACCTCGTCAGTGTTCAGATTCAGCGAGGGTTCCCAGAGGAGCTCCTATTTCCGTATCTAAGCAGGATAGGGATGGACTAACAATCAGTCAATCGATCATATTTATTAAGCGCTTACTGTGTGCAGAGCACTATACCAACTGCCTGGGAGAGTCAGACAGTCGATTGCATTTACTGAATGCTTACTGCGCGCAGAACACAGTACTGAGCACTTGGGAGGGTACGATTTAGCAATGTAACTTCAAATTCCCTGTCCATAATGAGCTTACAGTCTAGAGGGGAAGACAGACATTAATAGAAATAAATAAATTACAGGTATGTGGGGCTGGGAGGGGGGATGAATAAAGGGAGCAAGTCAGGGCGAAGCAGAAGGGAGTGAGAGAGTACAGAATAACAGAGTTGGTAGACGTATTTCCGGTTTACCCATAAAGCAAGCAGTCCTATTCCTCGTGACTCTCCTGAGGGGCTGACGGTGTGGGGGTCCTCAGTGGGAAGGGGAAAAACCTTCACCCGGGGGCACGGTAAGGGGGACGGTAACTGGGCGGGATACGTGAGCCACGGCTACCGCTGGAATGGCACCCACCTAGCTGGACGATGGAGTGGACCGCATTCCGTGTGGAGATCTGAGACAAGCAGCAGAGAGGAGGAAGAGAAAAAGCCCTACCGAGTGGGAAAGAAGAGGGCAAAGGGCAATCTCTGAACAAAGTATGTCTCCAAAATGCCCACGCCCTCACAAATAAAACCCTAAGCATCAAACAAAAGTCACATTTAAATATGATTGTCACTCAATTAGCCTTGCGTTGAGCAGCAGTGAAGCCCAGGTTCACAGGGCTGTCATTAGGGAGGCTCTGAAGTTTTTAAGAGGGCAGAAGAAAGTCCTGGATCACATTTTAGACCGAGTTGGCGCCTGAATTAAAAATTAAAAAGTGCATCGGGAGAAAACAAAACACTGTTAGGGAGAGGTGGGGCGAATACTGCGGGCAATCCACAAAAGTCCTCCTAAGTAATTCTGCCTCTGTGGCTACCTTTGGTAAATGGTCTTTAGTGTTAAATATCCCTGCAGGGCTCATCTGGGTGAAGGACAGAGCCTGAGAAACTAATTATGAAATAATATTGGCTCAAGTTGGAATTCCTTGCTGCTGAAGCTTGGCACCTTCTCTTCCTCGAGCAGGTAGTACAGTGCTCTGGACACAGCTAGCCCTCGATATGCATGATTGATTCCTCAGGAGAGTGGAAGAGTCTCCCCAATGGGAAGTTAAAAACACGGTCCTAGTTTCAAAGTCTGCAGCTCCTCTTTTTACCAATAATCACCTTCGCGCAGAAGGAATGGCTTTTTTATGAATTTTAATTTTTTAAATGACAATAATGATGTTGGTATTTGTTAAGCGCTTACTATGTGCAGAGCACTGTTCTAAGCGCTGGGGTAGATACGGGGTAATCGGGTCGTCCCACGCGAGGCTCACAGTTAATCCCCATGTTACAGATGAGGTAACCGAGGCACCGAGAAGTGACTCGCCCACAGTCACACAGCTGACAAGTGGCAGAGCCGGGAATCGAACCCACGACCTCTGACTCCGAAGCCGAGGCTCTTTCCACTGAGCCACGCTGAATGAAATGAATGAAAGGAAAATTCATTTCATTTTAATAGTATTTACTAGGCATCTACTATGTTCCAAGAGCCGTACTGAGCACTGGGGCTGGGGTCGATACAAGATAATTCATTCTATCGTACTTATTGAGCGCTTACTGTGTGCAGAGCACTGTACTAAGCGCTTGGAAAGTACAATACGGCAACAGAGAGAGACAATCCCTACCCAACAACGGGCTCACAGTCTAGAAGCGGGTTGGACACAGTCCCTATCTCATATGAGCCTCACAGTCTTAGTAAGAGGGAGAAGAGGTATCGAACCCCCATTTTACAGAGGAGGAAAGTGAAGCCCAGAGAAGTAAAGTGACTTGTCCAAGTTCACACAGCAAGCAATTGGCAGAGCAGGGATTAGAACCCAAATCCTCTGGCTCCCAGGCCTGTCCTCCTTTCCCTCGCTGTGAGTCGGGCTTGAGAGTCCTGGATTTCTGTGATTACTCTTGGCAAACTAGGCAGGGACCGAGGTTCCCCAGCTGTTTTCTGTCGGTTTTGGGTAGTGAAAACCTAATAATAATAATGATGGTATTTGTTAAGCACTTACTAGGTGCCAAGCACTGTTCCAAGCGCTGGGGTAGATACAAAGTAATCACGTTGTCCCACGTGGGGCTCACAGTCTTAATTCCCATTTTACAGATGAGGTCACTGAGGCACAGAGGAGTTAAGTGACTTGCCCAAAGTCACACAGCTGATAAGGGGCGGAGCTGGGATTCGAACCCAGGACCTCGGACTCCCAAGCTCGTGCTCTTTCCACTAAGACACACTGCTTCTCTACATTTCACACCTTTGCTCTATCAGGCTATGCTTTTTCCAAAGGAAAAGGCAAATTCTTTTTTTTTTAAACTTCATTTCGTTTGTCTTCTCTCTCCCCTGTGTTTCAAAGGAAGTTTAGTCAGTCAGTTAATCGTATTTATATAATAATAATTTATATATGATATGTAATATTTATATATAATAATTTATATAATAATCGTATTTATAATAATAATAATACGGATCATGTATTTGTTAAGCGCTTACTCTGTGCCAAGCACTATTCTAAGCGCTGATCGAGCGCTTACTGTGCGCAGAGCATTGTACTATTTCTTAAAACTTCATTTCATTCATCTCCCTCTCCCTTTTGCTTCCGAGGAAGTTTAGTCAGTCAGTCAACCGTATTCACTGATTGCTTAGTCTGTGCCGAGCACTGTACTAAGTGCTTGGGAGAGTGTAATATAGCAATAAACAGACACATTCCCTGCCCACAATGAGTTTACAATCTAGAGGACTGTAAACGCTAACACTGAACTGTAAATTCAGTGTTTCATTTCCTAAATTCTTTCTCACCCAGTCTATCCTACCCCTCACACCTCTCAAGCTGCTTGAAGGGGTTGTGGGTGTGTAGGGGGTGGTCAGTCACCCGGCTAAGTGTGAGCAGCAGCTCCCCAGACAACACCAGGGGTTCAAGCCTTGATGAGAGAGATCGGTTTTAGGAAGGGTGGTGGGTTCTTTAGGGGCCTGGGACTGACAGGAGTCCACATATAACCTACCTCAGATCAGTCTTGGCACCGGTCCGCGCCCAAGGCCTTGAAGTCACCGGTCTATCTGGGTCAAATTCCTGCGGGGTTGGTTCTAGGTCAGCTGGCATCACAGGGACAAGCCATTTTCATGCTCTCTGATAATCCGTGTCCTAAAATGGTTTAATAATAATGGCATTTCAAAGCACTTATTAGGCACCAAGCTTCGGAGCTGACCCAGATCATCGGAACGGACACAGCCCCTGTCCACTCTGGGCTCACAGTTTAAGAGGGAGAAAGGGGATTTCATCCCCGTTCTGGTGTAGCCTGGTCAAAGGCACACAGAGGTGTCACCGTGGTGTTCGTTAAGCGCTTACTATGTGCCCAATACTGGCACGGATCCAATACAATCAGATTCATTCAATAGTCATTCAATAGTATTTATTGAGCGCTTACTATGTGCAGAGCACTGTACTAAGCGCTTGGAACGAACAGGTCGGCAACAGATAGAGACGGTCCCCGCCGTCTGACGGGCTCACGGTCTGATCGGGGGAGACGGACGGACGGGAACGACGGCGATAAATAGAGTCGAGGGGAAGAACGTCTCGTAAAAACCGATGGCGACTAAATAGAATCGAGGCGATGTACATTTCATTAACAAAATAAATAGGGTAATAAATATATACAGTCGAGCGGACGAGCACGGTGCCGAGGGGATGGGAAGGGAGAGGGGGAGGAGCGGAGGGAGATGGGGGGAAAAGAGGGTTAAGCTGCGGAGAGGTGAAGGGGGGGTGGTAGAGGGAGCAGAGGGAGAAGGGGAGCTCAGTCTGGGAAGGCCTCTCGGAGGAGGTGAGTTTTAAGTAGGGTTTTGAAGAGGGGAAGAGAATCGGTTTGGCGGAGGTGAGGAGGGAGGGCGTTCCGGGACCGCGGGAGGACGCGGCCCGGGGGTCGACGGCGGGACGGGCGAGACCGGGGGACGGTGAGGAGGTGGGCGGCGGAGGAGCGGAGAGCAGACAGTCTCCATCTTACACAGGGCTCAGAGGAGAAGGGGGGAAGAATAGAGCTTTGCGGTGGTCTCCACTACAGACAAATGGCAGAGCCGAGATTAGAACCCAGGGCCTTCTGACTCCCAGGCTCATGCCCTATCCACCGGGCCACGTTGAAAGAGCACAGGTTTGGGAGTCAGAGGAAATGGGTTCTAATCCCGTCTCTGCCACTTGCCTGCTGTGTGACCTTGGACAAGTCGCTTAACTTCTCTGTGCCTCAGTTACCTCATCTGTAAAATGGGAATTAAGACTGTGAGTCCCTCGTGGGACGACTTGATTACCATGTGCCTACCCCAGCGCTTAGAACAGTGCTGGGCATATAGTGAGCGCTTAACAAATACCATCATTATTATTATTTTTAAATCTGATAGACCATTGCTCTCTCCCCCTTCAAAGCCTTCCTGAAGGCACATCTCATTTCATTTTACAGAGGAGGAAACTGAGGCGCAGAGAAGTGGACTGATTCGTCCAAGGTCACACAGCAAGTAAGGGGTGGAGCCGTGACCCAGTGGATAGAGTACGGGTCTGGGAGTCGGAAGGTCACGGGTTCTAATCCCTGCTCCTCCACTTTGCTGTGTGACCTCGGGCAGGTCACTTCTCCGTCCCTCAGTTCCGTCATCTGAAAAATGAGGATTAAGACTGTGAGCCACAGGGACCGTGTCTGACCCGATTTGCTCGCGTTCACCGTAGCGCTTAGTACGGTGCCCGGCACACGGTAAGCGTAGAACAGATTCCACAGCCGTCATCATCGTCGACTTCCAGTCTTGGGCTCTTTCCGTTAGTCACCGAGAGGCTGGCGCCGCGCCAGCCGACAGAGTGGCGGATTCTGCGACGTAAGAACCGGGCCAGAGATGCCCTGAATCTGTCAGCTGAGGGGTCCATCCCACCCAGGCTGGTTCATTCTCCCACGTCACTGGTTTTTGGCACGGGCATTGAAAAGCACGACGAGGGAGAATTAGGGAACATACTGCCGACGGTACGTGTCCGTCTGGATAGACCTCGGCGAACGTTAGAGGCGAGAGCTGCGGGCACACGCGTGGCCTTGGTCTCGGGATGGGTATGATCACCCGAGTCTTCTGTAAAGCGTCTTTCATCGAGGACATTATCCCCACATCATAGGACAACGGATTGGCTTCTGTCTCCAGCAGAGGCACCGGGATGTTTGGACGCGGACATGTTTGGATGTGGGCTTCCTTGACAGGCCTAGAATCCACCCTCTCCTCTCCATCCGAACTACTTCCACATCAATTTAAGCTCGTATCCCATTCTGCTTCGTGTTCTGTATCGGTTCCCTTGCTCACCTCCACTCCTCCTGTCTCACTCCACTCCTATTCATCTTTCATTCTGCTGCCTGGATCATTTTTCTGCAAAACCATTCAGTCCACCAAGAACCTGCAGCGTGGCTCAGTGGAGAGAGCCCGGGCTTGGGAGTCGGAGGTTGTGGGTTCAAATGCCGGCTCCGCCGCCTGTCAGCCGTGTGACTGTGGGCGAGTCACTTCACTTCTCTGTGCCTCGGTGACCTCATCTGTAAAATGAGGATTAAGTGTGAGCCTCACGTGGGACAACCTGATTACCCTGTATCTACCCCAGCGCTTAGAAAAGTGCTCTGCGCATAGTAAGCGCTTAACAAATACCGACATTATTATTATCGAACAGAAACTCCTTTCCATCGGCTTTTAAGCCCTCAATCACCTTGTCCCCCCAACCTCACCTCTCTGCTCTCCTATTACAACCCAGTCCACAACTTAGTTCCTCTAATACCAACCTACTCACTGTACCTCGATCTCCCCTATCTCGCCAATGACCTCGCACCCGCGTCCTGTCTCTGGCCTGGAACACCCTCCCTCTTAATAATGATGGCATTCGTTAAGCACTTACTAAGCGTCGAGCGCCAGCACTGTTCCAAACGCCGTGATAGTTAGAGGCGAGAAGCAGCGTGGCTCAGTGGAAAGAGCCCGGGCTCGGCAGTCAGAGGTCATAGGTTCAAATCCCGGCTCTGCCGCTTGTCAGCTGTGTGACTGTGGGCGAGTCACTTCACTTCTCTGTGCCTCAGTGACCTCATCTGTAAAATGGGGATTAAAACTGTGAGCCCCACGAGGGACAACCTGATCACCCTGCATCTAACCCAGCGCTTAGAACAGTGCTCTGCACAGAGTGAGCGCTTAACAAATACCGACATTATTATAGTTACAGGCTGATCAGGTGGGACACAGTCCCTGTTCCAAGTGGGGCTCAAAGTCTAAATCCCCATTTCACAAATGAGGCAACTGAGACACAGAGAAGTAAAGTGACTTGCCTGAGGTCACACAGCAGGCAGGTGGCGGAGCTGGGATCAGAACCCAGGTCTTTCTGACTCCCAGGCCCGGGCTCTATCCACTAGACCAGGCTGCTTCTCTAATCTGACAGTCCATCGCTCTCTCTACCTTCAAAGCCTTATTGAAGACACATCTTCTCCAAGAGGCCTACTCAGGGTAGTAATAGTAATATTTGCAGGGGTAGTATTTATTAAACGGTTACTGTGCGCAGAGATCTGTAAAATAAAATACACTGTGGTGTCTGTTAAGCGCTTACTATGTGCGAAGCACAGTTCTAAGCGCTGGGGGATACAACGTGATCAGGTCGTCCCACGTGGGGCTCACAGTTTTAATCCCCATTTGACAGACGAGGTAACTGAGGCACAGAGAAGTTGAGTGATTTGCCCAAGATCACACAGCTGACTAGCAGCGGAGCCGGGATTAGAACCCGTGACCTCTGACTCTCAAGCCCGCGCTCCTTCCACTGAGCCACGCTGCTTCTCTGTAGTAAATGCTGGGAAAGAATACACAAATGGGAATTGGTACCGGTCTGGACATGGGATATATACTGAGCTGCAATCCCCAGACGTGTCTCCGGAACCCCTCTTCAGATGAGAATTACATTAGCAATCTGCCGGCCCGTCAGGATGGCGACTGTGTCTAACGATAGGCTTCAAGATTTCTGAACTCACCTTCTGGTAATTATAGTATTTTTGGCATTTATGAAGCACTTTACTATGCACCGGGCACCAGAAGCCTTAGGCGGATGCCATCTGCTCCTGGTGATTTGTTAATCTCTATTTGATCACGTTAGTCTAAGATATCCCAGTGCGGGGAAAATTTCTGCCAAATTCGGTCTAGATCCTCTCACCTGCTAGAGAAAACGCACCAGATTCATTCATTCAATAGTATTTATTGAGCGCTTACTATGTGCAGAGCACTGTACTAAGCGCTTGGAATGTACAAATCGGTAACAGATAGAGACACCAGATGTGGGGATCTCTTTAACGTGTTCCTCGCTACCGGGCAACATAAAGAATTAATTCTCGACCCTTTTTATTTAAACGGTCTTTGTTAAGTGCTTACTCCATGCCAGGCTCTGTATTCAACACTGAGGTAGATACAAGGTAATCAGATGGGACCCAGTCCACGTCCCACCTGGGGCTCACGGCTTTCATCCCCATTTTACGTATGAAGTAACTGAGGCACAGGTAAGCGAAGTGACTTGCCCAGAGTCACCCAGCAGACAGCGTGGCCTAGTGGATAGAGCACGGGCCTGGGAGTCAGAAGGACCTGGATTCTAATCCCAGCTCTGCCACTGGTCTGCTGGGTGACTCCAGAGGTGGTGCCACACTGATACTAGTCTGGGCCTCTGACAGGAGACTGGAGAATTAGAAGTGTGATGGGACCTTTACAATCAGAAGGATTCAGACCCCCCCCTCAGATATTCCATTCCCGAGGATATCAGACTAAGCGGTTTGGTTCCAGGTGATTGGGTGTGGGTCTCTGTTTTGCAGGTCAACACGATCCTTTGCTGGGAGCTCAGATAAATACCCTCCCCTCCGGGTCCAGGAAACAGCGACCTAACCCCTGAAGTGAAGGACCCAAAATCAACCCTTCACCTGGATCCTCAGGACTGGAAGTTCTTGGATCAGCCTGGACATGGAGTCCAGCGCTGAAATGACTTGGCCATTCCTGAGAAAATTGAAACCGTCGGCTGTGATCTCCCTAGTCTTCCTTGCTCTTCTCCATTCCCTCCCTTCTCCTGTCCCTTCTTCGACTCTCCCATATTTCCCAGCAGTGTCTCTAAAGGAGATCGCCTGCCTTCTCTCAAAATCCACCCACTCCTCCTGTGCATCCGACCCCATTCCTTTACACCTCATCAGAGCATTTACCCCCTCCCTTCTTCCCTTCCTGACCATCATCTTCAATTGTTCATTCTCTGATGGCTTTTCCCCCACTGCTTTCAAATATTTTCACATCTCCCCTAACCCCCCCAAAACCCTCCCTTGACCCCAAGGCTCCCTCCAGTTTTAACCCATCTTCCCCCTACCCTCTTCTCCTTGAGTGAGCCGTCTCCCCTTGCTGTCTTCACTTCCCCTCTTCCAATCCTCTCCTTGATCTCGTCCAATCTGGCTTCCTACCCCTTCGCTCAACAGAAACTGCCCTCTCAAAGGTCAAATGAACTATATTTCACCCTAATCGTCCTCCACCTCTCATCTGCCTTCAATGTTGTCGACCACTCCCTTCTCCTGGAAATGTCATCCAAGCTTGGCTGGTTCTCCTCCTATCTCCCTGGCCACTCCTTCTCAGTCTCATTCACGGGCTCCTCCTTTGCCTCCTATTCCCTAACTGGAAGTCCCTCAAGATTCAGTTCTGGGTCCCCTTCTAGTCTCCATCCCCTTGGAGAACTCCCTTGGAGAACTCATTTGCTCTCATGGATTCATCTGCTCTCATGTCTATGAGGATGATTCCCAAATCTACATCTTCAGCCCCGATCTCTTTCCCTCTCTGCAGTCCGACATTTCCTCCTGCCTTCCGGACATCTCTACTTGCATATTCCACCGACACCTCAAACTGAACGTGTCCAAAACAGAGCACCCTAAGACTGTCCTCTCCCGGACTTTCCCATCACTGTAAACAGCACAACCATCCTCCCTGTCTCACAAACCCTTCACCTTGGCATTATCCTCCATTCATCTCTCTCATTCAACCCACCTATTCAATCTACCGCCAAATCCTGTCAGTTCAACCTTCATAACATTGCTAAAATCCGCCCTTTCTTCTCCATCCAAGCCGCCACCGGGTTAATCCAAACGGTTATCTTATCCCACCTTGATTACCGCATCAGCCTCCTGGCTGACCTCCCAGCCTCCTGTCTCTTCTCACTCCAGTTTGTACTTCACTCTGCTACTCAGATCATTTTTCTTCAGAAATGTTCAGTCCATGTTTCCGCCCTTCTCAAGAACCTCCAGTGGTTGCCCATCCAACTCCCCATCAGATATAGTCTCTTTACCATCGGCTTTAAAGCACTCAATCACCTTTCCCCCTCGTACCTCACCTCGCTACTTTCCTACCACAGCCCAGCCCACACACTTTGCTCCTCTAGTACCAGCCTGTTCACTGTACCTCAATCTCATCTATCTCACTGCTGACCTCTTGACTATGTTCTGCCTCTGGCTTGGAATGCCCTCCCACTTCATATTCTTTCACTCATTCAGTTGTATTTATTGAACATTTCCTGTGTGCAAAGCACAGTACTAAGGTCTTGGGAGAGTACGATACAATCACAATTCCCTGCCCGCAACGAGCTCACGGTCTAGTCACATCTGATAGTTGAACAATCTCCCCACCTGCAAAATCTTATTGAAGGTACGTCTCTTCTTAGAGGCCTTCTCTGACTCAGACCCCATTTCCTCTTCTCCATCTCCCTTCTGCATCACCCTTACGCTTACATGTCCACCCCTTATTCACCACTCCGTAATTTATTAGACTGTAAACCCGTCATTGGGCAGGGACTGTCTCTATCTGTTACCTAATTGTACATTCCAAGCGCTTAGTACAGTGCTCTGCACATAGTAAGAGCTCAATAAACACTACTGAATGAATAAATGAATTTACATTAATGTCCATCTCCCCTTCTCTACTCTACACTCCTTGTGGGAAAGGACCATGTCTACCAACTCTGTTATACTGAACTCTCCCAAGCACTCTCCCAAGCTCGGCACACAGTAAACGTTCAATAAATATGATCGATTGAGTATATTAAGCACCTGGGAGAGTACAGTGCAACACAGTTTGTAGACATGTACCTTGCCCCTGAAGAGCTTAAAATCCAGAAGGAGAGTCAGACATTAATATAAAGAGATGAATTATGGATATGTGCTGGGGGCTTGAGGGTGGGGCACCTATCAAATACTTAAAGGGTACAGATCCACGTGCATAGGCGATGCAGAAGGGAGAGGGCGTTGGGGAAAGGAGGGCTTCAACAGAGAAGGACTCTTGGAGGGCATGCGATTTTCCTAAGACTTCGAAGGAGGGGAAAGTGGAACTCCGGCATATATGCTCAGAGGAAAGACTTGGGACAGGGGTCCGTGGTGAGATGGCTGAGCTTGAGGCAAGGTGAGCGAGCTGTTTCTGCCGCCCACTAAATTATCAATTTCTTCGGAACAGGACAAAATTCCACAATTCTGGCACCGAAGGAATCACTGACAACCGGTAATACTGTAAGTATTGGCAAGTATCAACCTTTTTATCAGACATGGAAATTAGCTCATGGCACCGAACACGGTTGGAACAAGCCCCAAGGCAAAGGCTGAAGGGGAAGCGCCACACTGCTTTGACAGGTAGACATTCCGGCTTATTCTGCACATGCCGCCATGTGGAGAATATTTATTTCTTACCGAATTGCACTTTCCAAGTGTTTTGTACAGTGCTCTGCACACAGTAAGCGCTCAATAAATACGATCGAACGAACGAAATGAAGCTTCCCACCGCAGCGATAATTAGAGAAGCGGCGTGGCCTGGGGGAGTCAGAAGGTCCTGGGTTTTAATCCCGACTGCCACATGTCCGCTGTGTGACCTTGGGCAAGTTACTTCACTTCTCCGGGTCTCAGTTACCTCATCTGGGAAATGGAAATTAAGACTGTGAGCCCCATGTGGCATCTGGACTGTGTCCAAACGTTTATCTACCCCGGTGCTTAGTACAGTGCCTGACACAGAGTAAACGCTTAAAAAATACCGTAAATAAAAAGATAACTAGGGAAGGTCATGGTTTGTAAAGCCAACGTCTACCAATTTAAAGGAATTGGTCTCTTCCAGCCTTTTCTGGGAGGGGTTTGTGCAAAATTTGCTTTCTCCCTGAGCGGTGACTGGGTTGCAAGGCCAAGTGGGAACAAAGCCATAAACCGGAAACATCCGCTGGAGCCCACACAAAAGATGAGCTTTTGGAAAGGTCTTCCCTCATGATCTCTTTTCTGGGCCCCAGACACACCGGAGAAGGCTTGAAGTCCAAATAAGCTAGAAAATATGGAACGAGCCGAGATGAAAGCGACAAGATAGGTCAGTCCATGAGCCTGGGTAGAGCGAGGTGACATCTTTGCCACTCTGGCCGGCTGCAGATTCACCTATGGATATCCCTCTGACTCCAGTTGGCTTTTTTGAAATGGTATTTGTTAAACGCTTAATATGTGCCAGGCTGGGGTAGATACAAGCTAATCAAGTTGGACACAACCCCTGTCTCACATGGGGCTCACACTGTTAATCTCCATTCTACTGATGAGGGAACTGAGTCACAGAGAATCATAATAATAACAGTAATAATGATGGCATTTGTTAGGCACTTTGTTAAGCACTATTCTAAGACCTGGGGTAGATACAAGGTAATGAGGATGTCCCATGTGGGGCTCACAGCCTTAATCTCCATTTTACAGATGAGGGAACTGAGGCACCGAGAAGTGAAGCGACTCGCCCACTGTCTTGCGGCAAAATGGCAGAGCCGGGACTGGAACCCAGGTCCTTCTGACTACCAGACCCGTCCTCTATCCACAAAGCCACGTTGCTTCTTGCCGCCTCTGTCTTGACAGGGTTCACTCCCTTCCTACCAGCATATGAAATTCTCTTGCTCCATATACTAACCTTCCCAATGCGCCTCAATCTCGCCTATCTTGCAACTGACCCCTAGTCCTGATTCTGCCTCTGGCCTCGAATGCCCTCCCTCCTTAAGCTCACAGCCTTAATTCCCATTTTACAGATGCCATAACTGAGGACTAGAAAAGTGAAGTGAATTGCCCAAGGTCACACAGCAGAAAGGTAGTGGAGTCGGAAGGACTCTCAGGCTTGTGTTCTATTCACTAGGCCATGCTGGGCAGGGATTGTTTCTATCTCTTGTCGAATTGTCCATTCCAAGCGTTTGGTACAGTGCTCTGCACATAAGTAAGTACTCAATAAATACTTTTGAATGAATTGAAGGAATGAAGTCAATCAATCAGTCGTATTTATTAAGCATTTACCGTGTGCAGAGCACTGTTCTAAGAGCTTGAGAGAGTACAATATACTAATATAGCAGTCACACTCCCTGCCCACAGTAAGCTCACGGTCTAGATGGGGAGACAGACATTAATATAAATTAATCGCGGATATGTACAAAAAGGCTACCCCTCTCAGGATCGCACCTGGAGAGTTTCCAGTCTCTGCTATGGGACGGAGAGTCAAGCAGAGATATACCCATTCTATTCCTAACTTGGGCAGTGGCTAGCGAGTGGAAGGCAGTCCACCCGCTACAGGTCAGAACTCACCAGAGCCGGGCAGCAGCGGCACGGGAGAGAGTCGAGGGTGGAGATTCGAGTTTACCGCGCGGGAAATGGCAATGGTAAACCGCTTCCATATTTTTAATAAGAAAACTCTACGGCTGCACTACCAGAGCGACCGCAGGTGGAGGTGGGGGTTCCGGGAGAGATGCGTCCTTGGCGTCGCTACGGGTCAGAGACGACTTGACTTGAGACAAGACGTAAGGGCTGAGGGTCGGTGAATAAAGCGAGCGAATCAGGGCAACGTAGAAGGGAGTGGGAGGAAAGGAAATGAGAGCGAAGTCAGGGAAGGCCTCTTGAAGGAGATGTGCCTTTAATTAGGCTTTGAAGGCGGGGAGAGTAATTGTCTGACAGATACGAACGGGGAGGTCGGTCCAGGTCAGAGGCAGGAAGTGGGCGAGAGGGCGGTGGCGCGATAGTGGAAATCGAGGTATGGAGGGTAGATTGGCAATAGAGGAGGGAAGCGTGTGGGCTGGGTGGCAGTAGAAGAGTAGCCAAGGGAGATAGGAGGAGGCGAGGTGACTGAGGGCTTAAAGGCCGAGTGAAAGGAGTAAGCCCGTGGTAAGGAGTCACATCCAAAGGCTTCCGCAAATGAGAGCTCTCTGTCTTCTGTTCATCTTGTGCCTTTACAATATTAATGATGGAATTTGTTAAAATACTAAGCACTGGGGTAGACACAAGATAACCGGGTCAGACAGACCCTGTCCGACGTGGCCCTCACAGTCCGAGAGAGAGAACAGATATCGAATCCCCCATTTTACAGAGGAAGAAACTGAGGCACAGAGAGGGGAAGTGACCTGCCCAAGGTCACGCCGAAGGCCGAGCTGGGATTAGGACCTAGGTCCTCTGACTCCCAGGTCCATCCTCTTTGCCCTAGGCCATGCTCCTTCATCTTCTTCATCTTCTGACTTTGTGGGAGGATAGAGTGGCCGAAGCAGACCCCTGCAGTGATCACCCCGACACCTGAGAATCTCTGCCAGCGTCCCGACCCATGGAGCCGACACCAGTGTCAGAGTGTCAGGGCGTTCTCAGTGCTCAGAACAGTGTCTGCCCCAGGGTGAGTGCTTAACGAACACAATTTTCTAAAATAGAATTATACAAAAGAACATTTCTTAGTGCTCGCCCCATATGAGTCCCTGAGCTGTGAGGGGAATTTCAGTGTGTTCTTGTGGAACGAACACAGGCCTTGGAGTCAGAGGACCTGGGTTCTAATCCCAGCTCTGCCAGTTGACTGCTTTGTGACCTTGGGTAGGTCACTTAGCTAAGCACCGTGGCTCAGTGGAAAGAGCCCGGGCTTGGGAGTCAGAGGTCATGAGTTCAAATCCCGACTCTGCCCCTTGTCAGCTGTGTGACTGTGGGCAAGTCACTTCACTTCTCCGGGCCTCAGTTCCCTCATCTGTAAAATAGGGATGAAGACTGTGAGCCTCACGTGGGACGACCTCATCCCCCCGGTATCTACCCCAGAGCTTAGAACAGTGCTCTGCACGTAGTAAGCGCTTAACAAATACGAGAAGCAGAGTGGCTCAGTGGAAAGAGCCCGGGCTTGGGAGTCAGAAGTCATGAGTTCGCATCCCGACTCTGCCCCTTGTCAGCTGTGTGACCGTGGGCAAGTCACTTCACTTCTCTGGGCCTCAGTTACCTCATCTGGAAAATGGGGATTAACTGTGAGCCTCACGAGGGACAACCTGATTACCCTGTATCTATCCCAGCGCCTAAAACAGTGCTCTGCACATAGTAAGCGCTTAACCAATACCAACATTATTATTATTCTCTAGGCTTAACATACCCTCATCAGTAGAATGGGGATTAAGTACTTGTTTTTCCTTCTAGTGGTGAGAACGAGTGCCTATACGTGCCAACTAATGCTATATCATGTAGCGTCCAGTCTCAGTCCCCATTTTACAGATGAGGTAACTGAGGCCTAGAGAAGGGAAGTGATTTACCCAAGGTCACACAGCAGAGAGGTGGTGGAGCTGGGATTAGAACTCAGTTCTTTCTGACTCCCAGGCTCCTGCTCTATTCACCAAACCCTGCTGCCGGGGAATTAGGAGCAGCAGAGCCAGGGATGCGATTTTCCTCTCACCCCAAACCAATATTGAGAAGCAGCGTGGCTCAGTGGAAAGAGCCCGGGCTTGGGAGTCAGAGGTCGTGGGTTCGCGTCCCGGCTCCGCCACTTGTCAGCTGTGTGACTGTGGGCAAGTCACTTCACTTCTCCGTGCCTCGGTTCCCTCCTCTGTCAAATGGGGACGAAGACTGTGAGCCCCACGTGGGACAACCCGACGACCTTGTATCTCCCCCAGCGCTTAGGACAGTGCTCGGCACATAGTGAGCGCTTAACAAATGCCAACATTATTATTATTATTAGCTTTACCCACTAGATGGTGCTGAATAAGCAGCCGGAGCGAGAAATAACTAGACGTGGCCAAGTTGAGAAGGACCAGAAGATAATATTCAATCCACCCACAATCCGTCCACTTCCCCAACCACCTCGCCGCACCATTCGGTCGCTGTCTCAAGAGCGATTCTTTAGGAATGTCTAAGGATAGCGAAATCCCTTTCATACAGTAGGCAAACGCAGGCCGAGGTGGGTAAACATCATTAGCGGCCTCCTCTTTTGTCCGATACTAAAAAGAGAAAAGCCCAGTAGCCCAGAACACAAGCCGGTGAGCTTTTAGTTCATCTTCTCTATAACAAAGCACCTTTTGAAATAGGTGGATTACCCAGTTTGAGAGGCAGAGGGGACGAAGAGTTTTTTAAAAGGGAGGAAAAAAGACAGAGACACATGAATTACCCTTTAATAAGACAATGGAAAGCCGGGCTACCATCAGCAGGCTGGAGTTAGGGTCTTACGAGTCTAAACCTGCACAGATGGAGATGCAAGAAGAGAAAAAAAAAAACAAAACAAAAACCAGGGGTCATTTAAAGAAGCCTAAGGAACCACACACCTATATGAGCAACTCCCTGTAGCGAGAAATAAAATGTGTGTCAAAGTGAGAAATTCATTTACTTTCTGATTAAGACCTTTCCACCTAATATTTTGAGACTACTCCTGGCAGCTCAGAAACATCCTGTTTAAACAGGAGCTTGCAGTTAATCATTTAAGGGGAAAAAAAGAAAGAACACCCCCCAAAAACCACGATTCCTGTTTCGGTCCAAAGCCGGAACATGGAACTAGGAGAGAGAAAAAAACTAGGAATAAAGTCATCTTTGTTTCCACCTTCACGCCGGAAAAAAACCCCAAAACCGACCTTTGACGTCTGATGAATGTCAATTTTCAGATGGTTCGTATTGGAGCAACCTGGGCGATCCAATTGCTTCCCTTGTAAATCTTTCAAATGTTACACGTCAGAGGGATATAACATTATGAATATAATCATGTCAAAACGGAAAAAAAAGAACCCCTAAACTCCCTTAGGTGTGGTTTTTTATTGTTATTATTCTGCCAAACCACCAACTCCAGTGTCATATCTTGACACCGTGCCCAAATCCAATGGAACACCGTTTCCTTCTATGCATCGAACGCGGATCAAAACTCAAACAGCGTTCCCCGTCATCGCTTCCTCCGGGAAGGAAAGGCCACTGAGAACCCGTCGGAGTGGACGGCTTCTGAATGCAGAGTACGGAAGGCCGGGGTTTGTGAAGGGGCAGAGGGGACGTGGGATGGGGTGAGGGGAAGAGAGGGAGAAGCATTTGGTTCAAGAGGTGGTGAGAGAGTGGGGTTGAGGGAGGAAGAGGGTAGAAGGAGCACGCGCAGGTGTGGTGTGGGGCTGTAACAAAAGGCATCGGGAAGACGCGGTTTGTGTCTGAAGAGGGAGATCAAAGAGTGTGTCCTCTAAGGGGGGGGGGGGGTCGGTGGGGGGTGATAAGGCCCCAGGGAGCTGAGGAAAGAGGGAAAGGTTCTTTTTACCCACACCCCGAAAGTATCTGAGGAAAAAAATGGGGTAAGGGCCTATTTAGGGATTCATTCCTTACAGTGACGCGGTGAAAGATCCTTATATTTTACGGAGACCGGAGTGGGTGGTCCCGGTGATCTTTAAAAAGAAAGAATAAAAAAAAAAAATACTCTGCCCAGATAGAAAAGGTCAGTCCGCAGACGGTCGGTAACATGAAATTGCTTCGGAACATTGTCCCGGGATGACACACTGTCTAATCACATAGTAAGGGATTAAAACGCCAAGCCCACTGGGCCACCCTCTCAGCCACCGGAGGAGGCTGTGTGATCTAGGACTGACAGCGGTGCTGCGGCCAGCATAAAGTTCGCCGGCCTCCGCGTACGCCTGACGGGGAGATCGAGCCCGGCCCGGGCCCGCCGTGGTCACCGGGGAGGTAAACGTTTTGAGGGAGAGCAGCCCACCACACCTCCGTACCGCTCGAAGCTTGTTAGGACCCGATCGCTCTGGCAACTGAAATCAGAGCTGCTGAGATGCAGAGAAACTCTACAAGGCCCTTGGCATTATAATAATAATAATAATAATAATTATGATCCTCGTAAGCTCTCACTGTGTACCGAGCACTGTGCTAAGCGCTAGGGTAGATACGAGATGATCAGGTTGGACACAGCCCCCGTCCCACATTGGGATCACACTCTCAATCCTCATATTTTTATAGATGAGGTGACTGAGGCACAGAGAAGCGAAGTGACTAGCCCGAGATCACAGAGCAGACAACCGGTCGAGCCGGGATTAGAACCCGTGACCTTCTTACTCCCAGGCCCGTGCTCTATCCGCTACGTCACGTTGCTGCTTTCTTGTGCGCGGCAGAGAACGTGAACGGACAAGCAGTGCGGCCTAGGGGAAGAAAAGCCCGGGCCTGGGAGTCGGAGGACCGGGGATCTAATCTTTCCGTGTGACCTGGAGCAAGTCACTTAACTTTTCTGTGCCTCCGTCTCCTCAACTGTAAAAATGGGGATTCAGTACCTGGTCTCCCTCCTAGAGAAACAGCTTGGCTCAGTGGAAAGAGCCCGGGCTTGGGAGTCAGAGGCCATGGGTTCGAATCCCGGCTCTGCCACTCGGCAGCTGTGTGACTGTGGGCAAGTCACGTCACTTCTCTGTGCCTCAGTTACCTCATCTGTAAAATGGGGATTAACTGCGAGCCTCACGTGGGACGACCTGATCACCCTGTATCTACTCCAGCCCTTAGAACGGTGCTCGGCACATAGTAAGCGCTTAACAAATACCAACATTATTACTTAGATTGTGAGCCCCACGAGGGACAGGGACCGCGACCTGTCCTATTAATTTGTATCTGCCTCAGCACACAGTCTGACTCGTAGTAAGTGCTTAACAAATAATATTAAAAGAAAAGGAGGGCAGGGCAGATCCAAACCACACTGACGTGGAGGAGAAACGACAGAGGGCCTATCGGAACGATTTCATTCCCTTAAGCTCCCCAGACGGACTCTTTGCAGCTGTTCACCTTCGCTAGGTCGGGGGAAGGTTGAGAAGGGGGTGTAAAACGGTTAGGAGTGAGAGGTGGGAAACCAGCAGATCGATGTGATACAACAGAGGCCACCAGGGAAACACTAATGGCAGACTGACGGTGAGGCTCGCTCACATCTCAAAGTGAGTGATCGAGGAAGTCTCTGAATCTTCCTTCTGGAAAAGCCTTCTCAAAACAGAAAGGCACCTCATCCAACCTGGATGGTTTAAGGCGGGTCCCGCCAGAGAACGGGAGTGACGACTTCTCGGCGATCTTATACCAGTCCGTGAACAGCATTTTCATTCCTCTCATTCAGTCGAATCTACTGAGCGTTTACCGCGTGCAGAGCACTGTCCGATCACGTTCTAGAGTTTGCTTGCTGCTGTTGTCTTAGTCGGTCTGGTCGTGTCCGACCCATAAGGACGACATAGACACGTCTCCCCCAGAACGCCCCGCTGTCCATCCGCAATCGTTCCGGTAGTGGATCCGTAGAGTTTTCTTGGTATAAATCGGGAAGTGGTTTACCGCTGCCGCCTTCCGCGCGGTAAACTCGAGTCTCCACCCTCGACTCTCTCCCGTGCCCAGCACGGGTGAGTTTTGACTTGTAGCGGATGACCTTCCACTCGCCAGCCACCGCCCAAGCTCGGATTGGAATGGGTAGGTTGACTCTGCTTGACCCTCCCTCCCGTAGTCATGACCGGTAGAGGACTGGAAACTGAGAGGGAAGAGTTTGCTTATCTCAAAGAAAGTTGATTCTCCCTTTGCTTGGTTGAAAAACAACCTAAACAGGGTTCAACACACTTCAAATACATGCGGCACCCCCGGAGTAAGGGGATGTTCCAGTCGGAGGAGAATTGGGGCTGTTTTGGGGAAGGACTAGACTTTAACTGAGAAGCAGCGTGGCTCAGTGGAAAGAGCCCGGGCTTGGGAGTCGGCGGAGGTCATAGGTTCGAATTCCCGCTCTGCCGCTTGCCAGCTGTGTGACTGTGGGCAAGTCACTTCACTTCTCTGGGCCTCGGTGACCTCCTCTGTAAAATGGGGATTAAATGTGAGCCTCACGTGGGACGACCTGATTACTCTGGATCTACCCCAGCGCTTAGAACAGTGCCCTGCGCATAGTAAGCGCTTAACAAATACCGACATCATTATTACTATTATTATTTAACTAAACCCCTTCTTTGCCACAACGCTCACGACAGTTCAGAACACCATGGGTATGGTTACTGCCCTCGTCAAATAGATAGAATGGAGAGGTTGCTGTCCATAAATAATAGAGTTACCTCCCATCTTAATTCCACTCAGCTGTCACGCACTAAATCGGTCCATCGTGGTCAGGTTCTGGGCCTCATTTTCCATTCCCTTCAGGGCCATGCCACTCACCAAGGGCACCTGGCTGTCAATCACCCACGACGCTGAAACGGTAGCCTCTCCCGAGGGCATTCGGGGAATTTTCTTCAAGGAAATCCAAACCTTCTCAATTTTCTGTTCAGCTTTATGGAGGTGGTTACTTTCTTTGGAGTGGAGGAGGCATGATTCCTTTTGGTTGACACTAGTTGGGCTATGTAGCAAAGAGGCTGGTCAGATTCAGTTGAAAAGAGCACAGGCCTGAGAGTCAGAGGATCTGAGTTCTAATCTCGGCTCTGCCACCCGTCTGCCGGGTGACCTCGGACGAGTCACTTAACTTACCTGGGCCTCAGTTACCTCATCTGTAAAATGGGGATTAAGATTGTGAAGCCCACGTGGGACAGGGACTGTGTCCATACTGATTACCTTGTATCTACCCCAGCACTTAGAACAAGGCTTGGCACATGGTAAGCACTTAACAAATACCACAATTTTATTAATCAATCAATCTACAGTATTTATTCATCATCAACATCATCATCAAATTATTGAGCACCTACTATGTGCAGAGCACTGTATTAAGCACTTCAGAGAGTACGATACAACGGTAAACACGTTTCCTCTACAAGTTTACAGTCTGGAGGGGGAGAAAGACTTTAATATAAATAAATTATGTATATGCACATTGGGGCTGAGGGTACAGGCGGTGAATACTTTTTTGTTTCCTTATTGTCCCGAGAGTCATTTCTTTTTTCCCGGTAGACTGTAAATTCCTTGTGGGAAAGGATCAAGTCAACCCATCCTGTTGCTAGTGTATTAGTCAATACAATAAGAGAAGCAGCAGGGCCTCCTGCAAAGAGCCCCGAGGACCTGAGTTCTAATCTCAGCACCATCGCTTGTCTTCTGTGTGACCTTGGGCAGCTCACTTAACCTCTCTGGGCCTCAGTTACCTCATCTGTAAAATAGGGATTAAGACTGTGAGCCCCACGTGGGACAATTTGGTAAGCGTGTATCTAGCCCAGCGCTTAGAACAGTGCTCGGCACATAGTAAGCGCTTAACAGATACCATCATTATTATTGTCTTCTGTGTGACCTTGGGCAAGTCACTTTACTTCCCTGCGCCTCAGTTACCTCATCTGTAAAATGGAAAGTGAGACTGTGAGCCCCAAGTGGGACAACCTGATTACCTTATATTTACCCCAGAGCTTAGAACAGTGCTTGGCACATAGTAAGCACTTAACAAACACCATAATAATAATGATTATTGTTCGGGCATACAGCCCTGCTGCAATTACTTTACAATGTAGCCTAGTGGAATGAACACAGGACTGGGAGTCACAGCACCTGGGTTCGAATCCTGGCTCTGACACTCACTCGCCTTTGATGTGACCTTAAGCAATTCATTTAACTTCTCCGTGCCTCAGTTTCCTCACCCGTTCAATGGAGATTCAAAACCGACTTTCTCTTCTCCTTAAACACTGAGTCCCAGCGGGACAGGGGCCGTGTCTGATCCGATCGTACTGTATCTTCCACAGTGTTGGTATAGTTTGTACAGTTTCTGTTTGTTCAAACAGAAACTCCTCACCATTGGCTTTAAAGCACTCAATCATTTTGCCCCCTCTTACCTCACTACTCTCCTATCCTACCTCACCTCGCTACTCCCCTACTACAACCCAGCCCACACACTTTGCCCCTCTAACGCTAGCCTTCTCACTGCACCTCCATCTCGTTTATCTCACCAACGGCTTCTCTCCCACTTCTCGTCTCTGGCCTGGAACACCCTCCCTCCTCATATCTGACAGTCAATCACTCCTCCCCCTTCAAAGCCTTCCTGAAGGCCCAACACCTCCAAGAGGCCTTCCCTGACTAAGCCCTCTTTTCCTCTTCAACTCCCTTCTGTTTGCCTTGACATGCTCCTTCTATTCCCTTCCCAACCCCACAGCGCTTACGTCCGTATTTGTCATTTATTTATTTATATTCATGGCTGGCTCTCCTCTAGACTGTAATCTACCTGGGACAGGGAGTGTGTCAGTTATATTGTTAAACTGTACTCTTCCAAGCACATAGTACAGTGCTCTGCACACAGTAAACACTCAATAAATCCGATCGACCGACTGACTTGACCAGGAACATACACAACAAATTCCGTTATTATCATTACTACTCGGTGCTGTCGGGACTTTGGCCAATTCTAGCTCCTCAGGGTCCCGGAGGTTTTGCCAGGGGCCCTGCAGCCTGTCCTCGAGGTGATCTGGCTTTTCCTCCCTCAGCCACCATCCCCTGTCTGTGCTCACTTCCCGTGCCACAACCTTTCCCCGGGCTTTGGCTTTCCTAACTGGCTTCAGGCCATAACCCTGGGAGCTTCCAGGAGCTCTTCCAAAACCCAGGCCTTCCCTTGCTTGCTCATCCTGCAGATCCCAACCTCTCTCAGAAGGGTCTCTGTGGTGGTTTGAGGTCTCCCCACTAAAAGTGGCTTCTTCCCCTTGACTTCTGTTGTTTCTGTGTCTGACCCTTCCTGCAGAGCTTCAGAGATGAACGGGGCCTTCGTCTTCACGAAGAGGCTAAGACGGCTTCTCAAGCGGCAAGTCCCAAGCCAAACGAAATCCATTACGTCCGTGGTTTTCCAATTCCACTCTTAGGGGCCGGGTACTATAAGCCAGACAATCTCCCTGTCTCGCTTCGGGGAAGGGGCTGCTCACCCTTGGCTTTTCGTGACATATGTTTCATGCAGTTAGGGCACACGGAGTTAATTAATGTAAATCGATCTCTTGGTCTACACCGGTTCTGGGTAGTGTGGAACAGGAAGAAAAGCCCTATTATTATCATTATTATTATTCACTTTTAAATAGGGGACCCTAGCCAATGAAAGCAGTTTCTAGTGATCTCAATTAAAATGGAAAAAAAAAATTCTACAAGTGCCAAAAGAGCAATGTTATCAAATCATTCGGCATAATTAGCAGCAGCTGTGCTGTGCTGGAACACTGTTAATCCCGATATAGAAAGCCTCTTAATTATCCACCTTTGGGCACTTGGGCATTAGGTACCCTTTGGGCATTCACCCCACTCTCAGCCCTGTAGCTGGGAGGTACATATCCATAAATTATTTCTTTATATTAGCATCTGTCTCCCCTCCCTAGACTGCAAGCTCGAAGTGGGCAGGGAACGGATCTACCAACTCTAATTTTGGTATCTGTGAAGTGCTTACTATATGTCAAGCACTGTTCTAAGTCCAGGATAATCATGTGGGACGAGGTCCCTGCCCCATACGAGGCTCACGGTTGAAGTAGGAGGGAGAAGGGAGATTGAATCCTCATTTGACAGGTGAGGAAACTGAGGCACAGAGAAGTTAAGTGGACGGCCCAAAGTAACACAGCCGGCAAGTGGCGGAGCCTGGCTGAGAATCCAGGTCCTCTGACTCCACGGCCCATGCTCTTTTCACTAGGCCACCTTGCTTCTCTGTTGTGCTGTATTCTCCCAGGTGCTTAGTACAGTGCTCTGCACATAGTAAGTACTCAATAAATACCATCGATCGATTGACTGATCTATGACTTCCAACAATAGAGAGAAGGGGAAAAGTAAGGGCCACGTGTAAGCTGGAAATCATACATAACATAAATCTGCTTATTAAAGGTATGGTAGAAAACAGTTCATAAGAGTGATGAAAATAACCTAATCTTGGCTGTCACATAACTCAGAGTGGTGTAACATGGTGGGGGGTAAATTGAAGTTCTTGTTTAGGTTGAATTTTCGGGACAGATTTTTTTTTTCCTGTGTGAGTGTGAGTGAGAATGTGTGTGTTTGTGTGTGAGTCACATAAAGCGTAGAAGTTATATTTAATTTATTTTCGTGTCTGTCTTCCCTGCTAGATTTTAAGCCTTCTGAGGGCAAGAACCATGTCTACCAATTGTATCGTACTCTCCTAAGTGCATAATAGAGTACTCTGCGAACAGCACGCACTCCATAAGTACTCTTGATCCACTGATCGATAGAACAATAAAATGTCTTCCTCTTAATAATAATAACGTTGGTATTTGTTAAGCGCCATGTGCCGAGCACCGTTCTAAGTGCTGGGGTAGATACGAGGTAATCAGGTTGCCCCACGTGAGGCTCACGGTCTTCATCCCCATTTTACAGATGAGGTAACTGAGGCACCGAGAAGTTAAGTGACTTATCCAAAGCCACACAGCTGACAGGTGGCTTCTTTCCCTTAGAGCCAAGGGATCCCATCCTGGCTAATTTTCGCTGAGTTCTAACCTCGGTTCCACCACATTTCTGCTAAGCAACCTCGGACAAGTCACCTCACTTCTCCGTTACTCAGCGAGCCCTGTCTCCGGCCCCTATTATCTTGCACGTACTCTAAGGCTTAGTGTAGTTCCCGTCACATAGTAAGCACTTAATAAATACTAATCAAAAAAACATACTTTGCCAAGCTCTTAGAACAATGCTCTACAAACAGGAAGCGCCCAATAAAAACCATTAATTGACTGACTCTTCTGTAAAACGCGCCACAGTAAGGTACCAAATCTCAAGTCCCGGAACATCTCAGCTGATTTAAACCTTCATACCTAGTTTACCCCTCTCGGAGTGACACTGGTCCAGTCCTCTACCAGTCTCGGCTACGGGAGGGAGAGTCAAGCAGAGGCCCGCCCGTTCCATTCCTAGCTTGGCCAGTGGCTAGGGAGTGGAAGGCCGTCTGCCACGAGTCAAAACTCACCCATGCTGAGCATCAGAGGTATGAGAGAGAGTCATGTTGGTATTTGTTAAGCGCTTACTATGTGCCGAGCACTGTTCTAAGTGCTGGGGTAGATACAGGGTAATCAGGTCGTCCCACGTGAGGCTCACAGTTAATCCCCATTTTACAGATGAGGTCACTGAGGCACAGAGAAGTGAAGTGACTTGCCCACAGTCACACAGCTGACAAGAGGCAGAGCCGGGATTCGAACTCAATGACCTCTGACTCCCAAGCCCGGGCTCTTTCCACTGAGCCACGCTGCTTCTCTTGAGCAGAGTCGAGGATGGAGACTAGAGTTTACCGCGCGGAAGGTGGCAATAGTAAACCACTTCCGGATTTTTACCAAGAAAACACTACTGGAACGACTGCAGATGGAGAGCGGGACGTTCTGGGAGAGATGTCTCCATGGTGTCGCTAGGGGTTGGAAACGACTCGACGGCATAAGACAACACGAGACCTTGGTTTCTAAGCACAGGGGTTATACAATTTAGTTTTGCTAAAACACAGTGGGTAAGTGGAGCTGGACAGTCAACACTGCACAGGTGGCTCAAGTCTCTTGGATAGTCTCAAATGTGCCCTTTGCTCTGCTTTCCTGCTTCTGGCACTTCTCTGCACAAAATAAGTCCTTAATAAATACATTAATCGACTTCTCGGTAGACTAAAAAAACAAAGAAAACCCCCCAAAACAAAACACTCATAAGACGAAAAAAAAACCAAAAACCAGTCACGGCTCAGAGAAACTGCCGTTGAATATCGTTCTTTAAATTAGAACTCCTTTAATTCAGCTATTGCTGGAAATAGCCAAATAATAAAGCAAAATTTAGGAAGGATTTCAGACCTTAGGCAATGTAATACGGGTATTGCCGTTATTCAATATTTATGAGTAATAGTACGAGGCTGTGTCTGAATATGCATTTATATACAGTTCTTATAGAATGAATTTACATTTATATTATATTTGTGACATGTCACAATAGCCATCGTATGCGGTCTTTGATTTTATAAGTCAAGAGACATATTTCCAACCGGAATCCACCATATAATGTGTCTATTGCGAAGATTTGCCCAAATCAATTACATTCTTGTTTCTATAGTAACTAATGCACTTTAAAGGGGAAAAGTGGAAGGAAACTAAATGGGCTAAAGTGAATGAAATAGGAAGACCGTGTACTACAAGTCAAACCTATAAGGAAAGAGTTTTCCAAGGGGTAGGACAGAAAACTTTTCATTCAGCAGTTCACTTATGAGAAAGCAATTTCTTCCCAAGTTCCCACCTCTCCAAAGTCGTGAAGATTTCAAAGTCCCATCTTTCTTCTTTGTTGACATGGGCCTAGATCTAATCCCCAGAGAGAACTCAGGGAGTTTTCTCTTATTTAGGGATGGAAGATTTTTCAATTTGAGGATTACCAACGGCTTCTCTTCCTTCTCCTTCAGCTTACCCACCTTTGGCCGTTTCATTGCCAAGGCCCTTCAACATTTCGCTGTTAACTGCTTTGGTGAAAGGTTTTGAGGGAGGAAAAGGTTGAAACTCTGAGCAGCGATGGAAGGGTAAGGCTATGTTCATTCAATAGTATCTATTGAGCGCTTACTCTGTGCAGAGCACTGGACTAATCCCTTGGAGTGGACAATTGGGCAACAGAGAGAGACAGTCCCTGCCCATTGACGCGCTCACAGTCTAAACGGGGGAGACGACAGCAGAGCAAAACAGAACGAAACAAAAACTAGACCATATCATCAAGATAAATAGAATCAAGGGGATGTACACCTCATTAATAAGTGCCAGGCACTGTACTAAGCACTGGGGTCGGTAAAAGCAAATTAGGTGGGACACAGTCCACCCAGCAGGAAACCCAGTGGAGAGGGATTAGAACCCAAGTCCTTTGACTTCCAGGCCCGTGGCCCTTCCGCTGCTCCTCTTAGGATGTCATTATGTGACACTGCCTACTCTGAAGAGCTTACGTTATGTTATGTAGTTCTGCTTCGCCTGAGTCACCAGACGGGCGCCCAGTATTCTCCAACGCCGTTAGTGACCACCTTGGTCTCACCGTACACTATCTCACCTCTCACCTGTATGGAACTCCAAGAACGGAAAGACAGTTCCATTTTCAGTCCATAGAGCCCCTACCTTCCACTCAACCAATCAGTGATATTTTCTGAATGCTCACTGTGTGAAGAGCACTGTACTAAGCGCTCAGGAGAGTACAGGGAACTTACAGTCTAGGGGATGTCCAGACGGTCTGGGTTATTCTCAGTGCGTCAGCTTTGGGAAATAAAGCTGGAGTTGGAGTTGCTTGTATCCATCCTATGCTCGTGTGCCTGGAACATAATAAATTGAAGAAGTCAGGGAGCATAAGAATTTGTCCCGATGAAACTGTAGTTAATTAGGAATTGTGACAATCCGATTTTACAATGCAATGGCTAACTCGGCTGCTGAAAGACGTACGATTAGGGAGAGCATTCATTAAAAATAAACCCAGAGGTGAAGCTGAGATGTTAATTTTTAAGGAGCCAGATAGTGATCTGGTCACAGTGTATAACTCCATTAACGTGATACCTATTATACCGAATCATTCAGTATTCCTGGCGAACTGCTTTAATTTCTTCCTCAACCGAGGAAATTGATATTATGCTAGAAACGAATCTGAAAAACGTATACAACTTAAGGGAAAATGAATAGTGAAACCATGGGTAACTATGAGATCAAATGAAAAATCCATAATTCTTCAAGGGACCCGGTTTTTCGGGAGGATATAGAATTGTATTAGACCCATTCGTTTCCGCCCGCGGGTCGTCCGTGGGGAGTGAGGAACTTTAGTCTCATAACCTCCAGGATGTGACCTTGTGACTTAATAAACAAACAAGGTGATCTAATGAGCAAGAAAGGCCGGTGATGATGAAAGAGTAGGAACCAATAGGGAAATCCAAACAGGGCACCAGTCCCCAGAACTGGTGACAGTGGGGGACTATCAGATTCTCCAAAGGAATGTTGCCACCCACCCCCAGAATTCTCTGTAGCTCCATCTCAAAGAATAATGGGAAATAAACCAAGTTCCCGACGAGCAGCACCGTCTACAGGGGCAAACACCAGCGCTTTCCTCTGCCTGAGACCCTTTTATAGGAGCAGATGCACCAGTAGTGACACCGGGAGTGCAGCGGGCCAGACCACTCTCAAGCGGTGTGGCTCGGTGGAAAGAGCCCGGGCTTGGGAGTCAGAAATCATGGGTTCGAATCCCAACTCTGCCACTTGTCAGCTGTGTGACTGTGGGCAAGTCACTTCACTTCTCTGGGCCTCAGTTACTTCATCTGTAAAATGGGGATTAACTGTGAGCCTCACGTGGGACAACCTGATTACCCTGTATCTACCCCAGCACTTAGAACAGTGCTCTGCACATAGTAAGCGCTTAACAATTACCAACATCATTATTATTATTATTATTATTATCATTGACCGCACGGCCTTGTTGCCCAGAAGTATAATGGAAACTGCACCATAGAAATATTCGGATACGGCGCAATTAAAAACACGTCTCCTCCAAGAGGCCTTATTTCCTCTTCTCCCACTCCCACCTGTGTCACCCTTGAACTTGGATCTGCTCCCTTTAATCACCCTGATCTCAGACCCACTGCACTTAGATACATAGCAGTAACTTTATTTATTTATATTAATGTCCGTCTCCCCCTCTAGACCGTAACTCAGCGTGGGCAGGAAATGTGCCTGCAACTGTCATATTGTACTTTTCCAAGTGTTTACTATGATGCGCTGCACACGACGAGCGCTCAATAAATACCACTGATTGACTGATTGTCCCGCTTCCCATGGAAGTGGCCCAGGCAGGTGAGGTTTGGGAGCCTGGAAGGGAGGATTTGGATCAGCAGAACACATACTCCTCTCTTCCATGGCATAGTGGATAGAGCACGGGCCTGGAAGTCAGCAGGTCGTGGGTTCTAATCCCGCCCTCTGCCACTTGTCTGCTGTGTGGCCTAGGGCAAACCACTTCACTTCTCTGTGCCTCAGTTACCTCATCTATAAAATGGGAACGGAGACTGCGAGCCCCCTGTGGAACAGGGATTGTGTCCAAGCTGATTTGCTTGTATCCATCCTATGCTTATGTGCCTGGAACATAATAAATGCTTAACAAATACCATAATAATTATTATTATCATCTCTAAAGTCCTGGAGGAGCTGCTTCTGGCTCGCTTCCGAGTCCACAGTCCCCCATGGATTCACAGAGGCCAGTGCCGTTGGCTACAGCAGGAGAGATCTGAAGTGTGAAAGATCACTGTGGGCAGGCAATGTGTCTACCGACTCTGTTTGCATCGTACTCTCCCAAGCGTTCAGTACAGTGTTCTGCTCCCAGTAAAGCACTCAGTAAACACCACTGATTGATTGAGATTCCACAGAACAACACTGCCAACCTGAACATCTTCCAGTGGTCTCCTTACCTTGTCGTTTTTTATGGTATTTCATTCATTCAATCTTATTTATTGAGCGCTTACTGTGTGCAGAGCACTGTATTAAGCACTTGGAAAGTACAATTCAGCTACAGATAGAGACAATCCCTACTCAACAACGGGTATTTGTTAAGTGCTCACTCTGTTTCGGGCACTAGACTAAGAGATAGGGAAGATACTAGCTAATTAGGTTGGACTTAGTCCATAATAATAATAATGATAGTATTTGTTAAGTGCTTACTATATGCCAAGCACTAATCTAAGCGGCGGGATAGATACAAGGTAATCAGGTTGTCCTTCGTGGGGCTCACAGTCTTAATCCCCATTTTACAGATGAGGTAACTAAGGCATGGAGAACTTAAGTGACTTGCCCAAAGTCATACAGCTGACAAGTGGTGGAGCCGAGATTCAAACTCACGAATTCTGACTCCCAAGCCCATGCTCTTTCCACTAAACCGGGGCTCACAGTCTTAAACTCCATTTCACAGATTAGTAACTGGGGCACAGAGAAGTTAATTCACTCGTTCTCTCATGAAATTGTATTTATTGAATGCTTACTGTGTGCAGAGCCCGCAATGAGCTTGCAGTCTTAGAGGGGGAGACAGACATTAATATAAAGAAATAAATTACAGATATGTACCCAAGTGGGACTAGGAGGGGGGATAAGTAAAGGGAGCAAGTCAGGGTGATGCAGAAGGGAGTTGGGAGAAGAGGAAAGGAGGGCTTAGTCAGGGAAGGCCTCTTGGAGGAGGTGGGCCTTCAAAAAAGCTTTGAATCAGGGAAGAGTAATTGCAGATTTGAAGAGGGAGGGCATTCCAGGCAAGAGGGGATGGATGCGGGAGAGTGATCGGCGATGTGATAGACGAGACTGAGGTACAGTGAGAAGGCTAGCATTCGAGGAGCGAAGAGTGTGGGCTGGGTTGTAGTAGGAGAATAATGAGGGGAGGCAGGAGGGGACGACGTGATTGACTGCTTTAAAGCCAATGATGAGGAATTTTGTTTGGTGCCAAGGTGGATGGGCAACTACTGGAGTTCTTGAGGAGTGGAGAAATATGTCCTGAATGTTTCTGTAGAAAAATGATCTGGGCAACAGAATGAAGTATGGACCGGAGTGGAGAGACAGGAGGCTGCGTAGCCGGGACAGGCCTCGGAGTCAGAAGGTCATGGGTTCTAATCCTGACTCCAACAGTCACCTTGTGACTTAATAAACGAACAAGGTGATCTAATGAGCAAGAAAGACCGGTGATGATGAAAGAGTAGGAACCAATAGGGAAATCCAAACAGGACTTGAGTCTCTGGACCTCAAGTTATCTCATCTGTAAAGGGGGGATTGAGACTGTGAGCCCCAAGTGGGACAGGAATCGTGTCCAACCCTATTTACTTGTATCCACCCCAGTGCTTAGGACAGTGCCTGGCACATAGTGTTTAACAAATACCGCAATTATTATTACTATTATGATTATTCAAGTTCTCCTCATAGCACTGGCGGACTATTTTATCAGTTTCCACGCTAGACTTTCTGTCTCCAGCTTCTCATCCCTTCAGTTAGTGGAAAGAGCCCGGGCTTGGAAGTCAGAGGTCATGGGTTCTAATCCCGGCTCCGCCGCCGATCAGCTGTGTGACTCTGGGCAAGCCACTTCACTTCTGGGTGCCTCAGTTCCCTCATTTGTAAAATGGGGATTAAGACTGTGAGCTCCACATGGGACAACCTGATTATCCCAACACTTAGAACAATGCCCTGCACACAGTAAGTGCTTAACAAATACCATCATCATTATTATTAATGTACCTACCCCAGCGCTTAGAACAACGTCTGGCACATAGTAAGTGCTAAACAAATACCATATTACTACTAATAATAAAACCAGGATTCCAGCCAGCAGTGGCAGCAAAAAGAAGGACCAGGCTGTCTGTTCATTCATTCATTCAGTCAGTCCTATTTATTGAGCGCTCATTTTAGGCTTGCTGGGTGCAGTCCCTTCTCTATCCATCATCATTCATGGCTGACTTTGACTTTGGCCTCTCAAATGGATGAGGGACACTGCTGTATCTTTCTTCCTTTTTTTTAAATTGAATTTTACCACTCAATAATAATAATAATGTTGGTATTTGTTAAGCGCTTACTATGTGCCGAGCACTGTTCTAAGTGCTGGGGTAGACACAGGGGAATCAGGATGTCCTACGTGGGGCTCACAGTCTTAATTCCCATTTTACAGATGAGGTAACTGAGGCCCAGAGAAGTGAAGTGACTTGCCCACAGTCAAACAGCTGACAAGTGGCAGAGCTGGGATTCGAACTCATGACCTCTGACTCCAAAACCCATGCTCTTTCCACTGAGCCACGCTGCTTCTCAGCATGCCACTTACGATGTTAGGAAGGACAGAGGCGAATGTTGTCAGTGTTCCTCCTCCTCCTCCCTTCCTGGGGCTTTGGAGTCAGAGGTCATGGGTTCGAACCCCGGCTCTACCACTTGTCAGCTGTGTGACTTTGGGCAAGTCACTTAACTTCTCTGGGCCTCAGTTACCTCATCTGTAAAATGGGGATTAAGACTGTGAGCCCCACGTGGGACAATCTGATTCCCCTGTGTCTACCCCAGCGCTTAGAACAGTGCTCGGCACATAGTAAGCGCTTAACAAATACCAACATTATTATTATTATTATTATTCCTGTTGTAGAAGTCTGTCAAACAAGACAAAAAAAAAAATGGCCAAACAGGCAACCAGGACTAATACCGTTCCTTTCTCCCAGAATAAATGGGTTGAAATACAAATACTTTCAAGGGAAGAATAAAGATATACAGTTTATGCGTTTTCAGTACTTTTATCAACCAAATGTCAAAAATATTTAGATATAAGTTCATATACAGCGCTGTCTTCGAGCCAAAAGAGAATTCGATAAAATCCACAATCAAGTCTGGGTCAGGAATCTTTAGATGAGAACAAGCATGTTTAATTGGGGTTTTTAGGACTATGTGCATACGTGTGTGTATAGAGAAAACCTTATGGGTTGTCGTGTGCCAGGAAATGCGTTTGAGAAGGGTATGTGTGATTGATGGATGTGTTTACGCGTGGCGAGACACGTGGAACTATAATGTGTTCGTATCTGTCTGGGAGACCTTTGAGGAAAATTGTCATGCGTATTTGTGACAGACTACATCTAAAAGTTAATCATAGCATAGCAACCCAAAGATGCCCATTCGCACTACGCACTAATTTCTTATAATGATGGAGTTTTACTTTACTTTTTTCTTTATCCAGCCACATTTTTGACTTGTTTTAGATTAAAGTAGTCGTCTTGTTAATTACCACATTTAATTCTCAGCTTGTAATTGGTGTCTGCTGCTCTTAAGCTCCTAGACCTCTTCTTGTCACTGTTTCAAGAGGGCCTGTTGCATTTGCCTGAGGTAAAATAAAATGGAAAGTACCGTCTTACTTAAGTAATTTGGATCATTTCTTGTGGCTTTAGTGATTTAAGATTGCCCAGTATGGGGAAGGAAGAAGGGAGGGAATAGGTGGGGTGTGTTATTGCCGTGTTATCTGCCGAGGCGGAATCAAACAGGAAGTTTGGTGCCAATAATAATTTCTGAAAGTGCTTTATGATGTCCTCTGGAAAGATGAAAGTGATGATGTTTTAAGTAAATAAATAGGGCTGGACATTATACACCGCTCTCGGGCGACACTAATTTATATACTGTACTAAAAGTTTCTTCTAGAAACATGGTGATATGAGTTGGAGACTTTTAATTGATCCAACCGTAATTTCTCTCTGCACAGAAAGAGAAGTAAACATTCGGAAAAACTCCAGGTTCTGGCTACGGGCTGTTTTACAATTCTGCAACACTAATTGCTTTCTTTTTGATTCTACCCCCTCCGGAAACTGAAACTTGCCTCCAGGCAGGTAAAAACTCGGCAGAAATGATTCACGGGTATTTGAGACCGGAGCCCCCCACAATCGTGAGCCAGAAGATAGTCTCATTATGTTATCGCCTCCCATTGTAGCCAATGAGGGCAGCCATGGATCCGTTCAAAATCTGTGCTTAAGCCTGCAAGGGCTAATTTCTCTGGGTTTCCTGTTGGAATTATTTATCACGTCTGACTGGTAGCTGCCCTAGTTTGTTCTAAGCTCTTGGCTCTGGTCAGTGTGGCCTAGAGAATAAAGTACAGGCCTGGGAGTCAGAGGAAATGGCTTCCAAGCAGCGGGCCCAGTGGATAGAGCACAAGTCTGGGACTCAGAAGGACCAGGGTTCTAATCCTGACTCCACCACTAGTCTGCTGTGTGACCACTGGGAAGTCACTTTGCTTCTCTGGGCCTCAGTGACCTCATCTGTCAAATGGGGATGAAGCCTGTGAACCGCATGTTCATTCATTCAGTAGTATTTATTGAGCGCGTACTATGTGCAGAGCACCGTACTAAGCACTTGGACTGTACAATTCGGCAACAGATAGAGACAATCCCTGCCCAGTGACGGGCTCGCAGTCTAATCGGGGGAGGCAGATGGCAGAGCAAAACAGAATGAAACAAAAGCAAGATAAATAGAATCAAGGGGATGTACACCTCATTAACAAAATAAATAGGGTAATAAAATTTATATACAAATGAGCACATTGCGGAGGGGAGGGGGAGGAGCACAGGGAAAGGGGGCTTAGCTGAGGGGAGGTGAAGGCGGGAAGGGGGAGAGAGAGGAGGGGGAGCAGAGAGGGAGCAGAGGGAAAAGGGGAAGCTCAGTCTGGGAAGGCCTCTTGGAGGAGGTGAGCTCTCAGTAGGGCTTTGAAGAGGGGAAGAGAGTCAGTTTGGCGGAAGGGAGGAGGGAGGGCGTTCCAGGACAGCGGGAGGACGTGGGCCGGGGGTCGAAGGCGGGAGAGGCGAGAACGGGAGACGGTGAGGAGGTGAGCTGCGGAGGAGCGGAGCGTGCGGGGTGGGCGGTAGAAGGAGAGAAGGGAGGTGAAGTAGGAGGGGGCAAGGTGATGGAGAGCTCTGAAGCCAAGAGTGAGGAGTTTTTGTTTCGTGTGGAGGTTGATAGGCAAAAAAAAAAAAAAAGGCAAGCCAAGCACTGTTCTAAGCGCTGGGGGCAATACAAGGTAATCAGGTTGTCCCAATTGGGGCTCACAGTCTTAATCCCCATTTCACAGATGAGGTAACTGGGGTGCAGAGAAGTGAAATGACTTGCCCCAAATCACCCAGCTGACAAGTGGCAGGGCCGGTATTAGAACCCATGACCTCTGACTCCCAAGCCCGGGCTCTTTCCAATGAGCCCCGCTGCTTCTCTCTATGGACTATGTTGGACATAGTCCAACTGGATTTGCTTGTATCCAACCCAGGGCTTAGTATAGTGTCTGGTACATAATAAGCGCTTAACAAATACCACTATTATTATTCTAATTATATTATCATTAATCCCAGCTCCATCATTTGCCTGCTGTTCGATCTTGGGCAAGCCATTTGACTTCTCAGTGTCTCGGTTTCCTCATCTGTAAAATAGGGACTAAATATTCCTCACGCCGATTTAGACAGTGAGCTGCATGTAGGACAGCGACTCTGTGAGACCTGATTGACTTTCATCTATCCCCGCGCGGAGCACAGTGCCTGGCACACAGGGAGCACTTAACAAAATCAATCCATCAGTGGTATTTATTTAGCACTATGTGCCGAACACTAAGAATTTAGGAGGGTACAAAACAACAGATTTGGGAGGTGGGTTCCCTGTCAAGAAGAAACTTAGTCTAGAAGGGAAGACAGACATTAATATAAGAAAATTGCATGTAAGGGCTTTGGGGTTGAAAGTGATGTGAATTTGAGTATGTAGGGACACAGAAGGGAGAGGGAGTAGGGGGAAAGAGGGCTAAATAGGGGAAAACCTTTGGAGGAGATGTGATTTAAAGAAGGTTTGAAGGTGGGGAGAGTGGGGGGTCTGTCATACATAGAAGATTGAGGGAGTTCCAGGTCAGAGAGAGAACATGGGCAAAGGGTCCACAGAGAGATGGATAAGAGTGAGGTACAATAAGCTGGCATTAGAGGAGCAAAGTGTTGGGTTGTGGTAGGAAATCAGAGAGGTAAGGAAAGAGGGGACAAGGGATTGGGTGCTTTAAAGCTAGTGGTAAAGAGCTTCTTTTTGCTGTGGAGGTGGATGGGCAACCAAAATCATGCTCATTTTTATGGTTATTGTTTCCACTGTTATTATACTGTGGCTCTAAGAGTTCATTATTCATCCATTCATTCATTCAGTTGTATTTATTGAGCGCTTAGCAATTGATTTCAAAGTGGAAGAAAGCCTAGGAGAACGTCATGTCTAGAATAGGACTTCTATTCCTCTTTGGTAACGAGGTTAATTTTCTTTTAAATATCATAAGGGCCTGAAGGAAAAAGAGGAATTCATGGAGTATTTTTTATTTCACAGGAAAAAGAACGCACAGGCACACAGTAAGTCCTTAATGGGAGAAGCAGCGTGGCTTAGTGGAAAGAGCACCGGCTCGGGAGTCGGAAGTCATGGGTTCTAATCCTGGCTTCACCACTTTTCAGCTGTGTGACTTTGGGTAAGTCACTTGACTTCTCTGTGCCTCAGTCACCTCATCTGTAAAAGGGGGATTAAGATTGTGAGCCCCACGTGGGACAACCTGATTACCTTGTAACTACCTCAGTACTTAGAAGAGTGCTTGGCACATAGTAAGTGCTTAACATATACCATTATTATTATGATGATTATTGTACTGTACTCTCCCAAGAGCTCAATAAATACTATCGATTGATTGATTGGTGGTGGTATTGACTGCAATAGGAAAGTTAGGGGGAGCAGATTCAGGAGTAAAAACGAGTGGGCATGTTGAGTTTGAAATGGCACTGGGCCAACAAAGTGGCTCATCCCCGGCAAGCAAGAAGGGAAGAGGTGTTCCAGGGCTAGAGAGAGAGTGTGTCTTGGGAGACTCATTCATTCATTCATTTATTCGCATTTATTGAGCGCTTACTGTGTGCAGAGCACTGTACCAAGCGCTTGGGAGAGTACAATAGAGTAATAAAGAGAGACAATCCCTGCCTACAACGAGCTCCAAGTCTAGAGGAGATGTCTAGATGTCTCCCTGCAGGTGGTAACTGAAGCAGGGTGAGCAGGTGTGCTTCCCAAGAGTGGGGATTCAGTGAGAAGAGTTGGGGCCTCGATACAGAGCCTTGCCAGATCCCCTCATTCTAGAGGAACCGGTCAAACAAAACTGAGAAGGAACATTCAGAGTGGTAGGTTAGTCCGCAGAATGGCCTAATGGAAAGAGTACGGGCCTGGGAGTCAGAAGGACCTGGGTTCTAATCCCGGCTCCGCCTCCCGCCTCCAGGGTAAGTCACTTCACTTCTCTGTGACTCGATTACCTCATCTGTAAAATGAGGATTCAGACTGTGAGCCCCATGAGGGACAAGGACCGTGACCAACTTGATTAATAATAATAATTAATATTTGTGGTATCTGTTAAGCGCTTACCATGTGCCGGGCACTGTACTAAGCGGTGGGTTGGATACAAGCAAATAGGGTTGGACACAGTCCCCCTCCCACGTGGTGCTCACGGTCTCAATCCCCATTTTACAGACGATAACGGAGGCACAGAGAAATGAAGTAACTTGCCCGAGGTCACACAGCAGACAAGCGGTGGAGTCGGGATTAGAACCCATGACCTTCTGACTCCCATGCCCGTGTCCTCTCCACTACGCCACGGTGATTAGCTTGTATCTACCCCAGCGCTTAGTACTGTGCCTGGAATATAGTAAACACGTAACAAATACCATCAAAAGGGTAGTCTGGGTTAGCGAAACCGAAGCCTACAGACGTTTCGAGAAGGGAATGGCCAGTGTCAGAGGTGGCTAGCCGACAGGTGAAGGATTACTCCGCCACGTGTCTGCTGTGTGACCTTGGGCAAGTCACTTAACTTCTCTGTGCCTCTTTTACCTCATCTGTAAAAATGGGGATTAAAAAATGTTAGCCCCATGTGGGGCAATCTGACTACCCTGGGTCTACACGAGCACTTAGAACAGTGCTCTGCACATAGTAAGTGCTTTACAAATACCATAATTGTTATTCATTCATTGCATGGTATTTATTGAGCGCTTACTGTGTGCAGAGCACTGCACTAAGTGCTTGGAAAGTACAATTCGGCAACAGATGGAGACAATCCCTCACCAACAACGGGCTCACGCTCTAGAAGGTGGGGGGCAGACAACAAAACAAAACAAGTAGATAGACATCAATAGCATCAAAATAGAGAAATAGAATTATAGATATATACACATCATTAATAAAATTAATAGAATAATAAATGTGTACAGATATACACCAGTGCTGTGGGGCGGGGCGGGGGAAGATCGAAGGATGGGGGGGAAAGGAGGGGAGGGGGAACAAGAGAAAGGGGGGGGACTCAGTCTGGGAAGGCCTCCTGGAGGAGGTGAGCTCTCAGTAGGGCTTTGAAGGGGTGAAGAGAGCCAGTTTGGCGGATGTGAGGAGGGAGGGCGTTCCACGTCGGAGGTAGGACATGGTCAGGGTCGACGGCGGGACAGGTGAGAACGAGGCCCAGTGAAGAGGTGAGCGGCAGAGAGGCAGAGTGTGCGGGCTGGACCGGAGAAGAAGAGAAGGGAGGTGAGGTGACAGGGGGCAAGGTGATGGAGAGCTTTGAAGCCAAGAGTGAGGAATTTTTGCTTCATTCAAAGGATGATAGGCAACCACTGGAGATTTTTGAGGAGAGGGGTGACACGCCCAGAGCGTTTCAGATAGAGAAGAGCCTATTGGATGCGATTATCAGGAGGACACTGGTAAGTAACCTCGGAGAGTGCTGCGGCAGTGGACTGAAGGGGAGTGAAGTCTGACTGGAGGCCAAAATGAAGGCGGCCGGTAGAAACAACCTGCTCTAGGAGTTTGGGTTGGCATGGATGAGGGGAGATGGGGCGGTAACCACAGGAGGTCGTGGGACAGAGAGAGGGTTTGGGAGTGTAGGGGAATTGTGGGCATATTGAAGGCAGAAAGAAAAGAGTCAGTCAGAGGTTGAAGTCGGCAGTGATGGAAGGGAGAAGACTGGGGGAAAAGCTTCATCTCTCTGTGTTTCATACTCTCACATTAAAAATAAGGGAATGTACAGTGAGAGACCAATGGGTCCACTTCTTATTCTTGTGTCTCTTTTTCCTCCCTTCCTGCTCTCCACCGTCCTCTGTGCCTCCTTTATCTTCCTTTCCACTTGTCTCTAAGTACGGTGCAAAGCTTGAGATATACTCTGCAAAATTTCAGGCTCTCTGGAGATGGGTGTTAAGTGAGCCATCAGTAAATATTTGATAGGATGAAAAACATTACACTTACTCCTCTGGACACCCATTTGAAAAATAAAAGCAAGAAACCCTAAGTGAATAAATAACTTGAAAAAATAAAGATCCTGCAGGATATTATAGGAATTAAACAACAATAGCAGTAAGATAGTAGTAAAAAATAAACACTCGTAAAATTCCTAATGAGAAGCAAAAAAGGGTGGGCTTTTTTTTTTCCAAACACAGAGTTAAGAGTGAGGAGAAATTGTACTGTCATAAAGCAATCAAGACAAAATTAGATAATCATAAGGTGATAAAAGCCCATTAGCTAAAGGGCTGGTAAAACATAGCCGTTTGCAAAACTTTTCCAGACAGTAAGTTCCTTGTGGGCAGAGAATGTGTTTACTGACTGCTGTACTGTATTATTATTATTATTATTTTGTTATATTTGTTAAGCACTTCCTATGTGTCAAGCACTGGTCTAAGCACTAGGATAGACACAAGTTACTCGGATTGGACACAATCCCTTTCCCTCATGGGACTCACAGTTTAAGTAGGAGGGAGAACAGGTATTTAATCCTCATTGTACGGTTGAGGAAACTGAGCCACAGAAAAGTTAAATGACTTGCCCAGCAAGTAAGCCCCAGAGCCAGAACGAGAACTCAGGTCTTCTGACTCCTAGGCCCAGGCTGCTTCCACTAGGCCATGCTTCCAAGCGCTTAGTACAGTGCTCTGCACTTAGAAAGTGCTCGCTAAATACCACTGATTTATTCCAAATTCCAAACATACGTAATAATGGCTTAGGTCAATGAACCAAGTAAAAACGAAGAGGAAGGTTGGAAAAAATGTCTCTCTTTGCCCTTTTCAATCATCCTTCAACCTGAAACTTTTACAGCATCCTTTGTGGGGGGTCACATACAGGCCTCTCCACTGTGCCTGGCCCAGGCAAAAAAAAAAATAAAATATGCCTCTACCATCACCACCACTCAGCTGGCATGTTCTTGCAAAGAAACACTCCCTTGACACGGTTCCAAAAACAACTCGCACAGTGGCCCTGATTTTGCTCCATTCACTTTTTAATATGCACTCTCTCCTCCGTCCTGTCCTTCGTATGAAAACGTACAAAAATTCCTTCTGACACAAAACCAAATATTCTGTTGCGGTGACTCAACTCTTCAAAACTGGCTAAGTGCACTCAGACAGTGGGTTTTGAGGCAGGTATTGGCAAAGACGGTGACGAGTTTCAGACAACGTGGCCTAGTGGGTGGAGCATGGACCTGGGAGGCAGAAGGTCATGGGTTCTAATCCAGGCTCTGCCACTTGTCAGCTCTGTGGCCTTGAAAAGTCACTTCAAGCCTCAGTTACCTCATATGTAAAATGGGGATTGAGACTGTGAGCCCACGTGGGCCAGGGATTGTGTCCAACCTAATTTGCTTGTATCCACCTCAACACAATACAGTGCCTGGCACATACCACCACCATTATTAAATGTTTAGAGCTACCAGACACATCAGAGGCTTTATATCATCAATCAATCATATTCACTGAGCCCTTACAGTTTGCTTTAGAGAGTACAATAAATAAGAGAGTTGGTTAACGTGTTCCCTGCCCACAAGAAGCTTACAGTCTAAAGGGGGCTTAGCGAGAGGAGAAATAGTGAAAGCGGAAAACTCCATAATGGCTTAGAGATATCTTCAAAATATGAAATTAGCTAACTTGGTTTAACCAGATTCACTGTACTGGCGTAGATACAAGATATTCAAGTTGGACACAGTCACTGTACCAAATGAGTCTAAGTAGAGAGACTGTGATTTAATTCCCCTTTAATATATGGAAAACGGAGGCACGGTTAAGTCAAGTGGCTTGTCCATGGCCACACTCTTTCCCTCTGCTCCTCCCCCTCTCCCTTCCCCTTCCCTCAGCACTGTGCTCGTCCGCTCATTTGTATATATTTTTATTACCCTATTTATTTTGTTAATGAGAGGTACATCCCCTTGATTCTATTTATTGCTATTGTTTTTGTCTGTCTCCCCCGATTAGACTATAAGCCCATCAATGGGCAGGGATTGTCTCTATCTGTTGCCAAATTGTACATTCCAAGCGCTTAGTACAGCGCTCTGCCCATAGTAAGCGTTCAATAAATACTATTGAAGTGGCAGAGCACCCAGGTACGTGCTCTTTTCACTAGGCCACGCTGAGCCGTACTCTCCTACAGTTCAGTACGGTGCTTTGCACACCGTAACTGCTTAATAAATGCGACCGATGGATTCCAAATTCCCAATATACTTACTAATTACTTGATGGCAATAATCCAGGCTCATGTTCTTTTCACTAGGCCTTGCTGTGTTCCTTTTAGGTGCGCACTAGGTGTAGAGAACTGTACTAGGCGAGTGCAATACAGTAGAGATGGTAGACAAGACCCCTTCTCCTAAGGAGTTTACCATCTAATGAAGGATCCGAACCTTGGAAAAGTCCAACTGAATCATTGGTCCTCTTTATTCACACCTGCCTCCGGTCAGCTTCATTCCGGACTGAAAGTAGCTTCTCCTCTTCGCACGCAACAGGGCTGAACCTAGCACCCCCCCGGCCAAGAGGCAGGAACTTAACCCTGCCCGGTTCAGCGCGAAGATGATAACGCCTCGGGTTTTGAATAACGCTCTCAGATTATTTCTCTCACTGTTGCCCTCGCAACAGTGCAGTGAGGTAGGTAGAAAGGCAGACATTAGTATCCTCACTTTGCAGATGAGGAAACTGAGGATCGGAGAGATTAAGTGACGGCTGGGGGACGGCTCAGATGCCAACCCAGGTTCACAGCTGAAGCTTTTCCAGTCCCCTTGGCACCAGCTCTTTCTGCCACCACCCACAGTCAGTAAATCAATTGTATTTATTGTCAGTCAATCGTATTTATTAAGTACTGACTGCAGAGCTCTGTACTAAACGCTTGGGAGGGCAATAATGTTGGCATTTGTTAAGCGCTTACTATGTGCAGAGCACTGTTCTAAGCGCTGGGGTAGATACAGGGTAATCAGGTTGTCCCACGTGAGGCGCACAGTCTTTATCCCCATTTTACAGATGAGGTAACTGAGGCCCAGAGAAGTTAAGTGACTTGCCCACAGTCACACAGCCGACAAGCGGCAGAGCCGGGATACGGACCCATGACCTGGGACTCCCAAGCCGGGCTCTCTCCACTGAGCCCCGCTGCTTCTCTGGGTACAATAGAACAATGAACAGACACATTCTCTGCCCACAGTGAGCGCCACCAGAAACTCTCTCTAAGTTCTCGGTGCCTCTCCCTCTGCAGAGACAGAGAGTTGGGGAGAAAAGAGAACATACCATCCAGTGTTGGTTGAATATTGGACAGATCTGGACTTCACAACCTAAGAAGGATGTAGCACCCTGGAAGATGACTCAATGGAGAGCCCCAGAGATGATTAAAGACTTGCTAAACAAGGTCTATTAGGAAATGCTAAAGAACTGAGATTATTCTGGTGAAGTAAGCATATAATAATAATAATAATAATGGTATTTGTTAAGTACTTACTATGTGCCAGGCACTCTACTAAGCGCTGAGGTGGAGACCAGCAAATTGAGTTGGGCACAGCCTCTGTCCCACGTGGGGCTCCCGGTCTCCATCTCCACTGTGTCGGAGCCATTGGTTTAAACCAAATTCCGCTTTTAAATGGCATTCGTTGAGCGCTTACTGTGGGACGAACACTGCTTTAAGCACTGGGGTAGATACAAGATAATCAGGTCGCGCCTAGTCCCTGTCCACACAGGGCTCACAGCCTAAGTCAGAAGGAGGAGGATTTAATTATCAATTTACAGATGAGGGAACTGAGGCACAGAGAGGAGAAGTGACTTGCTAAGGTCAAGCAGCAGATACGTGGCGGAGATGCGATTCGAATTCAGGTCTGCTGAGTCCCAGGCCCGTGCTCTTTCCACTAGGCTATGCTGAAAATTGTAATGTGGCTGAAAGGGGGTATTTTTAGGGACCAAACCTCCCTAAACAGAAGCGTGGCCCCTCTTGGCCCCTCAGCTTTAAGCAACTTAATTAACTCTCTTCCCCTAATTATCCTAGCTCCTCTCCCGTGCCAACCTAGTCCACATACTTCACTACTCTAATGCCCACCTACCACTCACTGTGCCCACCCATCCCTCTCAACATTGCACTTCTTGCTCTTGCCCTTCCTCCTCCTGATCGGCACTTCCTGCCCCTTCACAACCATCAGACCACTACTCTCTCCATTTCCAAAACTCTCCTGACGATGTATCTCTTTCAGGAAGTCTTCGCTAACTAATCTCTCTTCTATCTAGAGAAGCAGTGTGGTTTAACGGAAAGAACCCGGGCTTGGGAGTCGGGGGTCGTGGGTTCTAATCCCAGCTCCGCCACTTGTCCGCTGTGTGACTTTGGGTAAGTCACTTAACTTCTCTGTGCCTCAGTTCCCTCATCTGTAAAATGGGGGTTAAAACTGTGAGCCACACGTGGGACAACCTGATTAACTTGTATCTATCCCAGCGCTTAGAACAGTGCTTGGCACATAGTAAGTGCTTAACAAATGCCATCATTATCATCTTCCCACCCTATTTCCCTCCCTACTGCGTCACCCATGCACCCATGAGTCTTGGCCTCTTCAGCACTTATTCACCCCACACCATCCCCCTCACAGCGGTTTTGTCCATATCTTTTAACTCTGTTGCTCCCACAACTCCCGGCAATTTATTTTAGCGTCTGCCTCCCCAGTTAGACTGTAAGCTACGTGAGGGCAGGGATCACGTATTGCACGCTCACAAATGCTTAGTTCAGTGCTCTGAACACAGCAGTCATTCAATAAATACTATGGATTCAGTAGGAAACTCTGGTCTTACGCCGTCGAGTCGTCTCCAACCCATGCGGCTCCATGGACATCTCTCTCCCAGATCGCCCCACCTCCACCTACGATCGTTCTGGTAGTGGATCCGTAGAGTTTTCTAGGTAAAAATATGGAAGGGGTTTACCACTGTCTCCTTCCACACGGTAAACTTGAGTCTCCAGCCCTGACTCTCTCTCTCTCAACGTTGCTGCTGCCCAGCACAGGGGAGTTTTGACTTGTGGCAGGTGGCCTTCCACTCGCTAGCCACTGGCCAAGCAGGAATGGAATAGGCCTCTGCTTGGCTCTCCCTCCCATAGCGGAGACCGGTAGAGTACTGGAAACTCTCCAGGTGTGACCCTGAGAGGGGAGGAAACTCTAGAAAAGCATAAAGGATTCTATCACCGGCTGAATCTACATTAATTTAAAAAGATATTAGGAATACGACGTGTGAGGGAGAATTCTTCTGCTACACTGTCCCACACTCGTTTAGATCAGTATTCGAAGTACCAGAACCAGGTCTGTTCCCTATATTTGAAAAACGCTGTGGAGACTGGAGAGGGTCCAGGGAAGAGCATAAAAATGATGAAAGGGATGGCAATAGGTCTTTGAGGTAAGATTAAAGAATCAGGGTGGTTTAGCCTTAAGAGGAGTGAGGCTTTGATTTGTCCTGTCGAGGGACAGGGATCCTTTCCAACACTACAGATGAAAAAGGTCCTCTCTTCCAACGCCACCTTCAGAAACAATCACGCCATTCAAACTCACAGAGCAGAGAGCGGCCACTAGATTGGTCAAGGGGGAGTTCCTGAAGTCAAAGGTAAAAAGAGCCAAGCCCCCGAGAGCCTCCCTCACCCCCATGTTCCTTGTTTTAATAATACTAATAATTACGGTACTTAGGCGCTTACTATATGCCAAGCACTGGGGTAAGATTCAAGTTAGTCAGCGTGACCTAGTGGCAAGAGCACAGGTTTGGGAGTCAGAGAACATGGGTTCTAATCTCGGATCCACCACTTGTATGCTGTGTGACTTCGGGCAAGTCACTAACTTCTCTGTGCCTCATCTGTAAAATGGGGATTAAGACTGGCGAGCTCCACGTGGGACAACCTAATTACCTTGTAGCTACCCCAGTGCTTAGAAAAGTGCTTGGCACCCAGTAAGCACTTAAGAAATACCATTATTACTATTATTAGGTTGGATACAGTCCCTGTCCCACATAGAGCTCACGTTCTTAATCCCCATTTTACAGATGAGATAACTGAAGCCCAGAGAAGTAAAACGGCTTACCCAAGGTCGCACAGCTCTCGTCCCCTCTCTCTCACCCCTGCCCCCCTATCTTTCCACTCCCCTTCCACGTTCCCCACTCTCCCCGACATACCCAAGGACAGACCTTTCTTGAAAAAGGAGCCCGGCCCCAAAGCTGCACTTCAAAGGCAAAGGGATTTCTATTTTAGCATTATGATTTCATTAAACTTGGACCAATCATGAAAGGTCATCAGAAAAGAACAAACAAGATAAACATGACCCTGGATTGTCTCCAGAAGACAGAGGAACCGGCAAAGTCAGTGGATGATGAAATTAAATGTAGGCCGGACACCGACTATTTGCATTCTGTTTGGTTTGCACTTGGGAGGGAGAAGTTTGCCTTCTGCAGACATCTGGTTCACACTGGAACAACTTCAGTGACCCGAGAAAGGTGCTGTAGGAAGAAATAATGGCTCATCGTGATAATTTAAGAATTTACCCAAGGAACTTCCGAAGCCCAATTTCTCCTCTTCAATCTGCCTTCTCTCCTAGACAGACCGTATAAGGATACCGATAATTAGGGGTCAAGCAGGAGGGCTAAGGATGTTAATGAACTTTGAAACCATTACCTCCTGCTAGACTCGAAGCCCCAGTGAGAATACGAAAGAGGCAGGATGAATAATTTTGTCGGCTGCAAACAACAGGAGAATATTATACCATGAAGCTAGTGGACACTCAGAAGTAATAATTGTGGTTTTTCATAAGTGTTCATAAATAACGACGCCATGAGGAAGTACGTCGGCACGAGTTATTTTCTCGGCTTCCATTTCGACTCCTCGGCCTCCAGCACGGTTAGCCCTATTTATGAGTCCCGTATGAGGCGTTCCAACTCTCAATTAAAAACATATCTTTTTCCCTTGCCAAGTCCTTTGACTCTCCCGGTTTCCCTCAGTTATCTGTATTCCTGTATTACCTATCCATAGGAAGCCCTCTGTGAGGTCAGAGGACAGACCGGAATTAGTCCCATGTGAATTGCAGGTGAAGTTCATTTACAGGGATTGAAAATTTTTTTCAAAAAAGGAAATACAAAGAAAGAATTCAGATATCCTCGAGAGGGTCCCACAGGTCCTGGGCTCCAGTGAAGAGGCCAGGGCTCTTCCCACAGGTCCTAGGGCCCTGGTGAAGGTGCCAGAGATTTCCCCACAGGCTGTGGGGCTCTGGTGAAGGGGACAGGGCACTCCCCCAAAGTTCTGAGGTGCTGGTGACTGGGCCAGGGCTCTCCCCACGGGTCTTGGGGCTCCAGTGAAGGGGCAAGGCCTCTCCCCATGGGTACTAGGGCTCGGTGAAGGGCCTAGGGCTCTCCCCACAGGTCTGGGGCTCCTGTGAAGGGGCGAGTCCTCACCTCACGGGGACTAGGGTTCCGGGGAAGGGGCAAGACCTTTCCCCAAGGGTACTGAGGCAAAGGGACAAGGCCTCTCCCCATGGTACTAGGGCTCAGGTGAAAGGCCCAGGGCTCTGCCCAGTCAGTGAAGGGCCTAGGTCACACCCCACAGGCCCTGGGGCTCTAGTGAAGGGGCCAGAACTCTCCCCGTAGGCCCCGGGGCTCCGGTAAATGGCCTGGGGTCTCCCCACAGGTCCCGGGCTCCAGTGAAAAGGGCCAGAGACACGCAGTCTACGTCCCACGTGGGGCTCACAGTCTTAATCTCCATTTTACAGATGAGGTAACTGAGGCACGGAGATTGATTCACCCAAGGCCACTCAGCAGACAGGTGGTGGAGGTGGGATTAGAGGTGGTGGAGATGGGATTAGAACCCAGGTTCTCTTACTCTCAGGCCCATGCTATTTCCACTTGGCCTCACTGCTTCTTCTGAACTGAGCTCCGAACTGCTGCCCGTTCGTTCAAATTGTTCAATCAGTAGTATTTATGGAACACCCACTGTGGGCTGAGCACTGTGCTAAGAGCTTGGGAGAATATAGTAGATCAGCTAAACATAAACCCTGCCACCAAGTAAATATTACAATCAAGAGGGGAAGGATGGGATGGGGGACACAAAAATAAAATAGCCGCAGATATGAAAAGAGAAGAGGAGGATGAGTCTACCACCACAGGCAAGATGAAAAGTTCACACTTATCTAAGCCCTGGTTTTTTTTTTTAATGGTATTTGTTAAGCACTATGTCAGGGACCGTTCTAAGCACTGGGGCAGATACAAGTTAATCAGAGTGGACACAGTCCCTGTCCCACATGGGGTTCCCAGCCTTAATCCTCATTTTACAGAGGAGGTAACTGAAGCACAGAGAAGTTAAGTGATTTGCCAAGGTCAGACCGGATACAGACAGAACCCAAGTCCTTCTGACTCCCAGTCCCGTGTTCTATCCACAAGCGTTCTCTAAAATTTGGGGTGGGGCTGGTCACAAAGGGGCAGAAGCACCTTCTGCCCCAACTTTCAACCTGGCCCTTCCCTCTGGATTAGGAGCCACCGCCTTTTCCTCCACGGTGACAATGTCAACGGGAGACCCTAGTCCACCCAAACCCGATGTTGCTTCAGGCGTCCAAGATCCTCCTCTCCAGTTTGGGGTCCGGGCTCGGTTTCATCGCTGCCCTGAAGGACACCCCCAATTTTTGGCTGCCTTTCTTCCACTGGGTTCGTCTTCGAGATTGGATGTTTTGAGAGCCCGGGGACTTCGGATTCCGGAGCCTGCACCTGGGCCGGGCCTTGGGACCTCCAGCCCTTTGCGGGGGACCACCGTTTCAACGATGCCCTCTCAGACACACGAGGTGCGGAGCGCGGCCTGAATCTGGCACAGCTCGAAGACACAACCGTTACCCGCTTTCCTGAACCACCTATGTGGTTTCCGTAAACGAGGTCTTTTGCCAGGCTACTCTGGCAGATTTTTCTTTGCTCCCCCTGTGAAGGAAAAAGGATATTTAGCTCCAGCGTTAGGGAAAGAGGAGCAGCACTAGGTTGAGGGGTGACTGGTTTCTACAGGCTTCCTTGTGGCCGGGGGGTGGGATGGGGAGAGGGTGGTGAGTTTGGACTGGTAACCAGGCGTCAGTGGGGAGAGAGGAGAGAACAAAGTCACACTTTTCTCCGCCTGCGCTCTCTGACAAATTCGTGTGCGGCTTTGACTTTCTTGCGTCTGTGCCTGACAGTGTTCCCACGAGTTCGCAGCCTTGGGTTTGGCCAAGGTTGGAATATTTGCTCTGATTCAGTGAATATCTATGGAGCGCTCCCAGAATGCTTGGCCCGGTCTCGGACTTTATGGAGGGGCCCAGACCACGGGCTATACGGGATCATCTGGGCCTCTGGCCTCTAGACGTTCCCTGTCCGGTTTGGACAAACTGGATGGATGCACCGCCAAGGGGACACGCCCAGCTCTCCAGCAAATCGGGTTGTGTTTTTCCAAAAGCCCCGCTTTAAGGAACGCTTAAGTTGTGGAACTCGGCGTGTCCAAAGCCACCGAGTAAACGAGCGTGCGTTAAACCATTTCTTCCGACGTGGTTTTACGCAGTAGCCAAACAGTCTCACAGTGGATGACTCTCCCTCATTCCCTAAAAGTATGAAAACACACGTTAGGGAGGAACGGAGCGTAACTCGATGCCTCTAAGGTGAAGTTCAGAATATTGGCGGGGTTTGATCTGAAGCTGGGATCAAACTGAACGACGGTCTGAAGATGAGATGATCCGGCCTCATGATGTTGTCAGTTTGCTAGGCTATGGGTACTAAGTGCACAGTTTCAGTGCTCCAATCATAAAGTGGACTTGGATAAAAGTCCAGAAAGTCTGAAGAAAGAGTCCCAGAATCCCCCATAGGGCTCAGAGACACTCACACTGATAATACTTCCACACTCTTCGAGGAAATCGATTTTTCTTAGTCCCAGAAATCCAGGCTGAGTTGGATATCTGCAAAAGGTGGCTTGGATTTCCCCGGTGGGAACCCAGATTCCGGTGGGTCCACTCCCATCCTGGGATTCTCTGGTTCTAATAATCAGTGAGCAGTCCTGATCTCTAGCTGAATCCAAATCTCCTGAAAAGGTTGGATTCTTTCTTGATCCAGGCCATATTTAGCAGGGCCTGATGGAATAGCACAGTACCAAACAGCTGATCCATTTATGCGGATCGAGATCCTCCTGTCTGGCAAATTCCCCAAGTCTGCCATTTGCCATAGGATTCTTTCAACTGTAAGCTCCTTGTGGGCGAGGGAAAGCGCCTACCAAATTCATTATAGTGTACTCTCCCGAGCGCTTAGTACGATGCTCTGCCCACAGTAAAGCGTACAGTACAATTGATACACTGAGTCATTGGTTTGCAAGCCGCAGATCTATCGTGTACCCCCCCCTCAGTTTCCTCATCTGCAAAAATGGGAATAATGACGCCTGCCTGTCCGAACTGACATGCGAGGACAAAATGGGATGAGCAGCATGACCTAGTGGATAGAGCGCAGACCTGGGAGTCAGAGGACCTGGGTTCTAATCCTGGCTCTACCACTTACCCGCTCTGTGACCTTGGGCAAATCACTTCACTTCTCTGTGCCTCAATTATCTCATCTGTAAAAGTGGTATTAAGGCTATGAGCCCCACATGGGACATGGATTGCATCCAGCTGGAGTAGCTTGTATTTATTTCAGCGCTTAGTAGAGTGTCTGGCACAGAGTAAGAGCTTAACAAATACCATTCCAAAAAAAATGAGCGATGTAAAACTACTTTGGAAAAGTTAAGTTGCTCTGCACATTCAGTGTCCCCCCGATTTCAGGGTCAAGTTACCAATTCCATCTCTTTATTCTCGGCTACGGAATGGCCCTAAACCTCAAGAACGATCTAGGGAAACTAGCCCCTTTCTATGATTGTCACTCCAAGGAAGAAAGAACCAGACACATCTTGCCTCTAACCGGGTGAGTATTTTAAATATTGTCAAATGGGGACTTTCACGCTAATCAATCAATCAATAGTATTTATTGAGTATCTACTGTGTCCAGAGCTCTGTACTAAGCGCTTGGGAGAGTATGGAAGAGGTAGACCGTAGAAGACAAGACACCGGCATAGAAGACAATTGCAACCTAACTCCATCCCTATTTGTCATCAGCTGGTTCTGCTGATTCCCTCAAACCTGGCTGGTTCTGCTGGTTCCCTCAAACCTGGCCTGGCTAAAAAAGTCTAGTCTACTTTTCTGGGATATTAGAAACGATCGAAGTAGGCCGCATGAATTAACTGACTGTACTTGAAGTTTGCACCTACTGGGCTGAAATGCAATTTGGGGCAGATAATTAAGACACTGCATTAACTGAAAATATTTGACAACCTTGCCTCAGCCTTACCTGGGACATGTTTCCATGCATGAACTCTTCTGCTGCGTGACCTTGGGCCAGTCACTTCACTCCTCTGTGCCTCGGTTCCCTCATCTGTAAAATGGGGATTGAGACGGTGAGCCCCACGTGGGACGGGGACCTTGTCCAGCCCGATTCGCCTGTATCCATCCCAGGGCTTAGTACAGAAGAACTGGAAGTGGCCAGATGACGGAATAAAAATGAGGTCTCCAGCACCCCCATGAAAACAAGGAGAGCCCAGAAAGTAGGCGGAACTGGCTGTCCCCAAACCCCTCTCCTCGAGCCCTCCGATCCACAGGAAAGCAGAACCCGGTGCTGTTCACTGTACCTCTGCCTGGTCTTTGCCAGCTGGTTTGCATCAGCAAGCTGCCTGCACCGAGTGGGTAAATATGTAATTAGTTGGAGAGGGAAAACCAACGCCAGTGAAAGAAGCCATCCAGACCTTTACCCCGATTCAAACCCAACCCCAACTTCTGAGTTTCCAAAATGTTTAGTTAGCATTTTTTCAAGCACCGGTTTCTGGGAGTGTGAGCACGCTGTGATGTTACCGGGGATCGACCAAGACAGGAAGCAGAAGTGTCCACATCCCACAGAACGAAGCAGTGTGCCCTAGAGGAAAGAGCCTGGGAGTCGGAGGATCTGGGTTCTAATCCCAGCTCCGCCACTTACCTGCTGTGTGACCTTGGATGAATCACTTCATGTTTCTGTACCTCACTTACCTCATCTGTAGAATAAGGATTAAAACTGGACTGGGTCCAACCTGATTATCTTGTGTCTACTCCAGCACTTAGTAGAGCACCTGGTACATACTAAGACTTAACAAATACCTAGAAAATATATATATTTACAATACACATTCCCAGCTTGACTGAAAATGTGAAGCTCTAGGCAACTCCTGTGAAATCTACTCCCACTGGACTTCCAAGGGTTTGCACTGTGGCCAGGGGAATCCAAGGTGATATTTCATAACCTCTACATCCATTCCAAAACAGGGCATTGAAAAAAAAATAGAAATGACATGTGGGATCATTTGCAGAGCTCAAAACCTCCTGTTGTCCGGGTACAAGGTTACCGCTGGATTTTACTTCTGAACTGAACCGATTTTCACCTCCCAGATTTCCTTTGCTTCCGTGAGTACCGTCAGCTTGTCTCAACGAGATTCTCGTCTTATGCCGTTGAGTCGTCTCCGACCCACAGCCACTCCATAGACTCATCTAACCCAGAATGCCCCACTTCCATCCGCAATCGTTCCGGTAGTGTAACCACAGAGTTTCCTTGGTAAAAATATGGAAGGGCTTTACCGTTGGCTCCTTCTGCGCAGTAAACTTGAGTCCTGGACTCTCTCCCACGCCGCTGCTGCCCAGCACGGGTGAGTTTTGACTTGGAGTAGATTGTCTTCCTCTTGCTAGCCACTGGCCAAGCTAAGAATGGAAAGGGTAGGCCTCTGCTTGCCTCTCCCTCCCGCAGTAGAGACAGGAAGAATACTGGAAACTCTCCAAATGTGACCCCGTGAAGTGGCTCAGTGAGATAGCCAACAGTCTGTTGATCTGTCTCCCGCCGGATACTGCCATCTGGGGATGCAGAGGTAGGAAAAATATAACCCAGGTAAAGCAGCAGGAAATGATTTAACGCCTTATGAATAGGAGATGGGTGACGGTGGAAACAAGTCTGGGGAGGCAGGTGTTATGAGGTCATGCTGGGAAAGTTTGTGTCGGAGCCCACAGTTCATGACGAGAAGAGCTGTAGGTGAGACCGATTCGAGACCAGCTGTAATTCTCACAGTTCAAAGGCCCAGTCCCTGGGTTCAAAGACAACTTCTGACAACCGACCTCCTATCGACTTGATAGAACTACCCTCTATCAGACGGAGAGATCGCTGGCAACAGTCCATTGCAAAACGGCTACGTAAAGAACGCCCTTTGTCATGCAGATGTTCTAAACAGTTGTACCTCGTAGCTTTTGTTTTTTAAACTGCCTCCTGATACTGCCATTTTTGGGAAGGTCTATGTTGAATGCACTCCATCCCCGGCTTTACTGTTTCTGTGCCTTCTCTCAGCAGTGCATTGCTAAATCAGCATAGCCTAGTGGATAGAGCACCGGTCTGGGCGGCAGAAGACCCAACTCCACCACGTGTCTGCTGTGTGACCTTAGGCAAGTCATTTCACTTCTCTGCTCCTCATCTGTTAAAAGGGGACTAAGACCGTGAGCCCCTCGTGAAACATGGACTGCATCCATCCTGATTATCTTGTACCTACCCCAGCGCTCATTACATAGTAAGTACTTCACAAAGACCATTAAAAATATCAAATCTTGTGCCATTGGGCTTTAGAGCTGTGTCTCAAGCTTTCCTCTAAGAGTAATGGTGCTTTAGTAATTACTCTGTGCGAAACACTGTATTTAGCACCTAATTATCAGCCACAGTCTCTGTCTCACGCGGGACTCTCCATCTCAGTGGATGGAAGAATAGATATTAAATCACCATTTTACAGATGAGAAAACAGAAGCCCGGAGAAGTTAAGTGACTCGTCGGGGGTCACGTGGCAAGGATGTGGCAGAGCCAAGATTAGAACCCAAGTCCTCTGCCTCCCAGGTCTGTGCTCTTTCCACCAGGCCATGCTGCTTCCACCCTCTCCGCTGTGGCATGTCCTCCTTCGGGTTGGCATTCAGGCAGCTGGTTATACTATTGACGGTGTTTTCCTCACGCGTCTCGTCCGACAAAATTTTGTGACTGTCTTGGTCTTGATGGGGTTGGGTTCAGGTCTCGTGAAATTGTCAATGGGATGTGCATCACCTTGATTCTATTTATTGCTATCGTTTTAATGAGATGTACATCCCCTTGATTCTATTTAATGCTATTGTTTTTGTCTGTCTCCCCCGATTAGACTGTAAGCCCGTCAGTGGGCAGGGACCGTCTCTCTCTGTTGCCGATTTGTACATTCCAAGTGCTTAGTACAGTGCTCTGCACATAGTAAGCGCTCAATAAATACTACTGAATGAATGAATGACCAGTTAAAAGGTTGGACATTACTACACCTGTACAGACCTTCAATTTGTTGTAGCTTGATGCCCCTCTTGCCCACATCCTGCCTCTGGCCTGGGACACCCTCCTTCCTCAAATCCTACAGACAATCACTCTTCCCAGCTTCAAAGCCTTACCGAAGGCCCATCTCCTCCAAGAGGCCTTTTCCGACTAAACCCTCGTTTCCTCTTCTCCCACTCCCTTCTGCATCAGCCTTTCACTTGGATTTGCACCCTTTTATTCACCCGTCTCTCAGCCCCACAGCACTTATGTGCATATCCATAATTTATTTATTTATATTAATATCTGTCTCCCCACTAGACCGTAAGCTCGTCATGGGCAGGGAATGTAGCTACCAAATCTATTATGCTGTACTCCCCCGAGCGCTTAGTACAGTACAGTACTGAGAAGCAGCGTGGCTCGGTGGAAAGAGCACGGGCTTAGGAGTCAGAGGTCATGGGTTCGAATCCCGGCTCCGCCACCTGTCAGCTGTGTGACTTTGGGCAAGTCACTTCACTTCTCTGTGCCTCAGTTCCCTCATCTGTAAAATGGGGATTAAGACCGTGAGCCCCACGGGGGGCGACCTGATTATGCTGTATCCACCCCAGCGCTTAGAACAGTGCTCGGCACATAGTAAGCGTTTAACAAATACCAACATCATTATTATTACGCTGCACGCAGTAAGCACTCAATAAATACAATGGATTGATTGACTCTGTCAGTCTCCCAGAGGTCCTGACCTTGATTCCGATCCCTTTGTCTTCCTGAACATCACTGGATGGTGTGCTGACAAGGTAGGATCACTGGGAAAGAGCCTTCAGTCGATGTCAACGTTCGTTAGCATCTGACATTTCCTGGTGCCAGCTGTTCGTAACTTTAGTCTTTATAGCGGCTTATAGTCAGTCCTACCTCTGGGCTGATTCCGGACGATAGCTCATGGTCACCTTCCACGTCTTCTTCTCGGGAAGGTCTCTCCAGAGCTCAGTGTCCGGCACGAGACAGCTCTCGAATAACTCTCTTCGGACTTTCAGTGATTCTTCCTAGCCTGTCAAGTGGGCAAACAGTTCTTAAACCGAGTCGCCTTAAGGTCAGAGTTTGTATTTTGGTTCATTTGTTATTGTTTATCTGTTTCTTGTGTCCCTGCTTTATTTATGAAGCCCTTTCAGGAGAGTGAAATGTGGTTCTTTATTCATTTGCTGTCACTGCAGTTGGGTAAATAAACTTATCCTTAGCTATTTATTTTCCCTGGGAAGTACGGCCTCAAGATAAAAGGATGAACCACCTAAGCTAGCCTCCCTCAAATCGAAATGGAGTCACAGGAAGATTGGGGTGCGTTTCTGTGCCCTGAATAAGTTCATGACTTGAAAGAGTGGCTGGCCAAAGCATTAACGCGATTACCAAACGTCTTTAAAGAACTCTTTGCTACAGACAAATTCAGCTTTTATGGAAGACACCCTTTAAGCATTTCCTTTCACAGTCATGCCATAGTCTGCATTTTTCATTTGCCCTCAGCCACAGATGAGGACTTGAGGAGGTGGGGCGAACGGTCGACCCCCCTCTTCGGAAACTCTTTTGGCTACCCCTGAACCCCTCCCCTTCCTGAAGCCCCCCTTCAGGACTAGGGGCCTGAAGTTGAATGTGAGGAGAGGCTCTTGTTGTTAAGAGAGCAGAAATCGGAGGGGGAAGAGAGGGGCTTGAGGCATTCTGCCTCCCTCCTGCCAAGAGCTGTGGGATTATGGGGCAGGCGCCGACATGCAGGGCCCAGAAGAAGATGCCGTCCTTTGTCCCGGCCTCACTCGCCCGCTGCTGTCGCCGCCTCACCCAGAATGGGCGACCGAGAGGCAGAGGAGTGTGGCCACCGAAACCACGTCCCCGGGTTGGGCAACTGACTTATGGGTGGGCTCTCTGTGGAGAAGGAGAGGGTGGAAGATGTGGAGGAGGAAGACAGGACCGGTGTGGGCAAGGGAAGCAGGGGCATCTCTCACCTAAGAAGCAATGTTGTCTCCCTGGGCAATCCTGGCGTCCTCTAGTACACGCCGTTGAACTAATAATATGCATTTTCTTTTCTGGTATTTGTGAAGCGCTTACTATGTGCCAGTTACTGTATTAAGCCCGGGGTAGATACAACCTACCCCGGCATGGTCCTTCATGGGGCTCACGGTCTTAATCCCCATTTTACAGAGGAGGTAACTGAGGCACAGAGAAGTGAAGTGAACCCGTTTCTAGACTGAGGGCCCACTGTGGGCAGGGACTGTCTCCATCTGTTGCTGAATTGTACTTTCCAAGTGCTTGATACAGTGCTCTGCACACAGTAAGTGCTCAATAAGTATGATTGAATGAATGAATGAATGAATCTGTCCAAAGTCACACAGCTGAAAAATGGCAGAACCAGCAGTAGAACCCAGGTCCTTCTGACTGCCGGGCCCGTGCACTATTCAGAAGGCAGAATACACAGAAGGCAGCGGCCTTGTACTGGGCCAGAGACCCTACGCCCCAACCAGCCTTAAGAGAAAGGGATGACACCCCTTCTCCCCCATCCCTCGCTCGCCGGGGGGTTGAGAGGATCGTTGAGTATGCTTAGTCTGTGTAGAGCACTGTATTAAGAGCTCGGGAGGGTTCAGGACAACAGATTTAGTAGACACAACATCTGATCTTAAAGAGTTTGCAGGCTAGTAGGGGAGACAGACGCTTGTGGTCGACAGATCTCGGTGAGGATTCGCACCCCACACCACCCAGCGGAACAAAAGACAATCCAGTAATTGTATCTGGCATCTTAGCATCTTCATTCTGCCTCCCATACTCTCCTCCTTCCTCCACCTCAGCCACAGTTAGGTTCCCTCCGAGGAGATTAGCAACACAATCTGTCCATTCTGCCTCATTCGCTGACTTTACTCTGCCGGCTACCTTTCCCTCTTCGTCTTCAAGCCAGTCTTCTGGGAGGTGGTGGAAGGGGGAAGGGCCGAAAGTAAGCACGCTAAAGAAATATGAATGGAAGTTTCTGTTTCTCAAACATCTGCAGCCCATTAGAGAGAAGATCAGGCCTAGCAAAGTGTCTTCTGTTAACTTCTGCCTGGCTCTGTCACTAGTCTGGAAAATGAGATTCGAGGCCGAGGCCTCGGTGCCCCTTGACCGTCTGGCCACCGCTCCGAGAAGCATTATCCGACGCGAAAACGACTCCGGAGGACAGAGGAGCTGCCCGAGAAGTCGAAACCACCGGAGGAGATTGCAGCATGTCAGAACCCACAGAAAAGGTTCCTCCTGTGTGGATTATTTATTGCTTTCCTGCATTTATATAATATCCAGCTTCCTGAAAGTAATTTGTTTTGGATTGTGTAGAGCTGGGCAGGACATCAAAGGTATGTTAAGCAGTGGTAATAAAACACTAAGGTTTACGGTCACTGAGGTATTAAATATTGCTAATAAATTACAGGGTGAGCATTTTAAATGAGCTACGGCTTAAAGAGCACTAGGTGTGCCATCTCGGCCTGTAGTAAATGCAGCAGCCTAGCTTATTAATTATCGATCATTTCAGACGTTTTGTCGTTGCTGCTTTCTCGAGTGACCTCTCTACCGTCTTTCTAAGGATCTACGTGTGTGTGTTTCTGGTGAATCTGCCACAGGGGCAATAAAAATAGAATTCAAAGGGAGAGAGCAGGTTGGATATTCCCTTCCTTTAAAATCCAGGTCCTCCCGAGTCTATCGCACACGTCTCCGTGGCGATCTCCCAAATGGGCCCACGGATCTCTCTCAATCAGTGGTATTTATTGAGTACTTCCTGTGTACAGGTCACTGTACTAAGCACTCGGGAGAGTACCGAACAGCAATTGAACAGACACATTCCCTGCCCCTCTCAAGTTTAGTCTCCAGACAGCACCAGGAAACCATGCTGGGCTGTTTCCATCCATCAGTCATCGGTATTAAGCGAATGCTTACTATGTGCAGAGCACTATCCTAAAAACCCCTGGGAGGGTACAATACCACAGAATTAGCAGACACGTTTCCTACTTGATTTGGATTTTCTGCTCAGATGCCCTTTTGCTTCCTCATGAGCCCAGGAGTTCTTAGACTCTTTCTGCCAAGGGATCTCTTCGGCATCTGTTCAACTCCCACAGACCTGCTTTCAATTTCAATAGCTCGGGGTCTCCCCTCAAGCAGAGTTTCTTTTCCTGCAGAATCATTCTAAGTCCTGAGCCTCTTCTCTCAGCCAGACCTTTCTGCTTCCTTATTTTATTCTTTTATATTTTCATGGTGTGTGCGGGGCACCGAGTAAGCGCTTAACAAATACTATCATTATTATGTGTCAAACACTGTTCTAAGCACTTGGATAGGTACAGGCTAATTAGATCGGACACAATCCCTGACCCTCCTGGGGCTCAGAGTCTAAGTAATAATAATAATAATGTTGGTTTTTGTTAAGCGCTTACCATGTGCCAAGCCCTGTTCAAAGTGCTGGGGGAGATACAAGGTAACCAGGTTGTCCCACGTGGGGCTCACAGCCTTAATCCCCATTTTACAGATGGGGTAACTGAGGGACAGAGAGTTAAGTGACTTGCCCGAGGTCACACAGCTGGCAAGTGGCTGAGGCGGGATGTGAACCCATGACCTCTGGCTCCCAAGCCCGGGCTCTTTCCACTGAGCCACGGTAGTGAGGAGAACAGATACTTAATTCCCATCTTACAGTTGAGGAAACTGAAATGATTTGCCCGAGGTCACACAGCAGATGAGTGGAGGAGCCGAGATTAGAACCCATGACCTTCTGACTCCCAGACCTGTGCTCTTTCCACTAGGCCAGACTGCTTCTCCTTGTTGGGAGGTGTCCTCCCTTCCCGAGTCCTTGTAGACCAGGTCGCATTTTCCACACTGCAGCCTACGGTGCATCCATCCCAAAGGGCGTCTCCAACACTGGTTATCGCCCGACAACGAGGCCAGGGGTTGAGCCCCTAACCGCACCATTCATTTCATTCAATCAATCGTATTTATTGAGCTCTTACTGTGGGCAAAACACTGCACTAAGTGCTTGGGAGAGTACAATAGGACAACGGACACATTCCTCCCCACAATGAGATCACAGTCCAGAAGGGAAGACACTTATACAGATAAATGAATAGATAAATAAATTACAGATATATACAGATATATACACGTGCTGTGTGGATGGGAGGGAGGTTGAATGAAGGCGCAAGAAAGAGTGACACAGAAGAGAATGAGAGGAGAGGAAGGCTTAGTCAGAGAAGGCTTCTTGGAGGAGATGGGCCTTTAATAAGGTTCTGACGTGGGGTAGAGCAATTATCTGTCAGCTGCGAGGAGGGAGGGTGTTCCAGGCACCGCTGAGGCAGCTGCAAGGGAATGTCCAGGCCGCTCCCAGGATCTCATCGGGCCAGTAGCTACGGGAGTCAAAGCATCCCCAGAGCAGGAGGAGTCTTCAGGGTGCCTGCCCCGCCCCGATCCCTCGAGTGACCCAGGACTGAGGGACAATTGTCCTTAGCAAGTATGAGAACCTCTTAATACCATTTCACCTTTAGTGATTTTTTTTTTTTTTTACAGTATCTGCTAAGAGCTTTCTTTGTGCTAGGCACTGTTCTAAGCAATGAAGTAGATGCAAAGTAACCAGGTTGGACACAGGCCCTGTCCCACATGGGGCTCACAGTCTTAATCCCCAATTTACAGCTGAGGTCATTAAGGCACAAAGAAGTGAAGTGATTTGCTCAAGGTCACGTGACAGACATGTGACGGAGCTGGGATTAGAACCTAGGTGCCTCTGACTCCCAGAACTGGGCTCTTAACCATAAACTACGCTGATTCTCCATGATTTCTTAGTTGTCATTTATTCATTCTTGCACTGAGTCCAATTTATTGAGTGCTTACTCTGTGCAGAGTACAGTTCTAAGAGTTTGGGAGAGTCCAATATAACATTAAGCAGACACATTCCCTGCCTACAGCGAGCTTACGGTTGATGCTTACGGTTGATGCAAATGCTCATCGTTTGTTCTAATCTTGGCTCATGCACTTGTCAGCTGTGTGACTTTGGGCAAGTCACTTCACTTCTCGGTGTCTCAGTCACCTCATCTGTAAAATGGGGATTAAGACTGTGAGCCCCACGTGGGACAACCTGATGACCCTGTTTCTACCCCAGCGCTTAGAACAGTGCTCGGCACATGGTAAGCGCTTAACAAATACCATCATCATCATCTTCATCATCACGCCAGTGGTAGAGTTAGTCAATCTGAGGCCGGGGCGATGCCCACTGGATGCCCGTGCGACTGTATTCTTGGCCCTCAAGCTCAGTGACTCTATGGAGGATGCTATCACTCGATCAATCGGTCAAATGTACTTATTGAATGCTTCCCGTATGCGGAGCAGTGTACTAAGCGGATGGGCGAGGACCATGCAGTTGAGTGGAGAGACATGATCCCTGACCTCAAGGTGTTCAGTCTAGTGGGGGAGACAGACAATAAAATAAATCACATATAGGGGAAGCAGTCTTCATAGCAGCACTAAAGTGAGAGAGACTGCCAAAATTGAGAGATTATAAGTATGAAAGGCTGTCATTCATATATTTTCTTTCTCACATTCTCTCTCTCTCCTCTTCCTTTTCCCCTCCTTCATACACACACAATTCCCTCCACGCCTATTGCACTCTTTTCTTCATTCTCATCCCGAGGATGATGGGGATGGCCACCCTATCGCTCCCGGGGTCTAAAATCAAATACAAAAGGACCTCTTTACCACCGTGTATTCTGCTCAAAGGACTAAAGCTGCTCCAGGGAGATTTGGAAACCTCTCCCCACCGGACGCAAATGGGAGCTTCCGACAATCGAAGCAGTTGAGTGGATCCTAGAGAGAAATCACATTTAGGTAAGGAAAAATATTTCGGTTGAAACTTTCCAGAGAGTTGCCAACCTTACTTAAAAATCACCTCCTCCAAGAGGCGTTCCCAGACTGAGCTCCTCTTCCCCCTCTACTCCCTCTGCCATCCCCCCTTTACCTCTCCGCAGCTAAAGCCTCATTTTCCCCTTTTCCCTCTGCTCCTCCACCTCTCCCTTCCCATCCCCACGGCACCGTACTCGTCCGCTCAACTGTATATATTTTCGTTACCCTATTTATTTTGTTAATGAATTGTACATCGCCTCGATTCTATTTAGTTGCCATTGTTTTTACGGGATGTTCTTCCCCTCGACGCTGTTTAGTGCCATTGTTCTCGTCTGTCCGTCTCCCCCGATTAGACCGTAAGCCCGTCAAACGGCAGGGACTGTCTCTATCTGTTGCCGACTTGTTCATCCCAAGCGCTTAGTACAGTGCTCTGCACATAGTAAGCGCTCAATAAATACTATTGAATGAACATTAAAAGAGCGTGAATGAAAGTTATTTTAAAGATCGTGAAAAGTGCCTCAACAATATGCCCTTTGAATTTCCAACTTAATCGTTCCTTTGATTCCACAGTATTAAATTTTTCCAAGTGACATAGTCAAAGAAAGCCTCCTTGGCATTCTAACTTCTCTTCATTGGCACTTCAAGCTTTGCTGTGGTCTATAACAGCTCTTGTTCACCAAGGACAGAGTATCATAAGAATAGAAATTGTTATTAAAATATTATTAATAATACAGTACTTTGTATTTACATAAAGCTCCCTTTCATCCAGGGAGCTCAAAGCACTGTGAAAATATTAACTCATTAAATTCTCAGAAGAGCTGGAGGCATGTAGGTCGCAAGCATTATTTATCCCCATTTTACAGATTAGGAAACTGAGGTCCAAAGATGTTAAGGAACTTGCTCGAGGTCACACAGCAATCTAAGGGTCTAAGTGAGAATAGGACCAGGTTTCTTAGCTCCCCTTCTCCGACGACAAATCGTTGCCCTCCTAAATGATCAAATGATTTTCCCCCTTTTCCTTTCTCTCATTCTAAGTGTATCAATATCAACCAAAGGGACTGACATTCTCTGCCTACTGATAAATAAAATTTCCTGTGGCAAAGTGTCAGAGAACCACAAACCTAGCAGAGACCTTGAAAGATCGTGAATTTCTCCTAGATACAAGGCAAATAGCTCTTTCCTATAAATCAGTCTGCTAATGATACTTATTGAGTGCTTACTCTGCTCAAAGCACTGTACTAAGCATTTGGGAGAGTACAGAATAGTAGAGTTGGTAGGCAGAATCCTTGCCTACAAGGAGTTTATGGTCTAGAGGGGGAGACAGCTGTTAAAATAAATTACACCTTCCCCAGGAAAACTTGCCTCTGGAGGCTTTGAATGCTTTAATTGTTCTTCGTGCTCTCTCCCGGGAATTGTCCAGTTGCACTGTAACTATCTCTACATCCCATCCTTGATCTCCTTTTTTGATGGAGTTGAAAAACAACTCTACATCACCATTTGGATAATGGCCTTTCGGGAGCCTGAAGATTATTTTAAACTCCTCCCTCAGTTTCACCCTCAGACAAAATAGCCCCAGTGCCTTCCAATGCTCCTTTTAAAGGCTATTTTCCACTTCCTTACTTATCTCTGGAAGACATGACTTAAAGGTAACCTATACCAATCCCGGGTAAAGTCCTGGGTAAAATCCTGGGTCACCTCACAGTACCAACAGAATCATAAACTCCCGGGATGGAGGAAGGGCCTTAAAAGGTCAGATTTTTTAAAAAATGGCATTTGGTAATCATTTCCTATGTGACAGACATTGTACAAAGTGCTAGGGTAGATAGAAGATAATCAGTTTGGACACACTCCATGCCTCACATGGGACACACTGTTTTAATAACCATTTCACAGAAGAGGGAACTGAGGTCAAGTTAAGTGACTTGCACAAGGTCACACAGCAGACAAGTGGTGGACCCAGGATTAGAACCCATGTCCTCTGGCTCCCAGGTCTGGGCTCTTTCATTCATTCAGTCGTATTTATTGAGTGCTTACTGTGTGCAGAGTTCTGCATTAAGAGCTTGGGAAAGTACAGCACAACAATAAACAGTGACATTCTCTGCCCACAGCGAGCTTACAGTCTAGAGGGGGCAGGGAGGGGAGGGGGGCATTAGGCCACACTGCTTCTCGTGTAGACCACTGCTCTACCTCCGGTCATAGCGATTCTCAACTTCCTTAGAGGTGAGACTCTGTGTTTCAGAGTTTCCCAAAATGAATCCACGACCTTCTCCAATCACTCCCATCTGTGTCTCTTCCTGAGTGTCTGATCCAGAAATCCCAGGTTCCGCTGGGCCCTGGATTGCAGCTCAACAGTTACGGAGCTTTGCGGTCTTGCAGGAAAGTGGATCTTTTCCAAACCCTACTTCGTACGAGATGGTCTTTCTCCAACTTGCGTTTGCTTTGCCTCCCTCATTGGATGGCATTGAACTTGTTTTCTTCCTCTCTGTGTTACTCCTAGCCCATCAGTGGCTCTAAATAAATGTCCTGTCTACCAACTCTGTTATAGTCTACGCTCCTAAAGGCGTAGTTCGGTGCTCTGCACACAAGTGAACGCTCAGTAAAAACCACTGACTGGTTAACTCATGTCACGTGATTTCTGAAATGGCCCTGAAACATGAATCAACCCCACACTATAAGCTCATTGTGGGCAGGGAATGTCTGCTATATTGTTATATTGGACTCCCCCAAGCCCTTAGCACAGTGCGCTGCAAAAAGTAAGCGCTCAACAAATACGTCTGACTGACTTTTCCCAAGCAGAATCCAAGCCTCTGGACAGGAAGGTGCAAGGACTTCGAAACCATGGACACGGTGGAGGGTTCCGCCAGGCACTTCTCCTCAGACGGAGCTCTGCCCTGCTGTGGGACAAGCCTTGGCCACCGCCATAAAGATGAAACCAATTTGCTCTCCTTTTCCACGTTATTCCCGGCCTCTCAGTCAGTCGGTCAATCTGTCTCATTTATCTGTGTGCAGAGCACTGTACTAAATGCCGGGGAGAGTACAACATAACAATATAACAGATACACTCCCTGCCCGCAACAAGCTTGCAGTCTCATTCAGGCCTGCCTCACGGGGCGACGCTGTCCTCTTGGCGGATGGCAGCCGGACGGGCGGGAATCGTATTCCTCTCGTATCCCCTGCTTCTTGTGGTCGGATGAGGAAGCTCCCCAGGCCAAGGCAGGGCAGATCTGGAGCCCCGCCAGCGACCAGAGACCTCCAAGCCCATCCCCGAGCCCCCCGAGGATGCCTTTTACCACCCCTTTCCCACCCCCCTGAGCCATCCCATTCCCACGTAATAAAACTCTTTAGACGGGGCAGCGAAGCCGGGGAGGGACTGAGTCAGCCCGATTCGTCTCCACGGCCCGCGGAGGGTTGTGCAACCCGTCCAGGGAGGTGGAGGCAGCAGCTCTCTTGCCCGCCGGCCTGTCGAGTCTGTGAAAGGCCTCCGGGCTTGACACGGGGCCAGGGCAGAAGAAAGGGGGCCGGGGAGGGGTAGGGGGGAGACACAACAGCGTTTTATAACGAGATGGTATCGACACAAAGGATCGTTTGAAGTCGGACCTGCGACAGAACCAGGAGGCAGCATGCGGGCTGAGTCACGCGGACAGGTGTGTTATTACCGAGGTGAAGCAGGGGGTCTGGAATGTGACTTAAAAGGCGGCAATGAGACATTATCCATAAACAAATTAACTGCTTCGGAGGGATACGGTAGTACGGTGGAGAGCGCCCCGTCTCCAATGGGGTGGAAAGGTGGGAAATCCAGTGCATTTGAACAATAATAATGAATAACCATTGTGGGATCGGTTAAACGATCGCTAGGTGTCAAGCAGCGTGCTCGGTGAGGGTAGATACGGGATAACCGGTTCAGAGACAGTCGGTGTCCTACTTGAGACTCACAGTCTAAATGATTCGGATTTTAGAGATGAGGTAACTGAGGCACGGAAATGTAAAGTGACTCTCCCAAGGTCGCAGGGCAGGCAAGGGGTGGAGCCAGGATTAGAACTCATTTGAATATGGATCAGGGGTCGGACAGAAGGAAGAAGACACATTCCCTCACCCTTTAACTCCTCTGTCCTTTCTCTTTAGGCGGGCAAGTTAGAGTGTCCTGCCAAATCCTCCCGATATGTGGAAAATCTCTCACTCACTCAGCGAGTCAAGTAATCAGTGGTATTTATTGACTGCCTACTACGTGCAGAGCACTGCTGCGGAGAGTACGATACGATAGAATTAGCAAATAGCTTAACTGTTACCGATTTGTACATTCCAAGCGCTTAGTACGATGCTCTGCACATAGTAAGCGCTCAATAAATGCTATCGAATGAATGAATGAACTGCCCAGACAGAACTTACAGTCTAGCTTATAGTCTACAGCCTTAACTTTCCCTACCAGGTTCCAAAACCTACCAGGACTTGAATTTTTCATTCATTCAGAGAACGAAAGGCTCCACTAGGCCAGAAACTCTTTGAAGGCAGGTACCGAGTCTACCAGTTCGAATATATTGTCCTCACCCAAGCACTTAGTAATAATAATAATAATAATAATAATGTTGGTATTTGTTAAGTGCTTACTGTGTGCTAAGCACTCTTCTAAGCGCTGGGGGTAGATACAAGGTAATCAGGTTGTCCCCCGTGGGGCTCACAGTCTTAATCCCCATTTTACAGATGAGGGAACTGAGGCACAGAGAAGTGAAGTGACTTGCCCAAAGTCACACAGCTGACACGGGAGGGAGCCGGGATTAGAACCCACGACCTCTGACCCCCAAGCCCGGGCTCTTACCGCTAACAGTAAGCGCTAAATAAATGCCACTGATGGATCAATTAATCTTCATTCCTGCACTTCCAGCTCCTCGGGCGGCTTCCCACCGAGAGGCGGAGGCGTTCACAGTCACGGAGGGGATGTGCCAGGAATCAATCAATCAATCGTATTTACTGAGCGGTTACTGTGTGAAGAGCACTGTACTAAGCGCTTGGGAGAGTACCATATAAAGAGTCATTGCACCCTTGCGTTTCTGTAGATCACAGGAACTATACAAGTGCCGGCTGTAGCCCAGATGACACCAGAAGACACCACTCGAAGTCAGCACTCCAGGGTCCCGTTTCCACTTCGATATGAACGTGCTGCATTAATTCAGGATCACACACTCAGTAAGAGACACGGAGGGGCGCGATTGGAGAGGGTCGTCGATTCACTTTGGGGGATTCTGTAGCATAGGTTCTCACCTCTAAGGAAGTTTAGAATCGCTATTACCGGAAGGTAAGGCGATGGTCTATATGAGAAGCACTGTGGCCTGATGCCCCCCTCCCCTGCCCCTCTAGATTGTAAGCTCACTGTGGGCAGGGAATGTCACCGTTTCTTGTTGTATTGTACTTTCCCAAGAGCTTAGTATAGTGCTCTGCACAAAGTAAGCACTCAGTGACCGAATAAGAGTATTTACTGAGCTCCCTCTTGGTGCAGAGTACTGTAATGAACACTTGGAAGAGTACAGTAGAGAAGCCAGAGGACCTGGGTTCCAAACCAGGCTCTGCCAATTCCTTGCTCTGTAACTTTGAGTAAGTCACTTCATTTTTCTGCGACTCAGTTTCGTCAACTGTAAAATGGGGATTAAATACTCATTCTCCCTCCCACAGCACCTATGAGCCCCACGGGGGACCGGGACTCTGTTCAACCTGATGAACCTGTACCTATTCCAGCATTTAGAACAGTGCTTGACACCTTAGTAAGTGCTTAACAAATATCTTAAAAAAAAGTATCAGTAGAAGAGATCACTGCTTGCAAAAAGTTTACAGTCTAGCTGGGGAGACGGACATTCAAATAAATTGCAGATCTGGCACATCATGATAAATTCCTTCCAGAATACACTAGGGAAATCCCGGGCTTTCTGTCACGTGACATGATTCTGGAATACCCAGGAGAAAAGCGGTGGTAGAAAAGGAGACCATTTGTGCAGCTGGAGCACTGAAATTCAGCGGGGACAAAATTAGCAGAGGCCACTCTTTTAACCACCGGCTCACAGAGATAAAGTGTTTTTTTTAAAAAAAGTTAAATACAGCTTATTTGTTTAACCATCAGTACAGTTGATATTTCTGAGTGAGTTGTATATTGTTTCTGGGCACCAGTTCTAGATTTCTTCTCCACAAAACTTACAAGTCATTTCTGTCTCCTCCCTTTCCCTTCCTTTGGATCTTCTTTCCTTTCTCTCTCAGCTCCACTTCTCCTCTCCCAGCGCCCACACCAAGCTTTTCTCGTTATGGAACGAGTCTGTAACCCCATAGATAAGATTGTATTTGGAGGACGGTGATGATGATGCTGAATTTTTAGACAAGGATTTATTGCTGTAGGGGAAAATTTTGCTATAAGAACACTGGGGCAAGATCATCTTCTAGGCCATGAATTCCTTGTAGGCAGGAATGGTGTCTGTTTTATAATCATTCAGTCAATCCACATTTATTGAGTGATTTCTGTGGGCAGAACAGTGTAAAGAGTGCTTGGGAGAGTATCATATGACAGAGTTGGCAGAAATGTTCCCACAACAAGCTTACAGTATAGAGGGGGAGACAGACGTTAATGCAATTAAATAAATTAAATTATGGATATGTACATAGGTGCTAGGGGGCTGAGGGAGAGGTGAATAAAGGGTATAAATCCTAGTGCAAGAGTGACGCAGAAGGGAGTGGGAGAAGAGGAAAATGAGGGCTTAGCTGGGGAAGGCCTCTTGGAGGAGATATGATCTGAACAAAGCTTTGAAAGTGGGGAGAGTGATGGTCTTTGTTATATGAAGCAGAAGGGAGTTGCAGGTCATGGACAAGGGGTCAGGGCTGAGAAAGATGAAATCGAGGTACGGTGAGTAGGTTGGCACTGGACAAGCCAAGTGTGCAGGCTGGACTGTAGTGGGAAAGTAATGAGGTGAAGTAGTAGGGGGCAAAAGGTGATTGAGTGCTTTAGAATCTATGGTACGAAGTTTCTGTTTGATGAGGAGGTGGATGGGCAACTGTGGGAGGTTCTTGAGGAGTGAGGAAATACGGACTGGATAGTTTTGTAGAATAAATGATCTGGTCAGCAGAGTGAAGTGTGGACTGGAGTGAGGAGAGACAGGAGGCAAGGAGGTCAGCAAAGAGGCTGATACGGCAATCAAGGCGGGGTAGGATAAGTGCTTGGCTTAACACGGTAGCAGTTTGGATGGAGAGGAAAGGGTGGATTTTAGTGATGTGAAGGTGGAAGTGACAGGATTTGGTGACAGATTTAATACGTGGCTTCAATGAGAGTGATGAGTCAAGGACAGGACAATGACAAGGTGACAGGCTTGTGAGACAGGAGAGATAGTGATATTGAACCACTATCAATTTCTGGTATCAATATCAATATCATATCAAATATCAAATCGGAAATTTGGTTTCATGGAAATTTGGCTATATTTACCCAACCGGAGACCCCCTGGAGGGCACTGATCAATGGGTGCTATTTATTGAGCACTTACTGTGCACGCACGCAGTCGTATTTACCGAGTCCTTACTGTGTACAGAGCACTGTACTAAGTGCTTGGGGGAGTCCAATATAACAATATATGATGGGAAAGACAGGGGAGGGCAGGGATTGGGTGGGAATATGAGGAGTTCTGTTTTGGACATATTACGTTGGAGGTGTCAGCGGGACATCCAGGTAGAGATGTCCCGACGGTAGGAGGAAATGTGAGACTGCAGAGGAGAGAGATCAGGGGTGGAGATGTAGATTTGAGAATCATCTGCACAGAGATGGTAGCTGAAGGCTTGGGAGTGAGTGAGTTCTCCAAGGGAGCGAGTGTAGATGGAGAATAGAAGGGGGCCCGGAACTGAGCCCTGAGAGATTCGCCCAGTTATGGGGTGGGAGGCCGAGGAGGACCCCGCCAAGGAGACTGAGATTGAGCGGCCAGAGGGATAGGAGACCCAGGAGAGGACAGAGTCAGTGAAGTTGGATAAAGATTCCAGGAGAAGGGGGTGGTGGGACAGTGTCAAGCAGCTGAGTGGTCAAGGAGGATTAGGAAGGAGTAGTGGCCCTTGGATTTGGCAAGAAGGAGATCACTGGGGACCTTCGAGAAGGCAGTTTCCGTGGAGCGAAGGGGACGGAAGCCATATGGTCTTTAATGAGTGTTCACTGTGTGCAGAGCACTGTACTGAGTGTCTAGGAGAGTACAATAGAATTGGTAGAGGAAACCGTGCTCTGGAGGACTGACAAAACAGGGCCATTTCCACGGGCCCAAGAGCAGGGCTCGAGAAGTTTAAAAATAACAGTATTTTCTCCATTTTGCTGATAGGCAAGTGATCTACCCAAGACCCCACAGGACCTGAGTGAGTCAGGGGTTTGCTGGAAAGAGGTTCCCCACTCCAAATTGTTGGATTTTTCCCCTTCAGAGATCATGGCCGGCTTTAGACGTTCAACTGGCCCCACTTGTCCTCTCCCCGCCCACCCCATCCCCTTGCCAGACACACCCACAGTTTCTACATGACACCAGCACGCCGTGCTTTGCACACATGCGGCCTGTCGAGAAATCCTACACAATAATGTGCAGAATGATAATGACTGTGGTATTTACTAAGTTCTTTTTTATGGTATTTGTTAAGCCACTCTGTGCCAAGCACCGTTCTAAGTACCAGGGCAGATCCAAGGTTGTCAGTTTGGGCACAGTACCTGCCCTGAATAGGGCTCACAGTCTTGATCCCCATTTTACAGATGAGGTAACTGAATCCCAGAGAAGTGGCCCAAGGCCACACGGCAGAGAAGTGGCAGAACGGGATTAGAACCCAGATCCTTCTGACCCCCAAGACCACGCTCTACCCGATAGGCCATGCATTCAGTTAGATACACTATAATCGGATCACACTCAGTCCCTGACCCACATGTGGTTCACAGTCTAAGAGGGAAGAAGGAACAGGTATTTCACTGCCATTTTATAGATGAGAAAACTGAGGCACTTAGAAGATAAGTGACTTGCCCAGTGTCATACAACAGGCAAGCGGCGGAGCCGTGATTAGAACCCAGGTCCCAACTCCCAATCCTGGGCCCTTTCGACTATGTTATGACGCATCTCTGACCGTCAGCCCTAACCCCTCAACCAAGCGCTTTGAGCAGCTCAGCTCTATGACCCTGACTCATGCTCCGAGAACAGAGAATTTCTGTCCCACCGCCATCTTGAAGAGAAGTTGTACGACCGCCATCTTTGAGAAAGGCAGGGGCCTAGCCATCTTGGACTGAAGCTTCATGACCGCTATATTTGAGAAGGGCAGGGACTCAGCTGTCTTGGAGAGAAACTGCATTACCACTGTATTTGAGAAAGGCAAAGGCTCAGCCATCTTAGAGAGGGGCTGGATGACCACCATCTTCGAGAAGGGCACGGGCTCAGTCATCATGGAGAGAAGGTGCGTGACCGCTATATTTGAGAAGGACGGAGACTCAGCTGTATTGGAGAGAAATTTCACAAACTCTAAATTTGAGAAAGGCTGGGGCTTAACCATCTTGAAGAGAAACTGCACGACCGCTATATTTGAGAAGGCCGGGGGCCCAGCCATCTCGGAGAGAACGTCTACGACCACTGGATTTGAGAAGGGCGAGGGCTCAGCCATCTCGGAGAGAAGCTTCACGACTGCCATCACTGGACGGTTCTTTCCTTTTGAACCCACCGAGCGGCACCTGAAGCGGCAGCTGACTTGGATTACCCTGTCAGGGTTGAGCAGAGATTCCCCACTGACGATTCTCCCCTGGCGACAGAAGTTTACCAGAGGAAGCTCCGGTCCTAACCAGGCTAAGCAGGCCAGTAGGACTCCAGCAAGTTCGGCTAGCGGTTGGACTGGTGCTTGGTTCGAAGTCAGTCAGTCAATCACATTTATTGAACACTTACCGAATGCAGGGCACTGTACTAAGCGCTTGGGAGAGTACAATACAACAATAAATAGAAAGATGGCCCAGAGAGCACCAAGGATACTAATTGAGCCATTGCAGCCTGTCACTCTTTCCGAAAGGGCCCGGAGACTCTCCTTATTCACCCCCTTGTTTAGAGCCTGCTGATGTACCCCTCTCCTCTAATTCTAAAACTCTTCAGTATCTCTTCACACAGACCACCCCTAAACAAAGACCCCCCCCCATTTCTAATCTACTTTGGCAACCACAAAAGAAAGCAGCCTGCCACAGCTGAAAATCTCCACATCAAAGCTGCCCTGTCCTTTCACCAGATGAACCGAGCTTTTTATTTCTCGCCCTCCTGAAAACCCCAAACGCCACAAAGTGTTTACATATCAGTCCAACCTCTACGTCTTTTCCTGCTTCACCGCTGTACGCCATACTGCTTCGGTCACGAGGATTGCACACACTCTAGACCTCCCTTTTTCTCTGGACCTTCTGTGGTTACGGATTAGGTCTCTTTTGCCGTGGTCCTCAGTGTCTTGAGCGTCCGGGGCTACGGCGTCCCGCCTGACCTGTCGTCACTGAGGTCTCTCCCTGTGATGCCTCTGCCTGCCGGAACCACAAGTTTCCCTCAACGAGTGGCATTTGGCCAAGACGACATATGGATTGGAATATACTAGGACGCAGAGCTGGCTCATTCTTGCCTCACCTCTTCTTCTAGAATGCCTGTGGGAGTCAGGAAGTAAGGCAGCACGATTGCCTTGGGTCTGAAAAGAATATGGAAACTGGGAAGGTCTTTTTGCTTCACAGCGAGATTGGAGAGCTCCTTTTACTTGCTTTGGAGGGGGCGAAAATCAATCAATAATCGCATTTATTGAGCATTTTCTGTGTGCGGAGCACTGTACTAAGAGCTTGGGAGAGTACACCACAGAGGTTTAACGGACAGATTCCCTGCCCTCAGTGAGCTTACAATCTAGAGAGGAAGAATGTTACTTAGGAGGTGGGAAGCTAAGAAAGAGTGGAGTTCTTGGTCTCTTTCCTCCCTGCCACGATTGAGAATTGATGGTAAAGAAACCTGGAGATTCTTCGTCCTCACTCAAGGAGGGCAGGTTCTTCCTGGATGTCAAGCAATAATAAGAACTGTGGCATTTGTTGAGCACTTGCTATGTCTACTATAGAACGTGTCTTCCAACTTTGTTATATTGCACTCTCCCGAGCACTTAGTACAGTGCACTTCACACAGTTAGCGCTCAATAAATACAACTGATTGGTCGATTGATTGAGACTCTATACCAAGCACTGAACTAAACGCTAGGGTAGCTACAAGGTAATCGGGTGGCTCACTGTTTAAGGGGGAAGGGAGAACGGGGATTTAATGCCCATTTAACACATGAGCAAACTGAAGCCCAGAAAAGTCAAATGAACTGCCCAAGGTCACATAGCAGAAGGGAGGCAGAGCTAGGAGATTAGAACCCAGTCCCTCTCTCCTCCGGGCCTGGGCTCTTTCTGCTAGGCTAACCTGCTTTATCCGGGCCCCAGCAGAGAAAGTAGTAGCGAGAAAACGCCTCCCACAGGCTGCTGGAATGTAAATATAAGTACGATTTATTTTTACATTAATGTCCGTCTTCCCCTTTAGACTGTAAGCTCGACGCGGGCCGGGTCTACGCCCGTTTGTTGAAGCGTCGTATTCTCCCAAGTGCTTGGTAGGCTACTCCGTACGCAGTAAGCGCTCAGTAGATGAGATTGCCTGACTGACTGACTGGATGCAGGTCAGGAGCAAACTGAGGGTTGGGGATTTGTTTCCAGAATCACAATGAGTCCAAACTCTGCCTTGGTGCCGGTGAAAATCCAGGAGGGTCGAAGGACGGAGAAGGGCGCTGGGACCTCAGCCGGCAGAGGGAACCATTGCATATTTGAACAAGAAAATCCATCCACCTGGGAATAAAGAGGGTGACCCCCTCACCCACCTAACTGCCTCCTGATGAACATAATTCTTATATTTGGACCTGCTGCTTTCATCATCTTGGTGAAAACAGGATCATTTACCCACATCTTGACTCCCGGAATAGCTGGAAAATAGAAGGATTCCCCCCCTCCCCCCCCCCCCCCCGCCAATTTGCCTGAAATATGGGATTTAGGCTTGAAAGAGTATCATCCTGAAAATGAAAATCAATCACTCAGTCATATAAAGCTATTTAGTACATGCTTACTGTGTGCAGAGCACTGTGCTAAGCACTTGGGACAGTACACTGTAACAGAGTAGGTAGATACGTTCCCTGCCCACAGTCCAGATGGGAGGACAGGCATTCATATAGATAAATAAATCGCAGCTATGTACATGAGTGCTGTGGAGATGAGGGTGAGGTGAATAAAGGGCACAAATCCAAGTGCGTCGGTGACACAGACGGGAGAGGGAGTAGGGGGAATGAGGGCTTAGTCGGGGAAGGCCTCTTGGAGGAGATGGGATTTTCATAAAGGTTTGAAGGTAGAGAGAGTGGTGGTCTATCAGACATGGGGGGGGGGGGGGGAGTTCCAGGTCAGAGGCAGGATAATAATAATAATGTTAGTATTTGTTAAGCGCTTACTATGGGCAGAGCACTGTTCTAAGCTCTGGGGTAGATACAGGGTAATCAGGTCGCCCCACGTGAGGCTCACAGTTAATCCCCATTTTACAGATGAGGTCACTGAGGCACAGAGAAGTGAAGTGACTTGCCCACAGTCACACAGCTGACAAGTGGCAGAGCCGGGATTCGAACCCACGACCTCTGACTCCCAAGCCCGGGCTCTTTCCATTGAGCTGTAGGCAAGGGGTTGGCAGCAACATGCCTAGTGGGTAGAGCATGGGCCGGGGGATCAGAAAGACCCGAGTTCTAGTCCTTCCTCCCCTACTTGTCCACTGTTCGACTTTGGGCAAGTGATTTAACTTCTCTGTGCCTCATTTACCTCGTCTGTAAAATGGGGATTAAGACTGTGAGCCCCACGTGGGACAAGCTGATTCCCCTGTGTCTACCCTGATGCTTAGAACCTTGCCTGGCACACAGGAAGCGCTTAACAAATACCATTAAGGAAAAAACGATGAGATTGAGGCACAGTGAGTAGGTTGGTTTCAGAGAAGCTTGCCAGCAAAACTGTCACCACGCAAAACTCACTAAATCCGCTCTTTCATTCTTTTCTCTCTCAACCTCCTATGCCGCTTTCACAGCAGCAGGGTCTAATGGAAAGCGCACGGGCCCCGAAGTCAGAGGAGCAGGTTCTAGACAGTTTTGCACGTGGCATAGGGCAAGACACTTATGTCTCGGTGCCTCAAATTTGTCCGCTGTCAATTGGGGAGAAGCAGCGTGGCTCAGTGGAAAGAGCGTGGGCTTTGGAGTCCGAGGTCATGAGTTCGAATCCCAGCTCTGCCACTTGTCGGCTGTGTGACTGTGGGCGAGTCGCTTCACTTCTCTGTGCCTCAGTTGCCTCCTCTGTAAAATGGGGATTAAGACCGTGAGCCCCACGTGGGACAACCTGATTCCCCCGTGTCTACCCCAGCGCTCAGAACAGTGCTCTGCACACAGTAAGCGCTTAACAAATACCAACATTATTATCTCCGGTCTTCATTTCTCTTAGACCGCGATCTCCATAACGGGTAGGCATTCTCTCATCCTTATAAAGGGCAGGCATTCGAGCTGATTATCTCATATTTACCCCGTACTTAGTACAATGCTTGGCACACAGTAAGCGCTGAACAGCCATCGGCCCCGTTGTATTTTCAGAGGGCAAAGAGAGTAGAGTGCTAGAAGTTCCACCCAGAATTAAGTGGTGATTTTGCTTCGCGTAGGACGTCCGTTATACACACTTCTGGATCTGATTAAATTCTCTGGGCTTGAATAACAATGTCCTGCCAAAACGAAAACAAAAAAAAGAGAGAATGCCTTTGTCTCTGACTATAAATCATTCGTGTTTAAAGCCATTTCTTTTTACGTCTACCTCTCCCACCAGCCCGTAAGCTCCCTAAGGGAAGGGATCGTGTCTGCCGGCTCTATCGCGTCGCACTCTCCGAAGCAGTTAGTAGACTGCTCTGTGCACAATTAGCGCTCAGTAGATAGCATCGATCGACGCATTCCATCTGGGAAGCGCTTCTGTGTTTGCCAACCCGCGCGTTGCCCGGGAGTAAGTTTTACAGCCCGAATTGAGCCCGGCTTGGCTGTGGATACCGACCGACCAGGTGTCAGTGCCAGCCGATGACTCGCTGCTTGAGTGACTTTGGCGACTGTTCCAGGTCAGGGGGCCGTTGGTCACGCGATGACCTCGAGCCGAGGCCGAGAAGCAGCGGGGCCTATTGGATGCAGCGTACCTCGCTCCTCCAGCGCTAACCTTCTCACTGTGCTTCCCTATCGCCGCTCTCACCGCCGACCCCCATCCCACATCCTGCCTCTGTCCGGGAACGTCCTCCCTCCTCAAATCTGACAGACGACGATTCGCCCCCCACCCCCTTCAAAGCCTGATTGAGAAGCAGCGCGGCTCAGTGGAAAGAGCCTGGGCTTGGGAGTCAGAGGTCATGGATTCGAAGCCCGCCTCCGCCACTTGGCAGCTGTGTGACTGTGGGCGAGTCACTTCACTTCTCTGGGCCTCAGTTCCCTCATCTGTAAAATGGGGATTAAGACTGTGAGCCTCATGTGGGGCAACCTGATGACCCTGTATCTCCCCCAGTGCTTAGAACAGTGCTCTGCACATAGTAAGCGCTTAACAAATACCAACATTGTTATTATTGAGGGCACACCTCCTCCAAGAGGCCTTCTCAGACTAAGCCCCACTTTTTCTCATCTCCCACTCCCGTCTGCGTCACCCTGACTTGCTCCCTTTGCTCTTCCCCCTGCCCCAGCCCCACAGCGCTTATGCACGTATCTGTAATTTTATTTATTTGATATTGACGTCTTCTCTCCCAACTCTATCTGTGAGCTCGTTGAGGGCGGGGGATGTCCCAGTGTTCTGCACACTGTAAGCACTTAATAAATACGACCGAATGAATGATAGAGCACAGGCCTGGGAGTCAGAAGGTCCTGGTTCTAATCCTGGCTCTGCCTCTTGTCTGCTGTGTGACTTTGGGCAAGTCACTACACTTGTCTGTGCCTCAGTTCCCTCTTCTGTCAAATGGGGATTAAGACTGTAAACCCTATGTGGGACAAGGACTGTGTCTGACCTGATTTTCTCGTATCTACACCCCTGCTTAGAACAATGCCTGTATTTGGACACAAGTATAGAGGGTTGGACAGAGTCCCTGTCCCAGGAGGTGCTCAGTCTCAGTCCCCATTTTACAGATGAGGTAACTGAGGCACAGAGAAGTGAAATGACTTTCCTGAGATGACACAGCAGACGAGTGGTGGAGTCAGGACTAGAACCCAGGTCCTTATGACTCTCAGATGCTCTATCCACTACGCCACGCTACCTCTCCCCAGTACACACCGCTCAGCACATAGTAAGCACTTAACATCGACCATAGTTATCGTTACTGGGGAGAAAGGGAGTCATCAGCGGTTCCTCTGAGCCTTAGGGTACCACAATGTCGGAACTGTCTAGATTGCACTGAAGTACTCCACTTTCGCTTCGTCCTCAAGGAGCGGGGACGAGGGGCAGTCCCGGCCTGGAACTCTCAGTCCACCTCAGGTTTTCATTTCCTTCCGACACGGAGCTTCTCAGCCTGCGTCAGCTCGCGAGGAGACGTTTCCCATCTGGAGAGACCATTTCACTAGTTCCCCCGATCCAGACCACAGGGAAAACACAAACAAAAGTCAGGAGTAGGAGGGAAACCCTGGGGAGGTTTCACATGGGAGCTGTTATTAAGAAATCATTTCCCTGGGATGCACTTGTTTTGTCTCTCGGAGCAGCCTCTCCCCTGGTTGGCAATACCATACAACATTTTGCTGCCCCTTAAAAAGAACCAAACCAGCACTTCAAAGCACACATATGTTCACCACAGAACTTTAAAACAACTTAACAGGCAAGTTCATGGGCCTAGTCGGGCATCTTTTTAAAAACAAATCATCGTTTTTAGCCTGTGGGATGGAGAACTCAGAGGGCAGAGGAAAGTTTTTCGGAGTTTGCGTATGCAAGGATGTTGGTACGACCAGATGGACAGGTGGTACGGTCAGAGAGCAGAAAGGCTCACTGAGTCCTTCCCCAGCTTGGTCCCCAAGAACCTTCCTTTGCTTTTCTGGAATTCTCTTCAATTATCCAGCTGGAATAGTGGCCCTTTTAAAGTGGCCCAAATTAAAGTCTCAAACATCTTTCCTGAAGATGTTCAAAGAGAGGGATGTTAGAGGCATTGTCTTTAGGGATCTCCGATCTGGTGGAAATCAAATAGGAAAATGAAAGGAATATCTTTTGAGGAGAGAGGTAGGAGAGAGAGGAAGGGGGTGGGGAAGGAGAATTAGAAAGAGGGAGAGTAAATCAAACATCAGAATGTATTGATCCCTGTACTCTGTGAGTGGCTGAGTGCTATAGAAAAGAAGAGAGCAGCTTGGTCTAGTGGGTAGAGCACAGACTGAGAATTGGGAGAATTCTACTCCTCCATTTGCTTACTGTGTGACCTTGGGCAAGTTACTTAGTTTCCCTATGCCTCAGTTTCTCTATCTGTTAAGTGGGAATTAGGTAGCTGTTCTCCTTCCTCCTTAGACTATGAGCTGCCTGTGGCAAAGAGACTTGATTGAATTTGATTGGTCTGAGTCAACTACAGTGCTTGGTACAGAGAAAGCACTTAAGAAATATTATTATTATTATTATTATTAAAGCCTAGATGGAGAGGATGAAAAATAGGTCCAGGGAAAATGTGCAGTTAATTCCAATCCAATTGATTGGAAAAAGGACAAAAAAAAATCCTCTTCTTGGGCTACACTAGAAGACATTTTTTTGTTTTACTGAGCACCCCTAGGCTGCTCAATGTTGAGTGGAAGCTCATTGTGGGCGGGGAACGTGTCTTCCAACTCTGTTGTATTATATTCTCCCAAGCGCTTAGTAAAGTGCTCTGCACACCATAAGCACTTAATTAATTCCACTGATTGTCTGATTGGTTGGAAGATGAAAAAAAACATGGCCCGCTAGGAACTCTCCATCAAAAGAATAACCTGATCTTGGCTGAATCATCTTGGGGGTTCAAGTCGGGGTCCCAAGCCGGAGCGTTTCTCTACCAGGAAGGGAGCCAGGGTCCGGCATATATCAAGGAACAGCCAAGAGTCACAAGAAGTGCGAAGAAACAGAAGAACAGGAACCTGAGATAGTCACGTGGGTCAAAATGGCACTAAATGTGTCCTAATTAAGCAGAATTACGGTCCCAATTAAGCGGCAACCACGGCCATTAAAGACCTTAAATTAGTTCTCTGGGAGATGGCTGGATTAAGTGAGTTTCCTGGAGCAAGATACCACGGTATATAATAACCCTTTGCTAATCCATCCTCGTGGAGTGTTGAGAGACACACTTCTTACATTCGCTCCCATCTCTGAATGAAATGCAAACCTCAAGGTACGAAAAACCCAGCTATCTTGGAAGGCTAGTTCACGGTTCCCTTTCTCCCTTCCACCTCCAGGAGTTTTTTATGCTAGATAATAATAATAATAACAATGGTACTTGTGAAGCTCTTACTCCGTGTCAAGCACTGTTCTAAGCACTAGGTTGGACCCAGTCTCTGTCCGACGTGGGGCTCGCACTCTTAACCCCATTTTGCAGACAAGTTGACCGAGGCCCAGAGAAATGAAGTGACTTACGCAAGGCCTCACAGCAGATACTTGGCAGAGCCGGGATTAGAACCCAGCTCCTTCTGACTCCCAGGCCCATGTGCTTTCCACTAAGCCACGCCGCTCCTCTGTGCTTATTCAAAGGGCTGTGTGTCTCCGGACTCTATTATATCGCACTCTCCCAAGTGCTTAATACGGCGCTCTGCGCACAGTAAATGCTCGATAAATGAGATGGATTGATGTCCAGCCTGTTTTATGGGGTAACCGGCCCTTTTGTCTCCCTCACGCCGCCTGACCCAAGCCACCTCTTCGGGCTGCCTCGTTGTGATGTCCTCCTTCAGTTTCCTCCTTTCCCCTAGCCGGCAGCTCTCACGTGGACTTCAATGGCCATAAGCTGTCAACAGTTCATAAAAGGATCAAACACCTTAAGATGTTGTGTACAAGTTTCAGTGATGTTTTCAAATACACTTCCTTTCCCAGTTCCTTGCAGATAACCTTTTGGCATCGGGTGAAGTAATTTGGAGGGCGAACAGCCAATCCTCATTGAAAGCGGGGGATGAGAGGGCAGAGACGGGATTCCCACCCACTGGTTGCTTCCCCGTGCGATTTGGTTTGGTTTCACCACTTGGAACCTGGAAATATTCCGCCGAGAAGAGTTCCCGTCCCGGGGAGCAAAGGTCAAGAGTCGACTTTGGAAACAGCTTGTGCTGGTTAGCCAAAGGCTTCGACTGCACCTTGGAGGTTGTAGACGCTTCTCGTATCCCCCGGAGAGGAAGAGAAACTAGAGGTGAGTTTGGGGTGTCCGGTCTTTTGGAGAAGGCCGAACTTTTTCGAAGTGCGATGGGGCTGAAAGGAACGGGCCAGAGGAGAGGAGGATAAGACAGAATATTTACAAAACTAACGCTGCCCTCTGACCCCAAGGTTAAAAAGACTCCATCAGCACGTGGAACTTCCTGGAACAGAGGGAGAGGGCAGTTGGCTGTCGGAGAGGCTGGGGTGAGAGTCTCAAAAAAGGACATGTTCTCCCCCTCCTCCTCCTCCCAGCATGTTTTGCAAGAATAAATGCCAACGTTTGGGATCGGAGGCGCCCGTCTTATCCCTTCGGCTCGAGGGAAAGATGGGCATAGGTCGAAATGGCACAGATCCTATCTAAGAGAGGGAAATATAGTCCCTTTATTCTCAGCCTCACAACACTCCAATACATATCCTGATAGCCTGCCATTTCCCCTTCCTTGTTAAGCTCTTACTATGTGTCAAACACTGTTCTAAATACTAGGGTAGATACAAGTAAATCAGGTCCCTGTCCCACATGGGCCTCACAGCCTCAATCCCCATTTTACAGATGAGGTAACTGAGGCCCAGAGAAGTGAAGTGACTTACCCAAGGTCACACAGCAGACAAGTGGCTAAGCCAGGATTAGAACCCATGACTTTCTGATTCTCAGGCCCACGCTCTATCCAGCAAGTCATACTGCTCCTCTGTCTGCCTGCTCAATGTCTGTCTTTCACTCTAGACTGCAGTCTCCTTGTGGGCGGGAATCAAATCTACGCAGTCTATTATACCGTCAACGCCCAAGTGCTTAGTACAGTGGTCTGCACCTCGTGAGAGCTCAATAAATACCACTGAGTGATTGCTCGAAGAGGTTGAGAGAGGTTACAAAGGTGCTCAGATGAGTGCTGGTGGCCCTCCCTCAGTCCCGTAGCACTTACATCCAAGTCGTAATTTACTTATATTGATGTCTGTTTCCCCATTTAGACTGTAAGCTTGCTGTGGGCAGGAAAAGCGTCTGCCAACTCTGTTATATTATATTCTTCCAACTACTAGGTAGAGTACCCTGCCCACAGTAAGCGCTCAGTAAATAGAGTTGATTGATGGACTAGAGGTGCTTATGAAAAGACTAGGTCAAGGGTTGTTATAGACATCATGCCCCTGTAGACAAAGGGGATGTTGGGACCACCCGATTACCCTGTATCTACCCCAGCGCTTAGAAAGTGCTCTGCACATAGTAAGCGCTTAACAAATACCACCGTTATTTTTCTCATTATTATTATGTTCTAGACATCCCCCACAGCAAGGACGTCTATTGTCTCCCCCATTTGAGTGAAAGCCCCTTGACCACAGAAATCGAGTTTCAGTGCAGCGCTCTGCACACAGCAAGCCCTCAAGCAGTAACTTCGGACAATAACATCGTCAGGATCGTGTCTCTTGACTCATCTGCCGTCCCTCCCTTTTCTGCACCCGCCCCCTGCCCCTTGATTTCTATTATTTCTCCTTCTGTTCATTCCAAAAAGCCTCATTTCCATTCTTTTCTAAGGTGTAGCTTCCGATTCACATCGCAGGATCACAGACCGCACGGCGATAAGCAATAATACTGAAAATTTCATCCACCTCGCTCGGAAATTCACCCACAGCGCTCACTCACACAAGAGAAAATCGACTCACAACGATGACGGACCCAGAATACTAAGCTCTTTTGATCCTCTGCTCAACGCGACACTGTCTCTCCAACCCTTAAACTCTCCCAAGTTTAGTTTAGTATGCCCTTTTGAGGCCAGAAGTGGCTTTGCCCGCTCCCAGAAAATCGGCATCTTCTTCTCACTTCAAGCTCAACCCATCCATCCATTCAATTCATTCAGTTGTATTTAGTGAGCGCTTTCTGTGTGCAGAGAACTGTACTAAGCGCTCGGAAGAGTACAATATAACGATAATCAGACACACTCCTGGCCCACGACGAGCTTACATACAAGAGGGGAGATCCAGGTTTGGGAGAGGCACAGAGAGTCTCCCAACGCCACTTAACCCCCAGTAGAACCTACCCGGTCTTAACTGGCTTCACCCAGGCAAACCCTGTTTCTGGGTTGGAGGGTTCATTTTCAACACATTCATTAGACTGTAAGCCCGTCAAAGGGCAGGGACTGTCTCTATCTGTTGCCGATTTGTCCATTCCAAGCGCTTAGTACAGTGCTCTGCACATAGTAAGCGCTCAATAAATACTATTGAATGAATGAATAAAAGCGTAGCACGTTGTCAGGCAGAGCGGCCTACTGGATAGCGCACGGGCCTGGCCGTCAGAAGGACCTGGATTCCCATCCCGGCTCCGCCACTTGTCTGCTGTGTGACCTTGGGCAGGTCACTTCACTTCTCCTCAGTTATGTCATCTGTAAAATGGGGATTAAGATCCTGAGCCCTCTTTGGGACAGGGACTTTGTCCAACCCAATTTACTTGTATCCCCCCCCCCCAGGGCTTAGAACAGAGCCTGGCACATTGTAAACACACAAAAAATGCCACAGTTATTATTATTAGACAGTTCCATACTGGTTTACACCAGTGGCTCATCTAGCCCACTAACATCTCTCCTTCTACGGCAACGAAGGAAGCTCAGAGGAATTGTTTTGCGGTTGCCCTCCTGGCTACCTGTCTTCATGGTTTTGAATGTACTAGCTACCGTCCTTAACCTTTCCTTCTAATAATCCACCACGGATGTATTATCTCTGAATCTAACTTAACTCTCCCTTCATTGAGTTTATTAGCATCACTAGGTGAGAGGCCCACAGCTGTCCTCCAAAAGCTGTTTTCTCTTACCTTTTTGCTCTCTTCTCCTGCTTGTCTTCCCAGCTTATACTCTTCAACCCTTCTTCCTGAACTCCTGTTACCAACCCACTGCTCCTGCCCTGCCCTCCGCAAGGAACTTCTTTCAGCATCAAATCCACCAAACCATGTGTCTCTCCACCTTCAAAGTCCTCCTGGAAGGCCAGCACTTAACAAGAACTGTTCCCTTACTCTACCGAACATGTCACCCTCATGTGTATCATCTATTCCTTTGTTATCTATTTATTTTCAAACAATCAATAAATCAATCATATTTATTGAGCACTTGCTGTGTGCAGAACGCTGTACTCAATACTTGGGAGAGTACAGTATAACAATATAACAGACATATTCCTTGCCCACAGTGACCTTACAATCTGGAGGGGGGGACAGACATTAATATAAATTAATACATTACAGATACGCACATAAATGCTGTGCATCTGAGGGTGGCGTGAATAAAAGGTGCAAATCTAAGTGCGTTTTGACTCCATCTGTTTGTATCATGAGCTTATTTGTTATTTTTCACTTCATTTTTTATAGTATTGTCTGCTATAAGCCTCTGAGTCTAAATTGAAGGGAGGAGGAGTTAAGTCCCGTTTTACAGATCAGGTAACCGAGGCATAGCGAAGTTAAGTTAACTTGACCAAGGTCACACAGCAGATGAGTGGCAGAGCAGGGATTAGGACTCAAGTCCTCTGACTTCCAGGCCTGTGCTCTTTCCACTAGTCCGTGCTACTTCTCTCATTAAATTGACTTGTTTTGCTCATATCATTTTTAATAATTCATGTCAATTTGCTTCCCTCATTAGATGACAAATGCTTCCAGGGGAAAAGACTGTGACTTAAACTTCTGCTATATGAGCCCAAGTACCTAGCACAGTGCTCTGCAGAGTGGATTCATCAATTTAATATCACTGATGAAGACCATTCTCCTAATAACCCTAATTTTTTTTTTCTCCAGTATCTCACCCTTTTCTTTTAATACTCCATTATGGTCTTCTAGCCTTCCAAGTTATCCAAAACCTACTGAGCAAGAACACAAGGAACTAATTAAGTCTTTTGAATGGTGCTCCTTCTAAAATCTTCTCAAATATTTTAAAGCACTCACCCCACTCTCTTGGTTATCTAGACCTTTGGATTTGTAGGCCATGGGGGCAGTAAGCTCCTCTTGTCCACAAGTATCCATCTGTAAAGGAGAGTTTTAAGGGGCCATTCCACCTCTACTCAATCAACCAGTCATTTGTGTTAATCGAGCGCTTCTGTGTGCAGAGCACTGTACTGAGCACTGGGGAGAGTACAATGTAACAGACACTTTCCCTGCCCAAAAGGAGCAAACAGTCTAGAGCGGGGAGTCAGACATTAATATAAATAAAACTCCAGATACGTTCATCTAGACTGTAAGCTCGTCATGCGCAGGAAATGTGTCTGCTAATTCGGTTGGTTGCATCGTACTCTCCCAACTGCTTAGCACATTGCTCTGTGCAAAATAAGCTCTCAATAAATACCACGGATTGATTGAGTGATTGGTTAAGTGATGAAAGTTCGAGAGCCATATTGCAGTATTCCAATTTCCAGAGTCTAAGAAAACAAAATTCCGGCTTGGGTTTTGGGGATGGAAATCCCCAGATGAATTCAACTTGGTTTCCTTTGCATTTCACCCAAGGAAGGGAAACCGACAGCCCAGACGCAACCCACTTTAGATTCAGATATACCGAAAGGGGATTCTTCTAAGATTGCCAAGGCAGCCCCAGCAACCTCAGACATGGCTAAGTAAGAGGAAAGGCAGGTCGAGTGGACAGACGGAATAACTTCAAGAGCTTTTGCAACATCGAGATTTGGGCAAAAAGATGAAAGGACACATGAAGCAAACTTTAAAACTTCAAAAAAAATCAATTTCATTGGTTTGCTATTGGGAAAGAAAGAAGAATCGCTTTGACTTAGTGCAGCTACTGTCTTAGGGTTGACGGGGGTTGAAACGTGCCAATCCCATGTGAACTCCAGGCTTTTACTTTACTCCCAGGAAATCTCACTAAACCATGCTTTAGGGATCAAATGTGATAGATTGTTCATTGTTTTCTTGGCGATGACCCTTTGTTTTCATGTAAATAGTGTAATTCTACAGTTCTCCTTAACACCTGACTTCACTTAAGATGCCCAAATAGCATCTGAAAATTGTAGAGAAGGATAAACACTTAGATTCTCATATAATCCATCCTGCATATCAAAACATCTGTCTGCCAAAATTTTCCAAAATCCTGAAAATTCAGTCATTTCACTTCTCCCACTCTCCAGCATGAAAAGGCAGAAAAATTGTTGGGAGCAAATATTGCAGAATAAATACAGTGAGAAAAAACACAATCGGTGTTATCTGAAGAAAATGAAATCACTATAAGAATAACAATGAAGAGAAGCCAAAACACCGCTAATCTAATATGTGCAAACATTTCTTTCAGATAAGGAAACAAATACACAATGAGATTTTTGAGATAAAATTTAGAATTGGGTATAATAGATGACTTTCTTTACAATAACTATGCTTAGTGATTGTCATAAGAAAGCTACCTGTTTAAAGGTTCTTATTTGTGTAACATTTATTTTTGAAAGTGTAAAAATGAAGTAATTAAAATCCTATATGCATATACTATCATGCAATTAATGGCATTTCTAGTTGGACTGGGTTACTACTAGTCTGGGTAGAGTTGCTTTCCCTAATTCTCTCCCTTCCCAGTGCCACTGTTCATCAAGGGCTTCTGTCAGTAATGACAGACTTGGGATTCAGAGGTCGTGAGTTCTAATCCCGGCTCCGCCACTTGTCAGCTGTGTGACTTTGGGCAAGTCACTCCACTTCTCTGTGCCTCAGTTCCCTCACCTGTAAAATAGGGATTAAAGCTGTGAGCCCCACGTGGGACAACCCGATTACTTTGCATCTCCCCCAGCGCTTAGAACAGTGCTTGACACGCAGTAAGCACTTAACAAATACCATTATTATTAGTATTAGTGTTAATAAATAACCCGTAACTACAAAAAAACCAGTTTCCACTATTGTGTTTGACCTAATAGTTCCGTTAAGTCATTTTTGACCCACAGCGACAGCACGGACACATGTCTCCCCGAACGCCCCGCTCTCCATCTGCAATCGTTCTGGTAGCGGATCCATATGATTTTCTTGGTAAAAATCCGGAACTAGTTTACCACCGCTGCCTTCCTACTCAAGTAAACTTGAGTCTTCGCCGTCGACTCTCTCCCAAACCGCCGCTGCCCAGTATGGGTGAGTTTTGACTTGTAGCACATTGCCTTTCACTCACTAGCCACTGCCCAAGCTAAGAATGGAACAGGAAGGCCTCTGCATGACTCTCCCTCCCGTAGCCAAGACTGGGAGAGGCCTGGAAACTCTCCAGGGGCCACCCTGAGAGGAGGACCTAATAGTGGCCATCATCAAAGAGGAAAGCGATCGACACCTCTAGAGGCTTCACAATATTGCCTCTGTTTTTTTCTCCCTTTCGAAAACATTTCTTGAAAAAAATGATTAGCTGCCTCATACTTTATAAGCTTAGAGGGAACTGACAGGCTGATACATTTATTATGGCCTTATAATGGAGAAATTGGATTGATTTCTTGTCTTTCTCCTTACCCCCTGGAGGCAATTTAAGTGCAGAGTTCCATTTGAACTTGTTGAGGATGTGGTGCTCAGATTAACTCTGCAGGACACAGATCTGGGTAAGAAATTCTATTAGAATGACAGGAGATGTTTAGTTGGGATCGTAAATTATATCTGATCATCATTTTGTTCATGGATAAGAAGCATTTTGCTTATAACCCAGAGGTTTGTAGATGTTTTTAAATGCTCATGTCTGTTTTAAAGACTTGGAGCAGTATCCAAACTGAATACAGTAATTAGCTCCTAAAGTCTTCCCTCTTAGTTTTCTCCTGATATATTCAGCATTTGAGTTTTTGTTGTATGCCTGTAATTTTCCCGTTCCCTCCCAAAGAATATCCTTCTTTAGGAATTTTTGAGGTTGGCTCCTCAAAAAGTCAACAGGTAGACGGCAAAGAATTTCTTTTTGTCAGTTCACGCTTTCTTATTCTTGAATATTTGAAGGCGTACTTTGCAGTCTAATTGTTTAATATCGCATGGCCTTTGAGCGGTGTTGATTTGGAAAGTTGCTATTGATTGTATCTATACATACCTAAGTGAAAAGGAGACTTGGGCAATTGTTTGGACAATTTTAGCCCAAATCTACTTTTGCCTGAATCAATCAGTTAACTGTTCAATTCAATTCAATTCAGTTGCATTCATTGAGCACTTACTGAGTGCAAAGCCCTGTACTAAGCGCTTGAGCACTCTACTAAGCACCCGACCACTGTACTAAATGCTTGTGTCTTGCAAAGTGGGATATCAAGCTGCAAGTCAAAGTTTCTCTTTTTAAACCCCTTCTTGGAGTCAATATATATGAATGTAGAGTATATAGAGTTGTCCTCTGTTGACAAACAATACATCAATGATGGTGAAATTCACCCATGTATATGTCCAAAAAGAACAATGCAGAACACAAAGACTAGCCCACAGTGAAGACACAAAAAGGCTGTCCTTAGTGGATAGAGCATGGGCCTGGGAGTAAGAAGGACCTGGGTTCTAATCCCACCTCTGCAACATTTTTGCTGTGTGACCTTGGACAAATTGTTTTATTTCTCTGGGCCTCAGTTACCTCATCTGTAAAATGGGGATTAAGACTATGAACCAAATGTGGATGGGGTCTAACCCAATTATCTTGTATCTATCCCAGAGCTTAATACAGTGCCTGGCACATAGTTACTATTATTTTTATCCCCTACAGATAACTTATTTGACTCCTTGAGTATTTTCCTCAGCATCATTTACGGGATGTACTCCATATCCAGTGGCAAGACAAAGGCACCAACTATGAAATTCTGGAATGAAGCCAGTCACCTAGCACTGAAGCTAAACTCTCCTTAATATAGTACGTGGGGAGGGACTTGCGAAGGGAAAGAGAGACAGCAGAAGAACCAAAACTGCTGCTTTGTGGAGAACCAAAATTGGGAAACTGAAAGCAAGGAGGACAGAGGAAACATTTTAAGGACAGGGTAAAACAAAGCCTCAGACAGTATCGTGTCACAGCTGAAAACCGGGAAGCAGTCGACAAAGGATAGACCAGCAGATTAGCGGCAGCGCCGGGATTAGAACTCATGTCTTTCTGATTCCCAGGCCTGTGCTCTCTCCCCTAAGCCCAGGTCTCACAGCTTTCGAGAAGATTGGACAACATACCCACTCCAGCACTCAGCACAGTGTCTGGCACATAATAGGTGCTCAACAAATACCACAAATACTATTATTATTATTTATTTAATGGTCTGGAACCTGATACCATACTGTCACCTCATTCCGTTTGACAATCTTCAAAAGGATGTGCTGGCCTTCTTATTTTATTTTTTTCATGGTATTTGTTTAGCATTTACCATGTGCCAGACGTAATACCAAATGCTGGGGTAGATACAAGTTAATCAGGTTAGAAACAGTCCCTGCCCTACGTGGGGATCTCAGTCTTAATCCCCCCCACTCCATTCAACAGTTGAGGTGACTACGGCATAGAGAAGTCAAGTGACTTGCTCAAGGTCACCCAACAGACAAGTGGCATAGCCGGGTTTAGAACCCAGTCGTTCCGACTCTCAAGCCCATGCTCCATCCACCAGGCTAAGCTGTTTCTTGATTCTGTTTTCCGTTTCCTGGTCTTTCACTCCATCAGCAGCCTAGGTGAAAGAATTCTACTTCAGTATTTAACTCTGCCAATATGAATTTTGGCTTGTGTGTATGGCTTCGCTCGTTCAGGCTGATGAATCAGCTCAGTTTTCTTTAGGCTTTATCGCTGTCCTGTAACATCTGGTTGATTCGGTGAAGCAACTTGGAATCCTTTGTATGTCAACTTGAGTGTTGGCCTCTAAGATGTAGTCGTCTCCATACAACAATCTTCGGATGACAGTCTTTGAGAATTTGGACGAAGCCTGTGGAGTTGGAAGAATTTCCCAAAGCTGTGGAAACTCTTACGAGGAAGGGTAGTCTAATACGTTACATACCTCGATCTCATCTATCTCACTGCCAACCTCTTGGCCGCATCCTGCCTCTGGTCCGGAACGCCCTCCCTCCTCAAGTCGGACAGACGACAACTCTCCCCCACTTCCAAATCTTATAGAAGTGGACACTGTCTCCGAGGAGCCTTCCCTGACTAAGTCCTCCTTTCCTCTTTTCCGACTCCCTTTGGGATCACCGTGATTCACCCCTTTATTCACCACCCCCTCCCGGCCCCACAGCCCTTATGTAAAAATCTGTATTTATTTATATTAATGTCTGTCTCCCCCCACTAGACTGGGACCTTGCCGTGGGCCGGAAATGTGTCTGTTATATTGTTGTGTTGTTCTCTCCCAAGCACTTAGTACGGTGCTCTGCACACAGTAAGTCCTCAATAAGTACAACTGATTGACTGATTGGTTATTACCTCCATTCAGGTCTCTTGTTTCATCTTCTAGTGAAGCCGCAAAGAATATATTAGACAAGGCCCTATCTCTCTGCATCCCTGCTTTACTCCGTTGGCTTTACTCCAATCTTCTTGAAGACGTGGATGACTGTGGCATTTTGGGGATCCTGAGGTATTTTTTCAGTGAGGAGGTCCACACGTTGAGGTGGGGCTTACGTAAGTGGCAAGTATGCCGTGAGGTCCAGGTACTTTTCCAATTTTCTCTACTCTATTGAGGGAGCTCTCCCAGTAATTAGGGCAAGTGCCTTGTCTTCCCGCGTTGAAGGTTTTGGATGTTTTCAAGAGCCATGTCTTCGGTAGTAGAAGCCACGTTAAGAACCACTGATTTGTTCTTGCCATCTCTTTAGGCCTAGTTTATGAAGAGCCTGGAGGGTTTTTTAAAGGTATTTATTAAGCGCTTACTAGGTGCCAGACACTGCACTAAGCTTTGGAGTGGGCACAAGCTAATTAGGTTGGACACAGTCCCCGTCCCACTGTACTAAGCGCTGGCGGAGATATGAGATAACCCGATTGGACCCAGTCCATGTCCCACGTGGGGCTCACATTCGGAATCCCCATTTTACAGGTGAGGCAACTGAGGCCCAGAGAGGTTGACTCCCTCAAGGTCACACGGCAGTCAAGGGAAGGAGTGGAGATTAGAACCCAGGTTCCTTTGACACCAAGGCTGGTGCTCTATCCACTAGGCCACGCTGCTTCTCGTTTCTTTAAGCGCCGGGGCCCTTGACTCCCACCAAGTGAGGCCCCATATTGAACAAGAGCAAACAGCCATAGATCATGACTTACAGCTGCATTAGAAGACAAAGTAGAGATGTTTTTGCACTCAACAGAAGGGATAAAACTGCCATTAAAATCCCCCGGAAGTTGCCGCCACGCCATTAAATCACCAGCTCCCAACATTCAGACAGCCAGATCATAGTCATTAAGAAAAGCAGCATACGCACCGATTTTCATTCGTCCTCTGAATACTGATCATATCCTTATGTCTCTGGTGAAGCTGAAGACACCGGGCCAGGCAACTCATCCCGCTGAAACCCGAGGGAAGATGTCCAGCAAAAATGTGGCCTGTCATCCATCTCTTAGGTCACAAACTCTAAAAACGAGGAATAACCTGTAAGAAGCCAGCTCAGAAGTAACCAAGCAATAATCGTCCGGCTGAAAAAATAAAGCTGCTCACTGAGAATGCTGACTGCATTTCCCTTCTGTCTGGTTAGAAAAACAGGGTGGCTTAGTGGATAGTGGCCTGGGAGTCAGAAGAACTGGATTTTAATACCGGCTCCGCCACATGTCTGCTGTGTGACCTTGGGCAAGCCAGGTGGGTCTCTGGGTTTTAGTTACCTCATCCGTAAAAGGGGGATGAAGAGTGTGAGCCCCACGTGGGACAGGGCCGGTGTTCAACCCGATTAACTTGTAACTACCCCAGCGCTTAGAACAGTGCTTGGCACAAAATAAGTGCTTAACAAGTACCATTATTCTTATTATTATTCAATTAGGCCCATTTAAAAAGTTTGCAAGCTGATTGTGCCAGAGAATCCTGGAATTCCACTGGATTTATTTTGTGCCTCTCATCTCGCTTTGGGTTACGTGGAAATGAATGGAGAAACCTTAGAATGGTGGTGGTAGTAATGAAATTTATTAAGTGCTTAAGTTGTGCAGAGCTCTATACTAAATGCTGGGAAAGTGTATACCGATGAAAATTAGACCCAGACCCTCAAAACACAAAAACTGTAGAAAACCTTCCATGGTCATTCCACAGCAAACTGTGAGAATTCCACTTGGAAAGTAATAATATTATTACTGTGGTATTTGTAAAGTGTTTACTATGTTCCAGGCACTATTCTAAGCGCTGGGGTGGATACAAGCAAATTGGGTTGGACACAGTTCCTGTCCCACTTGGGGTTCGTAGACTCAATCCCCATTTTGCAGATGAGGCAACTGAGGCACAGAGAAGCAAGGAGACGAGTGGCGGAGACGGGAACAGAACCCAGGTCCTTCTGACTCCCAGGCCCGTGCTCTATCCATCAGGCCACGGGTTTAAAACACTGGCGAAATACTTGACAACCGGGGAATCGAGCCAGAAGTAGTGGAGGGTATTTCATAATAATAATGATGATGCTTCTTAGTACTTTTCATCTTCAAAGCACTTTGGCAAACAGTAATTAATTCTTCATAATACCCATGAGGTAAGTAAGTAAATACTATGATCCCCATTTTATAGACGGAAGAAACTGAGGTGAAGCAGCCAAGTGATTGCCCAAGCCAGAGAGCATCAATCGCCGAGCTGGGTTTGGATCCCCCAGAACTTGGACTCCTGGGTCTCAGGCCCAGACTGCACAGGCCTCTTATTCACGTCACTCCAACGGGCAGGAGAGCGAGGCAGCTGGAGACGCGGCGGAACGCCTACCAGCAGAAGAGACGGGGTGCTCTGCGTAAAGTTCATCCCAAGTATCCTGAGTACGAAGCAGCGTGGCCCTTTGGGAAGAGCCCGGGCCCGCGAGCCGGAAGGACCTGGGTTCTAAGCCTGACTCCTCCATTCGTCCGCTGGGTAACCTTGAGCAAATCACTTCGCTTCTCCGTGCCTCAGTTGCCTCATCGGCAAAATGGGGATTAAGACTGAGAGCCCCGTGTGGGACAGGGAACGTGTCCAACCCGATTATCTTGTATCTACCCCAGCGCTTAGTACGGTGCCTGGCACGCGGTAAGATTTTAACAAATACCACAATTATCTTTATTTATATTATTATTATTTTATCTAGAAAATAGGATTCAAAATATGTCAAAAAATTCAAAAAAGGACTCAAAATCGCCCTCTCCTCTAGACTGTGAGCCCCATTCCGGGACAGGCTTGGATCCAGCCTGATGATCAAGTACCTACCTTTGCGCTTCGTACAGTGTTTGGCACACAGCAAGCATTGAACAGACGTCACTGTTATTAGTATCGTTGTTATGATTTCATTATTATTACAAAGCAGCACAGCCTAGGGGAAAGATCATGGCCTTTCTGATCTGGAGTCAGAGAACCTGGGTTCCGATCCCAGCTCAGCCCCTTGTCGGCTGGGTGACTTTGGGCAAGTCACTTAACTTTTCTGTGCCTCAGTTTCCTCACCTGGAAAAGAGGGATTTAATATCTGCTCTCCCTTTCTTCTGGACGGTGAGGCCCACGTGGGACAGGGACTGTGTCTGACCTGACTGATTTGTATCCACCCCAGCTCTTAGGACAAAGCTTAACACATAATAAATGCTTACCAAATGCCATGATTATTATTATCCTGAGGGTGGGCAGGGAGAAGATATTACTGACCCCCCACCCCCCTTCACCTGAACCCCACCCTCCTCCACCCCCATCCTCCCTACCAAAATGAAAACGCCTATTCACTGGGTGGGAAGTTTGGAGGGTATTCATTTCTGGATCTCTTGTAAAACAACAACAAAAAGCCCATTGAGGCCTCTTTCGTCTTGGACCGCATGCTTCCTGAGCTTTTCCTTGAAATCGGGGGATTCTTGGTACATACACACCCTCAGGAAGCAGGAGAGCCCAGCCCACCCTCCAATTCTTGGGAAGCTGTACACAAAAATGTTATTTCTTGGGAACAGATTATCTGACCACACGCCCAAAGCTGCTGCCAGGGTAACCTTCCCCTGCGGGGTTTTGGGCCGAATCCCTGTTATAAAAGACCCGAGTTTAATCGACGAGGCTCCCGTGAAGCAGCGTGGCTCAGTGGAAAGAGCCTGGGCTTCGGAGTCAGAGGTCATGAGTTCGACTCCCGGCTCTGCCACTTGTCAGCAGTGTGACTGTGGGCGAGTCGCTTCGCTTCTCTGTGCCTCAGGGACCTCATCTGTAAAATGGGGATTAACCGTGAGCCTCCCGTGGGACAACCTGATGACCCTGTATCTCCCCCAGCGCTTAGAACGGTGCTCTGCACATAGTAAGCGCTTAACAAATACCAACATTATCATTATTATGAGAATATTCTTCAGGGTTATTGCTCTGAAGCCAGCCTAATCAAGGCGAGAAGGGCAGAGGGGAGCATAGCGATTACAAAGTCAGAGAGCTGAGACCAAGCAAAAACAAATCAAGCTATCAATTGTGTTTACTGAGCGCTTATTGTATGTCGATCGCTGTCCTAAGCGCTTGGGAGAGGCAAAAGGAAACCGGTTGCCTCCCATGGTCAGATGAGTGGTTGTTAAAGTCAACAAGGTGACCCCTGACGCATCAACAAACACTAGTCCTTCTTGCGTTCCGGAGCACCGTGGCTCTCCAAACTGTAATATCGCCATACCTACCCAAGTAGCCAACATTTCCATTGCATTTATTATTATTATATCATTATAATTATGGTATTTGTTAAGCGCTCACTATGCGCCAGGCACTGTACTAAGCGCTGGGGGGATACGAGCAAATCGGGTTGGACACAGTCTCTGTCCCAAGTGGGCTTCGTAGTCTTGATCCACATTTTTGCCGATGAGGTGACTGAGGTCCAGAGAAGCGAAGTGACTTGTCCTAGGTCATTTATTCATTCATTCAATCATATTTATTGAGCGCTTACTGTGGGCAGAGCACTGTACTAAGCACGTGGGAGAGTATGATACAGTGGAGTTGGTAGACACGTTCCCTTCCCACAGTGAACTTACAGTCTAGAGGGGGAACTTACAGTCTAGAGGGGGAAACTTACAGTCTAGAGGAATCCTTTATAATATATAATTTGTAGATATGTACCTAAGTTCAGTGGGGTTGAGGGGGAGGTGACTATCAAATGCCCAAAGGTCACCGATACGAGTACATAGTCGAAGACAATAAATCCAAAAGTCGTGGCTCTTGAAAGAAATAGGTCAAGCCCTAAAATAAGTCAGGCTATGAGTAACTAAAGTATTTAAATAATATAAAAATTACAAATGACAGTCTTGACAGCATCATCTAGGAGATGGAGACAGGAAGTCAGGGACTTGGATTCTAATTCTGGAACCACTTCAGGCTGTGGTTTGAACAAGTTTCTCAATTCTCCGTTCCTCAGTTTCTCCAGCTGTAAAATGGAGATGATTTTATCTCTCTCTCCATTCCAGCTCAGGGTATGTGAGGCCAGATGAGGGAATTGGAATGTAAGCACTTTTGAGTCTCTCACACAAGAGGTGCTCCAAAGAGGCAACATAATATTTATATCCTTACTGTTACTTTCTCAGCCCCTCTGACATTTTCAGGGCTGGTAGAAGTTTCGGTAGAACTGCCGGGGGAAAAAAAAAAAATTATCTGCAAGGCCGATGAAAAATGAAAAAACCTGTCCGATTATCGGTACCGGATCCAAACCTATGTACCTTTTTATTGCCATTTGGATCTTCCCGGCCAAAAGGGAGTTGCCCTTGGCCATGACAGCAGCACCAGCCACTCACCATTCATTCACCGAAGAGAATATTCGGAGCGAGAGGAAGTGATAAAGATGGTGTGTGTAAAACACCATCTGCACCCACAAGTTGTAAGATTCGCAGTTATCATAAGATCTGCAAATCTAACTTCTTTAATGCTGCTATGCAGGCGCTTTGTTTCCGTTCAGGCAAGCTTTGGCCCTGATGGTTTCTTTGAATTTCTGTTTGCAAGAAGTCTTACATTGAATTCACCCAAAGGTGCCAAACTTTCACTTTTGGGTGTAGGAGTAAAAAAAGGAGGTGGGGGGAGAAGCAGTTGGGCCCCTGGGGGTGTGGAGAATAGAGGGGAGGGTGACGGGCAGCTTCGAGAAGCAATGTGACCTAGTGGAAAGTGACATGGGGGTCAGGAGATCTGGGTTCTAATCCCAACTCCATCACTTGCCTGCTCTATGACCTTGGGCAAGTCACTGTACTTCTCTGAGCCTCCGTCTCCTCATCTGTAAAATGGGATTTAACTACTTGTTTTCCCTCCCTCTTAGTCTGTGAGACAGGAACCGTGCCTGATCTGACTTTATTGTATCTACCCTGGACTTTAGCACAGTGCTTGGCATATCATAAGTAGTTAACAAATACCACAGTTAAGAGTATTAATCAAAGAGCTCAGAATGAGCCAATCTGGGACCTTTTCAGTCTTTTTTGGAAACCATTATCTTTTTCAATCTTGCTCAAGTCTGGTCCACACGAGGTGGGAAGTCCCGGCCTAAAAAACTTGGCTTATGACCCCAGCTGGAAACTTGGAGGAGAGTAATTATAACTGTGGTATTTTTTAAGCGCTTACTATGTGCCAAGCACTGTACTAAGGACTGACATACATGCAAGAAAATCAGGTCAGATGTGAGTCCCTGCCTCGATTCCAGGATGGCTGAGGGTCTTCTTCTTCTCCAACCTGCCCCTCACCCCACTACCACCCCAATCCCTCTCTCCGATCGTCTCAAGTTAATAATGTTGGTATTTGTGAGCGCTTACTACGCGCAGAGCACTGTTCTGAGCGCTGGGGGAGATACAGGGTGATCAGGTTGTCCCACGTGAGGCTCACAGTTAATCCCCATTTTCCAGATGAGGGAACTGAGGCACAGAGAAGTGACGTGACTCGCCCACAGTCACACAGCTGACAGGTGGCAGAGCCGGCATTCGAACCCATGACCTCTGACTCCCAAGCCCGGACTCTTTCCACCGAGCCACGCTGCTTCTCTTGTGACTCTCCCGGTTTCCTGGTTAAAACGTGAAGCCCCATGTGGCCCTGATTACCTGTTCTCTGCCACCAGAGAAGCAGTGCGGCCTAGTGGATGAAGGCACCAGGCCTGGGAGTCGGAAGGACCTGGGTTCTAATCCCGGCTCTGCTACGTGTCTTCTGTGTGACTCTGGGCAGGTCACTTCACTTCTCTGTGCCTCAGTTACCTCATCAGTAAAATGGGGATTAAGACTTTGAGCCCCATGGGGGACGTGGACTGTGTTCAACCTGACCAACTCGTATCTGCCCCAGCGCAGAGAATGGTACCTGGCAACATAGTAAGCGCTTAACAAATACCAATCAAAAAAAAGAGCCTAATGCAGTGCTTGGTACACAGTCAGTGCTTAACAAATAAGAGCCTGAGCTTCGGAGTCAGAGGTCATGGGTTCGACTCCCGTCTCTGCCACTTGTCAGCTGGGTGACTGTGGGCAAGTCACTTCACTTCCCTGTGCCTCAGTTACCTCATCTGTAAAATGGGGATTAACTGTGAGCCTCACGTCGAACAACCTGATTACCCTGTATCTCCCCCAGCGCTTAGAACGGTGCTCTGCACATAGTACGCGCTTAACAAATACCAACATTATTATTATTATTTTCATCATTACTATTATGCCTCCTCCTAAATTTGGCCCCCAGTAGAACACCTTATCACAGACCTCACAGTGCATAGGATGGTGTTTTGCCAGCATAGAAAACGTGATTAATAGTAACAGCAACGACAATCCAAAGGAATCAAATCAGCTAAATAAATCAAAGAAAAATCCAAGGAGCCAGTCCCGCTACCTGACCTGGACTTCCCCATTCATCACCGGAATGGCTTCGGGATCATAATACCTTTGAACCGCCAACTGGAACCCCTCAGGATTAGATAACGGACTCGTACTCGCAGTTCCACTGGGTGGGAGCCCCCGGTGCCCTTCATTGGGTGAAACAGTTAGATAGGAAGCACCTGGAGGGGAGCGATCCTATAATGATGATGATTATAACATTTGTTAAGTATTTACTATGTGTCAAGCACTGGGTTAGATACAAGTTAATCTCAGGTCGGACACAGTTCTCTGTCCCCACATGGGATTCAGAGTGTAAGCAGAGAGGGAGAACAGGTAGTGAATCCCCATTTTACAGATGAGGAAACCGAGGCACAGGATTTCCCGAGTGGTCAACAGGTAGGCACACGGAAGAGCTGCGATTAGAAGGCCAGGCCTCTGACTCCGGGCCGAGGTTCTTTCCGCTAGGCTATATTGCTGCTCATACGCCTGCTTGAATATTCCTGTTCAATGCTTCATAATGATGGCATTTGTTAAGCGCTTACTATGTGCCGAGCACTGTTCTAAGCGCTGGAGCACTGTTCTAAGTTTGTCATACTTGCTTCATACTTGTAAACTCCTCGTAAGCAGGTGCTGCTTGAGAAAGCAGCACGGCTTAGTGGAAAGAGCATGGGCTCGGAAGTCAGAGGTTGCGGATTCTAATCCTGGCTTTGCCACTTGTCTATTGTGTGACCCTGGGCGAGCCACTTACCTTCTCTGGGCCTCAGTTACTTCATCTGTAAAATGGGGATTAAGACGGGGAACCCCACTTGGGACAACCTGATTACCTTGTATGTACCCCAGCACTTAGAACAGTGCTTGGCACATAGTAAGTCCTTAACAAATGTCATTATTGTTATAATTATTACCAACTCTATTGTATTGTGCTCTTGCAAGTGCTTAGTACAGTGCTCTGCACACACTGAGCACTTAATTAATACTTTTGATTGACTGATTGATTAGGAGGCACTCACTAAGTACCATTGATGATGGGGAACACTAAATGGGACTGAAGAAGATGGTGACTACTTCAGAAACAAATAGCTCCTTTTCCAGCCCAATTTCTGCTCCACTCATACCCAATTCACCTCTTGGGGCAGAAGATTTTGGCCACCACATTTCTGGTCCCTTTAAATAATAATGTTGGTATCTGTTAAGCTCTTTCTACGTGTAGAACACTGTTCTAAGCGCTGGGGTAGATACAGGGTAATCAGCTGTCCCACTGAGGCTCACAATCTTAATCCCCATTTTACAGATGAGGGAACTGAGGCACGGAGGAGTTAAGTGACTTGCCCACAGTCACACAGCTGGCAAGTGGCGGAGCTGGAATTCGAACCCGTGACCTCTGACTCCCAAGCCCGTGGTGAGGTCTCCAGGGAACCAGGACACCATGGACAGAGTTTGGGATGTGGGGAGAGAGAAAGAGAGAATGAGAATATGGATGGGTGAAAGAGAAAAGGGGAAACAGAGAGGGAAGGTGTCAGAGAAGGAGAGAAGAGAGAAGGTGAAAGTGAGAGAGGGAAAGAGGGGACTGGATAGAGAGTGAGAAATTGAGAAGCAATGTGGCCTAATGGAAAGAAATTGGGCCTGTGAGTTAGAGGACCTGGGACCTAATCCCGGCCCTACCGTTTGCCTGCTGGGTGACCTTGGACAAGTCACTTAGCTTATCTGATCCTCAGTTATCTCATCTGTAAAATGGGGATTCAATACCTGTTCTCTCTCCTACTGAGATTGTGAGCATCACATGGGACAGGGACTGTGTGTGACCTGATTATCTACCCCCGTGCTTTGTACAGTGCTTAGCACATGATAAATGCCCAGCCAATCATCATCACTAAGAGGAAAGAGGAGAGAGGAAAAAGAGACAGGGAAGGGGAAGAGAATAGGTTCCTAATGTGCTGCTGCTGTTCTCTGCTGAAGATTACACAGAAACAGTCCCCAAAAGGGCAGTCGGGGTCGAAAACAGTCAGGGGCTTAGAGAGCATGGCATATAGTAAGTGTTTAACAAATATCATAAAAAATACCATAAGAAAGGAGAGAAGGAAGGAGGGGGGTGGACCAGCCTCTTCTTCTTCCTCCTCCCACTCCTCCTCCTTCCCCTACTTCTCCTTCTCCTCCCCTTCCTTTCCCTCTTTCCCCTTCTCCTCCTCCTCCTCCTCCTCCTCCCTCTTCCCTTCCTTTCCCTCTTTCACCTTCTCCTCTGCCTCCTTCTCCTCTTCCCCTGCCTCCTCCTCCTCCTTCTCTTCTTCCTCCTTTTCCTCCATCTCCTCTCCTTTTTCCATCCTCTTCAGCCACTGCTGCCCACTGCCACTCTAACTGAATGGACCCATCTCAGGGTCATTTGGGAAGATTCCAGGGCGATTCGACTCGCATGATTCTCGCTGCACAGAAACCTTCTGATAAAGTCTCCACTCGACCTGCTCACCTACAGTAACGACAGCAGAAGGAGCAGAAGCTGTTGCCATTGAGGAGGAGGAGGAGGACAGGGCCGGTCAGCTTCTCCTCCTCCCCTCCTCTTTGCTGTCCATCTCTCTCTCCTGCCACCCTGGCCCAAAAACAGGTCCACGGAAGAGTGAGATGACTGGTCACCTCAGCCGGTGGTCAGCATTCCGGGAAACTTCTCCAGGCGGCTGGATGCCTTCCACACCGGGACATTTAGAGAAGCCATTTCCTCCCCCTCAACCCTCGACCCACCTAAAGGGTCACACCTCAGGTGAGAGCTGGAGGGAGTGGAGAAAAAGAACATAATTTCCTTACCACATGAAAGAGCCGGGGAATCGGGCATACTGCCAAAGTTCCTGTTCAGCGACAAAGCATGTCACACCTCAAGTTTTGAAGTTCAAAAAATAGATCAGCATTGTTAATACTTCAGGGGGACCGTGGGTGGGTGTTTAGATTTTTTTTTTCCCCAACTCTGTAATTAATTTATCCAGCAACAAGACTGCAAGGATGCCAGGAGAAGAAAAATGTTTCCCTCAGGGGACCATTTATGCCTTTCCCCCCACTACTAGCGTCTGATGTTGAGACTAGAACTGCAGCCAGGATCTGAATGAACTCTGTGAGTCGGTGCGTATGTGCGTATGTGCTTGTGTGTGTGTGAGCATGTGCATGCGTGTGTAAATTTCAGTACCTGTACATGTGCGGACAAGTACTCAGCTTAACTCTTTGATGTTGGAAATCAAGATATCCTAATGCAGATGGTTCAACATCATGACACTTGAGTTCCCAAGAGCGAAATCTTCTGGCCCTCGAAAAAGAAAACCCTCTAAATTCCTCGGGGAAGAGGGCCAAACTGAATGTATTATGCTGGGACTTGACCAAGCCTTTTGCCGTTTTGTGTTGAATTTTTTTTAACGGCGATTAAGTGCTTACTCTGTGTCAATTGCTAAGCACTGGGGTAGATACAAGATAATCGTGTCAGACACAGTCCCCGTCCCACATGGGGCTCGCAGTTGTAAGCCCCATTTACAGATGAGGTAACTGAGGCCCAGAGAAGTGAAGTGACTTGCCCAAGGTCACACAGCAGAGAGGTGACAGAGCCAGGATTAGAACCCAGGTGCTTCCGTCTTCCAGGTCTGTGCTCTATCCAGATCACATATCTGACAAGACTTTCTCAAATTCTAACCATCATAATGGACCGGAGACTCTCACCCTTCCTACGCCCTCCCCACTCATTCATTCATTCACTCGTATTTATTGAGCGCTTACTATGTACAGAGCACTGTACTAAGCACTTGGAACGTACAATTTGGCAACAGATAGAGACAATCCCTGCCCAATAACGGGCTCACCCTCTAAATGGGGGAGACAGCAAAACGAAACAGAACAAAACAAAACAAGTAGTCTGGCGTAAATATCGTCGAGATAAATAGAATCATAGATATATACACATCATTAACAAAATTAATAGAGCAATAAATAATATATACAAATATGCACAGTGCCGTGCAGAGGGGAAGGGGGAAGGGCACAGGGCGGGAAGCGGGGAGGGGAGAGGAGGAGGAGCAGAGGGATGGGGGGGCTCAGTCTGGAAAGGCCTCCTGGAGGAGGTGAGCATTCAGTAGAGCTTTGAAGAGGGGAAAAGAGTTAGTTTGGCGGACGTGAGGAGAGAAGGCATTCCAGGACAGCGGGGGGACGTGGGCCAGGGTTTGATGGCGGGACAGGGACAAACGGACCGTGAGGAGGAGAGCGGCAGAGGAGCGGAGAGTACAGGGTGGGCAGTAGAAGGAGAGAAGGGAGGTGAGGTAGGAAGGGGCAAGGTGATGGACAGCTTTGAAGCCAAGAGTGAGGAGTTTTTGTTTCACGCGTCCTGCTCTCAGCCTGGGCTAGGGGGACGGGCGAGGCCGGTCAGCGTCCCACAGGGCAGCGAGGCCTGGCAGCGGCAGGACAGGAACACTGCAGCCAAGGCGGCCCATTTGCCAGTGCCACCGTCTTCCGGCTCACTGGGGCTGCCGCTCCCGCTCCTTCCTCGGGTAAGGCCTCCCTCACCACCTCCCTCCCGGCAGATCCGCCAGGCCGGAGCCCTGGAGGTTTATGGAAAAGGCGCTTGCCTTGCTCCCACCACTCCACTTACCCGCCGCCACAGCCGGAGTTGGCCGTTCCTCGCCAGAGGCAATTCACAGTTCGAGTCGCTCTCGAACTCTCTGACATTTTCTCCGTCTCTGCCTGTCCGTCCGGATCTGTCTATCCCTCCCCTCTCTCTGTGGATCTGTCTGCCTCTCGCTTTTTCTGGCTGCTGCCCTTTTGTCTGTCCTTGTTGCTAAACCATCACCTTTTCCTGCTTTTTTATCTTCCGCTCTTTTAGGGACGTTAGCCTGTCCTAGTCCCCAGGAAAGCCCGGTCCCCGAAGTCTTATCCTGTTCCATTTTGAGTTCAGAAAATACGGGAGAAGAAGAGGAAGGGAGCACAGTGAAAAAACAAGGCGTCCACATGCTCACTGTGGGAAGGGAACGCGTCCCCCAAATCCGTTGTACCGTACTGTCCCAAGCGCTCAGTACAGTGCTCCGCACACAGTAAGTGCTCAGTAAAAATGAGTGAATGCTGCGCGCACAATAAAGAGTTGATAAATACCATCGACTGATTAACTGAGAGGCGCAAGTGGAAGTGGTGAGCACTGATGTCACCTCATATTTCCACTCTATAGAATGCAAACAATCTTGGTCATCAGCAGAATTTGGGGATTCGACATTTACCCCCCCAGGACTATATCATTTCAGGAAAAGTGGATTTAGGTGCTTTCTGAAAAACCAGTGCCTGGATCCGCCAAGACATTGTCATTTAGGGAATTGTAGAAAATGCCTGTCACTTGAGCTAGCAAGGAAATGATGGTGGTTTACTTTTAATAGGCACTCGATAGTATAGTACAAGTTTTCCAGTGAGCAATAAAGCGCGTAGTTTTAGCAACTACAAAGGACTAACGGAAGACTGCAATTAAGAAAATCCTTGATCACAGCGAAATTAGCTAAATAAAATCAGGATCTGAATGTTCTAATGTTCAGCAGCAAGAAATGAATAAAAACTGAATTATGGGTTTTAGAATTATGGGGCCAAAAGAGCTTAATGAATATCATAAACCGAAAAGAACAATGCTGGAACCTTTCACTAGGAAGACCAAAATTAAATTATGGACCTACGGTTCAAATGTCAAAAGAAAGGAAGGAGTTGTATAACTATTTCTCTCTTTCCTTACATCATCGATGCCCAATACAATTCTCTACGCACAGTAGGTGCTCAATAAATACTAACAAGAACTAATTCTTCGGTTATTTGGTTTTGACAACTCTCCATATTTTCTACCCCTATTGGTTTTGTGAGTCTATTTCCTGCTCTTTTTCTAAGCCTGCCCATGGGGCTGACGTTTTGGCTGGCTCTCATTCGAGACCTCATGTCTCTGAAATATTCTGGAGCAACTGGGAGAAGCGATGAGCCAAGAACTGGGGAGAGTCTTCCAAGCTTGGGGGCTGAGGGTGGGTTGGTGTCCGGTCTTTTGTATGGCTGAAAGAGCTGGACATTCCCAGAACTAGAGAAACAGTGCTGCCTAGTAGATAAAAGGCACACTTGGCAGTCAGAGGACCTGGGTTCTAATCCCACCTTCGTCACTTGTTGACGGTGTCCTTTAGTTAAGTCACTGTGCCTCAGTTCCTTCATCTGCAAAATGGGGATTAAGACTGTGAGCCCCCTGTGGGACATGGACTGTGTCCAGCCTGATTAACTTGTATAATAATAATGAATAATTATGGCACTTGTCAAGCCCTTACTAAGTGCCAGACACTGTAGTAAGGGCTGGGGTAGATTAATTTGTATCTGGCACATAGTAAATGCTTAACAAATACAATTAAAAAAAAAACTAACCCCCCAACACAAAAACAAAACTATATCATTAGACCGTTTTAGGCACATTCAGTAAGGCAAGATTTTTTCATTGAGTATTAGTAAAACGATTCCAGACTCCACTAAGATTCTTGAGTTGGAAAACCGTTAACAAAAATCCCCCTGTTTAAATGTGGCAGTCTGAGGGAACTTGAGGATGAAAAGCGAGAGAGACCATCTCTAAGGTAATTACAGCCTATAAGAAAAGCATTTTATCGGCCCGATAAACCAGACCTATCACCAAGACTCACAAAATTTGGCGGCTTGTACTTTTTGAAAGAAAATACCTGAACCAAACAAAATGGTTCTGGTTATAAGCATTTTCTAGACTGTAAACTCCCTGTGGGCAGGGAACATGTCTACCAAATCTATTATATTGCACTTTCCCAAGCACTTAGTGCAGAACTCTGCATGCAGTAAGCACTCAATTAATGACTGAGTGATTAGTGCTTTAGGAGGAGGTCTGTAACAGTATCTTTTTTAAAATAATGTTTTTGTGGTATTTGTTAAGCCCTTACTATGTGCCAGGCACAGTACTAAGTGCTGAGGTAGATACAGATTTGAGTCCCTGAGCCACTTGGGGCTCACAGTCTTAATCCCCATTTTACAGAGGAGGTAAGTGAGGCGTACAGAAATGAAATGACTTGCCCAAGGTCACACAGCAGACAAGTGACAGATCAGAAATCGAACCCCGGTCCCTCTGTCTCCCAGGCCGGTGCTCTACCCATGCTGCTTCTCTAGGTTCTATCTTCAGTAGGAAGACAGAACTAAGAATGCAGAGTTCTGCTGGTAGGAAGAAGTAGGACAAATGGATGGGTTTTATTTTAAGGTGCACTAATTTGTAAATTTTAGATCTGGGCAGGTCACTGACTGATAATCAGATCCTCAGCAAAATTCACTTGATTCCTTTGAGTTCAATAAAATATATCTCCGGCTCCTTTTCTCACTCTCACAGAAATTCCAACCCACTGAAGTGCCGAGAGAAAAAGAATAGAGTTTGGAAGTTCAGTGGGGGGGTTTCTTTCCAAGTCGTTCTATCACTCATCTTTGTACAAGCAGAAGCGTCGGTAACCTGAAGTCCCTTAAGTCTACAGTGTTTTGACTGCCTGGCACAGATCGGAACAGATAACTGCCGACATAGCTTAGCTTGATGTTGAAGTGCTACTCGGCCATTCGAGGACTTTGAGAATATTTGGGCCAATTGAAACTCGAGTGTGCTTTGGTTAATGCTTTGTAGATGTAATGTAAAACTTATGTGGGGCAGCACCTGAAAATTTGCCCTGACTTGACTGACTCCAGAGAGAGGGTTTTTTGTGCGATGTGCAACTAGTTCCAGAAAAACGGCAAAAACGATGTGAAATTTTAAAAGTAACGAGCAACCGGGAGTGTGAATTATTGCGTCAGATTTGATGTCATTCTGCGCTGACCGTCTCGCAACCTGAACCTTCCCGTGTCCGCACCGACCCTGACCCGAAAGGCTTTGCTGTCGAATGAAAATGTTTCTCTTTGGCTTTTGTTCAGTTGAAACATACGGAGCAAAACACAAATGATGGTGGGGAAAGTCTGGGCTGTATAAAATTACATGCAAGTAGGTTATATAGAAATGGGGTCTCAAGCGAATGATAGCCTGGGAATATTAATTACGGAAATTATTCTCTGAACTGCCAGTGTTTGAAACAAGATCTAATCTTGTCTGTGAGGGATTGCAGTCTTCCCCAAATGTTTAATTTCAAAGATTCCTTGTTGGAAGGGCATTCATTTAGCCGAAATATGTTCTCTTAGAGGATTTTGCTGGAAATAAGTGGCCTCTGACTGCTAACTAAGACTAGAAAATAATTCTACACCGTAAATATCCTTTTTCACTACAGCATACATTTCCTGAATCTTTCCAGTAGTTCTACATGATACGGTAAAATATTTGTGCACCTCTGGATCAGAAAAAAATATTAACAAGGATTCAGAAAAAGGATTTGAGGTTCCTTATCGCCGGTGTTTCCTTCTGAGCAGACCACAGAACTACAGAGTCATAGTACTAGGAAAACCCTTGAGCTGTCATTAAGTCCAAGCCCCTGTCTTCAAACAGATCCACACTTAAACCATCCCAGTTTTTAAAAATAAAAAGAAAATTATTCAGAAAAATAATTTCTACAGTCTCCCTCAGAATTCCATTCTGGATTTATCATTCTTTACTATTTACTATTTGCATCCATTCCCTCAACAGAGGTAGAAGTCTTGTTGCTTGGTGGATAGAGCATGGGCCTGGGAGTCAGAAGGACCTGGGTTCTTATCCTGCTGCACCACTTTCTGCTCTTAGACCTTGGGCAAGTCACTTCACTTCTCTGTGCCTCATTGACTTCATCTGTAAATTGAGGGTTAATAATTGTGAGCCTCATGTGAGACATAAACTGTGTCCAATCTGATCAACTTCTATCTACCTCAGTGCTTAGTACAGTGCCTGGAACATAGTAACCACTTAGTAAACCCAAAAAAAAGATAGAAAACAGGTAGTTCATAGACTGTGGAAAAACTCTTCTCTACCCTGCTTTTTAACCTTTTTGGGCATCTGAAAACTTCCCCAAGCTTCTAGTTCAGTATTCTGCACATTTGGTATCCAGTAAATATTGTTGATAACGCTGATGATAATGCTTTGCAGCAGAACTACAATACTGATTCAGAGTTTGCTTCTTCATATGGGCCAGCCAGAGATACATTTTCTCAGTCAAATGAGCTTACGGGGCCAGATGATAACCCTTACGTGATACAAAGGTGAATTGGGTCTCATTTTCACAATCATAACTTTAGCATAAAAAAAACCTTCAACAGAGGTGGAGATAAGCCAGGAGATGGGCACTAGGATAAAGAAGTCATATTCCCAAACTTTCCCTCTACCAATCCTCACATGGTATTCCCAAAGTCTTCTTCATTATAAGAGGAAGTTTTCCTGTGTTTTTTTTTAGATAGTATTTGTTAAGCACTTACTATGTTTCAAGCAATGTTCTAAGTCCTGGGGAGATACAAGTTAATCAGGCTAGATACAGCTCCTGTACCACATAGAGCTCACTGTCAAGTAGGAGTGAGAACAGGTATTGAATCCTCATTTTTTGGCTGAGGGAAGTGAGGCACAGAGAAGTTAAGTGACTTGCCCAGCATCACACAGCAGGCAAGCGGCAAAGCTGGAATTAGAACCCAGGAACCTCGGTCTCCCAGGCCTGTGCTTTATCACTAGGCCTCGCTGCTTCTCGCATTTGTTGTTTTCTAATGATACTTGTGTGCACTTTCTTTGTGCCAAGCACTGGGGCTAGATACAAGGTTGGACCCAGTCTACGTCCAACCTGAAGGGGTGTTAGGGGCTCATATTAACGACTGCGAAGCTGTGGGATACCCTCCGTGTATTTCAGAATCCCTGGTGGGGCTTAAACCAGGTGACCACTCAACCACACCCGGGATGCACCGGGGATTGATGCCTAATCCCACAGAAATGTTCAACTGTCTTGATGTTTCCAGTTCAAGCAATACAGGTCCCTGCCTCCTCCCAGTTTCTGAATACACACCCTCCATAGCATTTGGGTACATAGTTATAAACTTCGTCGCTTTCTCCCCTGACCAGAGCGTAAGCTCGTTGCGGACAGGGATACTATCTAATGCTATCTCTAAAACTGTGATCCTGCAATTTCTAAGCACAGTGCTCTGCACAGAGTAAATATTCGCTTATGGACAGGAAATGTGTCTGCTTATTGTTATATTGTACTCTTCCAAGCGCTTAGTTCAGTGCTCTGCACACAGTTAGCACTCAGTAAATGCGACTGACTGAATGGATGAATTTATATGATTGATTGACTGAGCTGAGATTGAACAGTCAAGAATGAGTGGCTGTTGTAGGAGGCTCTGCACACAGTTTGTGCCGGGTTTTCAAAGCACAGGAAGGACCTCTCCTGAAAAGGTGTTGAACTGGAGAGACAACTTACTTTAGTAATTGTGTAATTTGTCAAGCACTGAACTAAAGCGCTGCGGTCGATACGAGCTAATCAGGTCCCATATGAGGCTCACAGGCTGTGAAGAAAAGACAACCAGATATCAAATCCCCATTTTGCAGATAAGGGAACTGAGGCACATAAACGTGAAATGATTTGGCCAAGGTCACCCAAAAGACAAGTGGTGGAGCCAGGATTAGAACCCAGGTCCTCTGACTCCCAGGCCCGAGTTCTTTCCACTAGGCCACGCTGCTTTAGAAACGGATGCTTCAGGCATCCATGACTTAACAGCATCTCATTCAGAGGAATCGTTGTTCAAGTTCTCATCGAACTTTGACAATCCAAAGCATCACTGCAAGATAATGAATTAGATGAAGTAATTATGATCTCTCTTCCAGCAGCAAAATTCCAGAATTAAGATGTTTTGAATGAATTTTTAAGAAAGTGCATAAATTTATAAAACTAACTAAAGAAGAAGACCCTGATGGAGAAAGGCGTGCAAAACTCCATAGAGGTATTTGATGTGTTAGTCAGCTACTGGGCAATTCAGGAAGAAAAGAAGAAGACTCTTGTTCAACCTAAATTGGACAAATCATTTACTAAATTTGAAACATTTCTTTCTCTAATTGCCATTGACATTTCAATATTTATCTGCTTTTGGTCTTCATGCTATTTTTTCCCTTGAATCATACATTCATTCAATTGCATTTTTTTTAGCTCTTATTGTGTGCAGAGCACTGTACTAAATGCTTGATGAGTAAGTGGGTGGGAGGTAAGTAATAGAATAATTAATTCTCCTACAGGAGGGCAACTCCCATCTGGACCACAAGAAATGACAATATAAAAATAGCTGGGATATTTGTGAAGCACTTACTATGTGCTGAGCACTGTAGATACGAGTAGGTAGATGACAAGTCAGTCAGGTCAGACAGTCCCTATCGCACATGGGGTTCACATTCTAAATAAGAGGCTGAAGGTATTGAATCCCATTTTACAGATGAGGAGATTGAGGAACTCAAAGTAAAGTGACTCACCCAAGTCACAGAGCAGACGAGTGGCTGATCTGAGATTAGAACCCAGATCCTCCAGCTCCTAGTTCCGTGCACTTTCCACTAGGCCGCATTGCTTCCCTCTGGTTGATCAGTTACTGGCAGTAGCCAGAGGTGGAATTCAGGACTAGAAGGACGGGCAAGCTAATCTGGTGGAGCCAGTTTCTACATTTCATCCAGACAGCCCTGTCAAATGTCTTCTCTCCATAGCCGTTCTGCTGACCGCATGACAGTCGCAGAAGAGCATCAGGGTTTGGAACTTCCCCTCTGCAACAGCAGCGCCCTGTTCAAAGGCGTGAAGAATGGAATTCGATCATCTCATCTGCATGCGCCCAGGAGGGATTGGGCTACTGTGATTTGAGCTTTCAATGATTAAAAAATAAGTAGACATGCCAGCTCAATGGAATTAATAAGGTCACTATATGCTTCTGCCAGAAAACTAGCAGCTTAAAGCAATCAGTCATCCAAACTAACTCTAGCCTCTTCCTCTCACCTCACTATGTATGGAATGAAATCCACTAGTAAGTAGTATTGATTGAGTGTTTACTGTGTGCTAAACACTTGGGAGACTATAGTACAACAGAGTTGGTAGATGAGATCTCTGCCCGCAATGAGTTTACAGGATAGAGGGGGAGATAGACTTTAAAATAAATGAATAATTTAGAATACACAATTTATAGCTACATAAATGCTGTGGGTCTGAGGGTGGGGCAAATACCAAATGTCCAAAAGTCACAGATACAAGTGCATAAATGACACAGAAGGGAGAGAGAGCCGGGTAGAAGAGGGTTTATCTGGGCAAGGCCTCTTGGTGGAGATGTGGCCCCGATAAGGCTTTGATGGTGGGGAGAGTGGCGGTCTGCGTATATGGAAGGAGAGGAAGTTCTGGGCCAGAGGGAGAAGGTGGGAAAGAGGCCAACGGGAAGATAGAGGAGATCTGGTCAGAGTGAACGAGCTGGTGTTGGAGGAGTGAATTGTCAGGCTGGGTAGAAGGAGATTAGTGAGGAGAGGTCAGAGGGGAAGAGCTGATTGAGTGCCTCAAAGCCAATGATAAGAAGCTTCTGTTTGATGCCGAGATGCATGGGCGAAAACTGGAGGTTCTTGAGGAGTGGAGGGACATGGCCTGAATTATTTTTTAGAAAAATGGTCTTGGCAGCAGAGTGAAGCGTGGGCTAGAGTGGGGAGAGACAGGAGGCAGGGAGGACAGTGAGGAGATAGATGCAGTAGTCAAAGCGGTATAGAGTAGGTAATTGGATCAGCATAGTAATAGTTTGGGTGGAGGCCAAAAGGTGGATTTTAGCCATTCAAAGTAGAACTGACAGGATTTAGTGACAGACTGAATATTTGGGTGAAAGAGATGAGGTAAGGACAATGCCAAGGTTATCAGCTTGTGAGAAACGGAGGACAGCGATATTGCCTGCAGTAATCGGAAAGACGGGGTTTGGTTGGGAAGATAAGGAGTTCGCTTTTGGATATGTTAAGCCTGAGCTGTTGCGGGACATCCAGGTAGAGATATCCTGAAGGCAGGAGGAAATGCGAGACTGCAGAGAGGAAGGGAGGTGAGGGCCGGAGATGTAGATTTGGGAATCATCAAGCAGAGAAATGATCACTGAAGTCTTGAGAGCAAATGGGTTCTCCAAGGGAATGGGTGTAGATGGAGAATAGGAGACCCAGAACTGAGCCCGGAAGGATTTTCACAATTAGGAGGTGGGAGGCAGAGAAGGAGTCCCCGAGAGACTGAGAAGGAGCTGCCAGAGAGGAGGAGAACCAGGAGAGGATAACGTCAGTGAAGCCAAGATTGGATAATATCTCCAGGAGAAAGGAGTGATCTACAGTGTCGAAGGCAGCTGAGAGATCTGGAAACATTAGGATGGAGTAGAGGCAGTCAGATGTGGTGAAAAGAAGACCATTGGTACTTTAAAGAGGGCTGTTTCCGACGGGTCGGCGGCAAGATAGACGAGATTGAGATTTTTGGGAAGGAGGGAGTTCCAGGCCAGGGGAACAGCAGGAGCCGGGGGACAGAGGCTGGAGATTTGAGTGTTAGGTACGGTCAGAAAGTGAGCATGGAAGGAGTAGAGAGAAGCAGCGTGGCTCAGTGGAAAGAGCACGGGCTTTGGAGTCAGAGGTCGTGGGTTCGAATGCCGGCTCAGCCACTTATCAGCTGTGTGACTTTGGGCAAGTCACTTCACTTCTCGGTGCCTCAGTTGCCTCATCCGTAAAATGGGGATGAAGACTGTGAGCCCCACGTGGGACAACCTGATTCCCCTGGGTCTACCCCAGCGCTTAGAACGGTGCTCGGCACAGAGTAAGCGCTTAACAAATACCAGCCTTATTATTAGAGAGAACTGGGGAGCAGTCAATAAAGAGAGCGCTTATGCAAGATGGGAAAAGTTGGTGGAGAGCCTCCAAGTTGATTATTTTTGCCTAGTGCAGAGGGACCCAGAGACCCAACAGGGGGTTTTGAGGGGAGGAGAGATGCGTGCCAAGCATAGGTTCAAGACGAATGATCCATACAGTGGCAGAAGTGGGAGATGAGGAGAGGCTGGAGGCAGACCAGCTGATAGAGAAACAGCATGGCCTAGTGGAAAGAGCACGGGTCTGAGAGTCAGAGGAGCTGGGTTCTATTGCTGCCTCTGTCACCTCACTTCTCTGTGCCTCAGTTACCTCATCTGTCAAATGGGGATTAAGACTCTGAGCCCCAAGTGGGACAGGGACTGCGTCCAACCCTATTATCTTGGTTCTATAGCAGCATTCAGTATAGTGTCTGGTACGTGGTATAAGCATTTAACGAAACCCTAAAAAAAAAAAGTCTAACTATGATATGACCAGAGTTTTGACTAGAATGAAAGCTGTTTTGGGAGGAGAGGAAGGAGTATATCTGTGAAATGTTGTGTAAGAAGAACGGGCAAGATCTGACAAAATAGTGAATTTGAGAATTGAATGACAGCAAAGAACTGTGGGAAAAGCCAAGGATGAAGGCTTCTGTGACAGAGAGGCTGCTGGTTAGGGGAAGTTAGGGGAAGGAGTGGGTTTAGGAGGTGGGAAACAGGGCTTGTACCCCTTTAAACACTTTGAAGTTCCCACTACTATGTACATGTAATTTTTTTTCCATTTCCCCTGTCTAATTTATTTTCTTGTCTGTCTCCCCTTCCAAACTATAAGCTCCTTATAGGAAGGGATGTTCTCCATCTTATGGACTTATGCACTTATGTATGTATCTGTAATTTTATTTATTTATATTAATGTCTATCTCCCCTTCTAGACTTTAAGATCGTTGTGGGCAGGGACTGTGTCTGTTATATTGTTGCAGTGTGCTTCCCCAAATGCTTAGTACGGTGCTCTGCACACAGTAATTGCTCAATAAATACAAATGACTGACTGACTAAATTAGTGTTTCCTTGTGGGTACAGTTTATGTGTGAGCCATTTCTGCAATGGTATCTGGTTGTGGCTATCACCGCCGTCATCGATGCCCTGGACATGAGCTCGTCTCTAGACTGTAAGCCCACTGTGGGCAGGGAACGCCTCTACCCACTCTGTTATGGGGTACTCTCCCAAATGCTTAGTACAGTGCTCTGCACAAGTAAGCGCTCAATAAATTCAACTGACTGACTGATTGATGACCACGGTATGGCCAGCACTCTAGACCGTAAAGCTCGTTGCGGTCAGGGAATGTGTCTGTTATTATATTGTACTCTCCCAAGGGCGTAGAACAGTGCTCTGCACACAGTAAGCGCTCAATAAATACCACTGAATGAATGAATACATCTTTGTCGATATGAGCCAGAAAGTAACGACCAACTTGTGGGTTCGGGTTGGGAAGAGGTGTAAAGTCCAGTTCCTGTCCAGATCTTTATGCTGGGTCAGATCATCTCCACTGGGATGGAAGACTTTGGCCGGATATCTTTGCGCCCAGGGAAGCCAGGACGTGGGACTGAGCTTCGACAAGTCTTGTGGACCTGGTCGGCACTGCTGGGTTATTCAGCTAAACTCAGGGAATAAAAAAATAAAAACTATGCATCTTAAAAGACCGGGGCCGGGGGGTGGGGGGGGGGGGTGCTCCTCATATATGCACACTTTGGAAAAAGCCAACAGTTTTAATTCCTCACTGAGCTCAGCCAAATACTGTGTGAAGGGTCAAGCCAGTATTATAATTCAACCCGCTTCACTTGGAGGAATATTAGAGTAACAACCTTTAAAAATGATAATGATAAGCTGTTGCAAATCAAAGTAGCTCACTTTCTTGACAGTAGAAATTGATTTTGATAGGCCACTGGGGTTTTGGTAAAATCCCACCCAGCTTTCTAAACCTTCTCCTTCAAAGAGTATCCAGCCCTCGGGCTCTTGGCTTTCACGGAAATATCCGGTGCTATCCCAAACACGCCACACTAACCGCGACAACTCACTAAATGGCTTTTAGAATTCACTGGATGAAGGAAATAAAGATGGAAAGATAAAATATTAGGGCCAAAATCAATACAGGCTTCTCTTTTACACATCTCCAAAGTCCCCCTCTCTTCATAATAGCCAATACGAACAAAATTAATGCGCTAAAGAAACACCGAGTGGAAAAGAAATACCGGTTCTTTTTTTTTAAGAACACTGTTATAGAGACATGGCCCGAGTTTAGCTAGAAAGCCACAGACGTGTTTGTGGCAAACCTGACCATTTATTGAAGACAAATAAGTCTGTTATTTTACAGCCGTTTAAGTTGTATAAGCTTGGGTGTGGCGTAACAAAAATACCCAGCAGGGAATACTTTATACACAACAAAATAATGCTTTTGGTGTGTTAATAGGCTCAACCGAATTCAAATAAGAAGATGATTCTATGCTAGAATGAACCTGTTGATGCTTCCATGAGTTAATCCGGTTAGAGGAAAAAAAAGGCGTTCTTCATTCCATGACAGGACTGAATTTAAAAGTTGGGTTGGACTTACACACTTACTTTCAAAGGGAATGTGTTCCCAGAAGCACCAGTGCAGAATCCACTGACTCCGGGTTGGGATGAGATCCCCCTTGAGGGACAGGGACTGTGTCTGAATTGTTTGTTGGGTGTTTTATCCCAGTGCTTACACAGTGCTGGACATAGAGTGAATGCTTCATTCCCTAATTCACTTCTAAGCCCAGCTGTACCACCACAGCCCAGATAAATATTATTTATTTATATTAATGTCTGTTTCCCCCTCTAGACTCTGAGCTCACTGTGGGCAAGGAATGTGACTCTTATACTGTTGTATTGTACTCTCCCAAGCACTGAGTCCAGTGGTCTGCACACAGTAAGCGCTCAATAAATACGACTGACTAACGGACTGGGGTGATTTTCGGATGAATTCAAGAACCGAGCCAGAGTCACTCGAGCCTCAAAGGGACTTTCTGAGGGTGCCCTCTAACTCTCAGCTATGTACGCATCTGTAATTCATTTATTTAATGCTTTTCTCTGCCACTAGACTGCGAGCTCGTTGTGGGCAGGGAATGTGTCTATTACGTCGTACTCTCCTAAGCTCTTAATACAGTGCTCTTCACACAGTAAGTGCTCGATAAATATGATTGATTGATTGACTGACTGACTCAGCTCCATCTCCCTGGATTGTGGCCACTGTACTCGGTAGTGACCAGGAAGGCCTGCCCTTCCAGGTAGGTGGCCATTCCGACTACATTTTTAGAGCACTCATCAATATGAATTTAGCCAGAATATTCCCTAGGAGAAATCACCTTCTGCACTGAGAAACAGTGTTGCCATAAAGCGCTTTGCTTCCTGGGCACTCGAAGTGGTTTCTCGTGCAAGGTTTTAGTGCGGTAGGGAGGAATTAGTATTGACACTTCGATTGAGTGGTTGTGGAAACCGAGGCCTATAGAGGTCAAATGACTGTCCAAGGTCACACACGGAGCCCAAGGCAGGGGCAGAAAGTAGAACCCAGATGTCTGACTCCTGGGCACGGGTTTTTTCCCCCCTTAGACCGTTCAAGGGGTAAACCGAAGTACAGGATTGTCTAATTAAAGCGAATTATAAAGAAGATCTGGGTTCCATTTCCAGCTCCACCACTTATCTGCTGTGTGACCACAGGCAAGTCACTTCACTTCTCTGGGCCTTAGTTACCTCATCTGTAAAATGGGGATTAAGACTGTGAGTCTCACATGGGTCAGGGACTGCATCAAAACTGACTAAATTGTATCTACTCCAGCGCTCAGTACAGGACCTAGCACATAGTAAGTGCTTAACAAATACCATGAAAAACAAAGAGTGGGGGCCACATATAGAAAAGGGATTCCTTTCTGACCTCCCACCCTCCTGCCTCTCTTCGCTTCAGTCCTTACTTCACTCCGTTGTCCGGATTATCTTTCTACAGAAATGTTCAGGGCGTGTCACCCCTCTCCTCAAAAATCTCTAGTGGTTGCCTCTCCATCTCCGGATCAAAAAAACCAAAACTCCTCACTATTGGCTTTACAGCTGTCCATCACCTTGCCCCCTCCTACCTCACGTCCCTTCTCTCCTTCTCCATCCGGGCCCGCACACTCCTCTCCTTTGATGCTAACCTTCTCACTGTGCCTCTTTCTCGCCTGTCTCGCCGCCGACCTCTGACCCTCGTCCTTCCTCTGGCCTAAAACGCCCTCCCTCCTCAAATCCGCCAGACAACCACTCTTCCCCACTTCAAAGCCCTACTGAAGACGCACCTCCTCCAGGAGGCCTTCCCAGACTAATCCCCACTTTTCCTCAGCTCCTCCTCCCTTCCGCATCCCCCGACTCACTCCCTTTGCTCTTCCCCCTCTCCCCGCCCCGCAGCACTTATGTATATATGTATGTAACTATAATTCTATTTATTTATATTGACGCCTGTTTACTTATAATGATATCTGTCTCCCCCTACTCCCTTCAGACTGTCAGCCTGCTGTGGGCAGGGATTGTCTCTCTGCACTGTCCTTTCCAAGTGCTTAGTACAGTGCTCTGCACACAGTAAGCGCTCAAAAAAATGCCATGGGATGAATGAATTCAGATATCTTGCTATCTTGGTTCTCGTTTCCTTAGTCCAGATATCACAGAGAAAAGAGAAACGTTCTCTCTTTGAGGTTGTAATTGGGAGAGAGCCCCAGATGTGTTTTATAAAATTAATCCTTGCCCTCCCAGAGTTCTGGAATGATGGGATGCCATGATCAGCCAGGACTCTAATGATCTGAAAACCCCTTTGAAGAAGGCAGGTCATTCAAGTCACAGGCCAAGGTAAATAGGTGCCACCTGTCAAAGGGAAAGAGATTTTTCTACAAACCTAAAGCAGTGCCAATCGTTGCCAATGCCGCCTCTCGTCTGTGTTAGTAGCCAGCTTGGTGGTGCAGTACAAGGAGATTAAAAAACACCCCAAGTCGGGGCGAATTAAGAAAACAAACAAACAAAGAAAAAATCCCAAGTAGACATCAGGGTGCACTTGATGTTTTTTATGTGGTAAAGAAATCCAAGATGCAATCAGCAGCCTTAATTGAAAGGCTCAGCGAGGGAATCTTGAAGATCTTCTTCCTGACATTAATGTTAATTTTAGCCTTCTTGTGGGTCTGCTGACACCAGGGAAGGGTTTGAGCTGAAACCGCCATTTGGAAGTGGGCAGGCAGAAGGGGAAAAAGGACTTCTAGTCTGTGAAAGTAGGGGCGTATGGGGCAGAGGGAGTCCGGAAGCCCTTCGGCTACATGAATTAGAAATCTGCAGCTGCCGCAAACCTGCCTTTATATAGCTCCATCCGTATGCTTTCCGACTTGGCCCGCTGGTTGCCCGAGCTACATCCTCTTCTCCGGAAAGAGAGAGACGAGGCTTTGGACCTCAGAGCAGACACTGAACTGACTTGCACCGATTCCTCACTCTCCTGGAGGGAAAAAAAAAAAAAAAATTGACGGAGAGAGATGGATGGATCCCTAGCACAATAGCAGGGGATGTGTTTAAAGGATATCATCATCCCTTCCGCTTTCATTTTTTTTGGTCTGTTGTTGAATGCTCCTACTAAGTGCTAAATTAAAATTTATAGTAGTGCTAATTGAAGTAACACTTCTATGCACCCTACTCGCTGTTAGGCAGGATGAGCTTTCTTTTGCTGGAGATTAAAACTTTAATAGTGTCTCCTTTGTGCTTTCACCAGTTTAAGGCTACAGCAAAACATAATTATAGCAAAGGCTGTTAATGGATTAGGTGGCTGGTTTGCTTTCTTAAAGCGCTCCCTTTTTTTTTCCATCTGGCTCTGTGTTCTCTCTTATCATCTTCCAATTATCTGTTCCCTTTTCAGTTGACAACTTTAGAAGTTAGAGGGGTATTTTCAAGCCCATATTAAAGTTCTGGTTTTAGGAAATGCATGGCGGGGGTGGGACGAGGGGTAGATTTTATCTGGAGTGTTTCGTTGCCCTACAGCTTGGTCAGAATGAGGAGACACATGGCAGGGTCAGAAGTATTTCTGGAGGCCTAAACACCAGGCCTCTTCATCGATATCATCAGTGGTATTTACTGAGCGCTTACTGTGTGCAGAGCACTGTACTAACCGCTTGGAATGTACAATTGGGCAACAGATAGAGGCAATCCCAGCCCAGTAACGGGCGCACAGTCTAAGCGGGGCTCACCGTGTTCCCTGCCTACAGTGAGCTTATGGTCTAGACTCTTCTGGTCGCTGAATCAGGACCTGTTACTCACTTCCTTAGTAATGCTGGCCCAATTTCTAGAACTCCATGCCCGGGGAGGCTTTCCCCCTGGAAAATCAGGATAATCCTCTGAACCAATCTCAGAGATGCGGTGATAGAATCGTATCAGATAATAATGATAACAATAGTATTTTTGAAGCACTGACTATGTGCCAAGCACTGCTGTAAGCGCTGGGTAAGACACAAGTTAATCAGGTCCCACGCGGGGTTCACAGTCTAAGTAAGAGGAAGAATGAGTATCAAATCCCCATTTTGCGGATGAGGGAACTGACATACAGAGATGCTCAGTGACTTGCCCAAGGCCACACAGCGGATAAGCGGTGGAGCCAGAATTAGAACCGAGGTGCCCTGACTCCCAAGCCTGGGCTTTTTCCACTAATCCATACGGCTAAATATCTTGGAACCAGATCTGTAATATTTGCATTTATATTTGAGGGTTCCTACAGCTAAGGCAAATTCCACTTAATCAATAATAATAGTAACTGTGGTATCCGTTAAGTGCTTACTATGTGCTAGGCCCTGCACTAAGCCCTGGGATGGATACAAGCAAATCAGGTTGGGCACAGTCCCTGCTCCTACATGAGGCTCACACCCCCATTTTACAGCAGAGGGAACTGAGTCACAGAAAAGTTAAGCAATTTGCCCAAGGTCTACGGCAGCCACGTGGCAGAGCCGGAATTAGAACCCGGGTCCTTCTGACATTTAGTCCCATGCTCTATACACTAGGCCATGCTGCATGTTTGCAGCTGGTGCTTTTTTAAAAAAATAAAATAAATCGTGGGTGGTTTTAACCAAGTAAACATGAAATTCTGCAGCTTCTAAACACGGGCAGAAATGGTCAACTACCTTCGTGCTGAAATAAGCTATAATGAAGACCAAAGACCAGAATGTCTCAGGAGCAGCAGGAAATGAAGTAAGTGACAGAGGTTGCCAGCTAAGGCCCCGGGGGTCTTACTGAAAAAAGGATGAGAGCAAAGTTCGGCCAACAGCCTGAATTTTTTTTTTCACAGAGTGGGCAAATTTCCCTCGTCACTGTTTGTGCAATTCATCACAAGAAGATACTTAATAGCAAGGCTGCATGTCCAATAGACTCTAGGGCAGGAAACGTGTCTACCAACGCTAATGTAGTGTAATAATAATAATAATAATAATAATGTTGGTATTTGTTAAGCGCTTACTATGTGCCGAGCACCGTTCTAAGCACTGGGGGAGACACAGGGGAATCAGGTCGTCCCACGTGGGGCTCACAGTCTTCATCCCCATTTTACAGATGAGGTAACTGAGGCACTGAGAAGTGAAGTGACTTGCCCAAAGTCACACAGCTGCCAAGTGGCAGAGCCGGGATTCGAACCCGTGACCTCTGACTCCAAAGCCCGTGCTCTTTCCAGTACTCTCCAAAGTGTTTAGTACAGTGCTCTGCACAAAGAAAGCACTATGTGCCAGGTGCTGTACTAAACACCGGGGTAAATACAAGATAATTAGGTTGGACAGAGTCCCTGTCCCATATGGGACTCGCTGTCTTAATCCCCATTTTACAGATTAGATAACTGAGGCATAGAGAAGTTAAGTGACTTGCTCAAGGTCACGTAGCAGACAGTTGGCGGAGCTGGGATTGGAACCCAGTACCAGAATATCTACCAGGGCGGCAACAGAGAAATGTGTAGGGAAGAAGATGGGAAGCAGCGTGGCTCAGTGGAAAGAGCCCGGGCTTGGGAGTCATGAAGCCATGGGTTCGAATCCCGGCTCTGCCACTTGGCAGCTGTGTGACTGTGAGCAAGTCATTTCACTTCTCTGTGCCTCAGTTCCCTCATCTGTAAAATGGGGATGAAGACTGTGAGCCCCACGTGGGACGACCTGATGACCCTGTCTCTCCCCCAGCACTCAGAACAGTGCTCTGCATATAGTAAGTGCTTAACAAATACCAACATTATTATCATTATTATGAAAGTTGATTGGCTCATCTTCCCAATGAGGGAGGGGGCAATATGTGAGAGTGTGTGTGTGTGTGTATATGTGTGTGTGTAGCATGGGGAGTCAGGATTCTTAGATTTTAATCCCGGCCTCACCACATTCTTTATGTCTCTGGGCAAATCACTTCTTTGTGCCTCAGTTACCCCATCTTTTAAATGGGGATGACACGCTTGTTCTCCCTCCTCCTTCCTTCCTTGGGGAAGCAGCACGTGCTTGGGAGTCAGAGGATGTGGGTTCTAATCTCCGCTTTGCCACTGCGTGACCTAGGACAGGTCACGTAACTTCTCCGTGCCTCAGTTACCTCATCTATAAAATGGGGATGACATACCAGTTCTCCCTCCTCTCCTTACTTTGTGCCAAGCACTAGGGTAAATACAAGGTAATCAGGTTGGACACTGTCCCTGTCCCCCACGGGACTTGCATTCCCCATTTTACGGATGAGGTAACCCGAGGCACAGACAAGTTAAGTGCTTAACAGATACCACGATATTAATAATAATTATTCTTAATAAAACTGTGAGCCCCATGTGGAACTGGGACTGTGTCCATCCCGATTATCCCAGAGCTCAGTAAAGAGCTTGACACGGAGCAAGAACTTAACGAACATCACGGTTAATTAACGAACTCTTATCAACAGGATCCAGTAACGAGTCGTTTCCCACCTAGGGCCCCGTTTATTCTTTCAAGTGCTTTCCCAAGTGGATGTCGCAGCTTTACGCATCAGTTGGTTGTGCGTTAAATACTTCTAGTTGGGTCTGGAGACACTTGTTACTCTCCTTTCACGTCAGACAAAACACACATTCTATTTCTAAGGGAAAGCAACTGCCTCATTCCCCCAAACCCTCTTGTAAACCGGGCTCAAGTGCCAGCGGGCAGCCAGTTGGCACCCCTGCCAGCCTCGACAGCGGGAAGTCACTTGAAAGAAGAGAGAGCAGCCGTGGTGAAGTCTGACTGCGGGAGTTTGTTTTCCCCTTTGAAGAGGCGTCAAAAATCATTTGTAGGAAACTCTCTGGAAAGAGAGCAGCCTCGCTCTTTAAAGGGGAACGCAAAGCGAGTACAAAGAGTTAATTGGAAACCAATCAAGCTCCGCTTTCTTCCACCGACTCAGAAATCCCTTCTGTTTTAACGATGAATTCATTTTCAAAGACGCGCCGATCCTTTTGAGGGGAATTCCACCTCTCCCAGCTGCACAATCTGCCCTGAAGTGTTGATCTCCCTCGCCCACCTGCTCTTTGTAAAACAGCACGGACTTCCCAGAGCTGAGCGCGTGCCAAGCTGGCTGAGAGACCCACCGCCGAAGCCGTTTTCAGTCTCCCAACCAGCCGGAGAGGCAGAACGCACGCCCGTCCTAAGTTCTGGCGATGGCGGGGGAGAGGCGCATGGAAGCCGCGGGCCTCAGAATGGCACGGCCGACGGTTTCCTCGGACCGTGTAGACCGTCGAGCCGGATTTTGGCCAGCCGATACGTTCATTCGATCGTATTTATCATTCAATCGCATTCATTAAGCACTTACGGTGCGCAGAGCACCGTACAGTTCACCCCGCAGGCTTTCCTACTCCAGTTGCGAACTGGTTGCAACCAAAGTGACCTCAGCGGAAAAAAATTGTTACAAAAGGCAGCACCTGGAGGGGCAAAAAGAAACACCCAAAAAGCTAAATTCTTGACCTCTATTCTGAATTCCAAATTCCAATTCTCAATTCAACCCGGGAAAGAAATGAACGGAGCTCGTAGTTTTGCAGAGGCAGTCATCTTTTGAAGCAGCCTCGCTCCCTAGCCTTGAAACCTCTCCATTTCAAAGCTTTGTCCTTTTCTGTTTTCTTTAATCACGTAGAGACAATTTGAATATTCTGAAATTTAAATTGGGTTTCTCCGTGCATTGGGATACTGACTATGAAGTGACTAGGTCAGTGTAACATCCCGTTTATAGGGAAAATGATGCCCCTTTGTTCTTCTAAGGGCACGCGCAGTTCTTGTGAACCGGGAGGATTATGGAAGCTGATCCGTGGCGGGGAGCAATACCGTGACAAACTCCCGCAAAGATTGAGACGCTCGATACGGCTGTCTTGCTCTAGTACTCGGGTTCCCTCTCTGAGTTAGTTTTTTACTCAATAGGGATCCTTCCTTTTTTTAAAATGGCATTTGTTAAACTCTTACTATATAATAATGATTGTGGTATTTGTTTGCCAGGCACTGTTCTAAGCACTAGGGCGGATCCAAGATAACAAGATTGGACACAGCCCCTCTCCTACATAGGGTTCACAGTCTTAATCCCCATTTTACAGATGAGGGAACTGAGGCTCAAAGAAGTGAAATGACTTGCCCGAGGTCACACAGCGGACGAGCGGTAGAGCCAAGATTAGAATCCAGGTCCTGCCGTCTCCCAGGCCCGTGGTCTATCCACTAGGCCATGCTGCTTCTCCTACTATGCGTCAGGCACGGTACTAACCGCGAGGGTAGATACAAGAAAATCAGGTTGGACACCGTCCATGTAATAATAATAAGAATAACTGTCGCATTTGTTAAGCGCTTACTTATGTGATCAGCACTGTCCTAAGTGCCAGGGTGGATAGAAGGAAATCAGGTTGTCCCATGTGGGGCTTACAATCTCAATCCCCATTTTATAGATGAGGTAACTGAGGCACAGAGAAGTGAAATAACTTGCCTAAGGTCACACAGCAAACAAGTGGCAGAGCAGGGATTAGAACCCAGGTCCTCTGACTCTCAGGCCTCCGCTCTTTCCACTAGACCACACTCCTTCTACTGCTTCTTTTATTTCTACTACTGCTTCTACTGCTTCCAAACTGCTTCTACCTTTTCTCTTCTTCTTCTGCAAAAGGCTGCAGCTAATTCATTCAGGAGTATTTACCGAGCGCTTACTATGTGCAGAGCACTGTACTCAGCGCTTGGAATGCACAATTCAGCAACAGATAGAGACAATCCCTGCCCCTTGACGGGCTTACAGAGTTATGTGCCAACCTCTGAAATAGGTGCTAGGGTAGATACTAGATAATCAATCGATCAGTTGACAGTATCTATTGAGCACTTACTATGTGCAGAACATTTTCCTGCGCATTTGGGAGAGTACAACAGAAATAGCAGGTACATCCCCGTTAATCCCGTCGGACACAGTCCTTATCCCACGTGGGGCTTACAGTCGGAGGAGGAGGAAGAACAAACGTTTGATCCCCATTTTACTAATGGGGAACCTGAAGCGCAGAGAAGTTGAGCGTCACGCCCGAGGTCGGCCAACAAGCAAATAGCGGAGCCACGATTAGAACCTCGGCTCCCCGATTCCCAGGTCCCCGTTCCAGTTTGCGACCCGCTTCTTCTGTAGAGGAGAAGGACAGGAGGGGCACGGGTGCAAACAAGATTCACTCGTTCCTTAAACAGTATTTATTGAGCACTTACCGTGTGCGGAGCACTGTACTAATCGCTTGGGAGAGGACAATACAACAGTAAACAGTTACATCCCCTGCCCACAGCAAGCTGGGGCTCAGGCTGAAGTTCCTGCTGTCGGCCGAGAACATGGCGCCCAACTGTCGATTAACGTCCCTGTCCCTTTTTCTTTGAAGTGTGGCTGGGGATCTGGGAAAGCGGCAGCGAGCGTTACAGCGGAAGATTTAATAACACAGAAGACGACCGGACTGAACTGTGCCGGAATTCTCTGAATCCCGCTCAATATTATCTCCCTTCTTAGAAAACTTCATATGCACATCCTTAAGGCACATTTGGGTCAGGGGGGTAACATTCTGAAAATATTTTCTCTTGCTGGGATTGTTCTTAAACCGCGTTTAAGGCAAAGATCACACTTTACGCCATAAGATATAATTTAATGCGCTATAAAATGCAGCTTATCAGCATTACACAGACTTATAATTTAAAGATTTTCAAGGATCCTGCACACTTCAATGAAATATACGATTTGTACCTATTGAGTTGAAAGGACAAGAATTTAAATAACGGCAGTGTTTTAAGGATAGTCCTTTTTTTTTTTTTTGCTAAAATGTGGCCAGTGTTTCCTGGAAATTATGAGAAAATCAGCATTATAGGAACCACTGATTCAACTGGAATTTATGTCAGGTGGTCACCGGGGGGCAGGGAATGTTCTGCCTACTCTATCGTATTGTTTTCCTCTAGGTGCTAAAAGCAGCGTGGTCTAATGGTCAGAGCACTAGCCAAGAAGTCAGAGGACCTGTACTCTAATCTTGACTCTGCCACTTATCTGCTGTGTAACTTTGGGCAAATCACTTACCAGTGCTTGACCCATAGTAAGCGCTTAACAAATGCCCCCCCCCCCCCAAAAAAAACCAACAAGCAAAACAAAAAACCTCTTTGAGCCACAGTTACGTCATCTGCAAAATAGGGATTAAGACTGGGAGCCCCATGTGGGACAACGACTGCTCCCAACCCAATTTGCTTGCACCCATCCCAGCACTTAGTGCCCGGCACCTAGTAAGCACTTAGCGAATACAATGGTAATAATAATAAAAGTTATTGTGTTATTCTTATTATTACAGTGCTGTGAAAATAGGAAGAGCTCAATAAATTCCATCGATGCTGTTGAGGAAGACGGTTTGAACCAATTCATCAGTAGTATTTATTGAGCGCTTCCTGTACGCAGAGCACTATACTAAGGACTTGGGAGAACACGATACAACAAAGTTGGTAGAAATGTTCCTTGCCCATAAGGCAGTGGAGACTGATGTAAAGATACCTGGGTATCGGAGGACTTGGCTCCACCCCGTGCCTGCTGTGTGACCAAGGACTATTATTACTTATTATTATTATTCGGTACATGCTCATTATGTGGCAGACATTGTTCTAAGCACTGAGATGGACACGAGTTAATCTGGTCGGACCTAGCCCTCTTCCCACATGGGCTCTCAGTCTAAATAGGAGGGAGAACAAGCACCGGATCCTCATTTTGCAGACGAGGAAACAGGCACAGAAAAGTTGAAGTGATGTGCCCAAGATCACACAGCAAACACTGTCAGGATTACCAGGATTAGAACCCAGGATATCGGAGTCCCAGGCCCGTACTCTTTCCACTGGGCCACACTGTTGGATGAGTCATTTAACTTCTCTTTGCCTCATTTTCCTCAACTGCATAATGGGTATTCTAAACCTGTTCTCCCTCCTAATTAGACTGAAAGCTGTTGTGTGAAAGAGACTGTGTCCAACCTGATTATCTTGTATCTTCCGCAGAGTTTAGAACACTACTTGGCACGTAGTAATCTCTCAACAAATACAAGGGGCTTGCAATCTAGAGAGGAGCATCCAGTTGGAAGATACCGCCGTGACCGACCTTTATATTACTGTTACATTCACCGCTAGCAGAAGCAGCATGACACAGTGGATAGAGCATGGGCCTGGGAATCAGCAGGTCCTGGGTTCTAATCCCGTCTCCGCCACTTGTCTGCTGGGCGATCTTCACTTCACTTCTCTGTGTCCCAGGACCCTCATCTGTAAAATGGGGATTGAGACCGCGAGCCCCACATGGGACAGGGACTGTGTCCAACCCGATCTGTTTGCATCCACCTGCCAAACACTGTACTAAGTGCTGGGGTAGATACTGTGAATGTGTAGGACCATTTCTTCCTTTGTCAAGTCTATTTGTGCCAACCTATCGGGCACACTTTATCTAGAATCCACTTGATAAATCACCCAACTCTCAGTCCCACTGTATTCGTGTGCATACCTGTAAATTATTTTAATGTCCGTTTCCCCGTCTAGACTATAAATTCCTTGTGGGCGGGGAACGTGTCTACCTGCTTAGCTGTACTGTACTCTGCCAAGCATTTAGTACAGTCCTTTACCCACAGTAAGCACTGAAAATATATCATTAATGGATTGACCGGAGTCATATGGAGGGAAGAACATTCCTTAATACTTCCATCACTTTATATTCACGAGGTGTAACGGAATGGTTTGTTAAGACAGAAATGACTGTTAAGAAAAGCTACATTAACTTCCTAAGATGCTTCCTTACTCATCCAGCATCATTCTTTCCTCCATGGTAGGTAGTTACTCTCTGATAGGGGCTCTGTCCGATCTGATTATCCTATATCCATCTAAATGCTTAGCCTATTGCTTGGCACACAGTAAGCACTTTATAAATGTTATTATTAATACCTGTACTTCTAGATTCAGAGGATGCACGCCATCTTGTATTATCCTGTATTATCTTCCAATCATTTGACAGACAATTACTTTCCCCACCTTTAAAGCTCTCTTGAAGTCGTATCTCCTCCAAATGGCCTTGTCTAAGTGCTTCTTTCCTTTTCTCCCTCTCCCTTCTATGTCGCCTTGACTTGCTCCCTTTATTCATCCCCCCTCCCAGCCCCACAAAACTTATGTACATACCCGTAATTTTATATATAATAATTGGTTATTATTTATCTACATTAATGTTGGCCTCCTCCTCTATACTGCAAGCTTGTTGTGAGCGGGGAATGTGTCCGTTATATTGTTATACTGTACTCTCCGAAGCGGGGGGAAGGGGGTTTCACATCAGAGGGAAAATGTGGGAAAGGGATGAGCTCCAAGATAAACTGAAAGCTTGTTATGGGCAGCAAACGTGCCTGCTAATTCTGTAGTATTGTACGCTCCCAAGCGTTTAGAAGAGTGTTTTCACATAGTAAGTGCTCGGTAAATACAACTGATTGATAGATAGAACCTATCAAGGCACAGTAAGCAAGATGACACAAGAGGAGTAAAGTGTGTAGATTAGGCTGAAGAAGGGAATCAGTGAGGTAAGATAGGAGTGGGTGAACTGATTGAGTTCTTTAATGTCAAAGGTAAGGAATTTCTGTTGAGGAGGAGGTTGATGGGCAACCACCTGAGGTTCTTGAGGAGTGGGGAGGTATGGACTGAACTTTTGTTTAGAAAAATCATCCAGACAGCAGAGTGAAACATGGACCGAGTGGAGTGAAACAGGAAGCAGGGAGGTCAGCGAGGAGGCTGATGCAGTAATCAAACCGGGATAGCATAAGTGTTTGTAACAGCATAGCAGTAGTTTGGATGGAAAGGAAAGGATGGATTTTAGCGATGCCATGAAGGTAGAACTGACAGGATTTGGTGACAGATTGCAGGGTTTATGAGATAGGAAGGAGATGATGTTGTCTGTCATCCTGGAAAAGACAAGCAGAGCAAAGGTTTTGGGTGGGAAGATAAGGAGTTCTGTTTTGGACTTGTTAAGTTTGAAGTGTTGGGGGGAAATTCAAGTAGAGGCACCCTGAGGGCAGGAGGAAATGTGAGGTTGCAGAGAAGGAGAGAGGTCAGGGCTGAAGAGGTAGATTTGGGAATCATCTGTGTAGAGATGATTGTTGAATCTGTGGGAGAGAAAGAGTTCTCCAAAGATGGAGAATAGAAATAGAACTAGAACTGATCATAAGGGTCTCCTATAATTTTGGGGTGGGAAGCAGAGGAGAAGCCTGCAAAAGAGACTGAGATTGAGAGGACAGTGTCAGTGAAGCCAAGTTTAGATAATGTTTTCAGAAGGGACATGTTCTTTCCAATTGGACCAACCAAACAATAGTATTTATTGTTACTGCTGTATTTGTCAAATGTTTATTGTCAAGCACTGCTCTAAATACTGGGGCAAATGCACGTTCATCAGGTTGAACACAGTCTTCATCCCACTTGTGGCTCACAGTCTAAGGAGAAGGGAGAACAGGTATTTCACCTCCATTTTCCAGATGAAGTAACTGAGGCACAGAGAAGTGACGTGACTTGTCCAAGGTCACACAACAGGAAAATAGGAAAGTAGTGGAGCTGGGATTAAAACTCAGGCCCCCTGACTCCCAGGCCAGTACTCTTTCCACAGGCATTTACTTAGGGCAAAGCACTGTGCTTAAATCTCGGAAGAGCCTGGTGGAGTTAACAGACAAGATCCTTGCCTGCAAGGAGCTTCCCACTGAGCAGATGGGACAGCATGAATAAAATCAAATATAGAGAAAATCAGTGTGTAGATGTGCACAAGGGCTGAGGTGGCTGTTGGAGGGGACAGACCACAAGTTAGATTAATGTGGGAATCCCTCTTGGAAGCGGTGACGATAATTTTAGAAGAGCTTCAGAGGTGGAGGAGGGCACCACCCGACCAGAGGGGGTCTTCCAAACTCTGCAGAGTCAGAACTGCACCCTCAGGACCACGATGGTGGTTGAGGAGTGGTAGAATGGAACTAGCAAGCGTCATTTCCTGACTAATGACTCATCTCCTCACCCGATCCTCCCTCCCTTCCATATCACCTATGCTTTTGGGTCTGCACCCCCTAAACGCTAAGACGCGTACCCCAGTTCCCCAGCATTTATTTAATTATCCCTATATTGGGCCATTCCCCAGATCTGTAATTTATTTAAAAGTCTTCCTCTCCAACCAGGTGGTAAGCTTCTTGTGGGCAGCGATCAGGTTTGCCAACTCTACCGTATTCTCTCCCAACCCCTTGGTACAGTGCTCTGCATACAGCAACTGATTGATTGATTGATTTGAACATATGTCAAGTGTATAGATTCCCTTTTGTCCATTGATTCCCTGCGGCAAGCTGACCAGCTGAATCCCAAGCTATTCCTGCTCCTCCTAATGCCTGGAACAGAGCCCTGTTGTGGCTTACATAGTATATCCCTCTGCTTTCTCCAGCTGCCATGGCATTAAAACACTCCAAGTTGAGTAGGTCGTAGATGTCTGCGTGGCAACGTAAAGAATTCCAATCAGATTGATCAGATTGTGCTTCCTTTTTCATTGTCGATCGGAACCCGTTTGATTAAATTTCAGAGTGCACCCAAAAGAAAAATAAGAAAGGACAGAAGCAGAGCAAGTCTTTTACGTCAAGTTCCCAGCAACTGGACGGCTCAAGGACACATTGTTCCAGCCAGACAGCCATAACTGCCGGTTATTTCATTTCATTTCATTTCCAGGATTGGTTTACTCTCAGTAAGTTATGCTTGTTAGTGATTTAATATGCCCCAAAGCACAAGTTAATTACACCTGGTGGTTAATTATGTGAAATGAATGGGGATCAATGTCTACGCCAGCTTTTGGGGCCGGGTAGCGCTGAGCTTGGATCAGTTGCTCCTGGGTTGCCTATGAATATTTGCAGCTCACACGGGCCGATGAAAATTGGATTAATCCGTGCGTATTCCTGGGACGGGGTGTTACTGTCTAGCTATTGTACTATGGAAAATGCAGAAGCAATTGTTTCTTTATACTGAATGAGGTGGAAAAGAAAGAAGGAAATGCATACGAAATAGGGAGAGCCAAATATTTTGAGGCCTTGGTTCAGGAGATTGAGGAATGGAACCGGCAGAGGAAATCTCATGGAGGGATAAGGCCACAGTTCAAATCAGAAGGGGGGCTGTCTGAATGTGGGTTTGGTAGGGAGTATTATTACTCATAAAAGTGATAATAATAATGATAGTAATTGTGGTATTTGTTAAATGTTCACTATGCAGGCACTGTACTAAACCCTAAGGTAGACAAAAGATAATCAGGTTGGACACAGTCCTTGTCCCACATGGGGCTCACACTTCAAATAATAATAATAATCTTGGTCTTTGTTAATGCTTTCTATGTGACACTGTATTAAGTGCTGCATGGTTTCAAGCAAATGGGGTTGGACACAGTCCCTGTCCCATGTGGGGCTCACAGTCTCAATCCCCATTTTACAGATGAGGCAATTGAGGCCCAGAGAAGTGAAGTAACTTGCCCAGGATCACACAGCAGACAAGTGGAGGAGCCGAGATTAGAATCCATGACTTTCTGATTCCCAAGCCCGTGGTCTATCCACTACACCATGCTGCGGGGAGGAGGATTTAATCTCTATTTTACAGATGTGGTAACTGAGGCACAGATAGGTGAAGTCACCTGTCCCAGGTCGCACAACAGGCAAATGGCAGAGCCAGGATTAGAGCCCAGGTCCTCTGATTCCCAGGCCCCTGCTCTATCCATTAGACCACGTTGCTTCCTATGGGCCAAGGAAAGGTTGAAACAGTATAATGGAAGTCTCAGCCCCTTTCTCTCTGTTCAGCAAACAGCTGCATGAAATATCTCGTGAAAACGCTGTGGGGACTGTATCATTTCTCTCCTCAAAAATCTCCTATGGTTACCCATATCTCTTTCCACTGAACCAAACCCTTGTCTTCATGGCTCTCCTTCAATTACCTCCTCTTTATCCATCCACTTTCCTCTCCCAATCTGCCCCAGTTTCCAAACTTCACTCTTCGGTCAGTGGTGTTTCAACGCACGGCATTGTAACTCTATCTTGCTGACTCTAGTGAGCGCTTCACAAATACCATCATTATTATTATCATAGCAATCACTGTGATTTAGATTCTAACCATGGATTGTGCAACCATCGCCGTTTCTGTGCTTTGTAAAGTGAGAAATAGAAAGCAAGAGGATCTGCAGGGTGAAGTAAGTGGTCAAAATCTGCGGGTTTACCCACAGATAGAGCTGATGAGTATCCGTCGCTGAGGTGCAAGGTACTTCTATGGAAGCTGCTAAAATAACTGCATTAGTAGAAAAATCAGAAAATCTAGGATTCGACTTGCCAACCCACTACACAAAAGCTTGCCTCTGTCTGTAGGGAGGAGCAAGGAAAATGGCTAGTGGAAAGAGCACAGGCCTGGAAGTCAGAGGACCTGGGTTCTCCTTCCCGCTCGGCCTCTTACCTGCTGTGTGAAATGGCGAAAGTAACTTAATTTCTCTGAAAAAAATGGGGATGAAATTCTTGTTCTTTCTCCCTCTTACACTGTGAACTCCAGTGGGACAGGGGCTGACCTGATTATCCTTTATCTACCCCAGTGTTTAGTACAGTGCTTGATAAAACAAATACCACAGTGATGATTAACATTATCGAAAGCAGATTGGCAGTGGAGAACCAACTCCACTACCTGGACGTCACCGCTAATGATCATTCGAAGACATCCAGCCAACTCCTGACTATCCAAGGTAATCACGGTCAGAGACTCCTGAGATAATAATAATAAAAATGATATTTGTTAAACACTTGCTATGCCAAAGGCTATACTAGGCCCTGGGGTAGATCTAAGATAATCAGGTTCCACTTGCGGACCACAGTCTAAGCAGGAGGAAGAAGAGGTATTGAATCCCCAGTTCACAGAGGAAAGAACTGAGGCACAGAGAAGTAAGCGACTCCCCAAGGTCACACTAACAGGTAAGTGGCAGAGTGGGGATTAGAACCCAGGTCCTCCGACTCCCAGGCCCACGGTCTTTCCACTATACCATGTAAACTCATTGCGGGTAGGGAATGTGTCCGCTTAGTACAGTGCTATGCACAGTAAGTGCTCAATAAATACGATTCAGGGGATGAATGATCATCAAAATGTTAACTGTAACAGTGAGAGGCAGCGGAAAGAACACGGGCCTGGGCTTCAGGAGATTTGTCTCTGCCAGATGATGATGACGTTGGTATTTGTTAAGCGCTTACTATGTGCCGAGCACTGTTCTAAGCGCTGGGGTAGACACAGGGGAATCAGGTTGTCCCACGTGGGGCCCACAGTCTTAATCCCCATTTTACAGAGGAGGGAACTGAGGCACAGAGAAGTGAAGTGACTTGCCCAAAGTCACACAGCTGACAAGTGGCCGAGCCGGGATTCGAACCCATGAACTCCGCCAGATGTCTGCAGTGACCCTGGTCAATTATTTAGCTTCTCTGTACTTCAGTCTCCTTACCTGAAAAAGTCCTCTCTACTTCTCAGTGATGAATGGGAGGTGAAATGTAAGCATCAGTGTGAATGGAAAAAAAAAAAAAAGTGACTCCCCAAATTGATTTGTATCAGAAATCCAGCAAAAAGAAGAACAATTTGGGTGGAGTTTCAACCTTTCAGCCCTCTCTGGGGGAGGCACTAATGAGCCATTAGTTGACCAAATGGCAGGTAACCGGAGAGGGGATAAGCTAATCCTCAGCCCCCGGACAAATAAGGGCACCGACCATATTCAGTAATTCAATCATTTATTGAAAGCTTACTGTGTGCAAAGCACTGTACTAGGTGCTTGCCATATCTTTTTGATGGTCTTCACTCATTGGCTTTTCCCTTTCTCCAACTTTCAAGGAGAGACCTAACCCACCGTGGAAGAAGGAAGGTGTTTTTCGGCCTAACAAAGACGGGGAACTTTCCCAGTGCTTTAGGGAATCTTCCAGTCTGCCAAGTGGCCCAGCACATGGGTATGCAGATGAAGGAGGAGACAGACAATTGTCATACCAGGCATTCCTTTGCTCCTCTTCTAGTGTGAATAACATGAAGGCGTCCCACTCATTCCGGGGGAGCCAGGGACCTCTGGCCCCCTTCCCAACTTGCCAAGCTTAGCACCCCGGTCCGACAGGGACACGTAAGTTGGTTCACTCGGGCCTTCCTACCTTCTGCATTTTGGTTATTGTTTTTAAATCAGCAATGTGCTCTTGGTTGGCTCTTTCTCTATGTGGTGTGTGTGTGTGTGTGTGTGTGTGTGCGTGTGTGTGTTATGGGATTTGGCAAGCGCTATGTGCCAGGAACTGTTCCCAACACTTGGATAGATATGAGGCAATCAGGTTGGACACAGTCCGTGTCCCACATGGGGCTCACAGTCTTCATCCCCATTTTACAGATGAGGTAACTAAGGCTGAGAGACATGAAGTGACCTGCCCAGGGCCACACAGCAGACTTGTGAGAGCTGGGATTAGTCCCTTGCCCTTCAAAGGCTTATTGAAGGCACATCTCCTCCAAGAGGCCTTCCAGATTAAGCCCCTCTTTCCTCTTCTCCCGTTCAATTCTGCTTGCCTCGTCTTTCTCCCTTTGCTTTCCCCCCCCCCCCCCACCTCCCAGCCCCACAGCACTTATGTACATTTCTGTAATTTATTTATTTGTATTGATACCTATCTCCTGCCCCTCTAGACTGTAAGCTCATTGTGATCAGGGACTGTATCTGTTTATTGTTGTATTGTGCCCTCTCAAGCGCTTAGTACAGTGCTCTGCACATAATAAGAACTCAGTAAATATGACTGAATGAATGAATAAATGAATGACCCTTGGTCCTTCTGATCCCAGGCCCGTGCTCTACCCACTTGGTAATGCCGCTTCATGCGTGAGTCTGTGTGTATATGAGTGTGTGTGTGTGTGTGTGGATGTGATCTAAAGGGAGATAACCGGTCATGGAAAGCAAAAATCGGGGACTCTCCTGGGATTTAATAATAATAATGATGATGGTATGTTTTAAGCACTTACCATATGTCAAGCACTGTTCTAAGCTAATGAGGTTGGACACAGTCCCTGTCCTACATGGGGCTCACAGTCTTATTCCCCATTTTATATATGAGGTAACTGAAGCCCAGAGGAGTGAAGTGACTCACCCAAAGTCACAAAACAGACAAGTGGCAGAGGCAGGATGAGAATCCAGGTCTTTTACCCTCCTCTGGATGCTGCGAGGAGTTTTATCCTGCAATTTATGGAAAGTGCCGCCCAGAATATTCTCCCTGTGGCCTTCGCGGCTGCAGAGAACCGACCCAGAGTCCGGACAACACGAGGAGAGGGTCACTTGTGCAGCTCTGCAAATGATGAGTCTGAAACTCTCCCTCCTGGGCAGTCTGTCTCCTCAGAGAGAATCTCTTCTCCCCCCTGTGGGAGAAGACAGAGTTTCCAGGGAGATTACCCTCCCCTTCCCCCCACCCCGGCTGGAGAGAGAAGCGTCGGGGCAAGAGATGAGGGCGATGAAGTCGGTTACGGCTCCAGCTCTGGGGTGAAACCCACCGACACACTTGTTCAGCGATAAAGACCTCGTGAGGAAATACAAACCACAGGCTGCACTTGTTGCCTCAACGGCCGCGACATTATCTCGCTGCCTCTCTGAAACATATGTTCGGCGAGGGCGTGGGGATTCGGGGCCCTCAAAGGCCCGGTGTTTCGAACCCAGTGGCGAGGAGGTGAGAAACCCCTCCCGGGGACACCTTGTTCTCCAAACCTGCCCCGGGTCTGGCAGATCAGATGGCCTCGCTCCTTATCTCCGGCCTCCATCACCTCCAGGCCGCAATCTCACTGAAAAGGTTCGTCACCGAGGGCCGGAAGGCTGGCAGCTGCCCCCGTCCCTCATTTTCCAAAAGCTGCGAGCGGCTCTTCACCAAGGGGAGAAGGTGCAGGCTCGCATTCTTATCGAGCATCCAAGCGATTTCATGGAAAAAGTCATTTGTTTCTCCTCTGGCTCCTTTCACTGGGGGGCCGGCGGGCGGCCCGTCTTCAAACGCCTGCTGGCTTAAATGTTGACAGCTGCGGGCAACGGGCTAGCCTGCCTCTGGCCCTGTGCAATGAGAGATAACCGCCGGGTGACACTTCAAAGGGACCTGCCTCAGCCATTCCGCTGGCAACGATCTGCCGTCGCCACCGCCAGTTGGTCGGTCCGGAGAGCGGCCCGGCGAGCCCGAGGGATCGGCCGTCTGCCTCTCCCCTTCTGAGGGAAGGTGATGTCTCCGGGTGGCAGGAGGAAGGGAGAAAGAGGGCCCGGAGAGGGAACCCAGATGTGCCACTCGGTGGGGCTCCTCTGAGGCCTGGCGGGAGTGCCAGCCCTACAGGGGGGTATTCGTTGGAGTCCCCTCCTGTCCTCTCCTCTTCTAATAATAATAATAACTGGGTTATCTGTTAAGCGCTTCAGCGTGTCGGACACTGTACTAAGCACGGGGATGATTACAATCAAATTGGGTTGGATAAAGGCCCTGTCCCACATGGGGCTCGCATTCTTATTCCCCATTTTGCAGATGAGGTCACTGAGGCCCAGAGAAGCGAAGTGACTTGCCCAAGGGCACATAGACAACTGGTGGAACCGGGATTAGAACCCGAGACCTTCTGACCCTCAGGCCCATGCCCCATCCATTACGCCGCGCTGCTTGGTTCCCAGTCAGCGGGGCAAGGTGGAGGCTTATCTGGCCGAAGGAGGAAGGGAGTTAGCTCGGTGATGGTGAATCCCTGGTCATCTGCTGCTGCACACCTAGGTCGCGGAAGGAGTCCTGCTCAGAGCGGCCGGGTTTTTAGCTTTTGGTGTTTTTATTTGGTGGTCTTCATCTAGCTCCCGATAACAGCCAACTCAACAGAAAAAAGAAATTCTCAAAGGGGGACCTTCCGCTGTCAGTGAGTTCATTCTGAAAGGTAACAGGCCGACCTTTGGCCTACAAGAATAAAGCACTGGATGTTAATGGAGAATCTGTCCTTAAAAAGATTCACCATGCCCTGCATGCTGATCCTGGCTCTGCCGCTTGTCTGCAGTGTGACCTTGGGCGAGTCCCTTTCCTTCCCTAGGCTGCGGTCACCTCATCTGTAAAATGGGGATTGAGACTGTGAGGCCCCGTGTGGAACAGGGACCGTGTCCAACCTGATTATCTTGTATCTACCCAGAGAAGCAGCTTGGCTCAGTGGAAAGAGCCCGGGCTTGGGCGTCAGGGATCCTGGGTTCGAATTCCGGTTCTGCCATCTGTCAGCTGCGTGACTGTGGGCAAGTCACTTCACTTCTCGGTGCCTCAGTGACCTCATCCGTAAAATGGGGATTAACTGTGAGCCTCGCATGGGACGACCCGATGACCCTGTATCTACCCCAGCGCTTAGAACGGCGCTCTGCACGTAGTAAGCACTTAACAAATACCAACATTATTACCCCAGTGCTTAGTATATTGCCTGGCACACAGTAAGAGCTTAACAGATACCATAAAAATGGAGTTGAAATTCATAGCCCTTAATAATAATGAAATTTGGTAAGTGCTTACTATATGCTTGACTGTACTGGGCACTGCGAGAGATCCAGATAGTCGGGTCAGACCCAGTCCCCGTCCTACAAGGGACTCACGGTCTAAGCAAGAGGAAGAGAAAGTACTGAACCTCCATTTTACAGATGAGGAAACTGAGGTCCAGAGAAGTTAAGTGATTTGTCCAAGATCACACAGCAGGCAAGGGGTAGGAGCAGGATTAAAAGAAAAGTCCTCTGACCCCCAAACCCCTGTTCTTTCCACCGGGCCATGATGTTTCTCATTCAGATGGCTGGTTAAAGGGACCACATCCAGAAGACATCGCACAAAGTGGGTAGTATCTTCCCTGCTAGGCCCTAGGTAGGCCCTAGTGAATTAAACAACTGAAATTGAAACAGTTTATAATAATAATAATGTTGGTATTTGTTAAGCGTTACTATGTGCAGAGCACCGTTCTAAGCGCTGGGGTAGATACAGGGTAATCAGGTTGTCCCACGTGGGGCTCACAGTTAATCCCCATTTTCCAGATGAGGTCACTGAGGCACAGACCAGTGAAGTGACTTGCCCACAGTCACACAGCTGACAAGTGGTAGAGGCGGAATTCGAACCCATGACCTCGGACTCCCAAGCCCGGGCTCTTTCCAACTGAGCCATTTACATACACTCATTAAGCGAGTCTCACCCAGACACCCTAATTTCTCCCGAGAATCTTACTGCTCCTTTCCCAGCCTAACTCAAACCCCCTGGCTCTAGGTACAAATCTCACCTGGAGGTGGGGCTTGTGCAGCATGGGACAGATAATAATAATAATAATAATAATAATAATAATAATGTTGGTATTTGTTAAGCGCTTACTATGTGCCGAGCACTGCAGGAAACAACATCTTGGCATCAACGCGTTTCGAATTTCCTTATTATACACGTTGGTCTCAACAACGCCCAACACCCGGAGTGGAAGAGCGGGAGGCTGAGCCAAGTTCCCCAAGGAAGTGCCGAGCAAGTTCTGGTGGAAGGCCGACAAGCGCAGTGTAGACTGAAGATGCCGGTGACGCCAACGCTTACAGTCATGACGGTACTTATTGAGCACCAACTTGGGAGAGTACACTGTATTGAGCACTTGGGAAAGTACCACAGAAGCACAAGACATAATCCCCGACCCTGGCGATCTTCCCCTCCAATGGAGGGTGGGGAGTGACATAAACAGTGGAATCAGAATAAATAATTAAACACGCAATTGAATATAATAATACGCGCAAGTACGGAAGATAGTTATAAATCAATATCAGTTAGACACGACCATTGGTTGATACAACTTGGGGCGTTGAGAGTTAATCATGAAACTCTCTGGGGAAGAGGAGGGATTTGACCAGGGCTTTGGAGATGAAGGGACTGTGCCCTGGAGAATTTGCGGCCCGGGGTGAATTAGCCTGAGTGAGTGGATGGAGACGAGAGAGTCAAGAGCCAGTCGACAGCCAAGGTGGTGAGTCTAAGAAGAATGAAAAGTGTGTACTGGGGTCACCAGTGAAGAGAACCCATCTGTAAGATGGGGAGAGTTACTGGAGAGCTCCGAAGCCAATGATGAGGAGTTTTTGCTAGAGGTGGAGGAAAATGGAAAGCCACTGGAGGTTTCTGAGGGTTAGAGTGCCCGTCAACCCTGCGTAAAGACGATCAGTGGAGCAACGCATACTGTAGATCGAAGGCAGAAAGACCGATGAGGTGGATGACTGTTTATTCTGACAGCCATAAGACAAAGCGCTAATGAATCAATCGATCAATGGATGGCATCTACTGAGCACTTACCGTGCGCAGAGCACTGTACTGAGCACCGCACTGTACTTGGGTGAGTACGGTACAACAGAGCCAACAGACACATTCCCTGTTCGAAAGGAACTTAGGCTAGACAAATCAGCATTTTGCCTTTTGGGTGTTATCCATTCAGCTGTAAGTTTTTCCAAGAGCCTAGAACAGTTCTCCGGCACCCAACTGTCATGTAGCAAACAACGATGCTGAGGTGTGAAGGAAACATTTCATTCTCAAACATGGTGAGGTGTCAGTTATCCGCAGGCATCAACCAGGGAAGCGGCGTGACTCAGTGGAAAGAGCCCGGGCTTGGCAGTCGGAGGTCAAGCGTTCGAATCCCCGCTCTGCCACTTGTCAGCTGTGTGACTGTGAGCAAGTCACTTCACTTCTCTGTGCCTCAGTTACCTCATCTGGAAAATGGGGATGAAGACTGTCTCACGTGGGACAATCTGATGACCCTGTATCTACCCCAGCGCTTAGAACAGTGCTCTGCACATAGTAAGCGCTTAACAAATACCAACATTATTTTTATTATAAGTTAGTGTGCTCTCCCAAATGCTTAGTACAGCATTTTGAACACAGTAAGTACTCAATAAGTACAACTGAATGAACGAGTGAATGAATGAATGAATGAATGAGAAGCAGCATGGCCTGGTGGCAAGAGCACGAGCTTGAGAATCAAATGACGTGGGTTCTAATCCTGGCTCTCCCACATGTCTGCTGTGTGACCTTGGATAAATCACTTCACTTCTCTATGCCTCAGTTACCTCATCTGTAAAATGGGAATTAAGACCGTGAGCCCCACGTGGGACAGGGGCCGTGTCCAACCTGATTACCTTGTACCTAACCCAGCACTTAGCTCATAGTAAGTGCTTAACAGATACCATTATTATTATCATTAATATCACTGTCATAAGCAGATTCAGGTAGTGTCGGTCATGGCCCGGACCCAATTTCAGCTTCGGGGCTTGGCCGTGTCCCTGGGATCGGACCCAAAGTCCAGGAGGAGCAGCGTGGTTCAGTGGAAAGAGTCCGAACCTGGAGTCAGAGGACGTGGGTCCTCATCCTGGCTCTGCTACTTGTCTGCTGTGAGACCTTGGGCAAACCACTTAACTTCTCTGTGCCTCAGTTACCTCATATATAATATGGGGATGAAGATTGTGAGCCCCACATGGGACAACCTGGTTACCTTGAATCTACCTCAGTCCTTAGAACAGCGCTTGGCACATAGTAAGTGCTTAACGAACACCATAATAATAATAATAATAATGATTATTATCATCAGTTCCAGAGGTGTGGATCCGAGGAGGGCCTCACCCTGAGTCAGAGCCAGGCCACGGGACTGGCGTTGGGCCCTCAGAGAGCTACGTTGGGGCAAGTTAGAGGATCCAGGAGCAGGAGGGCAGTTGCCCAACTCTAGCTGCCGTCTAAGCTAGGTTTAAGTCCCCGCAGGGGTGGCACCAGTGACCCCAGACTCCCTTGGAGGTTGCATCACCGTGAGCTCACTGTGGGCAGGGGACGTGTCTGTTTGTTGCTGTAATGTACTCTCCCAAGCGCTCAGTACAATCCTTCGCACACAATAAGCGCTCGATAAATCCTACTGAATGAATGAAAAATCCTCAAGCTCCTAGGAGGACCGACGCGAGGTATTCGAGCGAAGCTATCGACGACGGAACTGTGGCCGGTCCAGACCGTCCACAACCCCCAGACCTCCTTGGAGATGGGCCCGATAAACGAATAAGGTTATCGCAAGCCAGACCTGCCCCAGATTCTCTAAGGCGTGCTTCCAATCAATCGATGGTATTTAGGGAGGACTTACTACGTGTACTAAGCGCTCGGGCGAGTGCGCCATGACGGAGCCGGGAGATTTTTAAATCACTAGAAAACATGCATACTATTAGCAGTTACCATTTATAGCTTCTTTATTTCTAGTAGCTGGCATGGTTCACGATTTAGGCATGCCAGAAAGCAAGCATGCCAGGTAATGACATGGCATGTTATGTCACCAAACAAAACATCTTACATCGATAAATGTCAGGTTGGCTTTTGTGGGTGGTTGGGTTTTTTTTTTTTTCCTGTTTCTACATGTGTAGCTCTTGTTTGAGTTTTTCCACGGTGCATTCGGTGAAGTACTTGGAACGCCGCGTGAAATCTGAGTTACTTCAAAGATTTCAGTGTTTTGGAGGTGGGGCGTCGGCTCCGTAGCCGTGGTCTGAGAAGTAGCGGGGCCTAGCGGATAGACTATGGGCCTGGTAGTCAGAAGGATCCGGGTGCTAATCCCAGCTCTGCCGTCCGTCTGCTGGGTGAACCTGGTCAGGTTATCAATCTTCTCTGGGCCTCGGTTTCCTCATCTGTAAAATGGGGGTTGAGACCGAGAGGCCCGTTTGGGACAGGAGTTGTGTTCAACCCAATTATCTTGTAACTATCCCGGTGCTTAGTACAGCGCCTGGCACATAGTAAGCCCTTAACAAATACCGCAATCATCAACCGGTAGCCTACGGAGAGGGCATCGAAATTACTGAATAGGTTAGCTGGGAACTGCGCCTAATGTATCATGGAAAGGGAGGCACAAGGGAGATTTCTCTCCCCTTACAAAAGCTGCATCAATATCCATCCCGAGAGTGTGATCTGGAGTAGCACAGCCTGATCTTGAGAAGTGGAGGAGACAGAAAGCAGCTTGGCCTAGTGGAAAAAGCATGGGCCTGGGAGTCAGAGGTTCTGGGCTCTAATCCCAGCTCTGCCCACTTACCAGCTGTGCGACCCTGGGCAAGTCCCTTAACCTTCCTGTGACTCAGTTTCTTCTTTTGTCAAATAATGATTCGATACCTGTTCTCCCTCCCCCTTAGACTGTGAGCTCCAAATGTGTCAGGGATTGGTCAGACTATACGTTCCACAGAACTCAATACAGTACTTGACACACAGTGAGAGCCTAGCCTATGCCTCAATTATTGTTATTGTGATTATTATTATTCTCCCCCGATTAGACTGTAAGCCCGTCAATGGGCAGGAACTGTATCTGTTGCCGATTTGTACATTCCAAGCGCTTAGTACAGCGCTCTGCACATAGTAGGCGCTCAATAAATACTATTGAATGAATGAATCATTACTTTTTCTATTATACTTGAACTCCAGAAACAGCAGGAGACTCAGAAGAGAGGACGGAGGTAAAGATGGTAGGGTTGCCGTATTAGAAGCAGGGGTCAGAATGGCTTCCAAGGTCTCAGTGTCTTGGGGAAAAGATACAGTTTCTTGAATTCCCACCCAAACAGATCTCTGTCTGCAGCAGTTCATTTATTTCACTTGTTTTGCCTTATAATTGTGGTATTTGTTAAGGGTTTACTATGGGCCAAACACTGTAATAGTAACAGTGGTATTTGTTAAGCGCTTACTATGTGCAAAGCACTGTTCTAAGCGCTGGGGGGATACAAGGTCATCAGGTTGTCCCATGTGGGGCTCACAGTTTTAATCCCCATTTTACAGATGAGGTAACTGAGGCCCAGAAAAGTGAAGTGACTTGCCCAAAGTCACACAGCTGACAGGTGGCGGAGCCGGGATTAGAACCCTTGACCTCTGACTCCCACGCCCGGGCTTCTTCCACTGAGCCACGCTGCTTCTCTACTAAGCGCTGGGGTAGATTCAAGATAATCAGGTCTAAGGAGGGGGTCAGGTATTGAAACGCCATTTTCCAGATGAGGGAACTGAGGCACAGAGAAGTAAAGTGACTTGCCCAAGGTCACACGGCAGACAATTAGCAGAATTGGGATTAGAACCCAGGTCTTCTGACTCCCGGACCTGTGCTCTTTCTACTAGGCCTTGCTGCTATCAGTCTTCCCCACCCCTCACGGTCACTCTGGGCTACTCCAAATCACACTCTCAGGAAGGTTACTGATGCAGTTTTTTTACGCCCACCTTCCGGAATAGGATGGGACCATTTTCATTCAATTATTCATTCAGTCAGTCATGTTTATCGAGCACTTACTGTGTTGGCGCTCCGGAGAGTACAGTACAACAATAAACAGACACATTCCCTCCCCACAATGAGTTTTCTCTTTGACCAATCTGTGTTTGAGCATTTCTAAGCATTCGCATACGCACACACACACTGAGGACTCAAATGGAGAAATGAAGGCATTATGGATGTCCCATTTATTTCCATCTTTTCCATCAGTTGGCGATCGCTGTCAAGAAAGAGCATCAGACTACGACTTCCATCAACCCCTTTACCGCGGGAGGTAGGGCCCAGGTGAGAAGGCAGAGGAGAGGATGCTCTGGAGAAAGTATATCCATGGAGTCGCCACGTATCAGAAACGACTCGGCGGCACTTAATCGTAATTAAGGACCTGCCATCTCCCATTCCTCCAAGTGACCAAGCTGCTAGACTGCAATTATTTGCCGACGAGAGCCTGAAGGGGCAGTCGTTGAGGAAAGAGAGAGGGGAACGCTTTGGGGAATCTCTCCGGCCCTCAGACCGGAGCATCCAGTAGGCTGTGTAGCTTTTAGCATTCCCTGAACACCGTAGAGACCGTAGCCCTCGTCAGGGGTTTAGAGATGGCCATTTTGGACCCAGTGGGTGTGGCCCACGAGGCAACTATTTGCCCATAGGAGGTGATAAAATAGTATTAAGTTCTTATCCCACCACTGTGCAATGTCCCCAGCATTATTAACTCGGTAAACTCTATATAAAGATCCTGTCAAGCACAGACATTAACAAGAACCAGGCATTTCTCCTTAAGAATATGTAATTGACCTTTCAAGTCCATAATCTCTTTTATCAGAGCGGATGGCAGGGATTTATGCAGAATACTGTGCACACCTCTTTGATTTCTGTCCCTGAGGATCCAAACACGAATCCCACCCAATCCTGTTTGATTTCTGCCATATCCTGTTTTGCTGAATGGGGCTCTTGTAAAAATCCAATATGCCCCCAGCTTTTTTCTGAAGTTCTAAACAGATCTTAGATCGGTCTTGTAATATGTGCTCTCCTCTCACATTCCTCTTGCAGATTTTAAAGGTCACCCTTCTAGATGCCAGGAAAATCCGAAATGCACACTGGGGCAGATAGGGCTGAATAGGGCTGAATGCAACCTCTGAGCTGGGTTTAAGAGCCGGGGCAGGAATTCATGTAAACTTCAAAATCGTTTGCCAACAGCAACAACAACAAATCTACATTTGAAAAGTCAAACAGAGACCTGGGGGGCGTTTAGAAGAGCACTCAGGAAGGACCTGGGAAAATGAAACCATCTGTCCGTACTCCTGGTGAGTTCTCTAACACGGATTGTCATCTCACCTTCTTTTCTGTCACCTCCAATCTTGCCCTTTACCTGCCAAGGAACCAATGAATCAAACCAAGGTGAAAGCTCTCACTATCACCACTGAAAGACAGGCTCTGCTCCCCATAAATCCACTTCATAAGCATTTAGTTCACCCAGCTCCGGAGTGAGTTCTGAGGCCCCCATGCCGCCAAACTACTTTTGTTTTACATTTGAGTTTTGTGCACGACTCAACGGACGATACCTGCTAGGGACCCTGATGTCGTATGCTAAAACTAACGCCTTTACTATGAAACATGCCAGGCCAATCCTGTCATCTGAAATTAGGTGTTCATGGTCTCGAGGGTAGTCGCTCATTAGAAACTCTGGGTGTCAGGTGGGATGCATTTCACAGGAGAAAGCAGCACGGCCTAGTGGAAAAAGCACGGGCCTGGGAGTCAGAGGACCTGAGTTCTAATTCCAGCTCTGCCACTTGCCTGCTGTAGGACCCTGGGCAAGTCACTTAGCTTATCTCTCAGTCGGTTTCCTCATCTGTAAAATGGAGATTAAGACTGCAAGCCCCGGGGACAGGGACCTGATTATCTTGCATTTACCCCAGAGCTTAGTACAGTGCCCGGAACCTAGTAAGCACTTAACAAATATCATTAATAAAGAAAAGAAACTGTAAATCCGTACTGACCTTGGAGTTACTTGCCTGTCATTTTGGCTAGCTTTGCCTTCCTGTTTATCATGATGCATCCAATTAGGATCTCATTTTCCAGGCCCAGGAAACTATTTCTTCTATTTTCCTGCTCTCCTTCTGTTTCCTTCACATCTGCTCTTGAGAGAAAACCTCTGATGAGAAAAGAAATGTAACAGCTTCATTAACACCCACCTATTATTCAAGATCTCAGGGATCAAAGTTGTTCAGATAAATTACTCTCTCCCTCAGTCAATAGTGCTTATCCAGTGTCAACAGCGGGCAAAGCACTGTACTAGGTGCTTGGGAGAGCACAATAAGATGAGTACACAAGATAAAGGAGCTTAAAATTTAGCCAGAGAGGCAGACACTAAAAAAAATTACAGGTAGGAGAACAGAAAACAGTATAAAGATAGGTAGAGTAGAAAGATAAGTAAGCAGGGACGTGTTGAGAATCCAAATGTTTAGATGATGCTGAAGTGCTGAAGTGGCCGTTACAGGTGGAGATGGAAGGTGGAAAATGAGAAATTAATCACGGAAGGTCGCCTGGAGGGGGACTGATTTCAGAAGGGCTTTGAGGATGATGAACATAGTGACCACAGGATGTGAAGGTGCCAAGATATTCCAGGAAGGAGGGAGGGGGCGAGCAGCAAGTTGAAGAAGCAGCATGGCCTAGTGTATTATAATAATAATATTACTAATAATGATAATAACTGTGACATTTAAGTGCTTACTATGTGCCATGCCCTGTACTAAATGCTGGGCTGGATACAAGCAAATCGGGTTGGACATAATCCCTGTCCCATGTGGGGCTCACAGTCTCGATCCCATTTTACTGATGAGGTCACAGAGGCCCAGAAAAGGAAGTGACTTGCCCAAGATCACACAGCAGATGAGTGGCTGAGCTGGGATTAGAACCCACGACCTCTGACTCCCAGGTCCGTGCTCTAGTCACTACGCCATGCCTGGGTCTGGGAGTCAGAAGGACCTGGGTCCCAGGTCCACCACCTGTCTGCTGGGCGACACTGGGCAAGTCACCTAACTTCTCTGGGCCTCGGTTACCTCATCTGAAAATGGAGATTAAAACTGTGAACCTCACGTGGGGCAGGGACTGTGTCCAACCTGATTAGATTGTATAAAGTGCCTGGCACATAGTCAGTGCTTAAAAATACCATAACAAAAAAAAAGTTGGCAGAAGGAAAATTGAGAATGAGGCACAATAAGTAGATTAGCTTGAAAGGAATGAAGCGCATGAGCTGGGGTGTAGTGGAAGGAGGGAGAGGCTAGGTAGGAGGGGAGAGAGCTGATTGAGCGGCATAAAGTAGAGGATCAGTAGTTTCTGTGTGAAAGGAAGGTGATGGATGATCATTGGAAGTTTTGTGAGGAATGGGAAGATGTGTCCAGGACGATGCACAGAAGGATGATCTGAGCCGCAGAGCGAAATGTGGTCCGGATTAGGAGAGGCTGGAGGCAGGGAGGTCAGCGAGGAGGTGGTACGATATTCAAGTCAGGATACGACACAGGCCTATACCGACATGGATTCTGTTTGGATGGAGTGGTGGGGAGGATTCTACAAATGTTGTGGAGGAAAAATTTCCCAGATTTAGCGACAGAATGAATTTTTTTTTTAAATGACATTTGTAAAGCACTTACTATGTGCCAGGTACCGTCCAAAGCGCAGGGATAGAAGCTAATCAGGTTGGACACAGTTGAAAGAAAGAGTGGAGTCGAAGATAATGCCATCAGTACGAGATGGAGGGACAGGGAGGATGGCGGAGTAGTCAATTGTGAAGGATCGATAAATGGGGCCGAGGATTTAAGAGGGAAGATTGGGATTTCAGTTAACGCTAGAGCAAGTCATCCTCTTCTTGTTATTACGTGAATTTAACATTAGAGTCACAACAGTCTCACTGCATAACTGTCACAGGGTGAATGTTATCAGTGATATTTATCGAGCAACTATAGTGTACCGAATACTACTGAGCATTTGAGAGAGTTCCATAAGGTTGGTAGATAAAATCTCTAGCTTCAAGGAATTGAGACCCTAATGGGGGAGACATACATTAAAATAAATAACAGGTAGGGGAAGCAACAGAGTAGAGAGATATGTTCATAAATGTTTTGGTAGTAGGGTGAATATCAAAATTTTTAAGGGGTTTGGACCTAAGTGCATAGTTGATATGGATTGTGGGAAAAAGGTCGGGGAGGTAATATATGTAATTTATTTTAATGTCTGTCTCCCGCTTTAGACTTTAAGCTCCTAGTGAGCAGGGAATGTGTCTACTGACTCAGTTGCATCCAACTCTCCCAAGCACCTGATAAAATGCTATAAGCGCTCAGTAAACACCACAGATCGATTGATTCCTGAGAATGGGTATGAGAGTTTAATAGCACTTTGAAGCTGGGGAGAATGTTGGTCTGTCAATCAATCCTTCAGTGGTGTTTATTAAGGGCTTAATGTGTGCAGAGCACTGTACTAAGCGAGAGAGTACAACAGAGTTAGTAAAACACACTGTCAGCCCACAAGGAGCTTACAGATTAGAAGGAGGGCGTTTCACGCAGGTGGAAAGGCAAGAACAAGAGGTAGATGGTCAGAAAGAACTGATAGAAGAGAGTCACAGTAATAGATTGTTCTTAGAATAAGAAAGTGTGCGGATTGGGTTGTAGCAGGATATCAGTGAAGTTAATTAATCGATTGTATTTATGGCACACTTACTGTGTGCAGAGCATTGTTCTAAAAGCTAGAAAGAATATCTGCAATTTATTTATTTATATTAATGTCTGTCTCCCTCTCTAGATTGTAAGCTCATTGTAGGCAGGGAATGTGTCTGTTTAGGGAATGTGTCTGTTTATTGTTATGTTGTACTCTCCCAAGCAGTTAGTATAGTGCTTTGCTTAGAGTAAGTGCTGGTAAGTTGGTAGACAAGTTCTGGGGTTAAGTAGGAGGGGGAGAGCTGATTGAAGAATGCCTTTAGGCCAATGGCGAGGCGTTTCTGTTGTATGCTGAGATGAATGTGACAGAATGTTGGAAAAACATTTTCCAGGAGGGGGTCTCACCCCTAGGCCTCCATTACTCAAACCCATTCTCCCCATACCTGAGTTCTCCACCTTCTCTTCCCTCTTCCCTACTGCCTCACTCCAAACTCCATCCTTACATATGTGCAGTTCAATCCTCCAGCCCCTTCTGTCATCAAATCCTGTCCAGTCTACCTGCACAACGTCCCTAAAATCTACCCTTTTCTCTCCATCCAAACTGCTACTGTGCTGATCCACGGACTTATCCTATCCCGCCTCCCTGCTGACCTCCCTGCCTCCTGTCCCTCCCCGCTCCAGTCCATACTTCATTTTGCTGTCCAGAATACCTTTTCAAAAAACATATTCAGTTCATGTTTCCCCACTCCTCAAATCCTCCAATGGTTACCATCCTCCTCCGCATCAAACAGAAACTTCTTATCAAAGAGAAACTGCTTTAAAGGCCTTAATCAGCTCTCCCTCTCCTACCTTACCTCATCGATTTCCTCCACAACCCAGCCCAAAGGCTTGGCTCCCCCCTTGCCAACCTACTCACCGTACCTCGCTTTTGTCTGTCTCGCCTCCGACCCCTTGGCAAAGTTTTCCTTCTGGCCCTGCGCTCCCTCCCTCTTCGGATACGACAGATCATCACTCTCCTCACTTTCAAAGTCTTATTAAATTCACATCTCCTCCAAGAGGCCTTCCCCAACTAAACCCTCAATCTGCGTGCTCTCTCTCCCTTCTGTGTCTCCTATGTACTTGGATCTGTATCCTTTAAGCCCTTGATATTCACCCCTCCATCAGCCCCACGGCGCTCACACGTATATCCGTAATTTATTTTAATATCTGTCTCTCCCTCTAGACTATAAGCTCGTTGGGGGCAGGGAAAGTGGCTAGCAAATTAGTACAGTGCTCTTTAGATAGTGACTGCTCAGTACCTCTCACTGATCGATTGATATTTGGAAATATTCATCAAGAGGCTTTTCTATCTCTCTGATCTCTTAATGGTGTGCTGTTCTGTGCCATTATTAATACAATTAGTACAGCGCTAAGCACTTAGAATAGTGCTCTACACACAGTAAGCCCTCAGGAGAAACCACAGATTGATTTCTTCACTGAAAATTCACCTTGGTCAAAGGAGATGGGAGGGGATATATCCACTGTAGAGTGTAGAGTCTGTGTCATGAGCACAACTCAAAACCTCACTGCTTAATACAGTGCTCTGCACACAGTAGACACTCAGTATCTGCCACAAACCAGTAACTTGCCTGGGCAAAATTAAACCTCTTTCCTGCCACCCCTGACCGAAAAGTCTCCTTTTATCACCGGTAAGCCGTTCGACCCATCCGCTGCTGTGAGGAGGGCTAGGGGCATTTATAATAACGACAACAATAATGATATTTGTTAAGCGTTTTCGACGTGTCAAGTCTAAAGGCTGCGGTAGATATAAATTAATCAGGTCGCCTACAGTCCCTGCCCCACGTGGGGCTCACAGTCGAAGTCGGAGATAGAACAGGTACTGGATCCCCACTGTACAGATGAGGAAACTCAGGCCCAGAGAAATTAAGTGATTTGTCCAAGATCACACAGCAGGCAATGGACAGAGCTGTGAGACTAGAACCCAGACCCACCTACTCCCGGGCCCCGGGCTCTTTCCACAAGGCCACACTGCTTCACGTGCCCGTTGGTTAGAAAACAAAGCGGTGGCTTTTACACCTCTGTCAAACACGATCCAGTGGATTTGAAAGAGCACGAATGCCCTCACCCACTCCGGAGTGCTTGACGGTACCTTAGGCTTGCTGATTGTTATTATTAAAACCCTTACTGAAGGGATGGACTCGGGTTCTGCAGCGAGTTAGCACCTGCTCCAAAAACCTGATCTATTCCTGATGTGTTTCAAGTGTAGCCAAAGGATCAGGACTTAATTAGCGATGATATATCTCTTATACTGATCAGTTCACTCCAAATCCCCCAGCCCCGAGGGGCCCAGATCTGTCTCTATTTGGAATCCCCGGGCTTGCCGGGAGACCTGTATTCTCTGTCCTCTGGCGGAGCCTCTTCCTCGGCGGGACGCCGTGCGGGACCACCGCTCGGAGCGTCGTGAGGCTGCACGACTCCGAGGGCAGAGGCGTGTTTCGGCAGTTTCGTTCCACCATGACACTCCCCGCCAAAGCGAGCAGAGAAACAGCCTCAAGAGAAACAAATCATCTGAAATGAATCATGTTTCTCCCGGGTTCCGGCGGCGGGGAGAGGGGATGCTCTGTACTTCAGGCTCACGGGTTGTCCTTGGGCTACAGAGGCAGGGATTTTTTTCATGAGAGAAAAAGCTCCAGCCTCACGGCAACTTAGAGACCTAATGGAAATCGATCAGTCAACCAGTGATAGTTATTGAGCGTGGCTGCGCACGGGGCTGTGTGCGGAGCCCCGTTCTAAGATCTTGGCATCGCTCAATGACAACACTTCGGCTCATTGTTTTCTGATGGGATTTGTTTATTAATAATAATAATGATAATGATAGTTATGGTGTTTGTTAAGCGCTTACTATATGCCAGGCTCTGTACTAAGCGCTGGGGTGGATACTAGCAAATCGAGTTGGACACAGTCCCTGTCCCACATGGGAGCTCACAGACTCCATCCCCATTCGACAGATGAGGTAAACAGAGAAGAATTTTAACCATTTTAACAGAGAAGCAGCGTGGCTAAGAGGAAAGAGCCCGGGCTTGGGAGTCAGAGGTCATGGGTTCGAATCCCGGTTCTGCCACTTGTCAGCTGTGTGACTGTGAGCAAGTCACTTAAATTCTCTGTGCCTCAGTTATCTCATCTGGAAAATGGGGATTAGCTATGAGCCTCATGTGGGCCAACCTGATTACCCTGTATCTACCCCCAGTGCTTAGAACAGTGCTCTGCACATAGTAAGCGCTTAACAAACACCATCATCATTATTATGAGGGAACTGAGGCCCAGAGAAGTGAAGCAACTTTGCCCAAGACCACATAGCAGACAAGTGGTGGAGCCAGGATTCCCAAGCCCATGCTCTGTCCATGTGCCAGGCACAAGAAAATCAGTTTGGACACAGTCCCTGTCCCACGTGGGGCTCAGGGTCTATGTAGGCGGGAGAACAGGTGTTTAATACCCATTTGACAAGTGAGGAAACTGAAGTACAGAGAAGTTGAGTGATTTGCCCAAGGTCACACAGCAAACAAGTGGTAGAGCCGGGATTAGAACACGGGTCCTAAGACTTCCAGGCCCGTGCTCCTTCTATTAGATCATGCTCCTTCTCAGATCAGTGGAGCGCAAGTCAGGGAATCAGAGGAACTGAATTCTAATCCCAGCTTCACCAATTGCCCGCTGTGTGACCTTGAGCAAATCACCTCACTTCTCTGTGCCTGCAAAATGGGTATGAAATAGCTGTCCTACCTCCCCCTTAGACAGAGAGCCCCATGCGGGGGAGCTACCGTGTCTGAACTGATTCTCTCGTATCTATCACAGTGGGTGCACGTAGTCAGCGCCTAACAAATACCACAGTTCTAGAAGATGTTTTTCCGTACAGCCTGACGGCTCAGAAATAAAACACCAAACCACACCTAAATGAAATGAGGGGTGATGCGGTGGTGGATTTAGTCACCGTGAACCAGAAAGTGTCTCTAGACATAGGAGTCTAGCAAGATTCATCTACCAATCCCCAAGGCCAGCCTGGTCCTAGCTGGCCCTTAAAATGATTTGTGGAGTGCACGTAAGTCTTCGGTTCTACGCCACAGTGCTTCCCCCACTTTTTTTAAGGTATTTCTTAAGCGTTTATTATAGCACTGGGGCAGATCAATCAATCGATGGTTTTTATTGAGCACTTACTATGTTCAGAGCACTGTACGAAATGCTTAGGAGTGTACAATACAACCGAATTAGCACATACCATCCCTGCCCATAACAAGATAGAAGATAACGAGACTTAATACAGTCCCTGTCACACTCAGGACTCGCAAACTAAGTAGGAGAGGGAGAACGGGTTTGGATTCCTATTTTACCGTAATAATATAATAATAATAACAACAATATTGGTATTTATTAAGGGCTTGTTATGCACCTGGCACTGTTCTAAGCTCTGGGGTGGATACAAGCAGATCAAGTTGCACACAGTCCCTGTCCCACATGGGGCTCACAATCTTTATCCCCTAGAGAAGCAACGTGACTTGCCTAAGATCACGAAGCAGTCACGTGGAGGAGAACCCAGATCCATCTGACTCCCAGCCCCGGCACTATCCACTAGACCACGCTGCTTCTCACCTGCTTTACAGGAGATGAAACAGAGACGCACAGAAAAGTGAAGTGATTGGACTGAGGAAACTGAGGCACAGAGAAGCTAAGCGCCTTGCCTACGGTCACCCAGAAGGCAAATGGCAAAGCCAAATTAGAACCCAAGTCCTCTGGTTCCCAGGCCCTTGAACTGTTCACTAGGCCACACTGTTTCTCTTTTCCTTGGCATCAGGGAACAGCCCTAACCTGGCATTCACCAGCCTCTGCCCGGAGCAGGGCGAGCCAGTTTGGGCCATTGACAATCCATGCCACTTCCTTCAGATTTCGCTAAGAAGCCTGTTTGCGTATGAGCGAGTAGGACAAACTGTGGAGCCTCAGTGTGACTGCAAATTGTCAGGAAGGGAGAAAGTAACAGCAGCAAATTGGCGACGCCTAAATGCCGGATTTTCGTGGAAAGATGGGGTTGTTAGCTCAGGGAAAAAAAAATCCCACCAATTAACATAGCTCAGACAGAGTTTAAACCTTGGTCAGACGGCCTTTTCAGTGATATTCTGTCACCATTAAAGCAGCGTAAACATTTTTCGAGGGCAGTTGGGTGTAAAGGCAAATAGGCTTAACCGCAGGATGAGAATGGGATCTATGAATTAACAAATAGATATAGGGCAAGGTTGAATTGTTCAATTTGGGGGGAATGAATAGTTATTTTGAACTGAGGGCTACTGAGCAGTTCACTTGGACCCTAGATTGTAATCTCTTTATGGGCAGGGATTGTGTCTCTTTTATTATAATAATAATGATGGTATTTGTTAAGTACTTACTATGTACCAAGCACTGTTCTAAGCGCTGGGGCGGGGGTGGGGGGGAAGGATACAAGGTACTCAGGTTGTCCCACGTGGGGCTCACAGTCTTCGTCACCATTTTACAGAGGAGGTAACTGAGGGCCAGAGAATTTAAGTGACTTGCCCAAAGTCACACAGCTGACCAGTGGCGGGGCTGGGATTAGAACCCATGACCTCTGACTCCCAAGCCCGTGCTCTTTCCACTGAGCCACGCTGCTCCTCTATTATACTCTCCCAAGTTCTCTGCGCACCGTAAGCCCTCATTAAGAAGCAGTGTGGTTTAGTGAAAAGGGTGTGGGCCTGGTAGTCAAAGGTTTTGGGTTCTAATCCCACCTTTGCCACTTGTCTGCTTTGTGACCCTGGGAAGTCACTTAATTCTTTGTACCTCAGTTTCCTTATCTGCAAAATGGAGATTAAATCCTACTCCCTCCTATTTAGACTGTGAGCCCCATGCGGGATAGGGACTGTGTCCAACCTGACCGCCTCCTATCTACCCCAGGGCTTAGTACAGCACTTGGCACAAAGCGAGACCTTAACATGCACATAAGAAGACATAAAAAATACATTAACTGACTGATTCTGTTGCATGATCTTCTGATGATGGTGTCTAATCATTCAATTCATCAGAGAGATTTACTGAGTGCTGACTATATGGAGCACTGTACGGAAGACCTCATTAAGTGCTTGGGAGCACAGAGTAAGTTTGCTCCCTGCCCTCAAAGAGCTAACACCAATAGAAAACCCAAATAACCAGTCAAGCACCAGTGTCCTATGCTGTGATCGACGTGTGATCAAAGCAAAATCAAGTCACCGCCTTTCCAAATTTGCCCTGCTTCAATAACCACAGGCATCAGTGAATAACCAGAAAGGGGTTTCTAGGCTCTGTTCACTGCTGACTGCAGCTAAGCAAGCATCAAGTACTCTGAGGTTACTGCTCAGACTTTTTTACAGGGCCTTTGGCATTTTGCTTCATTATTCAATAAATCCATTTTTATGGGTGGATTTGGATTAGACTGAGGAAAGAAAATGAGAACATCGGAGAACTTGCATGCATCCAGACAAGCAGCGCTGCAGGATGCCCTAGTGCAAAGAGCACTTGGAACCTAGGGGTCAGAGGACCTGAGTTCTAATCCGGGGTCCACCGCTTGTCTGCTGTGTGACCTTGGGCAAGTCACTAACTTCTCTGTGCCTCAGTTACCTCATCTGTACAGTAAGGAATAAGATTGTGAGCCCCATGTGGGACGTGGACTGTCTCCAACCTGATTATCCTGTATCTAGGACAGAGCCTGGCACAGAGTAAGTGCCTAACAAATACCGTTTAAAAACTAATAGCCCTTCCTCTTTATTCACTAGCCTATCTCGTTTAGACTGTGAGCCCGTCACTGGGCGGGGATCGGCTCTATCCGTTGCCGAATTGTGCATTCCAAGCCCTTAGTACAGTGCTCTGCACATAGTAAGCGCTCACTAAATACTACTGAATGAATGAATCAATCACTGTATATCTATCACTCCTTCACTAGTCCTCTAGACCCTAAGCTCCTGAGGGCTGGGAACACGTCTACCAGTTCGGCGTGGCTCAGTGGAAAGAGCCCGGGCTTCGGAGTCAGAGGTCGTGGGTTCGACTCCCGGCTCTGCCACTTGTCGGCTGTGGGACTGTGGGCGAGTCACTTCACTTCTCTGTGCCTCAGTGACCTCATCTGTAAAATGGGGATTAACTGTGAGCCTCCCGTGGGACGACCTGATACCCTGTATCTCCCCCAGCGCTTAGAACAGTGCTCTGCACATAGTAAGCGCTTAACAAATACCAACATTATTATTATTATCATTGTGTTGCATTCTCCCAAGCGCTTACGTACAGCGCTCTGCAGACTGTAAACATTCAATAAATATCACTGATTGACTGACTGATTGATCAGATGATAGAGAACTTCAGGATATTGAGATTTGGTGGAAAAGTCCCTAGCCGACTTAAAATAGCCCTCCCCCCAACCCCCCAGACACACACACTGTCCTTGCCTTTCCTCCCCTAGTCCCTTCATCTTCATCCCTCTTCTCCCTCATCCCCTTCCTCAGAGGAATTTGGGTTGGACTTAACCTTCCTTTGAAGCTCAGGCAAAAGTGCTCCCTTACTCAACTGCCAGATGAAAAGCAGCCAATAACCGGTAACAGTTTTACAGCACCCATTTCTCCTAAAAAGCGTGCGTGGAAAACGTATTTCAGATACAGTGTTTGGATCTGAAGGTTATGAGGAGGGTAACGGGCTATATTTAAACTCTCAAACACAATGTATCACTATGTGCTCTCTCCTCACTCCAGCAAACAGCACCCGACGTGTATATGGAACATACAGTGGGTTCTTGGAGGACGGCGGGCATTTCACTGCCAGGAGTAACAGGAAGAGCATGTGACGGGGCTATGCTTTTGATTAGATCTATGTTTTTAATGTAGCTTTTTGTTGGCTTTGTGGGTGACAGCTGGAATATCTTGGCAGAAGGCTGAGCGACCCAGGGAAGTGAGCCTATTTGCACTACAGAAGAGCCTTCTGCTGCCAAAATGAGGAGACTCACAGTCGGCTTTAAAGCACTCAATCAGTTCCCTTCCTCCTACCTAACCTCGCTCCTCTCCCACTATAACCTGCCAGCGCGCTTCATTCCTAGAACACCAGCCTCCTCTCTGCACCTCTATCTCACGGCTGTTGCTACTGACCCTTTGCTTGCCTGTTTTCCCCATCCTTGAAACCTCCTTCCCTTTCAAATCTGGCAGGCCACCACTCTTCCCATCTTCCATGCTTTAGGAAAACCACGCCTCCTCCAGGTAGCCTACCAACCTCTCATTTCCTACCAACCTACCATGTCCAACCTCTCATTTCCTCACCTTCTTCTCCCTCCATTCTGCATCACCTATGCTCTTGTGTCCCTACCTCACAAACACTTTGACCCCTCCCTTTATCCCTGTCCCACAGTATTCTGTTGTGTCCAACACAATTTCCACCCCAGCGTTTAATACAGTGCCCGCCACATAGTACGCGCTTAACAAATACCGCAGTTATTATCGCTTTCCCGAGCCGTAGCTTATTTTAATGTCCGTTTTCCCTGCTAGACTGAAAGCTCCTAAAGGGCCTGTCTACTATATTGCTCTCTCTCTCTCTGCACAGTAAATACTCAGTAAATACTATGATAGATTGAACGAATGATTGTGAGTCAGAGATGGTCAATGCTTAGAGGGGCAGCATGGCCTAGTGGAAAGAATACCAGCCTGGGAATCAGAGGACCTGGGCTCTGAACCTGGCTTCGCCACTTGTCTGCTCTGTGACCTTGACAAGTCACTTAAATTATCTGTGCCTCAGTTCCCTCATCTGTAAAATGGGGATTCAGACAGTGAGTCCTTCATGGGTTGTGTCCAACCTGATTATCGTGCATCCATCCCAGCCGTTAGTACAGTGTCTGGCACATAATAAGCACTTAATAAATATCATAGAAAGAAAAAAAAAGGGAAAGCTTGGGAAAAACCACCTTCTGCAGAAATCAGTTGCCACTTCAGAACAATAGTTCATATTCTTACAGAGCACAGTCCAAATAAAGCACCATGCCCAACTCGATAGAGCACAGGTCTGGGAGTCAGAAGGACCTAGGTTCTAATCCCGGCTCCACCACTCATCTTCTGTGTGACCTTGGAAAGTCACTTCACTTCTCTGTGCTTCAGTTACTTCCTCTATAAATTGGGGATTAAGGCTGTGAGCCCCATATGGGATGGACACTGTTTTCCCGTCACTGTAGATGGCACCACCATCCTTCCTATCTCACAAGCCCATAACCTTGGTGTTATCCCTGACTCCTCTCTCTCATTCAACCTACATATTCAGTCCATCACTAAATCCTGTCATTCCCACCTTCACAACGTAGCTAAAATCCACCCTTTCCTCTCCATCCAAACTGCCGCCAAGTTAATTCAGTCACTCATCCTATCCTGCCTAGATCACTGTATCAGCCTCCTTGCTGAACTCCCAGTCTCTTCTTTCTCCCCACTTGAGTCCATACTTCACTCGACTCCCCGGTCATTTTTTTCCCAAACCATTCAGGACGTCACCTCACTCCTCAAAAATCTTCACTGGTTTCCCGTCCACCTCCACATCAAAAGAACAACAACTCCTCACCATTGGCTTTAAAGGTCTCCACCACCTTGCCCCTTCCTACCTCACCTCGCTTCTCTCCTTTCTCAACCCAGCCCACACACTTTGCTCTTCTAGTGCTAACCTTCTCACTGTGCCTCCATCTTACCTGTCTCACTGCCGACCACTAGCCCACGTCCTGCCTCTGGCCTGGAGCGCCCTCCCTCCCCAAATCCCACAGACAACTACTCTCCCTCCCTTCAAAGCCTTATTGAAGGCACCTCTCCTCCACGAGGCCTTCCCAGACTAAACTCCATCTTTCCTTTCCGCCTTTCCTCATCTCCCACACCCTGACTTGCTCCCTTTGCTCTTCCCGGCTCCTAGACCCACAGCTTATGTTCTTATCTGTAATTTCATTCATTTATATTGACGCCTGTTCCCATCTCTAGTCCGTAAACTCATTGTGGGGAGGGAATGTGACCGATTATTGCTATACTGTACTCTCCCAAGCATTTAGTACAGTGCTCTGCACACAGTAAGCGTTCAATATATGCAATTGAATGAATGAATGAGCTAGCTTGTATCTACCCCGGGGCTTAGTTACTTAGCCACATAGTAAGTACTCAACAAATACCATTAAACAAAAAGGTAAAACTCTTGAGCTTCTGCAGCAGTCCGCACTCCATGGCTGAGCGATGATGGCTGCAGCTTGTTGATCCTTGAACGTGCAGTGACTGGTCAGAAGTCAGATCCCTGGGTGGTGCTTTCCATACTTTCTCATTTGCAAAACTGGTTCGGCAGCCATGGGTCTCCCAATCACAAACGGGAATCACCCAGATGCCTCTGGGCTTTAAACAACCAGGCCAAAGTAACCCCTCGTTTCTGGTTTCAGCAGCTCCTTCTCACTCTGAGACACTATAAAGTCACGTATTAAAGTAGTCCCCAGTGGCCATATATTGGTTGGAGGCAGTTGTGATGGAGTAACATGGGAGGAGTTGGGAAGGGAAGAAAGGAAAGGGAAGGCGGTAACAAAGATGTCTGCCAGTTCTATTGCATTGTACTCTCCTAAGTGCTTAGTACAGTGTTCCGTACTAAGCAGTGTGAAAGCAACATGGCCCAGTAGGTAGAGCACAGGCCTGGGAGTCAGAAGGACCTGGGTTCTAATCCTAGCTCTGCCACTCATTTGCTGTGTGACTTTGGGCAAGTCGCTTCGCTTTTCTGGGCCTCAGTTACCTCATCCGTCAAATGGGGATTAAGACGGTGAGCCCAGTGTGGGACAGGGACTCATGTGCATTCATCCCAGAACTTAGTACGGGGCCTGGCACACCGTAAGTGCTTAACAAATGCCACCATTTTGCTCTGCACATAGTAAGAGTTCAATGAAAACCACTGATTGGTTGATTGATTATAAACAGGGAGGGAGGGGAAGGAATCTATCAATCAATTACTGACATTTATCAAGCACTTACTGTGTACAGAGCTCTGTATTAAGCACTTGGCACAGTATATTACAACAGAGATGATAGGCACATACCCTGCCCACAAGGAGCTTACAGTCTAGAGAGGGGGGAAAGACATTAAATACATTAAAATAAAAAAAAAAAAAAGAAAGTGAGAAGAAACAACAATAATGAATAGAGGTGGGGGATTAATCAGACAAAGGCACCAAATTAGATACTGAATATTGCAAATCATATCCTAGAAGGTGGAAATACTTAGTGAAGCTGCTAGAGATGAATCACCTAATTTTCCCATCATATTTGATTGTCCATCATCTTCCCTGCTGCTGAATAAGTTCTACCTATTGACTGCCCAGCTTAGAGGTTAAATTAGTATTTTGATTGTGTTATTTGTGAAGCGCTTACTATGTGTCAAGCATTATTCTTAGAACTGGGGTTAATACCAGTTAATCAAGTCGGATGCAGTCCCTGTCCCACGTGGAGGTTGCAGACTAAGTAGAAGGGAGACCAGGCATTTAAACCACATTTTTACAGATGACGAAACTGAGGCAAAGAGAAATGAAGTGACTTACTCAAGGTCACAGAGCAGGGAAGTGGTAGAAGCCAGTATCAGAACTCAGGATCTCTGGCTCCCAGGCCTGTGCTCTTTCTGCTAAGCCACACTGCTCCTCATTATAGTTCTAATTTAGACAGAGCTTAATGTATGATATAACTCTACTTGGAAAGGAGGAAGTTTTAGAGAGCGGCCCTTGGAATTCATATTTTCTAACTCCAATTCTCTGGTAGGTTCCCCATGGTTGTATTAGCCCAGATGTTTTTCTGAATAGCCTGGGAAATTTTCTCTCTTGTCTGTTTCACCTTGCTGTTGAACACGGCCTGAATCTTGCTGATCAAGTGTCTGAACTTCCGTATTGCACCGTCCCCTTCTTGAATAATAATAATCATCCCCAAATTGATGACAATCACGATTTCCCTTCACAAAGCTGTCGTAAGAGTGAATGAGAAGAATCTGCCCTTTCCTCTCCATCCCGTATTGCTAACATGCTGATTCAAACACTTGTATTCTGCTGCCTTGACTACTCAGTCGGCCTCCTCGTTGACCTCCCTGCCTCCTGTCTCTCCCCATTTCAGTCATACTTTGCTCTGCTGCCCAGATCAGTTTTCTAAAAAAATTCAGTTTCTATCTCCCCACTCCTCAAAAACCTCCCAAGTTTGCTTATCCACCTCCTCATAAAAGAGAAACACCTGCTATCAGCTTTACAGCTCTCAATCAGCTGTCTCCCCGCTTACCATGCCTTGCCCATCTCCTACTTACCAACCCAGTCGCCACCCTTCCCTCCTCTAATGCCAGCCTACTCTCTGTACCGCTATCTTGTCTATCTCACTGATGACCCCTTGCTCACATCTTCGCTCCGGTCCGAGACTCCCTCCACCTTCATATCCGACAGTCCGCCGTTCTTCCCACCTCCAAAACCCTTCTAAATTTACCAGTCTTGTTAGAGGCCTTCCTTGGCTAAGCTTTCAATTCTCCTACCCACCCTTCCCTCTCTGTGATCTATGCACTCGAATCTATACCCCTTAAGCATTTGATATTCCCTCCACCCTGAGCCCCACAGCACTTGCGTACATATTCTTACATTCTGCCACTTTCCCTCTCTGAAATTTATTTAAACGTCTGTCTTCCCATCTAGTCTGTAAGCTTCTTGTGGGTAATAATAATAATGATTGTGGCGTTTGTTAAATGCTTACTATGAGCCAGGCACTCTACTCAGGACTGGGGTGGATATAAGCTAATTGTGTTGGACAGTCTTAATCCCCATTTTACAGATGAAATAACTGAGGCCCAGAGAAGTGAAGTGACTTGGCCAAGGTGACACAGCAGACAAGTGGATGAGCCAGACGGAGAACCCATGACCTTCTATCTCCCAGGCCTGTGCTCTATTCACTATGTCATGCTGCTTCTCTATGGACCATGTCTACCAACTCTATTGCATTATACTCTCCGAAGTGCTTAGCACAGTGTTCTGCACACAGTAAGCATTCAATAAATGCCAGTAATTGATCGACTGATTGACTGTGACCTTCGAGGGACTTCTAGTTCTTAAGGTGCAGGTGCCAAATAAGAATTAAATCAATTAATATGAATAGGAGAGTTGTCCCTATCAATCAACCAATTGTATTTAGTGAGTGCTAACTGTGCGCAGAGCACCGTACTACAACTTGGAAGAGTACAGTGCGACCGAGTTGGTAAACACATTCTCTGCCCAGTGAGCTTCCTTTTAGAGGGAAAGGCAGACGACATTAATGTAAATCAATAAATTGTGGATATGCATATATGTATGAAGCATACACTTCACTCCTTTAATGCTGGTCTGCTCACTGAGCCTCGATCTCGACTATCTGGCCGCCGACCTCTCGCCTACATCCTGCCTCTGGCCTGGAACGCCCTCCCTCTTCATATCCCACAGACAATTACTCTCCTCACTTTCAAAGCCTTATTGAAGACACTAACAGTCCAAGAGGCCTTCCCTGACTAAGCCCTCATTTCCCTTTCTTCCACTCCCTTCTTCACTGCCCTGATTTGCTCCCATTATTCACACACATCCCGAGCCCCACAGCACGAACGTACCTATCTGTAATTTACTTATTTATATTAATGTCTTTCTCCCCACACCCCGCAAGATGGTAGAATCACTACGGGCAAGGAATGTACCTGCTATACTGTTATACTGAACTACCCCAAGTTCTTAGTACGGTGCTCTGCACATAGTAAGTGTTCAGTAAATACGATTGATAGGTGTTGTCCCTTTTTTTGAAGGAGAATCCCACTGCTAACTGCATCCATAATGTGCATGACTTTGAGAGAAAATCTCTTTCACGTCGACTCACTTGAAGTCATAGGCATCTTTTCTGGCTCCTTGCCTTTAGATGAGCATCGCTCAGATATCCATGATTAGGTGAGGAGTCAGGGTGTCAGTCGGTCAGTCATATTTATTGAGTGCTTACTGTGTGTAGAGCACTGTACTAAGCACTTGGGAGGCTACAATACGACAATAAACAGACACATTCACTGCGGGCCTTTGCAAAGCGAGGCTGAATACCGGCATCCTCTCTCCTTTCTTATTTCTTTCAAGAAGGTTTACAACTTGGAATGACAGGATAGGTTGTGCTTTGCCCTCATTTTCCTCTTCGTTTCACTGTTTTTAAATCATTCTTTTAGAGCCCCTGACAGTAAGTACATTCCCAAGTAAACTTCAGCTCCCTGTAGACCCCGTGGGTGGGAAGAGTGGCATTGAAATTCTCTGCTCTAGAGCCTTAGAAAAGTCTCCTTTATTTCCTGTTGACTCAGCTATCTTCTTCCCACATTCTTTGGTTTGTGGTATATAAAAAATTTGTATTTGGCTTCTTGGAAACAAGGCCTTTTAGTAAGCATGGAATCATGTGGGATGAAATAAGAACCTCTCTGATTTTTCTAAGGGAGCTGTAATTATCCTTTCTTTATAGAGCCAACGTTATTAGGAAGTTTTATATATATACATATGTACATATAAATATACACATCCAAATATATAGCTATGCCTGTGCTTGCAGATAATTAAATCGCAGCAAATGGAGAAAACTAAGTAAATAATGTGAAATACGTTTTCAAAAATGAGTTCTCCCAATTTCCACGAAATTCCTTTGCACACAAATCGGCCCTTGTGAGCGATAAAACAAAGCCCGGTTTGTTTTTAGCACCCTCTCTTACTTGAGAACTTCAGAGGCTTTTCTATCAATGGGGAAAAAAAAACATTCAACGTTTTAATAACGGAAATAATGATTGCCCAAAATTCAGGCATAAAAAAACCAAAATACCTCTTATTTACCTATCCTCTGTCTATCACTCTCCAAGGATTTTATAAATAGTCTTCTACTATCTCTCATATGGAATCACAATTTCTTTTCTGGGGAAAACACAAGCATATTTAATAGAAAGTAGTCTGTCCTTCTATAATACATATCCATATTATACAGTTTGGGTATAACATGATGGAAGAACTAAGAATTTTTTTTCTTAGAGGCTGCTCCAGTTTAATAAGATCCGCAAGTTAGCATACATAGATTAGGTTGAAGAATAAACGAATATGCCTTCCAGTCTCCCCCTCAGCTATCCTGTCTCAAAGAGCCCTTGATGCTTTTGAATTTTTTGGTATTTAATGTGGTAAAATAATGCTGCCCTTCGATTCAAAGACAAGGTTTCCGAATGTGAGACTATAAGCCATAAGTAAGTGCTTCTCTGAGAGAGAATGTCTTGTGCCCTTTTTTTTTTTAAAATGGTATTTGTAAAGTGTTTACTATATGCCAGACACTGTTCTAAGTGTTGTTGTTTGTTGAACACAGTCCCTACCCCATATGGGGCTCACAGCCTTCATCCCCATTTTACAGATGAGATAACTGAGGGACAGAGAAGTTAAGTGACTTACCCATGGTCATAGAGCAGGCAAGAGGCAGAGCCAGGATTAGTACCCGGGTCCTTCCGACTCTCAGGTCCCTTCTCAGTGACGGGGAAGAGTAACTGTCGGATTTAAGGAGGGAGGGCGCTCCAGTCCAGAGCGGGACGTGGGCTAAGGGTCGCGAGATAGACGAGACGGAGGCACAGTGAGAAGGTTAGCACTAGAGGAGCTAAGTGTGCGGGCTGGGTTATAGAAGGAAAGAAGTGAGGTGAGGTAGAAGGAAGCCAATGGTGAGGGCTTTTTGTTTGACGCGGAGGTGGCTGGGCAACCACTGGACTTTTTGAGGAGCGGGGTGACATGTCCTGAACGTTTTTGAAGAAAAATGGTGTAGGCAGCCAAGTGAGGTAGGGCCTGGAGCAGGGAGAAAGAGGAGACTGGGAGGTCAGCGAGGAGGCTGATGCAGTAATCCAGGCAGCCTAGGATCAGCGATTTTATTAACGTAGAAGCAGTTTGGATGGAGAGGAAAGGGCAGATTTTAGCGATGTCGCCAAAGTGGGACTGGCGGGATTTAGCGATGGATTCAATGTGTGGGTTGAATGAGAGAGAGGAATCAAGGGGAACACCATGGTTACGGGCTTGTGAGACAAGAAGGATGGTGGTGCCGTCTTCGGAGATGGGAAAGTCAAGGGCTGGGCAGGGTTTGGGTGGGAAGATAAGGAGCTCTGTTTTGTTAAGCTTGAGGTGACAGGAGGATATCCAAGCCCAGATGTGTTGGAAGGCAGGAGGAGATGCAAGACTCAAGATGCTAAGTCCCCTTTCGCCCCTTTCCCTCTGCTCCTCCCCTTCTCCCTTCCCCTCAACACTGTGCTCATTTGTATATATCTTTATTACCCTATTTATTTTGTTAATGAGGTGTCCATCCCCTTGATTCTATTTATTGCTATTGTTTCTGTCCGTCCGTCTCTCCCCGACTAGACCGTGAGCCCGTCAGTGGGCGGGGATTGTCTCTATCGGTTGCCGAATTGTACATTAAGCGCTTAGTGCAGTGCTCTGCGCATAGTAAGCGCTCAATAAATACTACTGAATGAATGAGAATGAAGAGAGGGAGAGAGATCAGGGAAGGAGATGTAGATTTGGGTACCATCTCTTAGAGGTGGTAGTTGAAACCACGGGAGCAAATGAGTTCTCCGAGGGAGTGGGTGTGGAAAGAAATTAGAAGGGGACGCAGAACTGAACCTTGAGGGACCCCCACATCCAGATCTGGGAGTCAGAGGGCCTGGATCTAATCCTAGCTCTGCCACTTGCCTGCTGTGTGACCTTGGACAAGTCACTTCATGATCTTGGGCAAGTCACTTCACTTCTCTGTGCCTCAGTTCCCTCATCTGTACAGTGGGGGCTTAATAATAATAGAAATAATGAGTTGTGGTAATAATAATAATAATGTTGGTATTTGTTAAGCGCTTACCACGTGCAGAGCACTGTTCTAAAAGCTGGGGTAGCTACAGGGTAATCAGGTCGTCCCACGTGAGGCTCACAGTTAATCCCCATTTTACAGATGAGGGAACTGAGGCCCAGAGAAGTGAAGTGACTCGCCCACAGTCCCACAGCTGACAAGTGGCAGAGCCGGGAGTCGAACCCATGACCTCTGACTCCGAAGCCCAGGCTCTTTCCACTGAGTCACGCTGCTTCCCCGAAGGTACTTCCCCGTGGTACTTGTTAAGTGCTTACTATGTGCAGAGCACTGTACTAATGGCTGGGGTAAATACAAGGTAATCAGGTATACACGGTCCCTGTCCCACATGGGGCTCACAGTCTTAATCCTCATTTTACGGGTGAGGTAACTGAGGCACAGTTAAGTGACTTGCCCAAGATCACACAGCAGACGTGCGGTAGAGCCGGGATTAGAACCCATGTCCGCTGACTCCCAGGTCCTTGCTCTTTCTACTAGACCACACTCTCTCCTCCTTGGACTGAGAGACCCATCCGATTATCTTGTATCTACCACACCGCTCAGTACAGTGCCTCGCACACAGTAAGCACTAAACGAGTATAATAATAATACTAATAATAATTATAATAAAAAATCCTATTTATTGAGTGCTTACTCTGTGCAGCGCACTATATGAAGCACTTAGGAGAATACACTAAAGCAGATTTGTTACATACGTCCCCTGCCCACACTGAGTTTACAGGCTAGAGGGGGAGACAGATATTAATATAAAGAAATAAATTATGGATATGTACGTAAGTGCTGTGGGACTGAGGGAGGGGTGAATAAAGGGTGCAAATTCAAGTGCAAAGGTGACACGAAAGGAGGTGGAAGAAGAGGAAATGAGGGCTTAATTGGGAAAAAAAGAGCCCTGGTTCTTAGACACTGGGGGATATTAAGCACCGAAGAAAGACATCATTGTGAGAAACCCTTTAAGTATGTGCTTTAACCAGGAAATCCTGAGCCGGAGCTAAAATGCCACCCGGGTTCTTCGTCCCCGACTGTCCAGCGGGCCCTGCGGGAGAGGATACTTAGACTGAAGCCTCGTCCTTCAGGCCGACGAGAGGCCCAGATGAGGCCTAGAGCCTGAAGCCAGAAGCTCGAGCCAAAAATACTTCCGTTCAGTCTGCTTGTCTTGTTGGGCAGGGAAAACCGGAAGGCTCACTGGTTTTTATCTACTGTATGTCTTGTTTACTTTATGCCTTGATTAATCTTCACTTTCCCTATTATAAATCACTTCTGGGAAGTAAATAGAGGTTCTGCCCCAAAGCCAATTTGGGAACAGAAGAGGCAGACAAGAGCACAGATCTTGTCAAGGTGTTTCTTGTCGTCTTTACATACCCATGCGGTTTCCAGCCTTTACACAGAAGGGTCAATGGGCTTTGCACTGTGTGAGTTAGCCAGTCATAAAGCTTATAATAATAATGTTGGTATCTGTTAAGCGCTTACTATGGGCAGAACGCTGTTCTAAGCGCTGGGGTAAATACAGGGTCATCAGGTTGTCCCACGTGAGGCTCACGGTCTTAATCCCCATTTTACAGATGAGGTCACTGAGGCACCGAGAAGTAAAGTGACTTGCCCACAGTCACACAGCTGACAAGTGGCAGAGGAAGGATTCGAACTCTGACCTCTGACTCCCAAGCCCTGGCTCTTTCCGCTGAGCCACGCTGCTTCTCTAGTCTTCGCAGCTATGAGACTGTTTTACTGACGATATGATCGGAACTCCAAAGACTTTTCTTTAGCTTAATTTTGTGTGTGCACTAACCTTCCCTGGCTTTCGTGTGATCAATTTGAGCGTTGCGCCAGGATTACAGTGGACGTGATCTTTTAGCGTGAGCTTTTTTCTTAAAAAAAAGGGGGAGCTCCAAACAACATAGCAATCTACTGTATTTACTGCATTTCGCGCTTACCTTAGGCCTTGATTGATCATCACTTTCCCTATTATAAATCATTTCGGAGAAGGAAATAGTGGTGTTGCCCCAGAGCCCAGCTGTGAACAGAGCAGCAGCAGCGCTTAATGGATGGATGAGCCTGGGAGTCAAAAGGACCTGGGTTCTAATCGTGTCTCTGCCACGTGTCTGCTCTGTGACCTCAGGTGAGTCACTTAACTTCCTTGTGCCTCAGTTACTTCGTCTGTTAAATGGGGAATAAGACCATGAACCCCATGTGGGGCTCGAACTCTGTCCAACCTAATTAGCTTGTCTCTACTACAGTGTCAAGTACATAGTAAGTGCTTAACAAATACCATTTAAAAAAGAATACATAGACTTATATTTCTTGCTGCAGGGATATGTATACCGAAATGGAAATGGCAAATAATGGTAATAAATAATTATGGTAGAGAGAAGATTACTTCACTATTTCCCTGATGTGTAATCTATTATAATATCCATCTCCTTTTTTTTTAAATTGGCATTTGTCTAATGCTTCCTGTGTGACAGGCACTGCTCTAAGTGCTGGGGCACATACAAGATACTCAGGTTGGACACAGTCCATGTCCCACATGGATCTCACAGTCTTTCTCATTTTACAGACAATAATAATAATAATAATGCTGGTATTTTTTAAGCACTTACTATGTGCTAAGCACTGTTCTAAGCACCTGCGTAGATACAAGGAAATCATATTGTTCCATATGGGGCTCACAGTCTTATTCCCCATTTTACAGAGGAGGTAACTGAGGCACAGGGAACTTAAGTGACTTGCCCAAAGTCATACAGCTGAAAAGTGGCAGGGTCGGGATTAGAACCCACGACCTCTGACTCCCAAGCCCGGGCTTTTTCCACTAAGCCACGCTGCTTCTCTAAGATAAGGTAACTGAGGCACAGCGAAGTGAAATGAATTACCCAAGGTCACACAGCAGACATGTGGCGGAGCCAGGATTAGAATCCAAGTCCTTCTGTCTCCCAGGCCCATGCTCTATCCACTTGAGCACACTGCTTCTCTGTGGATTATAAGCTCCTTGGGGTGAGAGATCATGTCTACCAGCTCTACTGTATTGTCCTTTCCCAAGTACAGTGCTCTGCCTAAAGTGAACATGCAAAAATACCATTGAATGATTAATTAATTAGACCCTGTGGAAGGATGAAATACAAATGTCTGAAGCGGGCCATAAGAATAACAAGATCTGTGGCCTTGTTCAAGCACTTTCTACGTGCCAAGCACTGGTAAGCACTGGAGTAGATATAACACTGTAATTTTTATAAAAGCAAAAACTGGGCAAACGTTTTGAAACAAAGGACAAACCTAGCAGCAGAAGATTGCTATGGGTATTCATCTGAAGTGAGGAAGCCAAAATGAGGGGAGATTTAGGGGAAAGTATGAAAGTGGACATGAGATCATGAAAAAAGGCAACCATCTTAGAGGGAAGGAGGAAATAAAATTGAGATCGGAGCATTTACTGGGGAAGCAGCTTGGCTCAGTGGAAAGAGCTTGGGCTTCGGAGTCAGAGGTCATGGGTCCGATTCCCGGCTCTGCCACTCGTCAGGTGTGTGACTGTGGGCAAGTCACTTCACTTCTCTGTGCCTCAGTTACCTCATCTGTAAAATGGGGATTAACTGTGAGCCTCACGTGGGACAACCTGATTACCCTGTATCTACCCCAGCGCTTAGAACAGTGCTCTGCACATAGTAAGCGCTTAACCTCTACATTATTTATTCGCAGTTTTATAAATATTTTATAAAATAGTGATTGTGGTATTTGTCAAGCCCTGGGCCAAGTACTCTGCTAAACGGTGGGCTAGACACAAGATTATCAGATCAAAACAGTTCCCATCCCACCTGGGGCTCACAGTCTAAGGAAAGCGGACAACAGCTATGGAATCCCCATTTTACTGGATCCGCGGCCCAAAGTCACCCAGCGGGCAAGTGGCAGAACTGGCTGACTCCCAGCCCTGTTCTCTTTCCTCTACGCTGCTCTGTTTCTCTAATAGTATATTATGAAGTAGTTGCAGATAGCTAAATTTAATAATATAAAATAAATAAAACATTTCTAAACGTCAGAAGACCCACAGAAAACATTCATTCTCTGCCTGAGTTGAACTCAGCAGGGGTTGGGATAATACAAGTCCATTTAAGACGGGGATGTGATCCATCCATAACAGTTTCTGCTCAGGTGTGTACTCGACTCTTTCTGTTGTTGTTGCGGTGGGGAAAGTTTGTAAGAAGCCGCAAGTGCCTGATGATTTCCAAAAAACACTCTGGCAGCTGAGATCCCTCTTCTGACTTGAAGGACTGCAGTGAATCTATTACAGATCACTGGAAAATCCTGAATCGCCACAAGATATTTTATTATAGCTTAATGCTACCTCTTCAAAATATCCCAATGTCACACTTTACCTTATCAAGATAACCTACTCACTGTGCTTCCATCTTATCTCTCCCTCTGTCAACCTCTTGTTCACACCCTCTGCCTCCCCCTAAATATTTGGCGTCTCGAAACCGCCGCTTCATCTTCAAAGCACTTATGAAATCACCTCTCCTCCAGAATAGGCCTTGCCTATTCCCCCTAATGTGATGGTATTTGTTAAGCGCTTACTAAGCGCCAGGCACTGTACTAAGCACTGAGGACGATACAAGAAAATAGGACTGGACATAGTCCTTGTCCCATTCATTCAATCAATAGTATTTATTGAGCGCTTACTATGTGCAGAGCACTGTACTAAGCACTTGGAATGGACAATTCGGCAACAGATAGACAGTCCCTGCCCACTGACGGGCTTACGGTCTAATCGGGGGAGACGGACAGACAAGAACAATAGCAATAAATAGAATCAAGGGGATGTACATCTCATTAAAACAATAGCAATAAATAGAATCAAGGGGATGTACATCTCATTGACAAAATAAATAGGGTAATAAAAATATATACAATTGAGCGCAGGAGCACAGTGCTGAGGGGAGGGGAAGGGAGAGGGGGAGGAGGAGAGGGAAAGGTGGGGAAAAGGGGGTTTAGGTGAGGGGAGGTGAAGGGGGGTAGAGGGGCAGCAGAGGGAAAAAGGGGGGAGCTCAGTGTGGGAAGGCCTCTTGGAGGAGGTGAGCTCTAAGCAGGGCTTTGAAGAGGGGAAGGGAATTCGTTTGGCGGAGGTGAGGAGGGAGGGCATTCCGGGACAGCGGGAGGACGTGGCCCACGGGTAGACGGCGGGAGAGGCGAGAACGAGGAATGGGGAGGAGGTGGGCGGCGGAGGAGCGGAGCGTGCGGGGTGGGGAGTAGAAAGAGAGAAGGAGGAGAGGTAGGAGGGGGCGAGCTGATGGAGAGCCTTGAAGCCTAGAGTCCCACATGGAGCTCACTGTCTTTAATCCCCATTTTATAGTTAAGGGAACTGGGGCACAGAGAATTGAAGCAACTTGCCCAAGGTCACACAGTAGATGTGTCGGAGCTGGGATTAGAAGCCAGCTCCTCCTATATAACCATATATTTATACATTTGGCACCTTATACTCTCTAGCTTCCTGCTATCTGTAATTTCTTTTACTGTCTGTCTCTCCGGCTGGACTGTAAACTCCTTAAGGGCAAGAATAATAATCTGCTAATTCTATGGTATTCTTCCAGATGCCTAGTGCAGGGTTCTCAATAAATGTTGATTTTTCAAAGCTAATGTGGATCCAGGTTCCCCTTGGAGTCTCCAGTGCATCCTTTCCTAGTTTCAGTCTAAGGACCTAAATTACTAAAGAGACTTGGGCAAAAAATACTTGATGAACGTTTCAGCATAGCGTTCTGAACTGTGTGTAGTAGCTGTAGTTCAGGTCAGATTGTTTTGATACACAGTTGAAGGGTTTTGATGCTGTTCCTGGTATTTATCCTATATCTGAGGTGCATTTACAGCACTATGTGCCAAGCACTGTTGTAAGCACTGGGGTGGATACAGGTTAATGAGGTTGGACACAATCCGGGGCTCATGCTCTTAATCCCCATTTTACAGATAAGGGAACTGAGGCCCAGAGAAGTGAAGTGACTTTCCCAAGGTCACCGCCGCCATGTGGCAGAGCCAGGATTAGAACCCAGATCCTTCTGACTCCCAGCCCCTTGCTCTATCCATGAAGATTCACTGCTTCCTGCTTATCTTTAAATTATATATTATAAATTGTATGTTCATATTAATATCCGCATCCCCCTTTATACTAAAAGCTCGTTGTGGGCTGGAAGCATGCCTGCCAACTTTGTTGTAACAGTACTCCCCGCAAGCGCTTAGTACGGTTCTCTGCTCATAGTAAGCACTCAGTAAATACCGTTGCTGTCTGATGATGATTTTCTCAGTGCTCCCTGTGTTGAAGAGCAGCTTATGCACACGGCTCCGCAGTAGAACTTCCTCCTCTGGCCCCCTGTTTACAGATCTCTGCAGATTAGCAAACTAAAACCCAAGATCATAAAGAAAATGAGTTTTCCACCTGACCTTTTAAAAAGTGTTTGATCTGGGAATCTCCAAATGCTTTGCACGTTTCAGTTAAGGCCAGACAGATAGTGAATTACCAGATGGCTGCGGAAGGCAAGCTTCTTGAGGGGAGGGAATCTAGTTTACCAACTCTCTTGTGTTGCACTCTTCCCAAATCTTCGGTCCAGGGCTCCGCATTCAGCAAGCGCTAAATAAACACAGTCGTTTGACTGATTGACTGAGGTGCCAAGGCTGCTCATAGAACAAGAGGACTGGAGTTGGAAGCCCCCTCTTCTGTGGCCTTTAACCCCACTCCACCAATTTCTACCCTTCTCAGAAAACGGGGCTACAGACTGAGACTTCAGAAGGACCATTTTCTCAGCTTCTTTTTATAGGTGTCTCTGGGCCAGGCTCGGCGTTTCAAGTCCAGCGGGAAAATATCCGTGTCCTAACCTTTTGACCCAGGGAATCTGGTCTTCTCCATGCACATCTTAATGTCAACAATGGGATACAGCAGGACCACAAGGACGGAGGGTTAATTAACCCCTTGGAAAAAAATAACCAGGGTTTCCCCTGCCTCTGATAAGAGAAAGACTTTCTGCCTTCTAAATTGGCTAGGGAGACCCAAAGGAAGTAAGGGTTATAAATCCAACCCCCTGTTTATTGACTGTCCCTTTGAATAGCTCTGTTCCACCGTAGAGGGGTGGGCTTCCGGATGTGCCGTGCCGTGCCTGCGTTATTTCCAGGATCTCCCATCGGGAATCGCCTGAACATTTCTCGCCTCTTCCTGGTCATTAGGGGTGGTTTTGCCCAAGGACAGGACAGCTTGCTACCCTTTCATCGGGTAGGAAGAAATGGCCCAATTGGGATTCCGATTAAAGCAGCCATTCGGAGCGGCAGCGTGGCTCAGCAGACAGAACGCGGTCCCGGGAGTCAGAAGATCATGGGTTCTAGTCCCGGCTCCGCCACTTGTCTGCTGTGCGACCTCGGGCAAGTCACGTTCCTTCTCTGGGCCTCAGTTACCTCATCTGTAAAATAGGGATTAAGACTGGGAGCCCCATGTAGCAAAGGGACTGTGTCCAACCTGATCAACTTGTACTTACAGTGCTTGGCACATAGTAACAAGTACCATTAGCATCATTATCAGCGTGTCAATCGTATTTATTGAGTGCTTACTAGGTGTAGAGCACTGTACTGAGTGGTTGGGAGAGTACAATAAAACAATAAACAGACATTCCCTGCCCACAGCAAACTGACACTCTAGTGAGATGGGGATACTGACCTCATCGTGGCAAAATAATAACAAAGCGTCTACATGTGATACTCTTGACCGTGAGCTCGTTGTGGCCAGGGATTGTCATTGTTTATTGTTGTATTGTTCTTTCCCAAACGCTTAGTGCAGTGCTCTGCACCCAGTAAGCGCTTAATAAATACAATTGAATGAATGAATGAAGCTGATCTGCTCAGAAAGTGAAGGAGGCTCAGATGTAGTTCAAAAACCCAGGTCTGGCCATCCCAGAACAGACTAGGACCTAAATTTTCAGGGTTGCCAGATTTTTTTCACAGGGGAAAGTGAGGGTGAAGAGAGAGAAAACGCAACATCAAAACGTCATCCCTTGACGAAAATTTAAATAAACCCTCAGAACATCAACATATGGGATCACCTAGTCTAGGGACTAGACTTCCTAGGACACTTCTGCAAAAAGAAACGGGGAGGGTGGTGTCCGAGTCATCCCTAGCCCGTCGGTGATCTGATCGACATCAAATGCATGTTTTGTTTCCTGTGTGCCCGGCCCAGCTGTATCCACATGCTGAGGGGAATCCCAGTGAACTCAAGGGCTCTAGCTACCCCATCTTATCTTGTCTTATGCCGTCGAGTCGTCTCCGACCCGGATCGTCGCCATGAATACATCTCTCCCAGAACACCCCACCTCCATCAGGAATTATTCCGGTAGTGTATCCATGGAGTTTTCGCGGTAAAAATCCGGAAGTGATTTACCACTGCCTTCTTCCGCGCTGTTAACTTGAGTCTCCACCCTCGACTCTCTCCCCCATGCCGCTGCTGCCCAGCCTAGGGGAGTTTTGACTTGTAGCAGATTGCCCGCCATTCGCTAGCCACTGCCCGAGCTAGGAATGGAATGGGTAGGCCTCCGCGTGACTCTCCCTCCTGTAATCGAGACTGGTAGGGTACTGGAAACTCTCCAGGTGAGGCCCTGAGAGGGTGTGCTACCCCATAAACCCTCAAAAATTTCCTGTCTCTCGGGCTCAGAGGAGCAACGTGGCCTTGTGGCTACAGCACAGTCTTGGCAGTCAGAAGGACCTGGGTTCTAGTTCCCGGCTCTGCCATTTGCCTGCTGCGTGACCTCGGGAAGGCCACTTCATTTCTCTGTGCTTCAGTTATCGCATCTATTAAATGGGGATGAAGACTTCACTGTGCCTCAGTTACCTCGCCTGTAAAATGGGGGTGAAGACTGTGAACGCTCTGTGGGACATGGGGCTGTGTTCAACCCGATTTGCTTGTCTCCACCCTAGCGCTTCAGGGTCTGGAACATAGTAAGTGCTTAACAAATACCACGATTATTACAGTAGAGGAAGTTGCAAGCTCTGGGAGCAGAGATGTTTATTCACCATTAGACCCGTTCAGGCAGCAGACCTGAAACAGAGAAGCAGTAAATACCTCTGCGATCTTCGCCCGTTTATGCGACTCACTCTGTCAGAACAGACCCTGGGTTCAGGTCTGTTGGACCGAATTAAGTCGGCCTGCTTATAATCTGGCGTTTTTAGTGGAATCCCGGTTAAACCCTACCCTTATGCTCGTGGTGAACCATATTTTCATATCCGTCTTCAGAGATGACAGACACAGTCCAGCTTCTGTAGCCTTCCTGGCTCTTAGAGGCAGGTTTCATAGATTAAAGGGCGAGATATGCCTCACACTGAATATCCCCACCACCCCAGTGTCTTCCGATTAGCTCCGGAGAAAAGCTTAATGACAAACACGTTTCCAATCTGCCCGGGCCATGCAGGGAAATGGGGCAATCCTGCCTGAAAAGGGATTTAGACTTTTTGTTGTGCAGGGTGCGGGGAGGAAGAAAGAAAGCTGATTTAAATCCAGCAACAATGCTTTCCCTCTTGGAGATCTCCGAGATAAGAAACAGTCTAGCTACAGTTCAGATCTCTACCCTTCCACTTCTCTTCATTCTTTCCCCGCCTGCCCTCCCAGATGAAATGGAACGGTTTGAACTTTTCCACCACCGGTAGCTTTGATGCTTTAGCTGGTCGGGCTATTATCCCGTGTGTGTCGTAAACATCCACCGGGCGGTCGGAAAAGACGGTGCCGTACGTGTCATTAAACGAACCAGGTAGAGGATGAATGATTCTCCCGGCTACCTAGTGACTTATACGCTGGACGACACGGGTCGCGTTTATTTCCACGTAGTTCAAAACAGACCCGAGGGATTGCAAAACTCGGGCCGATCACGCTAAGCGCCGTTTACGAGCTGTGCGGTATGTCGTGCATTAAATCCAGCAACGCATTCTTTTCTCTCCACCCAGGAGCGTCATCTTTCGCGTCTTTTAAAATACACATTACATGTCAGGTGTTTCAGTCATGCGGCTAATCCCCTGTTTTAATCACCTCGCCTTCAGAGTTCATTTTTCAGCACGGGCGCATGCAGGCACGGGATTCTGAGCGCAGGTGCGAACTGTTTGAGCGAACCCGTGAGAAATAATCGTTTTAAAAAACCAACATTGGCAGCCCCTGTGGCCCCCCAGGTAAAAAACCTGTTGAAACTCAGTTTGGCTTCAGACAAGTCGGTTCCCTCCTCGGCTGTTCATTAAAGTATCGTTTGTTGCATCGGTGTTTTTTAAGGGAAAGGAAAATTAACGGGGAGGCGCCTCAAAGGGAGAGGAGTTGACCCTCCCTCGGTTTCCGGTGCCTCTCTCCGTCTCAGCCCAAAGTGGATCGGGTGCGGGGGGGAGAGTCCAACATAATGGCCGCCTACCGAATGAAGGGTGGTGTCTGCTGAGGGGACTCCAGGGCACTCTTCCCTCTTGGCATCGCTGGGGCAACATATTCACGGGCAAAATTACCACAGCAGTCTCCGGCGGCCTCTTATTCTACCGCGTTCGGGAAGCGGCATTCAGATGCAGATTCCCCTAAATCCCATCAACTCATTCAACCATGTACGTGTGTGTGCGCGCCCACATATATGTACTTAAACATATATAAAACCCCCTCCTTGGTGAAAACACCAAAATAAAGCACCCGGAAGATGCAGGCGCTTATTTTTGAAGCTACTTTATCGACGCTCTCATGCACCGCTTATAAATATTTCATAGCAAATAGTTAACATGATTCTTTCCCCAATCGGATCAGCTTTGAAATGCTCCTCAAAGTGAATTCTCCCCTAACAATGGTTTGACGCAAAAGCCTTTTTTCCTCTCCTAAGCACATGGTCTTCTGCCACAGCAGCATGAATAGTTCTTATTTAATGGAAAATAAAAGATACTTTACATTTATTCAGTCCGGGAGGGGGAGAGGAAGGGGGGAGGGGGCAGTGGAAGGCAGAGCGGAGGCACATCATGGGCTTCAAACATGGAAGAACAGCATACCTTGACCTTTCCTCCCCGCTCCTCCACCCCGTGATTATTACCCAGCCTGTATTAGGACCCTAATGGGAAGTGACAAGTTTATGTAAATGATCCACAGAAGGATTTTGCTCTTGTAAAACAGAGCAGTTACTTTGGGCTTTCTAATTATTTCATGCCTTGTGGTTCTGTGGCGGGGCTGAGATGACTCTACTTGAAAAGTATATTGTGATTGACAGACCTCTGTCCCCCCGGATCTCATTAGGCCTAGGCTGTGTAAGAGGGGGGAAAACGTCCTCTCAGGCATGTGTGTGGGTGTATGTTTGTGTGTGTGTGCACGCACGCACGCATTCACACACACACACACACACACAATCTACTCCCGTGTCAGTGGTTCTCTTAATTCATTAGTTCGGAATTGTGTCGGGTTGGAAAAAATAGTTATAAGGAAAACGTTCCACTGCCAGCTTGTTCCAACTGGACCGATAGTCCTTGGCTTGATAATGACGATTAGGGTATTTGTTAAGCGCTTTCCGTGTGCCAAGCACTGTACTAAACGCTGGGGTAGATCCCAGGTAATCAGGTCCCACAGGGGGTTCACGTTTTCTAAGTAGGAGGGAGGACAGGTATCTAATTCCCATTTTGCAGATAAACCCTAGAGAATTTCAATTCAATTGTTTTTACTGAGCACTTACTGTGTGCAGAGCACTGTACTAAGTGCTTGGGAGAGTGCAACATGAGATGAGGTGTACAACCCCTTGATTCTATTTATTGAGATTAAGTTGTCTTGTTTTTGTCCGTCTCCCCCGATTAGACTGTAAGCCCGTCAATGGGCAGGGATTGTCACTATCTGTTACCAAATTTTACATTCCAAGCGCTTAGCACAGTGCTCAGCACATAGTAAGCACTCAATAAATACTACTGAATGAATCAGTGAATGAACACAACAATAAACAGACGAGCAGCATGAGATTCAGAAGGTCACGGGTCCTAATGCCGGCTAGGCCACCCGTCTGCTGTGTGACCTTGGGCAAGTCACTTCACTTCTCTGTGCCTTAGTTCCCTCATCTGTAAAATGGGGATTGAAACAGTGAGCCCCACGTGGGACAGGGATTATGTCCAACCCAATTTGCCAGTGTCCACTTCCACTCCTAGTACAGTGCCTGGCACATAGTAAGCACTTAATAAACACCACAATTACTATTATTAGATGAGGGAACAGAGGAACAGAAAAGTGAAGTGACTTGCCTAAGGTCACACAGCCGGTAGGTTGCAGTGTCAAGATTAGAACTTCGGCCCTCTGACTCCTAGACCCTTGCTTTTTCCGCTAAGCTACACTGCTTCCCTCTGACATTTTGGATTTTCAAACCAGTAGATTTAAGGACAAAATACTCACTAGGCATATCCTTTATGGGTTCGAGATGCAAATTGAGGGCTTGAGAATGCTACATCATCAGGAGGAAGAGACAAAGGAAAAGAAGGAGGGATGTCATTACTGTCACCTCTAAACTTCAACAGCTCCATGATGTTCCTTGTAGTTTATCACTGTTGCTACCCAACAACCAGATGATCAGAGGAATCAATTAGTGGAGAAAAACAAGCAAAGTGGTTGTTCAGGGAAATCAGACTGTTTCTCATTAGATGTTTCATCTTTTGGGAGGAAGAAGAAAGTGTTGAAATTGGGTGGGGTGAGATTGCAAAGAAATGGCATTAAATCTGCTTCATGGATCCTTCCCGGAGTAGAGTCAGTTTTGGATGGGGCTGTAATTTTCCGCAAGTTCGATCCAATATTAACTCTATCATGGATGGACCTTTACAGCTCTCCTAAAATATGGATGGATGGATGGATGGATGGATGGGTCGATGGATGGATGGATAGATGGATGACTGCATCTTCGGCCAACAGTCTAAAGCGAGCCTGTGCAGATTGGCCTGAATTTTGAGAAATATGACAGACAACTACTCTCCCCGCCTTCAAAGCCTTATTGAAGGCACATCTCCTCCGAGAAGCCTTCCCAGACTAAGCCCCACTTCTCCTCATCTCCCACTCCCTTCTGCGTCACCCTGACGTGCTCCCTTTGCTCTACCCGCCCCCCTCCCCCTGGCCCCAGCCCCACAGCACTTACGTATATATCTGTAATTTTATTTATTTGTACTGATGTCTGTCTCTACCCCCTAGATTGTGAGCTCTTTAAGGGCAGGGATTGTCACTGTTTATTGTTGTATCGTTATTTCCCAAGTGCTTAGTGCATATGATTGAAAGAGTGAAAGAATGAATGCTGAGTTGATTCGAGAGTTGCCAACCAACAGTAAATTCACAGACAGTCCATAAAACTAAACTAAAATTGACCATGTCCATAAAAATATTTTATAAAAATGGGCAGCTGCCCCTCTTAGAAATGGCAGGAAGAATCCTGGGGTGTCAAGCACTTAGTAGAGTGTGCTGCACACAGTAAGCACTCAATAAATACCACTGCCCGATTGACAGCCACCATCACCGCTTCAAAGAAACTCCGCAACATCACCTTTAAGGCATTAAATCAGCTCTCTCCCTGCTATTTATTCTCCCTCCTCTCCCACTACAACACAGTTTGCATGTTTTGCTCCTCTAAATCTACCCTACTCACTGTGTCTCGTTTTCACCTCTCTTGCGGACGGTTTTTACTTACACCCCCGGCTTCTGCCTTGAGCTCCCTCCCTGTTCACATCCAGCAGGCCACCACTCTCCCCTTCTTCAGGGTCCTTCTAAAATCTGATTCATTCATTCATTCAATTCATTCAAGTGCTTGGGAGGCTATAATACAATAATAAACAGAAATATTCCCTGCCCACAACGAGCTTACAGTCTAGAAGGTGGGGGAAAGAGACCATAATATAAACAAATAAAATAAAGATATGTACGTATGTGCTTTGGGGCTGGAAAGGGAGAAGAACAAAGACACCAAGTCAGAGTGACATAGAAAGGAGTGGGAGAAGAGGAAAAGGGGGAGACTAGTTAGGAAAGGCCTCTTTTAGGAGGTGTGTCTTCAATAAGGCTTTGAAGGGGGGTAGAGTAATTGTCTATTGGATTTGAGGAGGGAGGACATTCCAGGCCAGAAGCAGGACATGGGCGAGGGGTTGGCGGTGAGATAGGAGGGACCGAAGCACAGTGAGAAGTTAGCAGTAGAGGGATGAAGTGTGCGGGCTGGGACGTAGAAGGAAAAAAGTGATGTGAGGTAGGAGGGGGTCAAGGAAGTGGAGTGCTTTAAAGCCAATGGGTGAGGAGTTTTTGTTTGATGTGGAGGTGGATGGACAACCACTGGAGTTTTTTGAGGAGTGGGGTGACATGTCCCAAATGTTTTTGTAGAAAAATGTGCTGGGCAGTGGAGTGAAGTATGGACTTCAGAAGTATGGACCGCTGACTCTCAGGAAAACTCTTTGGTTTCTCCCTGGTGCCTTATTTTAGTGTCTGTCTTCTCCACTAGTTTGTAGACTCCTTGAAGTCAGGGAAATAGTGTCTATTTATTCTTTTATATTCTCCCAAGAGCTTAGTACTGCTCTCCCAAGCACTCAGTACAGTGCTCCGCACAGAGTAAGCACCCCAACGCCCGAGCCAAACATCCGACCAACGGGTGTCTAGAGTGGAATTTGCAGTGATTCCAGCTGGGGTCTCCCATGTTAAGAGTTGCTCCACTTCTCCAAGCCCCTCAACCCCATGGACCATCTGCTCTTTGATCTGTGATTCTCAGCCTTAATTATATAAAATTATAAGTTTATAATTATATGAAAGTATGAGATAGAGAGCATTCGTAATTATATAAAAGTATAAAAGTGTGTGGATCAGTGATTTTTATTTACCGCTTGTAAATATCATTTCCAGCAGTTGGCAACCTTGCTCGTTCCCCTTATCCCATGGGGCTACCGGATAAATCCCTCTCTGCTGATGTCCAAAGGATCAAAGATATGATCGGGTCCCTTGGGGGTCCTTCTCTGATCGTATTCCACCTGTTGAAAGGCCCGTTCGTAGGGCAGCTCACCGGCCACAATATCTGAATGGTTCCCTTAGGTCTGACTGGTCGACACGTATGCCTGTCTTCCGGTTGAGACATTATCTGACTGGCTTCCATCAGACAGGCTCTGATTTGGGGGTAGGGGAGGGCAGAGGGTTGGGAAGGGAAAATGGGGGGTGGAGGTATGTGTGTTTATGGCAGGGATGCAGCTGGGGGCCTCCGCAGATGTCATTCCTCTATGGGCCCCGGGAGGCAGAACCAATGTTTCAGAATCATAATAATAATAGCTATGGTATTTGTTGAGCGCTGTGTGCCACACACTGTACCAGTTGGTGGGGTGGACACAAGCAAATCAGGGTAGACATAGTCCCTGTCCCACATGGGGGCTCACATTCTTAATCTCCATTTTACAGATGAGGCAGCTGAGGCACAGAGAAAGTAAAGTGACTTGCCCAAGGTCACACAGCAGAGGTCAGAGGTTGCCAAATAGCAGGTTCTCTGTCCTCAAAGATAATATTGCTTCACGGAACTTCCCACAGCTAGCAGGATACCTAGACATCTACTTAGCTTGAGATCTCATCTATTCAGTTGAGGAAGATACGCTTTTTGGACTAATACAGAATCCCCAAGGAGGCAAAATCTAACATTAAACAGGAACAGAAGCTGAAATACTGGAATCCCACAATTATTGCTGTGGATATGTTAGCACATAACCCAAACCAGATGAACTCCCCAAAATAATGGTATACATTTTTTTTTTCCAAGAATCTCATCTGTAGTGTATTTGATTTGGGAATCAAGACATGACTGCAATCCTCATTTTATACATGACAGTCCAAGAGATTAAAAGATTTGCCAAAAGCCACACACACTGCTGTCCAAATAGGCACCAGTAAGGAAGCAGTGTTTTTTCTTGAGTTCTATGTGCTAATTCTGGATTTTACACCCTCCATGTAAAGTTCAACCTCAGCCATTCAACGGCCATTATTCTAAAATGGCCTTCATAATTAGTAGCATCCCAGTAACCTTTAGTATCCTTATTAGACAGAGGGAGTGAAAAAAAAAAACCCCACAAAGAGAGGAAATGGAGAAAAAGCAGGAAGGAGAAAATGAAATTCTAATCAAAGTCATCTGTTCCCTGGAGCATAAACAATGAGGGATATTTAGTCCTGGAGGCTTGTTTAGGAGGAAAGGTATTTTGACACTGTTCTTGGGAAGTAGAGGCAACATGTCAGAGAAGACTGCCAATGGCACCAAATCACTTGGCAAATGAAAACAGTGGAAGAGCAAACATTTAGAATTAAACTAATGCTTTTTTAGGTCCTTCCCACTTTCCTATTCTTCTTTATGTCAGCTAGAACAGGGAGGAAAGTAGCGATCGACAAACAAGAGAGAAAGAAATCTCAGAAAAGCTCCATGTGTGTATGTTTATATGTGTGATTGTGTGTGTGGTGAGAGAGAGTGAGAGAAAGAGAGGGAGGAAAAGAGAGAGAGAGAGGGAGGGAGAGGAAGAGGGACAGAAAATTCTCTGGCCATGAATCCGGTTTAGTGAAGTGAGGGAGTTTTAAGAGCAGCATCTGATCTTTTGGGAATTTTTTATATCTTTGCCTCCAACTCTATTGAAGAACAAGCCTTGCTAAGCTCCTAAATCAGAGAACTGAAAGATAAAACGTAAACTCGGATAAGCAGATGTGATAGCAATTTGGTAGGACTTTGTGAATCACCTCAGCGGAGCTGAGGTTTTTCTGAATCGTCACCCCCACACAGCTCAGTGAAGAAGAGGGCTCACGAAGACCAGATGTTCAAGTCAATAATCCTCGGCAACATTTATAAACCAAAATCAAAGAGAAGAGAAGCCCTTGGATTTAGAGCTGATAGTAATAATTCATTCAATAGTATTTATTGAGCGCTTACTGTGTGCAGAGCACTGCGCTGAGCCCCTGGAATGTACAAATCGGTAACGGATAGAGACAGTCCCTGCCCTTTGACGGGCTCACAGTCTAATCGGGGGAGACGGACAGACAAGAACAATAGCAATAAATAGAATCAAGATTGTGGTACATGTTAAGTGCTTACTCTGTGCTAAGCATTTTCCTAAACACTGGGGTAGAAACAAGATAATCAGGTCTGATGTGTTGCTCACAGCCGAAGTAGGAGGGAGAACAGGTATTGAACCCCAGTTTTGCGGAGGAGGGAATGGAGGCCCAGAGAATTTATATGATTATCCCAAGGTCATACAGCCTCTAAGTGGTGGAGCCAGAATTAGAACCCAAGACCTGTGACTCCCAGGCGTGTGCTCTTTCCACTAAGCCATGCCGTTTCTCAGCTAATGTTTCCTCAACCAATACTTCAAGAGGAGATGCAATTTTCCAGCAGAAATGCATCTTATTTTGACCCCCTGATGAAGAGAAACGGATCAAAGAGGTAAAGAGTTAGAGCAAGACACTGAAACTGGTGTGTTCAGGGGTAGAATTTAGAACTTGGAAAACAGAAATGTAAAACCAACAAGAGTACTTACTATGTGCCAAGCACTGTACTACGCGCTGGGGTTGATACACGACAGTAAGATCAGATACAGTCTCTGTCTCACATTCTAAGAGGCAAGTATTTTATCCCCATTCGTATGAGGAAACTGAGCTACAGAGAAGTTAAGTGACTCACGCAAGGTCACACAATAGGCAAGTGGCAGGCCAGGATTCGTTATGGGCAAGGAATGTGTCTGTTTATTGTTATGCTGTAATAATAATAATGACAGCATTTGTTAAGCGCTTACTATGTGCCACGCCCTGTGCTAAGCACTGGGGTAGATACAAGGTAATCAGGTTGTCTCATATGAGGTTTACATTCTTAATCCCCATTTGACAGATGAGGTAACTGAGGCACAGAGAAGTTAAGTGTCTTGCCCAAAGTCACACTGCTAAGTGGCAGGACCGAGATTAAAATTAAAATATGGTACTTGTTAAGTGCTTACTATGTGTACTAAGCACTGGGGGATACAAGGTGATCAGGTTGTCCCACTTGGGGCTCACAGTTTTAATCCCCATTTTACAGATGAGGTAACTAAGGCACAGAGAAGTTAAGTGACTTGCCCAAAGTCACACAGCTGGCAAACGGCAGAGTCAGGATTTGAACCCATGACCTCTGACTCCCAAGCCCATGTTCTATCCACTGACATGCGGCTTCTCTGATCTCCCAAGTGCTTAGGACAGTGTTTTGCACACAGTAAGTACTCGATAAATATGTTTGAATGAATTAATTAGAACCCATATCATCTATCTCCCAGGCCTTCCCTCTTCACTAGGCCTTGCTGATTCACAGACTGTGACTCTTTTTTTTTTTACTATGGCATTTGTTAAGCACTTATGTGCCAGGCACTGTTCTAAGCACTGGGGTAGACGCAAGTTAATCAGGTTGGACACAGTCCTTGTCCCACGTGGTGATCACAGTCTTAATCCCCATTCGACAGATGAGGTAACTGAGGCCCGGAGAAGTGAAGGGACTAGCCCAAGGTCACGCAGCAGACAAGTGGTGGAGTCGGGATCAGAATCATTCCCAGGCCTACACCCAGCACGGGCTTTGGAATCAGGGCTCATGGGTTCGAATCCCAGCTCTGCCACTTGTCAGCTGTGTGACTGTGGGCGAGTCACTTAATTTCTCTGTGTCTCAGTTCCCTCATCTGTAAAATGGGGATTAAGACGGTGAGCCCCACGTGGGACAACCTGATTCCCCTGTGTCTACCCCAGCGCTTAGAACAGTGCTCGGCACATAGTAAGCGCTTAACAAATACCAACATTATTATTCATTAGACCACACTGCTTCTGAATGACGGTGGACCACGAGCAGATACGCCAACCTAAGTTCGTTGTGGGCAGGGAATGTGTCTGCTTATTGTTGCGTGATACTTTCCCAAGCGATTAGTGCAGTGCTCTGCACACAGTAAGTGCTCAATAAATATAATTGAATGAATGAATGAATAGTCCAAGGTCTCTGGGCTAAATTTAGAAATTGAAGAGTACCCTTCTTCAGGAGACCAAGGTCAGTGATGGGGCTGCATTAAAAAAAACAAAACTAACCAGGACAATTGATTTTAGAACCCCTAGGATTATGTTTCTCTCCTATGACGATGCCTTATAATAATGTTGGTATTTGTTAAGCGCTTACTATGTGCAGAGCACTGTTCTAAGCGCTGGGGTAGATACAGGGTAATTAGGTTGTCCCACATGAGGCTCACAGTCTTAATCCCCATTTTCCAGATGAGGGAACTGAGGCCCAGAGAAGTGAAGTGACTCGCCCACGGTCACACAGCTGACAAGTGTCGGAGTCCAAATTCGAACCCATGACCTCTGACTCCCAAGCCCGGGCTCTTTCCACTGAGCCACGCTGCTCAGTCTAAAGCACTTGGGAGATCAGAGAAGCACCATATCTTGGTGGAAAGAACACAGGCTTGGGAGTCAGAGGTTGTGGGTTCCAATTCCAGCCCCGCCACTTATCAGCCGTGTGACTTTGGGCAAGTCACTTATCCTGACTGCCTTATCGAGGTAGGAGTTTGTGTACGCCGATGAAGGTTAGAGCTGTGCCATATAGAGCTATCCATAATGAAAAGGTCTAAACCAAAGTGTCAGACAAATTCGATTCACGTGTGCTGCGCAGCAGCGGCATGGGAAAGATTCAAAGTTGCATGACGGAGTGATCAAAACGTCGATCAAAGACAATGGCAGAGATTGGAGTTTTTACGCATGGAAGAAGACAACAGTAAACCGCTTCCATATCTTTACCCAGAAAACACCATGGATACACATATCAGGATGATTTTGTGACAGAAAATGAGACGTTCTGAAGACGGTGTGACTGTGGAGTCGCTATGCGTCGGAAGTGACTCTAGGGCATTTGAAGAAGAAGAAGTGTATTATGTTTTAGCTGTTGAGGATCAGATCTCAGGCTTCGGAGAACTCAGGAAGGAATTCTTCTCCAGTGCACAGGTTGGTTAGGGGTCCACACCTCCAAACCTCCAAATGGAGGTCCTTCTGTGCAGTTGAGTAGCTGTGCTTTGGCAGGCCTCCTATGTGTTTCTTCACCTTCAGCCCCAGGGTTGCCCAAGGGAGGAGGCAGGGGGTCAGTGGAGGGAAGAAAGGCAGGTCACAGAAAAGAGCCAGAGGGGGATCCACAAGGGCATTTTGGGCATCACTCTATAGCCAAGGGCATAGCCGAGGGCATCTTCGCTTTCTCAAGCATTGATTCCCAACCTGGATGTCTCAGTTGATGTTTGTCACAGGAAACTCTGAGCGTGCCCCCCAGGTTTCAGAGGTCCACCATCTGGAATTCTGCTGCACATTTACAATAAAATCAATGATAACGGTGTTCATACCTCCACCCAAAAATCTTCAGAAAATGTGGGCCAAGGAATTGGTTGACCAAAAAATGCTGTTTTTCCTTAACCTACAAAACTAATTATGATGATTTTTCAACCCCAAATTCTAAACTGGGCAGTACCATCACGCCTGTATAAGTGTGCTCCTGCACACGGGAATCGGGTATGTGCCCTCCCATATACTGTGACATCTGACAAGATGGCGTCATGTCTGGGTGGCTTCCAATAAAGTTTGGGGAACGATTCTGAAACAGCGAGTATTGGAGGCAGGTGGTGGACCTTCAAAATCATTTAGTCAGACAACGATCGCTTTGATATTGTGAGGAAAAAGTAAAGCTAGGAATTTCCTAGCTAGTTGACACTATGTATGGATCCAGATCTCTCAGCTGCCCTCTCAGGGGATTTCAACTACACCGGCAATTGATGGGGGACAGAGCAGTGTAAAAAGCCGATCATCAGAGGATTCTGTAAACTCCAATTAAGCCAATCTTCATCTTAAAAACCAGAGAATTAGACTACAGGAGTCTCCATTTCTGTATCTGGTTCTTTTCAGTGGAAGGGAACTGGGACCATATGCTAGAACTCCAGGGCTCTGTGAACTAAGCAGAGGGCCACGATAAAACGTTACTCCAACTCACAAAGAAACTCGGAGAGAACTGAGGAATCTAGTGAACGAGAGGCAGAGTTAAAATCCATCCAACACAAGAGTATTTTGGAACATTATCTCCTCCGGGCCTGGATCTCCCTCTTCTTTCATATCCAACAATCCACTACTGTCCCCATTCATTCATTCATTCATTCAATAGCATTTACTGAGTGCTTACTATGTGCAGAGCACTGTACTAAGTGCTTGGAATGGACAATTCGGCAACAGATAGAGACAATCCCTGCCCATTGATGGGCTTACAGTCTAGTCGGGGGAGACAGAAAGACAAAAACAATTGCAATCTTCCAAACTCTCCAGAAGTGGCTTAGTGGAAAGTGCAGGGGCTTGGGAATCAGAGGACATGGGTTCCAATCCTGGCTCCACCATTTGTCTGCTGTGTGAATTTGGGCAAGCTGCTTAACTTCAATGTGCCTCAGTTACCTCATCTTTAAAATGGGGGTTAAGACTGTGAGCCCCACGTCAGACAACCTGATTAGCTTGTATCTGTATCTCAGAGCTTAGAACAGTGCTTGGCACATAGTAAGTGCTTAACAAATACCATTATTATTCAAGGGGCCTTCCCCAACTAAGCACCCCCCCCACCCCCACCTTTTTTTAATGTTATTTGCTAAGCATTTACTATGTTCCAGGCATTGGGGTAGATACAAGCTAATCAGGTTGGATACAATCCATGTGCTACATGGGGCTCACAGTCTTAATCCCCATATTGCAGATGTGGTATTTGAGGCACAGAGAAGTTAAGTGACTTGCCTAAGGTCACGGAGTGGACAACTGGCAGAGCAGATTTAGAACCAGGACCTTCTGACTCCCAGACCCATGGTCTAGACACTAGGCCTTATCCACTTCTCAGCCTTTATTTCCCCTATCCATCTTTCCCTTTGTGTTGACTATGCAGTCAATCAGTTGGCTGGTCAATCGTATTTATTGAGTGCTTACTGTGTGCAGAGCACTGTATTAAGCAGTTGGGAGAGCATAATACAACAGACAAATTCCCTGCCCACAACAAACTTACAGTCTATGTGCTTGGCTGTGGACTCCCAGGTCCCTGATCTATCTACTGTGCCATCTATGACAGTGCTTAGCACCTTAGCACACTATTACTGTGACTGTACAAAATGGGCCCCAGGCACAAATTCATTCATTTAACCATATTTACCGAACGCCTATTTACTATGAACAGAGCACTGTACTAAACGCTCAGGAGAGTACAATATAACAGTAAAACAGACCCATTCCCTGCCCATGGTGAGCTTACCGTCGAGAGGGGGAAACAGATGTTAATATAAAGAAATTAATGCTAGGTACATATGTGCTGGGGGGTTGGGAGGAGGAATGAATAAAGGGATCAAGTCAGAGATTCTCTGTTGGACTTCCCAGTGTTGAAATTTAGTTCTGTCCCAGTCTGAACTGAAGTTGGGGCAACTGAGGAGGGAAGGGACACGAGAAGACAATTCTAATCAGAGAATGGACGTAGCCCAGAGCATAGTTGGTGGTGAGTCACACAAAGTTCTAGGATCTCTGAAAACAAGGCTCCTACCCCTAGTGTCCCCCTGACCCTGCAACTTTTCTTTTTTATGGTAGTGGTTAAGAGCTTACTATGTGCCAGGCACTGTACTAAATGCTGAGATAGATAAATGATAATCAGGTCGGACACAGTCCCTGTCCCACGTGGGGCTCACAGTCTACATCGCCATTTTAAAGATGTGGGAACTGAGGCACAGAGAAGTGAAGTAGCTTGCCCAAGGTCACATAGCAGACATGTGGTGGGGCTGGGATTAGAACCCAAGTCCTACTGACTCCTTGTGACATGTGCATTTTGAACCAGGAGTGACTTCCCAAGATGTTAAAATATCTCAAGCACTTAGCACACTGCTCTGCATACAGGAAGTGCTCAATATAAATGATTGATTGATCAATTGATTGATTGAGGAGAGCCAGTCTGGTCTGCATGTATTCAATAAACTGAAGTCAGCCCAGTCCTGGGAACAGAGGATCAGTATTCATTCAGTCATATTTATTGAGCGCTTACTGTGTGCAGAAAGCATGAGCCTGGAAGTCAGAAGGTCATGGGTTCTAATCCCGGCTACGCCACTTATCTGCTGTGTGCCCTTGGGCGAGTCATTTTACTTCTCTGGCCCTGGTTGCCTCATCTGTAAAATGGGGATTGAGAATGTAAGCCCCGCGTAGCAGGGACTTTGTCCAACCCTATTTGCTTATATCCACCCCAGTGCTTAGTACAGTGCTTGGCACATAGTAAGTGCTTAACAAATACCACAATTATTATTAACAGCAGCAATGGCTTACTGAATAGAACAGAGGTCTGGAGGTCAGAAGGACCTGGGGTTCTAATCCAGGCTCTGCCACTTTGCTGTGTGACCTTGGGCAAGTCACTTCACTCTCTGTGTCTCAGTCTCCTCATCTATAAAATGGAGATTAAGACTGTGAGCCCCATGTGGGACAGGGATGCGTCCAACCCGATTATCTTTTATCTACCCAAGTGTTTAATAGTCTCTGGAATATAGTAAGCATTTAAGAAATACTTTAAAATACAAAAGACTAATATAACCTTACCACCAGCTGGAGATGAATGGGTTCAGTGAGCACTATGGCGTATTATTATTATGATTATCATTATTGCATTTGCTAAGTGCTTACTATGTGCCAAGCACTGTTCTAAGAACATGGTAAAATTCAGAGTCATCAGGTGGGACACAGTTCCTGTTCCACATGGGGTTCACAGTCTAGGTTCATCCCCATTTTACAGATCCGGGAGGTACAGAGAGATTGAATGATTTACCTGAAGACACAGAGCAGTCGAGTGTCAAAGAAGGGATTAGAACCCAGGTCCTCCGACTCCCAGGCCCAGGCTCTTTCCACTAGACCATACTTCTTCTCAGCCAGCACATGGAACAGGGTCATGCCCCAGGTTGGATGTTAAACTGGTTTATTTTCTTCCAGCACATTCCCATTTATGTCCTGTTTCAGCCCAGCCAACCTTCTGTGGTTTCTTGCCTCTATAAAAGAGGTTCTCAGCGGTATTTCTCTTTTGTCCAGTATTCCTTACTCTCTCCCAAACACTCTCACATTTCCTCTCTCTCTCAACCTTCCACATCCTTGCACATTTCAGCATGGCCTCCTCGCCTCCTCAAGCTTGACGGACTCATCAGGGTAGAGTGCCAGGTCCTATTTTAATCAGCAGAAATCCGAGAAACGGAAAACATCACGGACGGGGCAGATTTCGTCCCAGTTCTGAATGGGTGCCACGGTATCTCTAGGCTTGCTTCTTAAGCTTCCAAAGTCCAGCAGGGCCCTGTTCATCACAAGCCGCTCGACCAATTAACCCTGTTTGAATCTGTCTGCCTTCTATTTGTCTATTGCTTTGTCTGGATTTTTTCCTCCCCTCTGCCTTGAGAAGTGCAATTATTCCACAGCAACTGATTTCCCTGTTAGAGGAAGGAAAGGCCGTTATTAATTTGTCCTAACGTTAATATACTTCTTTTCCTTTCATCTTTATTACACATCTATATCTTCCTCAGAGGTCTTGTTTACATAAAACAGTATGCCGGGATGCAGAGACTGCCTAATGAGTCTCAGCATAACCACTACAGAGAGCAAACAAAGTACACTCACCCTTTATAATTATCAATCATTTGACAGTATTAAAAAAAAAGTCTTCAGCAAATGGTGCCAAGCAGCTTCTTTCTAGATTTTTTTTATTGCTGTAAAGATCAGTAACAAATTAAATTATGAGTTTAGTTGCTGACATTCTGGCTTTAAGAAGGAACAGCGTGGGGAGATAGCCTGAATTGTGTTCAGATTTCACACTCAAGCAACGTGACCCTTTTCAACCTTGCAAGTGTTCTGGGGGTCCAAACTCTTTTCTAACACAAGGTAGTTGGTGAGGGAGATTAGACCGTAAACCCGTCACAGGGCAGGGACTGTCTCTATCTGTTGCCGATTTGTACACTCCAAGCGCTTAGTACAGTGCTCTGCACATAGTAAGCGCTCGATAAATACTATTGAATGAATGAACGAAAGGGAGCTGTAGAGTGAACAGACTTCTCTGGCTTCAGATCACTTAGTCATTCCCAGCCAGGAGATGATGATAGTCTCTCGTAATCTGCTTGCCATGGCTCAAAAATGGGATTAAAAGGTTTCCAGAGAAAGAAATCATCTAGTGACCTGAGGCTAGGAAATCTCCCCTGATTCTCACAATGTCTTCTTTTGGGAACCACTTCCTCCTTCCCCCAAGAAGGTGAGCTACCGGAAGCCCTGAGCCATTCAGGCTCACCAAACCAGGAAAAGATATCGGTCAATTTCGAGTGAAACTCAACTTTTGTCCCCCAAAAGGTTGACAAGGTTGTAAGATTGCATTTAATCTTACAACTGTGTAAGTGTCTAAGTGTCTGGTCCTGTGGCTGTCTTGAAACAACTCCCAATTCCCCTCAATCAATTATATTTATTGAGCGCTTACTGTGTGCAGCGGACTGTACTAAGTGCTTGGGAGAGTAAGTTACAACAGAGTTGGTAGGCACGTTCCCTGCCCACAATGAACTCACAGTCAAGAGGGGGAGACAGGCATTAATATAAATAAATTACAGATGTGTACATAAGTGCTATGACACTGAGGGGGAGGTGAAAAAAGGGAACAAATCCAAGTGTGGGATTGGGAGAAGAGGAAATGAGGGCTGAGTCAGGGAAGGCTTCTTGAAGGAGATGTGCCTTCAGTAAGGCTTTGAAAACGGGGAGAGTCATTGTCTGTCAGATATAAAAGAGAGAGGGAGTTCTAGGCCAGAAGATAGAGACAGATGAAACTGAGGTACAATGAGTAGGTTGGTATTAGAGGAGCAAAGTGTGCAGGGTGTAGTGGGAGAGCAGCGAGGAGGCGGAGTTCCCGTTTGCCTCAGTGGTGCCAAAGTAAGCCAACAGAGTGGGACAGAGAGCCTCAGTTTCCCTTCCAGGAAAATGGGGATCTTACTGCTCTCCTCCTCAGCCGAGACAGTGTGAGGCCCAAGGCATGATTCCTCACAGCCTGGAAAACCTTTGAAGATGAGAAACACTATAAAAATGGTCAGGGTTATTATGAGCTACCACAGAAGTGTCTTTTCACTAATGTCTGGGAAGACAGTTTGAAGATACTTCCATTGTTTTTTATGGTATCTGTTAAGTACTCACTATGTGCCAGGCATTGTACTAAAAGCTGGGGGAGATACAAGATAATTGGGTTGGACACAGTCCCTGTCTCACATGGGGCTCACAGTCTTAATCCCCATTTTACAGCTGAGGGAACTGAGGCACAGAGAAGTTAAGTGATTTGCCCAAGGTCACATAATAGGCAAGTGTGGAACCGGGACTGGAATCCAGGTCCTCGAACCTCCAGGGCCGTGCTTTTTCCGCTAGGCCATACTGCTTCTCCTACTATATACGATGGTATACTTTCCCTTTCCTCCCACTTCACCACAAACTCTCCTTTCGCTCATTCATTTAGTCGTATTTATGGAGTGCTTATTGTGTGCAAGACACAATACAACAATAAACAGACACATTCCCTGCCCACAGTGAACTTATAGTGTAGACCTGGGCGAGACGGGCATTAATACAAAGAAATAAATTACAGATATGTACATAAGCGCTGTGGGGCTGGGAGACTGGGGAGAAGTAGGCTGCTTCCTGAAAAGGATGGAAACATATCAGACCTTCTTAAATATCAGTCAGAGAACCTCTGAGGAAATCTAAGGAAGACGAGAATGTAACAAAGTTCAGAACGTTGTTTTTGCTGGAGGAGCAGTGTGGCCTAGTGGAAAGAGCACAGGCCTGGGAGTCAGAGGGCCTGGGTTCTAAATCTGGTTCAGTCACTTGTCTGTTGTGTGACTTTGAGGAAGTCACTTAATATCTCTGTGCCTCAGTATCCTCATTTGTACAATGGGGATTAACACCCTTTTTCTGACCCTCATGTGGGATAGGGACTGTGTCCAATCTGACTGATCTGTATCGATCCCAGAGCTTAGAATAGTGTTCGACATATAGTAAGCACTTAAACACCATAATAATATTGTACCTGACAGGTCTCCCCCTCCTATTTTCCACTCTCTTCCACTACACCCCAGCTCGCACTTTTTCTTCCACTCAAGTAACCTGCTCCTTGTACCTCATTCTTGTTCCTCTCGCTTCTAATCCTTTCCTCATGCTCTTCTTTCAGTTTGGAATTCCCTCCCCCTAGCAATGGAGAAGCAGGATGGCCTAATATATAGAGCACAGTTCTAGGAGTCAAAAGGACCTGGGTTCTGCTGTTTGACCTTGGGCAAATCACTTCACTTCGCTGTGCCTCAGTTCCCTCACCTGAAAAATGGGGATTAAGAATGTGAGTCCTGTTTGGGACAGGGACTGTGTCCATATCTTGTATTTACCCCAGGGCTTAGAACTGTGCCTGGCACACAGTAAGCACTTAACAAATACCATTAAAAAAACCCCAAAACTACAGATTACATCTCTCCCCATCTTCAAAGCCCTTCTGAAATCTCATCAACAGCAGGATTTCCTCAATTAACTTCTCACTAGGTTATATTGCCTTCAGCTACTGCTTCAGTGCTTCCTCACTCAAGATAATGCTCCTTATGGCAAGGGAATGTGTTTAAACAACTCTGTTGTACTTTCTCAAGCACTTAGTACAGTGCTCTGCCCACAAAAAGTGCTCAATAAATACCATTGGTTGATAACTACACTCTTAAACACTCGCAACCCCCTACAGCTCTTCTCTTGCATATTAAAATACACCCCCAAGTATTGAAGCACTCCATCTATAGACCTGTTTTTCCTTCTTCCTCCTAACGGGTAATTGATGATAACTGTAGTGGTTGTTCAGCGCTATGTACCAAGCACTGTGCTGAGCACTGGGGTAGATACCATAAAGTCACAGCAGACTTAGTCCCTGTCCCATATGAGGCTCACATTCTAAGGGGTGAGGAGAACAGGTATCGACTCCCCATTTTACAAAAGAGGTAACTGAGGCACAGTCAAGTGAGGTGACTAGCCCAAGGTCACACAGCAGGTAAGTGACAGAGCTGGGTTTAGGACCCCGGGTTCACGACTTAATGGGCTGTGCGATTTCCATTTAGCCAAGCTGCCTTAATTGTTATTTAGTATGTCTCCCCTGGTAGATATTAAGGTCCTGGGGGACCTCACGCCTACTAATGCTGTTGCACTCTCCCAAGCACTCAGTTCAGTGTTTTGTACACAAGTAGGTGCTCAGTATATATCACCGACTGGCTGACCACAAAAAGAAACCAGCTCTGCTCAGAAATATATACTTTTACCTCGGTCATCCCTGTTGGAGTGTAAACTTCCTGTGGAAGGGCACCAAATTGCTTTTTTATTCTGAGCGTCCCAAACAGCTAGTTTAGGCCACGACACCAAGTGGGTGCTCAATAAGTGCTATTATTACTGCTGCTGCTGCTATTAGTGCTCCTACTACTGAGCCTCTACTACTTTTACTAATAATAATGATGGTATTTGTTAAGTGCTTACTATGTGCCAAGCACCGCTCTAAGCGCTGGGGGAGATACAAGGTAATCGGGTTGTCCCACGTGGGGCTCACGGTCTTAATCCCCATTTTACAGAGGAGGACACGGAGGCCCAGAGAAGTGAAGTGACCGGCCCCAAGTCACACAGCTGCCAAATGGCGGAGCGGTTTTGGAACCCATGACCTCTGACTCCCAAGCCCGGGCTCTTTCCACTAAGCCACACTACTTACTACTGCTGCTACTGTTACTAATGATAACTATAATTAATAACCAGGGTACTTGTTAAGCGCTTACTATGTACCAAGCACTGTTCTAGGTGCTGGCATAGGTACAAGTTAATCAGGTTGGACACAGTTCCTGTTCCACGTGGGGCTCACATTCTCAATCCCCATTTTACAGATGAGGCAACTGAGGCCCAGAGAAGTGAAGTGAGTTGCCCAAGGTCACACAGGAGAGCCAGGATTAGAACCCATGACCTTCCGAGTTCCAGGTCCGTGCGCCGTGCTGCTGTTGGGGCTACCACTACTGATAACTGTACTAATTGTTAAGCACTTACTCTGTGCCAGACACTGTACTAAACGCTGGGGTGGATACAAGCTAATCAGATTGGGCAAAGTCCCTGTTATTCATTCATTCATTCAATCGTATTTATTAAGCGCTTACTGTGCACAGAACACTGTACTGAGAGCTTGGTAAAGTATAAATACGACAATAAACCCCGACAAACCCTGCCCACAATGAGCTCACAGCTCTGCTCTACCCCTTTCCCTGCCTCTCAGCACTGTGCTCATTTGTATAAATTATTTATTACCCTATTTATTTTGTTAATGAGGTGTACATCTCCTTGATTCTATTTATCTTGATGATGTTGTCTTGGTTTTGTTTTCATCTGTTTCGCTTTGCCGTCTGTCTTCCCCGTTTAGACTGTGAGCCCATCACTGGGCAGGGATTGTCTCTATCTATTGCCGAATTGTACATTCCAAGCGCTTAGTACAGTGCTTTGTACATAGTCAGCGCTCAGTAAATACTATTGAATGAATGAATGGAGACAGGCAACAGTACAAATAAATCAGACTGCAGATATATACACAAGTGCCGCGTCGGGCGGAGCGGGGGGTGTGGAAGAGCAAAGGGAGCAAGTCAGGGAGACACAGAATCAAGCGGGAGAGGAGGAAAAGTGGGGCTCAGACCGGGAAGGAATCTGGGAAGAGATGGGCCTTCATTAAGGCTTTGAACGTGAGGAGAGTGATTGTCTGTCGGGTTTGAGGAGGGAGGGCGTTCCAGGCCAGAGGCAGGATGTGGGCCAGGGGTTGGCGGCGAGGCAGGTGAGATCAAGGCACGGAGAGAAGGTTAGCACAAGAGGAGCGAAGTACGTGGGCTGTCCCAAATGGGGCTCCCAGTCTCGATCCCCATTTTAATAATAATACTGTTGGTATTTTTTTTAAGCGCTTACTATGTGCAGAGCACTGTTCTAAGCGCCGGGGTAGATACAGGGTCATCGCGTTGTCCCTCGTGAGGTTCACAGTCTTAATCTCCATTTTACAGATGAGGTAACTGAGGCCCAGAGAAGTGAAGTGACTCGCCCACAGTCACACAGCTGACAAGTGGCAGAGCCGGGATTTTACACAGGAGCTGAGGACAGAGAAGTGAGGTGACGACAACATCTACTTTACATGTACATTACACGTAAGTCGGTGAGCCCTGTGTGGGACGGGGACTGAGCCCCGCCTGATGAGCTTGTATCTACCCCAGTGTTTAGTGCAGTCCCTGGCACATGGTAGAGAAGCAGCGTGGCTCAGTGGAAAGAGCATGGGCTTTGGAGTCAGAGGTCATGAGTTCGAATCCCAGCTCTGCCACTGGGATTACATGTACATTACATGTAATTACATGTACATTACTACATCCAGCCCAGGATGAAGAGGCTCCCCACCTCTAGACTGGAAGCTCCCCGTGGGCAGGGAATGTATCTACCAACATTGTTATATTGTACTCCCCCAGGAGCTTAGTAGAGTGCCCAGCACAGACCAAGCGCTCGATGATCGATTGAAGCAGGGGCTCAATATTACTCAGTGCATCATCCTAAAGACATCTGGGTACATCCGAACGGGGCCCAGACGGCAGGCTCGCAGTGGAAGGAAAACTTAGCTTGCATGTGGGATCGGCAAGGCCTCAATGGAGGAGAACACTTCGTGGAGCTCCAGTTTTCTACGCTGCGGGGAGAGGGCGGTGGAAATTCATTCAGTAGTGTTTATTCAATAGTATTGAGCGCTACGTGCAGAGCACTGTACTGAGCGCTTGGAATGAACAAGTCGGCAACAGATAGAGGCGGTCCCTGCCCTCTGACGGGCTTACGGTCTGGAAATGGGGGTGACAGCTTCGGCCCACCCTACCGTCCCCCATTCCCTCTGCCGAACTGCCTTTCAAATTAACTAAAGTCAGGAACAAAACCACTGGAGGGCTCTGGGATTTCCAAAGCCACTTCCCACCTTTTGTCTTTTTTTAAGTGGCATTCATTAAGCGCTTACCATGTTGGTATTTTGTTAAGCGCTTACTATGTGCAGAGCACTGTTCTAAGCGCTGGGGGAGACACGGGGGAATCAGGTTGTCCCACATGGGGCTCACAGTCTTAATCCCCATTTTACAGATGAGGTCACTGAGGCCCAGAGAAGTGAAGTGACTCGCCCACAGTCACACAGCTGACAAGTGGCAGAGCTGGGATTCGAACTCATGACCTCTGACTCCAAAGCCCATGCTCTTTCCACTGAGCCACGCTGCTTCTCTACCATGTGCCAGGGACTGCACTAAACACTGGGGTAGATACAAGCTCATCAGGCGGGGCTCAGTCCCCGTCCCACACAGGGCTCACCGACTTAACCCCTCATACAGATGAGGGAACTGAGGCACAGCAAGTTAAGAGACTGGCCCAATGTCACACTGTGGTCAAGTGGGCAGGGCCGGGATTAGAACCCAAGTCCTCTGACTCACCCGCCTGTTCCCTATCCATTAGCCACGCGGCTTCTCCTTAGGCTGAAGGAGAAGCTGAGAAGCGCGCTGCTGCTTCTCGCCTTCCGAACAAGATCCCAGAGCAATGTCTCTTCCTTCCCAGGTGGCTCCGGGAACCCTTCGCTGTAGTGGAAAGGGCAGAGGGGGTCCCCTCAAAAGCAACTCTGCTGTATCTTGGAGCAGCATATCCCAACAGGTAGAGCCCGGGCCTGGGAGTCCGAGGACATGGGTTCTAATGCCGGCTCCGCCCCATGTCCGCTATGTGCCCGTGGGTAAGTCACTTCACTTCTCTGCGCCTCAGTTCCTTCATCTGCAAAATGGGGATTCAGTACCTGTCCTCCCTCCTCTTTAGGCTGTGAGCCCCACGTGTGGGACAGGGACCGAGTCTGACCTGACGATCTTGTATCTTCCCCGGTGCTTAGAACCATGCTGGACCCACACCCACGCCTCAGTTGCCTCATCTGTAAAATGGGGATTCAATATCTGTTCTCCCTCTTCCTCAGGCTGTTGCGCCCCATGAGGGCCAGGGTCTGGGTCTGACCCTGAACCGGTGTTTCACACGTAGCCGGTGCTTAACAAATACCACAGTTTATTTGCTTCTATCCTCCTCAGTGCTTAGAACAGTGCCTGGCACTGTAAGCCCTTAACAAATACCATTATTATTATCACTGAGAATCAGCGTGGCCCGGCTACGAGCACGGGCCTGGGAGTCAGAAGGTCATGGGTTCTAAATCTGTCTCCCCCGCTTGTCTGCTGTGTGACCTTGGGCAAATCACTTCACTGTACCTCAGTTACCTCATCTATCAAATGGCGATCAAGAATGTGGGCCCCATGGGGCACAGGGCCCGTGGCCAACCCGATTTGCTCCAGCACTTAGAACAGTGCTTGGCACATAGAGCTTAACGAATGCCATAATTACTATTATTATTCTCAAGTGGTTAGTACAGTGTTCTGCATTTAATAAGCGTTCAATAAATACCACTGGCGATGATGACAGCGATGATGGTGGAAAAAAGCTATGCCCGGGTCACGATTTAAGGCAGAAACCACGTCCACCGGGACGCTGGTAAACATGGTTTTGGCTGAAGACCACGTCCCTGGAAAGATGGAGAGAGAAAGACCTATTTATGAGATCCAAAGTAGCCCGGGCAGGACGGTGAGTCAAAACTCCTTAATCGTCCTCCCAACTCCACCCCCAATTTGTTAGGCGTCGGCTTTGGGTTTCCCACCTAAAACTGGGAGATATTGCTACTTACCACCCACCTACCTCACTGGAGTGTTGTAAGCACTAATGAGCTGAGGTACGTAATGTGCTTAGAGATCTTAGGATGAGGAGTGTTATAAGGAGCATTATTAATATTACGAGTTATAATAAATCAGGGAAAGAATGTGAAGTGCAAGCTGGAACATAAACTCAAATTAAGCCTCATAAATATAAAGGGACCTGGGCATGCAGTTCTTTGAATTCTAGCAGTAAAAGGTTTTAACTTAAATCTCAGGTTAACAGGTACCAGTGGAGCTGCCTGAAGAGAAGAGGCGAATGATGGATTGAAGGAGGTCCATACGCAGGCGAAAGAGCCGCTAAGAGGTGATCCGGGCAGGAAGTGATTAATGCAGGAAATGGAATTTTGGCCACTGACATAGTCAAATATTTATATAAAGTTATAAGCGGTCGAGAAGGACAGCTCTTGGCTAATGCCATCGTAAATCAAAGCCGACGCATCTCAGTGAGATAGAAAATCCGGCTTCCAAAGCAGGGGCAATCCACCTAAATAAGAGTGGATTTACCTGGGTAAAATGGAAACTGGAACCCCAGAACCAATCCTGAGGGTCTGGTAGAGAATCGACCGATCGATAGTAGTTATCGAAGGCTTCCCGTGTCGAAAACCGTACTCAGCGCTTGGGAGAATACAATAGAGTGGGTAGACAGGATCCCTTTTCTTCAAGGTGTTTGCAATCTAGTGGGGCCACAGGATAGGGCAGGTTTCAAATTCCTGCCCTCCCTTTCCCTCCTCCTACTTCCTCGGGCTCCTCTTGAAATATGCGAAGCGGTGTGGCAATTGGGAAAAAGTGCAGGCCTGAGAGACAGGGGATCTTTCATTCATTCAATAGTATTTATTGAGCGCTTACTATGTGCAGAGCACTGTACTAAGCGCTTGGAATGAACAAGTCGGCAACAGATAGAGACGGTCCCTGCCGTTTGATGGGCTTACGGTCTAACTGGGGGAGACAGACAAGAACAATGGCAATAAAATCTGAGTTCTGAGTTCTAAGCCCAGATCTTAGACCCTGGGCAAGTCCCTGAGCCTCAGTTTCCCCATCGCTATAATCGGACTTAAATACCTGTTCTCCATCCCCGCCTTACCCTGCAAGTCCCACGTGGGACAGGAACTGTGTCCAACCTAATGATCTCCTATCTACTCCAGTGTTTAGTACAGTGTTTGGCATATAGTAACAAATGCCATTATTATAATTATTATGGGCTGATTTCAAAGAACCATGGAATGGCTTTACAGCAGAGACAAACTAGGTATTGTAGGATTATCAACTCCTCACACCTCCACTTGTGCGATAGCCTTTTTCAGGGCACGGACCACATACTTTTAGTCTATGTTTCCAAGAGCGGTTCCGATGCTCTGCATATAGTGGAGATTACGACGACAATGGTGATGATTTTGATGATGATGGAGCCTCCGGCCTGAAATGGCAGGCCAGCCTTATATTATTCATTCATTCGCATTTATGGAGCGCTCACTGTGTGCAGAGCACTGTACTAAGCGCTTGGAAAGTACAATTTGGCAACAGATAGAGACAATCTCTACTCAACAAAGAGCTCACAGTCTAGAAACTGTAAGCTGATTGTGGGAAGGGAACGTGTCTGTTTCATTGTACTCTCCCAAGCACTTAGTACAGTACTCTGCACACAGTAAGTGCTCAATATATAAAGTGCTTTCCTCATTAGTAAAGGGGTGAGTATCCCCCACCTGTCCTGCGGGAGACCGGGGTTGGATTCCCTGAGGGGAAGACGGCATAATATATTGGAAGCAGAGTGGCCTAGTGGATAAAGCACGGCCCCTGGGGTCAGAAGGACCTGGATTCTATTCCTGTCTCTTCCACTTTTATGCTGTGTGACCTAGGGCAAGTCACTCAACTTCTCTGTGCCTCAGTTACCTCATCTATAAAATGGCAATGGAGAACGCAAGCCCATGTGGGACAGGAACTGCGTCTTTGCTGTGGGAAGGGAATGTGCCTGTTTACTGTAATGTTGTACTCTCCCGAGGGCTTAGTACAGTTCTCTGCACCCAGTAGGTGCTCAATAAATGTGAGTGAATGAATGAATGAGTGAATCTGATTAGCTTGTATCTATCCCAGGGCTTAGAACAGTGCTTGACACAAAGTACTCAACATTTACCATTAAAATAGGTAAATAAATAAATATGACTGTCTGATTGACTCAGTCCTGAGGCTTCTGAACTTGAGAATCTGGATGAAGGAATTGATCATAATCATGGTGATTGATGCAGGATTCCTTGCCCTCTCTCATAGGGGAAGCAGCTTGGTAGAGTGGATACAGTATAGGCCTGGGAGTCAGAAGGTCGTGGGTTCTAATCCTGGCCCCACCACTTGTCTGCTTAGCCTTGGGCAAATCATTTCACTTCTCTGTGCCTCAGTTACCTCCCCCGTGAAATAGGGATTGAAACTGCGAGCCCCATGCGGGATGGATATTGTGCCCAGTCCGATTTGCTTGTATCCACCCCAGCGCTTAGTACGGTGCCTGCCACATAGTAAGCACTTAAAGACACCAAAATTATTAGTACAGTGCCAGGCCCATAGTAAGTGCTTAACAAATACCATAATCGCTATTATTATCTCTTCCTGCCATGTTCCTGCTGGGGCACAAGCGTAATAATCAAGTAGGAGGGCTAAGTTGGAACACATAGCGAAGGGTCGGAATGGTGCAGGAGAGCCATAACCCAGGAATAGTTGACTCGGTAGCTGTTGCCCTTTCGGCTGCCCAAATCAAGCAACTATTTGTCAAGATTCCTGCGCTGAGTGTCTACCTTATGGGCAGACTGTAAGCTCACTGTGGACAGGGAATCGTTCATTGTTTTATTGTACTTTCCTAAGGACTTAGTAAGTGCTCCATAAATATGAAGGAATCAATGATTTGGTAGGTAGTTCTTTGGTCAGAAACCTGTTGTTGGCCCAGTAGAAAGAGCATAGACCAGAGAGGCAGACCACTTTCAGCTAGCACTTAGTATGATCAGTAATGTTCTCTACATTGAGCGCCCTGAAATAAGCCCTCAGTACTAGAGGCAAAGGCTCTATGTTTCTTGGTATTTAACAGTGTGGCCTAGTCAAATGCACAGGTCTGGGAATCAAAGACTCCGGGGTCTAATAACAACTCATGCCACTTGCCCGATGGGTGACCCAGAGCAAGGAATTTCACTTCTCTGGGCCGAAGTTTCCTTATCTGTCAAAGAGGGATTCAGTTTCTGTTACCTCACCTAGGTAGATTGTGAGACTCTTGCAAAACAGACTGTCTGACCTGATGACCCTGTATCTTCCCCAGTGCTTAGGACAGTGCTTGGCTCACAGCAAGCAATTACAAAGACCAAAACTACTCTTCTTTTTCTTTCTTTCTTTTCCTCTTCATATTCCTCCTCCGCCTCCTTCTCTCTATTCTTCTCCCTCTTTGTCTTCTTCCTCTTCTTCCTCCTCTTCCTTTCTTCTTCTTTTTCCTCTTCTATTTCTCTTTCTTCCTCTTCCTCCTCTTCCTTCTTCTTCCTCTTCTACTTATTTCTTCTTCCTCCTCTTCTTCCTCCTCCTCTTCCTTTCTTCTTCTTCCTTTTCGTCTTCTCTCATCCATTCTCCCAAACAACTAACTCTCCTTTCCCTACTTTGCCAACCCTTTCTCCCATTTTTCACCAAACCGAGGGGTAATCAGTCAACCAGTGGTATTTACTGAGCACTTAGAATGTGTGGAGCACTCTACTAAGCACTTGAAAGAGTATAATACCAACTAGTTGGTAGACACGTTCTCTGCCCACCAGAAGTTTACAGTCTAAAGCGCAAGCCGGGACTGGGGCAAAAGCTGCCTTCCTCTTGTCAGAGCCATCTGTGAGGACGATGATCTCTACAGTACGACGTAGTGGAGAGAGCACGAGCCTGGGAGTCAGCAGGTCATGGGTTCTAATCCCGGATCCTCCACTTGTCTGCTGTGTGACCTTGGGCAAGTCACTTCACTTCTCTGAGCCTCAGTTACCTCATCTGTAAAAAAATGGGGGACTGTGTCCAACCTGGTATTGGTTAATTGTGGTACTGGTTAAGCGTTTACTACGTGCCAGGCCTTGTTCTAAGTGCTGCGGTAGATGCAAGCTAATCAGTTTGGACACGGCCCCTGTTCCACATGAGGCTCACAGTCTCGATCCCCATTTTACAGATGAGATAACTGAGGCCCAGAGAAGTGAAGTGACTTGCCCAAAGTCACACAGAAGACAAGTGGCAGAGTCAATATTAGAACCCATGACCTTCTGACTCCTAGGCCCTTGCTCTATCCACTTCACCACGCTGCTTCTGCTAACCTGGTTAATTGGTATCTCCCCCAGCGCTTAGATCAGTGTCTGACACACAGTAAGCCCCTAACAAATACTATAATTATTATAGTATTTGGGCTGGGGGCTCCTCCCTGACTCTCCCCTCTATTGGCCGCAGGACTTCCGGCTCATTCCCACATGTGGAGCAGTCCCATTTGGGTCACGTCAAGTGGCAGCACCGTTTCCCTTGGTTGGTTGGTTTGTGTTACACAGATGTGAGAGCACATCCTTCCTTTCTCCTCCCCCATGTCACCAAGCCACTTGGACGGCACAGAAAGAGGATCCCCACTGCCTGCGACACAAAAGGGGCCATGTGACCTGAGGCTGAGCATCTGTGTTATGGCAGACAAATCACCCATCGGGCCAGTTCTCTGGACTTCAATTCAAAATCTGTATGCCATCTGTAATAATTATAATAATAATGATAATAGTATCTGTTTAGCACTCACTATGTGTCAGACCCTCCACTAAGCACTGGGGGGATACAAGCCAATTAGGTTGGACTCAGTCCCCGTCCCACATGGGGCTCAGTCTCGATTCCCATTTTACAGATGAGATGACAGGCCCAGAGCCCACATGGGGCTCAGTCTCAATCACCATTTTGCAGATAACAGGCCCAGAGAAATGGGGTGACTTGCCCAGGGTCACACTGCAGACACTTGGCAGATCCGGGATTAGAACCCATGACCTTCTGACTCCCAGGCCTGTGCTCTATCCACTATACCACGCTGCTTCTCAGATTTGTAGAATATGTTTCTGTCTCTCACCTACAAAGCCAGAGAGAAGCCCTTTTTCAAACACTTAGAAACCCACTCCCCAGGAAACGGTAGGGTGGCTTCACGCCGCTGACCAAGTCAGTGAAGGACCCCGGTTGGGAGCCTCCTGAAGTACTAATCTGTTAAAACCTTTTCTAAACCTTTCTAGTCTTAATGTTGCTCATTCTATTTCCCTCCTCAATTAGGGTAATTCTAGATATATAGTGGAACCAGGCGTATGGCCAACTCCGGGAAGGTCTCATAGGAGGGGCTGGGGCCCCGGGTCCAACGGAAATGGGCAGTCTCACCTGATCTGCACGGAGAGAAGCAGGATGGAAGGTGAACACTAAATGATCCAGCAACCCAGAGAGAGGAGATCATTTCTTCCCATTCTCAATTACCCGCTTCGTTAGAGGCTATGTGGAAGGGTCACCTCTTAAACCAGAATTCCCTCCCTTTGTTTTTTCATCCTCCTTCCATCCCAGCAATGCTTCTCCTGGCCCTCTTATCTCATCCATTTCTATATATATGTCAAGCTTATTTGACTGCCTTCCTCACCCCAAGATTTTCATCCCTCCATTTCCTCTGCTTCCATTCTCTCCTCTCCGCTCCACTCAGTTGAGCTTCAAGCTCCCCGTTTCAACTTTATCTTCCTAGCTTGCTTCCACTTTGTCTTTAGGGGGCAAGAAGGCCCCTGTTTACCTTCTGATTCATGTTATTTTAGTTTCGTCATTATTAAACCTGTCCAGAAAATGGGAATTTGCAGATGTCATGAAGGGAGTCAGGGTCACAACCACGAGAAACATGAGCCCGGGCCTGGGTGTCGGAGGATCTGGGTTCTAATCCCGGCTCCATCACCTGGGGCAAGTCACTTAACTTCTCTGTGCCTCGGTTACCCTCTTCTTAGACCGTGAGCCCCATATCTACCCCATTGCTTGGCACAGAGTCAGCGCTTAACAAATACTGTGATTATTTTATTCACCCAGATGCAGCCAACACTCCATCATCTTGGGAAAAAATGATAGCAGAAATAAATGATTTTCCAAGAGAATCCTCCTTCCCGGGGAAGGGCAAATGGACAGTGGAATGGCAAAAAAGGAAAACAAAAAGGGAAGAGATCTCAAAGGCCTAAGCAAACAGCCCTGAATTAGAGAAGGTTGAGGGAAGTTGTTGAGCTAATGTGTCATGTCCATTCACTGGCCCTAAGCACAATTTTAATAGCCAGTTATAAAAGGAAAAGTAAAGGTTTGTTGTGAAATAGCTGGCACATGCTTAACAAAACGTAGGACAGGCTGGCACCACTCTAATTTATGCACATAAATTCTATGATGTTCAATTCAGTGACCGTGTGATAGAAGGCCCAGCTAATAAAGATCTTCAGAAAGACTATAAAAGGATGGAGAACTTTACATTTTAGAACTGATGGGGAAGCAATTTATATTCAGGATCAAACAAAAGCAACTCACACACCACACAGAGGCATCTCTCCCTCTCTCTCTCACACACACACGCACACGTTACTATCTTCGCCAGACTGGCTGACGACCAGCCTTAACTGAGACATCCAATACTGGGGAGGAGGAGTCTACGGAGAATGGCTGGTCCTCCTAGAATCTGTAGCTGTGGCCCACGACACCTTTTCATAAGCCCAGCTAAACCGCCGTCTTCCTAGACCGCAACCCCCGTTCTCCATAGCTAATCAAAGAAGTAAGGCTGCTGATAGTCCTAATAATGCCTTTTTAAATGCTTTCTTTGTGTCAAGCACTGAACTAAGCGCTGGAGTAATAATAATGATAATGTTGGTATTTGTTAAGCACGTACTATGTGCGGAGCACTGTTCTAAGCGCTGGGGTAGATACAGGCAGCTGTGTGTGACTGTGGGCAAGTCACTTCACTTCTCTGTGCCTCAGTTACCTCATCTGTAAAATGGGGATTAAGACTGTGAGCCTCACGTGGGACGACCTGATTACCCTGCCTTAGAACAGTGCTTTGCACATAGTAAGCACTTAACCAATACCAACATTCTCATTTACCCTATATCTACCCCAGCGCTTAGAACAGTGTTCTGCACATAGTAAGCGCTTAACAAATACCAACATTATTACAGGGTAATTGGGTTGTCCCACGTGAGGCTCACAGTTAATCCCCATTTTACAGATGAGGTCACTGAGGCACCGAGAAGTGAAGTGACTTGCCCACAGTCACACAGCTGACAAGTGCCAGAGCCGGGATTCGAACCCATGATACAAGGTCATCAGGTTGGACAAGGTCCCTGGCCTACTTGGGGCTCACAATGGAAGGGGGTGGGAGAGCAGGTGTAGAATCTCTATTTTGTAGATGAGGGAATGAGGCAGGGAGAAATGACTTACCCAAAGTCACACACAGGCAGAGTTAAGATTAAAGACCAGGCCGGTAAAATGGGGATTAAGACTGTGAGCCCCACGTGGGATAGGGATTGTGTCCAATCCGATTGGTTTGTATCCGCCCCAGCGCTTAGTACAGCGCCTGGCACATAGGAAGTGCTTAAATACCACAATTATTAATCAATGGTATTTATTGAATCCTTACTGAGTGCAGAGTCCTGCACTAAGCATTTGGGAATCTGCCAAATTCTGCACTAAGCCCTTAGCGCTGTACTAAGCGCTTGACATCGTAATAAGCGGCTCAACCTGAGTATTGGCACTGTGCTAAGTGCTTGGCAAAATACAGAAGAGGTAATAGACACAATCCTGACCTTCAAGGAGCTTGAAGTTTAAGAGACACCAAGTGCAGAGAGGAAAAAGAAAATGGAAAACAGGCTCCATGAATACCTAGAGAACTGTCTTTGGATTTGAAGACCATGTTGCTGATAGGGGATAAGTAAATAAATAGGAACGTCCATAGATCCCCTCTCCTGTTCCCTACCTGGGGGTCCCTTCAAGGCTCTGTTCTGGGTCTCCTTCTCTTCCTCAACTACATCACTCCCTTGGAGAAAGTCACGGCTCCCCTAACCAACTCTGAACTCTCTATGTGGATGACTCCCAAATCTATTTCATTAGCTCCAACCTCTCTCCTCAGCCACCTTGCATTTCCTCCTCTCGCCAGAACATTCTACGTAGGTGTTACACCAGCACCTCAAGCTTGAAATGCCCAAAACTTCCCTCTCAGTCATATTTATTGAGCACTTACTCTGTGCAGAGCACTGTACTAAGCCCTTGGGAGAGTACAGAACAACAGACTTGGTAGACATGTTCCCTGCCCACAGTGAACTTACAGCCTAGAGGGGGAAATAGACATTAATATGAATGACTATATTACAGAGATGTACATAAGAGCTCTGGGGCTGATGGAAGGGTGAATAAAGAGAGCAAATCCAGGTAATAATAATTGTGGTATTTAATAACAATAATAATAATAATAATGTTGGTATTTGTTAAGCGCTTACTATGTGCAGAGCACTGTTCTAAGCTCTGGGGTAGATACAGGGTAATCAGGTTGTCCCATGTGAGGCTCACAGTTAATCCCCATTTTACAGATGAGGTAACTGAAGCACAGAGAAGTGAAGTGACTCGCCCACGGTCACGCAGCTGACGAGTGGCAGAGCCGGGAGTCGAACCCATGACTTCTGACTCCGAAGCCCAGGCTCTTTCCACTGAGCCGTGCTGCTTCCGTGCCGGGCAGTGTACTAAGCGCTGGGGTGGGTACAAACCAATCGGGTTGGACACAATCTCTGTCCCACATGGGGCTCACAGTCTTAATCCCCATTTTACCGATGAAGTAACTAAGGCACAGGGAAGTGAAGTGACTTTCCCAAGGTCACACACCAGTCAAGTGGCAGAACTGGGATTAGCACCAAGGTCCTTCTCACTCCCAGGCCTGTGCTCTATTCACTAGGTCATGCTGCTTCTCCTTGTATGCTCCCCAATCCCCTCCTCTTCCTAACCATCCCTTCATAATTCTAGCAAACAATCAGTGGCATTGATTGATGGCTTACTGTGTGCTGAGTGCTGTACTAAGCATTTGGGAGAGTTCAAAACAATGTTTGGTAGACACAGTGGCTCTCCACAGAGAGTTTACAACCGATAGACAGCTCCGCCACCCTCCCTGTCTCTCAAGCCCGCAATCCCGGTGTTTTGTTCGACTCCTTCCTCTCTTTCAACTCCCAGATTTCAGTCTGACACTCAATCCTGTTGGTTCTTCCTCTGTCTTTCAAGAATCTGCCCCGCTTCTCCATCCAATTTGATCACCTTGCTGATCCGGGGGCTTGTTATGTAATAAGAACAATTGCGGTATTTGTTAAGTGCTTACTGTGTACCAGGCACTGTTCTAAGCACTGTAGATGCAAGGTTCATTCATTCAATAGTATTTATTGAGCGCTTACTATGTGCAGATCACTGTACTAAGCGTTTGGAATATACAGTTCAGCGACAGATAGAGACAATCCCTGCCCAATGACGGGCTCAAAGTCTAACCGGGGGAGACGGACGGCAGAGCGAAACAGAATGAAACAAAAATAAGACAACATTATCACGAAAAATAGAATTAAGGGGATGTCCACCTCATTAACAAAATAAATAGGGTAATAAAAAATATATACAAATGAGCACAGTGCTGAGGGGAGGGGGGAGGGGAAGGGGAAGGAGCAGAGGGTGGAGGGGGAGCAGAGGGAAAAGGGGGTAGCTCAGTCTGGGAAGGCCTCTTGGAGGAGGTGAGCTCTCAGTAGGGCTTTGAAGAGGGGAAGAGAGTTAGTTTGGCGGAGCTGAGGAGGGAGGGCATTCCAGGACAGCGGTAGGATGTGGGCCAGAGGTCGACGGCAGGATAGGCGTGAACGGAGGACGGTGAGGAGGTGAGCGGCTGAGGAACGGAGCGTACGGGGTGGGCAGTAGAAAGAGGGAAGGGAGGTGAGGTAGGAGGGGGCAAGATGATGGAGAGCTTTGAAGCCAAGAGTGAGGAGTTTTTGTTTCATGAGAAGGTTGATAGGCAACCACTGGAGGTTTCTGAGGAGGGGAGTGACATTCCCAGAGCGTTTAAGGTAATCGGGTTGGACACCGACCCTGTCCCACATAGGGCTCACAGTCATAATCCTATTTTACAGATGAGGGAACTGAGGCACAAAGAAGTGAAGTGGCTTCCCCAGGGTTACACAACAGACAAAACAGCTTGATTATTACATCAGCCTCCTTGGTGTTCTTCTTACCTCAGGTCTCTCCTCTCTGCAGTCCATACTTCCCTATCCTTCCTGGATCGTTTTTCTACTCCCAAAACCTCCAATAGTTTCCCATTCCTCTCCACAGCAAGCAAAAATCTCCTAACATTAGCCTTCAGGCACTCAGTATTCTCTCTCCCTTCTCCTTGTCCACCCTCTTCTTTCACTAAACCCCAGTTTACAATCTTTGTTCTTTTCGAGGTAACCTACTCATTGTACCTCATTCTCCTGCTTCCCACCACTGACCTCTGGCTCACACCCTCCTTCCTTCCCGGAACTCCCTTCTCTTTCATGTCTGATAGACTACTATTCCTCCCATCTTCAAAGCCCTTCAGAGATCACATTTCCTCCAGGAGGCCTTCCCCGAATAATCTTTAATCTCCCCACTTTATAATCTTCCCAACTGGAATTCAAACCCTTCAGCTCCATCTAAGGACTTAAATTACCACAATCACTTCTATACTCTGTTACTCACCCATCTGTAGTTTCTTTAAGTCCTATCTCCCGACTAGATTTTGAGGTAGATTTTGATGGCAGGGATTGCGCCTAATTCTTCTGTGCTCTCTTTAGTGCTTAGAAGAGTGCTTTGCACACCAAAGGTGCTCAATAAATGCTACCCACTGATTGGTCTGATGATCGCCCTGCTGATGATGGAGAATAAGTGAATAAATTCGTATGTCTTGGAGTCCATACGTTTCTTTCTACGTGTACATTTGTTTAGCGTCTGTTTGTCTAGCTAGATGGGAAGCTCCTTGAGGTCAGGAATAATGTTTAATAACTTTTTTGGACTCTCCCAAGGGCTTAATACAGTGCTCTGCCCATGGTAAGTGCTCAATAAGTACTACTGATTGATTATTTGGCATATTCAAAGGTACTAAGGGGGGCTACGATGCTGAGGTGACAGGAATCTAAGCAGCAGCGTGGCCTAGTGGATAGAGCAGGGCTGGGAGTCAGAAAGACCTGACTCTGCCACCTGTCTGCTGTGACCTTGGGCAAGTCACTTCACTTCTCTGTGCCTCAGTTTCCTCATTTGTAAAATGGGGAGTAAGAGAATGAGCCCCATTTGGGACAAGGACTGTATTCAACCTGTTTAACTTGTATCTACCCCAGTGCTTAGAAAAGTGCTTGGCACATAGTAAGTGCTTAACAAGTACCATTATTATTACTTTTATAATGACCTGGGGAAAAGAAAATTAATCAGGGCAGGCCTCCTATGAATACCTCCTAGGTGGTATTTTAAGAACTGGGGTCTGGTAGATTTTAAGTGGGAGGTGGTTCCAGGCAGGAGGAAGGATATTAGGCAGGGATCTAAGGTGGGAGAGAAGAGAATGAAACTCAGTGAGAATTGTAGTTCGGGGGGAACGAAGAGCGCGAGCTGGGGTGTGGTGGGAGAAGAGGCCTGCGAAGTGAAAAGAGGACTGATGTAGTGAATCAAGACAATGGTCAGGCATTTCTGCTTGATATGAAGAGGAATGGATATCCTTTGGAAGTGATTGAGGAGTGAGAGGTGGCCAGAACTGCAATTTAGAAGAAAAATCTGGGCAGAAAAGGAAGTGTAAACTGGAAAGGACAGATTTACCAAAGTAACAGAACATCATTTAAAGTACAAAAGCTATGCAAACTCAGACAGAATACATTTTGTAGGACTCGTGAAAGATCTCTACTTGGATGTCCTCCTCTCACCTCAAACTTAACATGTCCAAAACAGAGCTCCTTATCTTCCCATCCAAACCCTGTCCTCTCCCTGACTTTCCCATCACTGTATATGGCACCACCATCTTTCCGTCTCACAAACCCCTAACCTTGGTGTTATCTTTGACTCCTCTCTCTCATTCAACCCACACGTTCAATCCATCACTAAATCCTGTCTGTCCCACCTTCACAACATCGCCAAAATCTGCCCTTCCTTTTCCATCCAAACTCTTATCACGTTAATACAGTCACTCATCCTATCCCACCTGGATTACTGCATTAGCTTCCTTACTGACCTCCCAACCTTCTCTCTCTCCCCTCTCCAGTATATACTTGGCTCTGCTGCCCAGATCATTTTTCTACAAAATAATTCAGGGCATGTCACCCTGCTTCTCAAAGAACTCCAGTGGTTGCCCACCCACCTCCATATCAAACAAAAACTCCTCACCACTAGCTTTAAAGCACTCCACCACCCTGCCCCCTCCTACCTCACCTTGCTCCTCTCCTACAACCCAGCCCACACTCTTTGCTCCTCTAATGCTAACCTTCTCACTGTGCCTTGCTTTCACCTGTCTAGCCATCAACCCCACGACCTGCCTCTGGCCTGGAAAGCCCTCCCTCCTCAAATCCAGCAGACAATTACTCTCCCCTGCTTCAAAGCCTTACTGAAAGCACAGTTCCTCCAAGAGGCCTTCCCAGACTAAGTCCTAAGTTTCTTCATCTCCCTCTCCGTTCTACATCACCCTGACTTGCTCCCTTTGCTCTTCCCCACTCCCAGCCCCACAGCACATATTTGTCATTTTATTTATTTGAATTGATGTCTGCCTCCCCCCCACATGCCCTCCGGAATGTAAGCTCCTTGTGGGCAGGGAATGTGTCTGTTAATTATCGTACTGTACTCTCCCAGCACTTAGTACAGTGCTCTGCACACAGTAAGCACTAAATAAATACAAATGAATAAGTGAATCTGGGAGTCTATATTCCTGGGTTCTATTCTGGCTTATTTACATGCTTCCTGGATTTGTTTATACTAGCCCTTTCCCAGATATGTTTCACTTTGTAAATTGCAGTAGTGAAGCATTTAGAAATTTTTGCCAGTAGATATACGAACCAAACAGACTGCTTTCCAATCTGTTTTGTGAGAAGGTGAACTACTGAAGGCCATGGCGGATACCAAACAGACAGGGGCAAGTGATATCAAAAGGATTCTGCCTGGCACGCAGCGTGACGTGATGACATTACGAGTACCAATTTTCAGGAGCCCAACTGAATATACTCGAACCTAAAGAGTTGCAGCCCATCTGAATATACTCAAACCTAAAGGGGGTCAGTCAGTCAATAGTATTTAGTCAGTCAATCGTATTTATTGAGCTCTTACTGTATGCAGAGCATTGTACTAAGCTCTTGGGAGAGTACAGTATAACAATAAACAGTCACATTTCCTGCCCACAGTGAGCTTACAGTCCAGAGAAGCAGCATGGCATAGTGGATAGAGCACAGGCCTGGACGTCAAAAGGCCATGGGTTCTAATCCTGGCTCCACCACCTGTCTGCTGTGTCACCTTGGGCACTTTACTTCTCGGTTCCTCAGTTACCTCATCTGTAAAATGGGGATTGAGGTTGACAGTCCCATGCGTGACAAGGCCTGGGTCCAAGCCGATAAATTTGTATCTACCCCAGTGTTCAGCACAGTGCCTGGCATGCAGCAAAGAGTTTGACGAACATCAAAACGATTATTGTTATTAGAGGGGGAGACAGACATTAATAAAAATTACTGTTATGTACAGATATGGGGATCTCTGACCCTCACATGCACTCAATCAATGATATTTACTGAGCACTAACTGTGTGCAGAGCACTGTGCTAAGTGCTCGGGACAGTACAATACAAATGAGGGGGGTTTTGGTATTTGTTAAGCGCTTACTATATGGGAAGCACAGTTCTAAGTGCTGAGGTAGATACAAATCAGTCAAGTTAGACAGTTCCCGCCCGAGGTCACAAAGCAGAAAAGTGGCAAAATGAGATTATAAACCAGGTCCTTTTGATTCCCAGCTCTGGGTTCTTTCCAATGGGCCAAGCTGCCATTAAAAAAAAAAAAAGCATAATAAAAAAACTATTATATCCCTTCCTGCCCACAGGTCTAGAGGAGTAGCATTTCCCTCCAAGGTTTCTGTGAACAAGGGTTCTATTTCTGAAGCCTTTCCAGAGCCTTAGGATTTGCTGGCAGATTCCATGGCAAAGTAAGGCTGGGTGTTCTAAATAAAAATACTAGACACAAAGAAGGCCAGTGCATTATCGGCACCAGACAGACTAGCTGGAAACTGAACTGTCCAGTTTAAAACCAGAAAGTTGGCCACCCTATTTTTCAGCCACTTTGGGGTCTGCCCCATCTGTTTTCAGGAATCAGTGAGTGAATCGAAGTGGTATAAGTTACCTTAGCAAGTCAAGATGGGCTGATATACGGTGGCAGAGAGTCGAAGAAATCAACTTCATTATAGTATATTATTCTTCGAGCTCCTGATCCAAAATAATTTCAGAGAAAATTCAGCTTCCCTGAGATTTGACCTGTTTGCAGTAATATTAATAGTAATTTTGGTTTTTATTATTTGCCAAGCATTGTACTAGACACCGGAATAGGTACTAGCCAGCTCATATACAGTCCCTGCCCCACAAGGGGCTCACAGTCTATGTATTCATTCATTCAATTCATTCGACTGTATTTATTGAGCGCTTACTGTGTGCAGAGCACTGTACTAAGCATTGAGAGTAGAATTCAGAGTCATATTCCCTGCTCATAACGAGTTTACAGTCTGGAGGGGGGGAGACAGGCATCAATACAAATGAATAAAATCACAGCTATGTACTAAGTGCTGTGGGGCTGGGAAGGGGGAAGAGCAAAGGGAGCAAGGCAGGGCAACACAACACAGAAGGGGGTGGGAGAAGAGGAAAAGTGGAGCTTAGTCTGGGAAGGCCTCTTGGAGGAGATGTCAAAGTTTCAGTAAGGCTTTGAAGGAGGAGAGAGTAATTTTCTGGAGGGTTGGAGGAGGGAAGGCAATCTAGGTCAGAGGCAGGACACGGGCTCGGGGTCGGTGGCAAGACAGGCGAAATAGAGGCCCAGTGAGGTCCTAGAGGAGTGAAGATTGTGGGCTGAGCTGTAGAAGGAGAGAAGCGAGGTGAGATAGGAGGGGGCAAGGTGGTGGAGTGCTTTAAAGTCATTTTACAGATGAGGAAACCAAGGCCTAGAGAAGTGGAGTGACTTCCCCAAGGTCACGCTGCAGACAAGTGGTACAGCCGAAATTAAACCCAGGTCCTCTGACTCCTAGAGCTGGGCTCTTTCCACTAGGCAACACTGCTTCTTTTATGATTTTATTCGGTCTAAAGGACGGGGTGGTTATGTTGTACCTAGGAAAACCCACACTCAGAGCACTACTGTACTCCCCGAAGCGGTTAGTACAGTGCTCTGCACACAGTAAGTGCTCAATAAAAACCAATGATTAATTAAATAATGGAGCTAAGAGCATAATCTCGCCGAACTAACCTGTAAACTCACCGTTAGATTGTTATATCATACTCTCCCAAGCAGTTAGTACAGTGCTCCGCACACAGTAAGCACTCAATACGATTGACTGACTGAACTGTAAACTGATTCTAGCCACAAACCCTTCCCATGACCTGCCCTGTCCTGACCCTCATAAAAAGGGGAACCTCTGCACCTGGGAGAGATTCAGTTACAAACAATAACTGGACATTTTGGACACTCTCTGACTCATTCAAGATGGTTTCCTCCCCAGGAGACTGGAGAGGGGTCTCAAAATAAACGAGCATCCATAGGGTCTGATACTCCCACTCTTCAAATAAAGGAACTTTTTTAAAAGAACCTCCAGCAAAGAACTATCTGGGTTCAAATTTTCCGCCAGAAGAAGGGTCAGTCAGAGAAGTAGTAATAAAATGTATTAAGCGTTATCAAGTATTTGGGAAGCAGTATGGCCTAGTGGGAAAAAAGATGGGCCTGGGAGTCAGAGGACCTGGATTCTAATGCCACCTCCACCATTCGCCTGATGAGTGTGACCTTGGGCAAGTCACAACCTCTCTGTACCTCAGTTTCCTCAACCGTAAACTGGGGGTTCAATATCTGCTCTCCCTCCCTCTTAGACTGTGAGTCCCATGTGGGTCAGGGACTGGATCCGACCTGATTAACTTGTATCTAACCCAGGGCTCAGAACGGGGCTTGGCACATAGTAAACATTTAATAAATACTATAATCATCATTAAGCGCTTAATGTGCACAGAACACTGTACTAAGTCCTGAAAGAGAATACCCAGAGGAGAATCTGGTGCTCATTTTATTCATGTGACATCTCTGCTGTCCTTTTGGCTCTCCAAGAAGTGGATTCCACACATTTCCCTCAGTGTGGAGTGATCAAGTCAAGTGTGTTCTAGAAAGTGATCATAAAATCCTGCTTTCAGGGGAAGCTCCAGAGATTCCTTGAAGTCAGCAGCAAAAGATGTCAGCCCCTTTTCCATCTTTTCTTTAACTGAGTATGGTCAGAACCTTCTCTCCCTCTTATCAACACAAGCTGCCCACATGCTGAAAAATGAAATAAGTAGCAGACTAACTGCTTCCTGGGTTTCCCACTAACCCAATCCAAATTCCCAGCACAGCCTCGTAAACTATCATCTGGACACCTTCGGATTTTGACCAATATTCAGAGGGCTCGTGTTTCACTTAAAGTCCTCTTTCCCCTTTGAGGCACCCTCCTTTTTCTTTTCTTAAAACAAAGAATTGAGTTACTCTTCAAAGAGGCAATAAAAGGACTATTATGCTTGGCCCACGCTCTAAATGATTTCCATCCTCAAGGAAAAAAGACAGTCACAGGTATAGGGGCTGTACGGGCTTCCAAATGGGCAGCTGTCAGCACTCTTTCTTAGAACAGGTTGGCATCTCTTAGAATTCTGGCCTTTCAGCCCAGCTGCACTCAGAATAAGGGAACCGTTAAACGTGAGACAGGAAGTGGGGTCTCAGCCACTTCTGAACCTACTTTTTAAATCTTAGGCTTTAGGTAAAGTGACCATAACCTTGGTATTATCCTCGATTCAACTGATTGTCTCTCTCTACTGCTGAATTGTATTTTCTAAGTGCTTAGTATAGTGTTCTGCGCACAGTAAGCGCTCAATAAATATGAATGAATTCAACCTGCTCATTCACTCAGTCACCAGATCCATTGCATTTATATCTTCGCAGTATCTCCAGAGTCCACCCGTTTCTCTCCATCCACACGGCTCCCGTGATAGTCCAAGCCCTTGTCCTATCCCATCTCAACTGTTGGGGTCAGCCTCCTCTCTGACCTCTTTGTCTTTATACTCTCTCCTCTCAAATCCATATTTCATCCAGTTGTCCATATTAGTTTTCTAAAAATACCGTTCTACACGCATCTCCCCACTTCTCAGAAGTGGTTGCCAGTGGTTTCCCATCCACCTCCCTAGTGAACAGAAACTCCTTACCATTGGCTCTTGGAAATGTACCCTCCGTAAAGCATTTTCAAGCCGCGCAGTGCACTGAAATAAACATTTGGAAAAGTGCCATGGAAGCATGAGACACACTGCTTGCACATAAGGTGTGTTAGTTGCTTCTGCTGTAACAATTTTCTGCCACTGAAGTCTTTTAGATTTACCAGTCTATCAGAGGATCTTCTATCTTCAACTACTTGAAGGAGGGGAGAGGTTAAGCAGAGTAGAAGCAGGGAGTAGTTGGGTCCCAGAGAAGAAAGTTGCACGTGGTTGCGCGGAAAGAGTGCCAACTGACCAGTTCTTGTGGGGGGTGGCACAAAAACCATTAATAATACCAACAATAATAAGGGTGTTTGTTAAGCGCTTACTTGTGCAGCAGCGCGGCTTAGTGTAAAGAGCCCGGGCTTGGGATCAGACTTGGGCGAGTCACAACTTCTCTGGGCCTCAGTTACCTCATCTGTAAAACGTGGATGAAGACTGTGTGCCTCATGTGGGACAACCTGATTACCTTTTATCTACCCCAGTGCTTAGAACAGTGCTTGGCACACAGTAAACGCTTAACCAATATTATTATTATGTACCAAGCACTGTTCTAAGCACTGGGGCATTTACAAGGTAATCGGGTTGGACACAGTACCTGTCCCACATGGGGCTCACAGCCTTAATCCCCATTTTACAATTGAGGTAACTGAGGCCCAGAGAAGTGACTTGTCCAAGGTCCCGCGGCAGAGAAGTGATGGAGCCGGGATTAGAATCCACGTCCTCTGACTCCCAGACACATGCCCGTTCCGCTACGCCACGCTGCTTCTGCCATACCTATCCCCAATAGCACTCAATTTGCCCTCTGGAACTGAGGGCAGAGAGAGGGTAGAGATCTGAAACAGTCTCCTGAAATCCACTCCTGTCCCTTTCCACCCTTGACCAAAGTGGCCAACAAGTGACGGAATGAACCTATTTGAATCGCATTTCAGCTCTCCTGAGCGGAGGGTTAACAAACAGGTAGGCTGATGGAGAAAGAAGAGCAGCATGGCCTAGTGGAAAGAACACGGGCCTGGGAGTCAGAGGCCCTGGGTTCTAGTCTCAGCTCTGCCGATTGCTTGCTCTATGACCTTGGGCAAGTCACTTCACTTCTTTGTGCCTCAGTGACCTCATCCAAATGAGGATTAAAGCCTCCTCCCTCCAATTTAGACTGTGAGCTCTATGTGGGACAGGGATTGTGTCCAATCTGATAAATATATCTACTCCAGCACTTAATAAGCACTTAGTAAGTACCATAAAAAAAAATCATAGGACCTGGATAATCCATCACCAGATAAATAGTTCCTGAAAGCACAGCAGTTGGTTGGTTGTATAACCTTGTATTTCTTATGCTAGGCATGTCAGGTGATGTGACCAGAGTTAAGACACTCCTTTTTTCCACCTTTCTCTTCAAGCCTCTGTTTTCTCAATCAATCATTCATTCAATCATTCATTCATTCATTCAGTAGTATTTATTGAGCGCTTACCATGTGCAGAGCACTGTACTAAACGCTTGGAATGAACAAGTCGGCAACAGATAGAGACAGTCGCTGCCGTTTGACGGGCTTACGGTCTAATCGGGGGAGACGGACAGACGAGAACAATTGCAATCATATTTATTGAGCACTTACTGTGTGCACAGCACTGTACTAAGTGCTTGGGAAACCTTGCTTCTCTCCTTCTACAATCCAGCCCACACTCTTTGCTCCTCTAGTTCTAACCTTTTCACTGTGCCTCCATCTCGATTGGCTCACGGCCGACCCCTAGCCCACGTCCTGCCCCTGGCCTAGAATGCCCTCCCTTCTCAAATCCGAAAGACAATTACTCTCCCCCCTTCAAAGCCTTATTGAAGGCACATCTCCTCCAAGAGGCCTCCCCACTTTTCCTCAGCTCCCACTCCCTTCTGCCTCACCCCGACTTGCTGCCTTCGCTCTTCCCTCAACCCAAACCCCACAGTACTTGTGTACGTATCTGTAATTTTTTTTTCTTTATTTGTATTGATGTTTGTCTCCGTCCCCCGCCTTAGACTGTAAGCTCGAGTGGGCAGGAAATGGGATTGTTTATTGTTATATTGTACTCTCATTCATGATTGAATGAATACACTGGCAAAGAGTTGGTAGACACATTCCCTGCTCATAGCATACTTACAGTCTAAGAGGGAGAGACAGACATCAGTATAAATCAACTACCGATATAATAATAATGTTGGTATTTGTTAAGCGCTTACTATGTGCCGAGCACTGTTCTAAACGTTGGGGTAGACGCAGGGGAATCAGGATGTCCCACGTGGGGCTCACAGTCTTCATCCCCATTTTACAGATGAGGTAACTGAAGCACAGAGAAGTTAAGTGACTTGCCCACAGTCACACAGCTGACAAGTGGCAGAGCTGGGATTCAAACTCATGACCTCTGACTCCAAAGCCCGTTGCTTTTTCCACTAAGCCACGCTGCTGTGGGGTGAATCAAGGGTGCAAATCTAAGTGCCATAGTGATGCAGAAAGCCGCAGGAGAAGAGGAGATGAGGGCTTAGTCAGGGAAGACCACTTGGAGGAGATGTGCTTTTACTAAGTCTCAGAGACTAATAGCAGGATAAGTTTTTTCCCCTCCAGAAAAAAACATCCTGAAACAAACCTGTCCATACACCCCACTGGTTATGGACTTGTTTCTATAAATAACAGGAGCTTACTTGACTTTCTGCACTAGCATTATTTATCTCATTTATCATATGGTCCCTGCCTGATGCTTCTTGCCAGAACTAAAATGCATGAAAATTAGGTTAATTGTGCCGAGACTGTTTTTTTTTAAAATGCACTTCATATAATTAAGAAACTACACACACAAAAAGTGCTTGAAAGACGATCATTCCATCAGAAAAGAAGACCCTGCTGCCATAAGACAAGTTTTGAAAGGGGAAACAACCAACGATCACAGACAGCTGTGTGCCCTGAGCAGAGAGGAAATTTTTTTTTTTTTTTAATGGAAATGGTGGTGGCTGGGAGCAGGGGAAAGGAGGTTAGGGCGGGAAATAAGGCAGAAATCCTGCTCATCTTACTCAACAACTGTCATCCCATTCATCAGATTCTCTTTGACCTGCTTGGGAGTTCTAAGAAGAGAGTTGAGGGAGAGATTTGGAAAGCACCAAAGGCCCACAGAGAAATAATGAGTTCCAGTTGGTGAAAAGAGGACAATTGAGGGTGAATTGCCCATTCCTTGAAGGAATAGATAAGTATATGCTTAGTAAAGGACAGGAAATGTTTTCAGCCAGTTGGGAATATTAAATGTTTTGTTTTTAAGAAAAGAAATGGTCAACTAACCGAGAGCCTTCACATAACCTCCTCAGGGTCCTGTCCTGATCCAGTCGAAGCTAGTGGTCAGTAAGCCTTTTGAAGATCAAAGATATTTCAATCTTTTGCCGCTGTCTGTTGCCAGTTGATAATGGGTTACTGAAGCTCTTGCCATTTCTGATCGTCCAGAAATGGACATTTCTGGTCTGCTGGAAGCCTGGAAAAGAGAAAGCCAAAGGTATTATAGTAATAGTAATATTTATTAGAAGCTGACTGCATGCAGAGCAATGTACTAAGCACCGGGACAGAATACATGAGTGGGAAGTAGACACAGTTCCTGGCCCTCTGGGGGCTCCCATTTGGAAATGTATTGACCAGATCAGTCCTTGCTAAAGGAAGTGAATATTTCCGTTGTCAGTTATCCAACTCTACCAGCAAAAGCATCAAATCATCCAAACATTTACCTTAATTTCCTCCCTAGTTTGGATATAGGAGACCTTAAACAGTCTTCAGGAAAGACTCTCATACCAAGAGAAGGAGCATGGCTTAGTGGAAAGAACACAGGCTTGGGAGTCAGAGGTCATGAGCTCTAATCCTGCCTCCTCCACTTGTCAGCTGTGTGACCGTGGGCAAGTCACTTAACTGCTCTGTGCCTCAGTTACCTTATCTGTAAAATGGGGATTAAGACCGTGAGCCCCACGTGGGTCAACCAGACTACCTTGTATCTCCCCCAGCACTTAGAACAGTGCTCGGCACATTGTAAGCGCTTAAATACCATCACTAATATTATTATTAAGAGAATGGTATCTACTGGCAGAATTATGCTGTGCTTCTGTTGGAAGTGAAACTGTGACCATAGCGGAGTGGAGGAGTAGGAAGCCTAATGCTTTTTCAAATGAACATTTCCCAGCATCCTAAAGTATATATTTCCCAGAGAGATTGGAGACTGGGAGATTGGAATCTTCTGGGAAGAGGTGGGTCTGGTCAATAAAAGCCAAAGAGGAACTTGGCCAATGGGTGAGTCACGTAGACCTTATAAATTCCAGAGAGGAAGGGCTTTTGCAACTCCCGCTTTCCCCCTTCTTTCTTTTTTTATTATAGCATTTGTTAAGCATTGTATAGCATTTGAGAGGCAGCGTGGCTCAGTGGAAAGAGCACGGGCTTTGGAGTCAGAGGTCGTGGGTTCGAATCCCGGCTCGGCCGCTTGTCATCTGTGTGACTTTGGGCAAGTCACTTACCTTCTCGGTGCCTCAGTTACCTCATCTGTAAAATGGGGATGAAGACTGTGAGCCCCACGTGGGACACCCTGATTCCCCTGTGTCTACCCCAGCGCTTACAACAGTGCTCGGCACATAGTAAGCGCTTAATAAATAAATAAATACCAACATTATTAAGCACTTACTATGTGCCAGGGACTGTACTGAATGCTGGGGGTGATTCAAGATCATCAGGTTGGATAGAGTCCTTGCCCCACATGGGACTCACAGTCTTAATCCCCCTTCCACAGAAGAGGCAATTAAGGCATGGAGGAGTTAAGTGACTTGCCCAGGGTCGCCCAGAGCAGACAAGTGGAGGAGCCAGGATTAGAAACCCAAGGCCCATCTTCTTTCCTCTAGGCCACGTCGCTTCTTCCATCCCTCTTACAGTGTCCAGTGACAGCACTGAAGAATTCCAGACACTCTTTTGCCAACCAAATTTGCGTCATTTCAGAAAAGGCATCCAACGAACATACCCCGAAAGGTTCTCTGTGGAAGGTCGCAGAACCTACAGATGGCCCCCAGGCTCCTCCATCGCACCAGAGCCATTTGCTCAATCAATCAATGAATTAATCGTACTTATTGAGTGCTAACTTTGGGCAGAGCACTGTACTCAGCGCTTGGAAGAGTACAGTAGAACAGAGCTCCCCTCTCAGGTTCCTGTAGGCACCAGACTTGGTGGCAGAAGCTGGGACTGAGGGAGGTAGGAGGGAGGCTAGGCCATTAAAAATGAAAATACTGGACATAAAAGTCACTTGTGACAGGGGACACAAACCAGCTAAAATCTGGGCTGTCCTGTATCAAACTGGGCAAATGGCTTCCCTTCTCTAGAGAGATTCTAGAGAGATACTCTCTCTCTCTCTTTCTGCCCCTCCTCTATTACCCCCCTCCCTTATTTCTCCCCCATACCTGTGGGGATTAGGAGTGGGACACCGTGGAACACCGTGACCAAGTTGAATCCCTGAGGTCATGAGCAGGCACCTGTGGGTAGGAAAGCCAATTGGTAGCCTGACCTGTTTCTGATCAATCAGTGGCATTTACTGAGCCCTTTTGGTATTTAGGGTGCCTTTACGGGTATTTACCTAGTGCTTACTATGTGCAGAACCCTGAACTAAGCACTGAGTGCTTTCTCTTACTAGCTGTTTACAGTGCTTTGGGGGGGGCATCGTCCCTTCTTGTTTGAGAGGGTGGGTTTTCTTCCGTCTCCTCCCACTTTACATTGAGAGCTCTATGAGGAAAGAGACCAAACCAGCTATTTTTCCTTACAGTTTCTCCCAGCGGCTGGTGCGATCCATAGCACGTCATTGTATACTACATAAATAATAGGGAGGAGGAGGATGACGCATCGAGGCAACAGCAAGAGAAGAGAGGAGAAATACAAATAGCTCCTCCACAGCCCACTCTTTCCTCAAGGCCGAGCAAAGCTACAGTTGGGGTTAACGATGTTGATTCTGGTGCTTCCTGCTAAAAATAGTTCAAACCTCAAAAATCTTACATCACAGAGAGTTTGTCAACGGCTATAAAAACATCCCTCCCTGAGAAATGTAACCTCTCTGAAACTCAGAAAGCCTTGTTTGTGGCTGTCTCCAGGGTATCTTCGTTGTTGAGCTGAAAAAGCAGGGTCTTCGCTTTGTTGCTCTTTGCTGGGCTCCCTGCTGGCTTCAGGCTTGCACCCAAAATATGGTCATTAATGGCGTGGGACCAACCGACAGGACCAAAATGGAAAGTGACCTAAATAAATGGCGGAATGTTCAGGAGACAGAGGACGTTTTGGGCTTGAATTATACTACTGCTATTAATGATAATAACAATAATAATCAATGGCATTAGTTTAGTGCACACTCTGAGGGGCAAGGGACCATGAAAATAATAATTATAACAACCGTGTCATTTGTTAAGCGCTTACTAGGTGCCAGGCACTCTACTAAGTGCTAAGGTGAATACAAGCAAATCAGGTTGGGCAAAGTCCCCGTCCCACCCGGGGCTCACGGTCTTCATCCCCATTTTACAGATGAGGAAACTGAGGCACAGAAAAGTAAAGTGACTTACGCAAGGCCACATAGCAGACAGGTGGCAGAGGTGGGACACTACTATGTGGTTAAGAGCACAGATTGTTGGTATGAATGTGTAAGAGTAGTGTAGTCTTCCAAGCATTTAGTACAGTGAGAAGCAGCGTGGCTCAGTGGAAAGAGCCCGGGCTTGGGAGTCCGAGGTCACGGGTTCGAATCCTGACTCCGCTACCTGTCAGCTGTGTGACTGTGGGCAAGTCACTTCACTTCTCTGGGCCTCAGTTCCCTCATCTGTAAAATGGGGATAAAGACTGTGAGCCTCACGTGGGACAACCTGACGACCCTGTATCTACCCCAGCGCTCAGAACAGTGCTCTGCACATAGTAAGCTCTTAACAAATACCAACATTATTATTCTTACTACAGTGCTTTACACACAATAAGTGCTCAAGAAATACCATTGATTCATGGACCGTTTGGTCTCAGAACCTCAGGATCCTCCCTGCAGCTCCAAAGCATCCGGAGCTCAAAGGGTCATCTCTACCTCACCCCAGCCTCCGTCCCGGTCACGTGACAGCCTAGGGAATGGGGACGGACGGCTGCCTCTTCTTTCCCGTAAAATCCCCCTGGATGGACCCCTCCCAGCCTTTTCCAGTTGCCCAAGCCAGTCAACGAGACAGATCCTTATTTTGCCTGAACCTCCTCTTGCCGCAGAAAACAGAAGGTGAGGTTAGTGAAAGGTACCAATTCTGAGTGCTGTAGATTTCAACGGGACCTAACCTTGGCTGAAGATTAAATTAATTCTGTTGAGCTACGGCTCAGAAGAGGAAAATATTTACGCAATATTTAGCTCTGGGTAAATAATGCATTTGAACATGCGTCTCTGGGTTGACAAGCGAGATTCTTAAATCAGTCAGTGGTATAGAGAAGCAGCGTGGCTCAGTGGGAAAAGCCTGGGCTTGGGAGGCAGAGGTCATGGGTTCCAATCCCGCTCTGCCACTTGTCAACTGACTGTGGGCAAGTCACTTAACTTCTCTGGGCCTCAGTTCCCTCATCTGTAAAATGGGGATTAAGACTGGGAGCCTCACGTGGGACAACCCGATTACCCTGTATCTCCCCCAGCGCTTAGAACAGTGCTTTGCACACAGTAAGCGCTTAACAAATACCAACATTATTATTATTTATTGAACGCTTACTCTGAGCAGAGGACTGTACTAAGCACTTGGGAGAGAATACGACAGAGTCGGTAAACACAATCCCTGCTCTCAAGGAGCTTACCATCTCTTTATATTCCACCTGAAATCAAATATCATTTCCAAGTGTACTTTAGCTCGGTCTTGAACCGCAAGTATTTGAGGAAGATTGTTGAATTCTACTTTAAAAGACTGATTATCCTTCAAAGGGGAAGACCACATTCCCACAAGCAAGTAGAAAAAATTCAGCCATCAATTATCACGCAAGATTAACCAACAGGGCGGACGTATTTCATAATACTGTTGCGGCTCGTCTTAACAGAGACTTGAAGGGGTTTTTTATTGTCCTTTGTTTACTTGCTTAAGGTAGAAAGTAAAGGAGTGGGTCCTAAATGGATCGAGCACGGGTCTGGGAGTCAGAAGGCCCTGGGTTCTAACTCCGGCTCCGCCACTTGTCTGCTGCGTGACTTGGGCAAGTGACTTCAAACTTTTCTATGCCTGTTACCTCCACTGTAAAATGGAAATTGAGACTGTGAACCCCATGTGGGACATGGGCTGTGTTCGACCTGATTAGCTCATATCCACCCCAGAGCTTAGTACAGTCCCTGGCACATATTAAGTGCTTAACAAATACTATTAAAAAGAAAGACATATACATTCAAGGTCTCGCTTCCTACTTTCAGCAGCTTTTGGGTCAAGGAAGACCTGTGACTAGGAAACAGTCCGTTTCTGCGCAAGACACAGGCATAATGTTCAAGCAAAGGGTCGATTCTTAGACTGGACAGGGAAAGGAAGCACAAAATCATCCTTTGATTTCCTCTGTCCTGGTAAAATGATCCAGAACTTTAGGAGAACTCGGCAAACTTCCAAGCCTGGCTATTCCCCTCAGGGGCCTCCAGCAGAAATAAGTCTCTCCTTTTACGAAAGGAGAGGCAGATAACGGAAGTTGGTTGAAGGTCCAGAGCTTGGGAAAGAACTGTTGGGAAAAGCTAAGGGAACTTGGTTTATTTCAAAGTCAGTTTGAGTGAGGAAGCAAAGCAGCAGAGCGGTGGAAATTGCACAGGACGGGGAGTCAAGAGACCTGAGTTCTAATCCCGGCTCTGCCACTTGATTGTTGTGTGACCTTGGACAAGTCATGTCCCTTCTCTGTGCCTCGGTTTCCTCATCTGTAAAATGGGGATTAAATGCCCGTCTCTTCTCTCACCCTTTGACTAAAAGCCCCATATGGGATGGAGACTGTTTCTGATATGATTGTACTGAGTTTAAATCAACACTTAGTACCTTGTGAGGGCTTCACAAATACTACAGTTATGTTAATGAATTGTACATCGCCTTGATTCTATTTAGTTGCCATTGTTTTTACGAGATGTTCTACCCCTTGACGCTGTTTATTGCCATTGTTCTCGTCTGTCCCTCTCCCCCGATTAGACCGTAAGCCCGTCAAACGGCAGGGACCGTCTCTATCTGTTGCCGACTTGTTCATCCCAAGCGCTTGGTACAGTGCTCTGCACCTAGTAAGCGCTCAATAAATACTATTGAATGAATGAATGAATCAGTCACTCAATGATATTTATTGAATGCTTACTAGGTGCAGAGCACTGTACTAAGTGCTTAGGCGAGTGCAATACAACAGAGTTGATAGACAATTCCCTTGCCTTCAAAGAGCTTAGAAGGGAGGTGGGCATTGAAATAAATTACGGATAGGTACATAATAATAATAATGATGTTGGGATTTGTTAAGCGCTTACTATGTGCAGAGCACTGTTCTAAGCGCTGGGGTAGATACAGGGTAATCAGATTGTCCCACGTGAGGCTCCCAATCTTGATCCCCATTTTACAGATGAGGGAAGTGAGGCACAGAGAAGAAGTGAAGTGACTTGCCCACAGTCACACAGTTGACAAGTGGCGGAGCCGGGATTCGAACCCATGACCTCTGACTCCCAAGCCCGGGCTCTTTCCACTGAGCCACGGGTGGGGCGAATATCCAGTGCTTAAAGGGCACAGTTTCAAGTAATTCACAAGAGAGAGGGAGTAGAAGAAATGAAAGCTTACTCACAGAAGGCTTCTTGGAGGGGATGGATTTTATTTTACATTATTTTTAGGAGAAGAAGGGAAAGTGAGCTTCGTGCTTGGGAAGGAATATTGTCAGATTAGCATTGATTCACTTGCTCCCGATTTATTCCTGTTTCCCCGCGGAATGGGATGAAAAGCCAGGACGAGGGATTTCTGTTTGAACTCGGGAATAATTTCCTGACAGTAAAAATGGCAAGACCCTGTAATATGTTGTAATAATAATAATAATAATAATAATAATGTTGGTATTTGTTAAGCGCTTACTATGTGCCAAGCACTGTTCTAAGCGCTGGGGTAGTCACAGGGGAATCAGGTTGTCAAACAAGGTGGTGGAGCCCTCTTCTCTAGAAATATGAATGTTTTGAAGAGGTTGCTATCCCATTAAATAGTTTGAGCGCGGTCCTTCGTGGGAGCAGAAGAACAGATTCTATGACTTCTGATCCAATGAGGGCAGAAAGGAGTTACAGTTACAACGATATGAGCTTCGATATAAGAACTTTCCCAACACGCACCTCACACCAAAAGTCTCTCATCTGGGCTCCTGCTATTCCAACCGGATACACATGGCCAACAGATCCGTACCTTTCACTGGTCAGTGAACGTGTGGAGGTTGGCATCTTTGCACAGTGTGGGGGAAAATCGTCTCTGAGTTTAAACCCCACAAAGGATGAGAGTAAGCTGTGTGTGCCTCCACCGCCCATGTCAGTCCATAAAATAGGAGCCTTCCAACTCCCCCTCGCCCCTTGGAAGCATCTAATGAGTTGCATATTCATTTTCGTCAGGGCCACAGATGAAGCAGTTGCGTAGCTTGTGGTGCTCGGTCAGCTGGGGGGGGGGTTTCTGCAGACAGACCGGTGGGACAGGTCTCCAGGAGGGTGGACAGGGCATTGCTCTCTTAGAGGCAAAGAGGGCTGTTCTTCAACACGTGCCGGTCACACATTCAATCGACCCTTCCTTCCTCACCTCCTTCTTCTTCCGCTACAATCCACTCCTCTAATGCCAACCTACTCAGTGTATCTCAATCTCCTCTTTCTCACACCTTGCTCAGATCCTCTCTCCTGGCCAAAACTCCATCTCCCTCATTATTGTCATCATATTATGTCGTTATTATTATTACTGCTGTTGCTGCTGTTGTGTTTGTTAAGTGCCTATCATGTACCGAGCACTTTTCTAAGTCCTGGGGTAGATATAAGTTAATCAGGTCGGACACGGTACCTGTCCCACGTGGGGCTCGCAATCTAAGTAGAAGGGAAAACGGGTACTGAATCCCATTTTACAGATGAGGAAACTGAGGTACAAGGAAGGGAAGTGACTTGCCCAAGATCACACAGCGCAGGCAACTGGCAGAGCCGGGATTAGAACCCGGATCCTCTGACTCTCAGGCCTGGGATCTTTCCACGAAGCCATGATGCTTCTTAGATTAGAAGCATCGAGATTACAGTCTGGATTAGACTGCAAGCCCGTCAAACGGCAGGGACCGTCTCTATCTGTTGCCGACTTGTTCATCCCAAGCGCTTAGTACAGTGCTCTGCACATAGTCAGCGCTCGATAAATACTATTGAATGAATGAATGATTAATACACGGCAGATGGCTACTCTCCCCATCTTCAAAGCCCAATTAAAATCACATGTCCTCCAGGAGCCCTTCCCCAACTAAATTCTTGATTCCCTGTTTCTCCCTCCCTTCTCTGTCGCCTTTGCATTTAGAAATGTACCCTTAACAACTTTGACATTCACTCCACCCTTATCACCACAGCACTCTTATACACATCCTTATATTCTGCCACTTCTCCTGTCTGTAATTTTGCTTAAAGTCTGTCTCCCCTCTGGTCTGTGATCTCCTGGCAGAGAGGGATCGTGTCAGTCAACTAGATTGCATTGTGCTCTTCCAAGTACTCAACACACAGTAAGTACTCAATAAATACCAACGATAGATTATTTGATTAACTGACAGATAGTCAAACTGAGAAGCAGTGTGGTCTAGTGGATAGACCACAGGCCTGGGAGTCAGAAGGACCTGAGTTCTAATTCTGACTCCACCACCTGTCTGCTGTGTGACGTCGGGCAAGTCGCTTCACTTCTCTGTACCTCAGTTGCCCCATCTGTAAAATGGGGATTGAGACCGGGAGCCCCATGTGGGACAGGGACTGGGTATCCACCCTGGTGCGTAGTATAGTGCCTGTCACATAGGAAGCATTTAACAAATACCACAATTATGATTACTTGTCCAAGGTCACACGGCAGGCAAGTGTCAGAGGGGCGACTAGAACTCGGGTCCTCTGATTTGCACACAATAAGTGCTGGATAGAGAAGACGCGTGGCCTACTGGAAGGAGCACGGGCCTGGGAGTCACTGGACCTAATAATAATAATGTTGGTATTTGTTAAGCGCTTACTATGTGCCGAGCACTGTTCTAAGCGCTGGGGTAGACATAGGGGAATCAGGTTGTCCCTCGTGGGGCTCACAGTCTTAATCCCCATTTTACAGATGAGGGAACTGAGGCACAGAGAAGTTAAGTGACTTGCCCACAGTCACACAGCCGACAAGTGGCAGAGCTGGGATTCGAACGCATGAGCCCTGACTCCAAAGCCCATGCTCTTTCCACTGAGCCACGCTGCTTCTCCATTAGACCTGGGTTCTAATCCCAGCTCTGCCACTTGTCTGCTCTATGACCTGCAAGTCACTTAACCTCTCTCTGCCTCAGTTACCTTCTCTGTAAAATGGGGGTTAAGAACGTGAGCCCCCTGTGGGAGCAATCTGATTAACCTGTATCTATTCCAGCATTTAGAACAGTGCCTGACACACAGTAAACACTTAACAAATACTGTAATAATAACAAACTTAGCCCCAGTGGGATTGAAGCAGACTTGCACAGTCACCTTGAGAAACCTTCATGGAATTCCAGCAAACAAGAACAAATGGGAAAACTTGGTAGAGCAATCCCTAGCCCACTGCCTTTCCCACTGAAAGGCATGAGATTCAACGGTTCTAAACAGATACGGATATACCTCCCCTCTCCCATTCTCCCTCAACTTTCTTCCCTCTAAGCCCGGGATCTCTCTTCTTCTCTTGCCCAGAACCGTATTCTTCATGGGTCTTGGCCTCAGCATTCACTTGTCCAACAACAATGGCCCCTTTCCCATCTTGCCACACAGCTGCTTCCCCCTTTTTTGTCCCCTGATGATTGGTGTCAGCTGAGATTCTAGCAACTACCCTTCTCCATAGACATTTTTGGGGGGAATCCCTGCTTATCATTAGGCATTAAGGTGCCCTAAAGGACCATCTACAAATCTCTCTCTCTCTCTAACTTCAGCTTTGCTTTTTAAAATTTTGCTTTTAGCAATTGTTCCCGAGCTGTTACCGAAAGCTTGGGATACTACTGGTCTACTAGACTCTTGGAATACTTCATTAAATACCTTATTATTCCTCCCTGCCCTTCCCCCCCTCCACTCTTTCTTCCGGCTCTGCTCTCCACATTTTTCACAATAATGTAATTCATTTTCTTCCAGAATTCCATTTCAAGAGCTTTGTTATGCCAACGCTCGCTAGAATGACTTTTTGTCGTTGTTTCCTTTGCACAGAAAAAGGCAGGATCCCAGCAGGGCATATGTTGCTCCATTCTGACTGGTAGACATTGGAAACTGTCTATGGAGCTTTTACTATTCAATGAAATTGTTCTTTGACTCTAAGTTTCTCAAGTAGGAAGATGCTTAGCAGCAGTCTTTCCCCTAGCACACGAATTAAAATCCATTTCCTTTGAAGACTGTCTACTGATGCATTTTTATATTAATATCTTGATTGAGTGGGGTTTTTTTTTTTTGCATTTTAGCATTGCGAGGGCAAGAAAAGAAATGAAATTAAGGACAGGCTGACTGAAAGGGTTAAAACATTTCCCTACGGCTCTCCTAAGCGGAACGGATAGTCTTAGTCTGACTTAGGGATGTGGAACAGAAAGGCTGCCAACATCTGTTTTGGTCAGGGGTAGATAAAAGAGACTAATTCGTGGCTGGAATAACCCATGTATGGCATTCTGTACTGCATTACACTTTTCACAAAAACACCCAAGATAGAAAGATAAATTCCCACCTCAAGTTCTCCACTAGATGGCTGGACGAAAGGTGAATAACTCAAAACTAGGGTTAGGGAGATGTCCAGAATGCAGGCAGGCAAAGACAGGACTAAAATATCAACTCAATCCTGATGGAAAAGCACATTCAATCAGTGGTATTTTCTGAGTACTTCCTGTGTGAAGAGCAATCAATCATATTTATTGAGTACTTACTGCGCCAACACTGTATTAAGCACTTAGGAGAGTACAAAACGATAAAAAAACAGACACATACCCTGCCCACAATGAGTTTACAGTCTAGAGGAGACAGACATTAATAGAAATAAAGTAGGGGTATGGACATAAATACTGAGGGTGTGAATCCCTACTCTGCCACTGGTCAGCTGTGTGACTTTGGGCAAGTCACTTAACTTCTCTGTGCCTCAGTTACCTCATCTGTAAAATGGGGATTAAGACTGTAAGCTCTACATGGGACAACCTGATAACCTTGTTATCTACCCCAGCGCTTAGAACAGTGCTCGGAACACAGTAAGTGCTTAACCAGTACCATTATTACTATTACTGAGGGGCTGAGGGAGAGATGAAAAAAGGGAGCAAATCCAAATTCAAGGAAGATGCAGAAGGGAGTAGGAGAAAAGGAAATCAGGGCTTAGTTGGGGAAGGCCTCTTGGAAGAGACGTTCTTTTAATAATGTTTTGAAGGTGGGAAGAGCGATTGTCTGTCGGATATAAAGGGAGGGAGTTCCAGGAATGGGGCAGGTGTGAGTGAGGGGATGGTGGTGAGATAGACAAGATTGAGGAAAAGTGACTATGCTGGCATTTGAAGAGCCGAGTGTGAGGGTTGGGTTGTAGTAGGAAATCAGAGAGGTAAGGTAGGAGGGGACAAGGTAATTGAGTACTTTAAAGCCAATGGTAAGGAGTTTCTGTCAATGCAGTGTATTAATCTGGGAGAGTACAGTACAACAGAATCAATAGATCTATAGTGCCTGCCCACAAGGAATTTATAATTTACAGGGGGAAACGGACATTAAAATCAATTATGGATATGTCCATAAGTGCTGTGGGGCATAGGGTGGGGTGAATATCAAGTGCCTTAAGGGTACATATCCAGTGCCTAGGCAATTCATAAGGAAAGGGGGAAAATGTCAGAAAAGACCTCATGAAGAAGTGATTTTAGCAATGCTTTGACAGAGGAGAGAGTGAGGTCTGTTGGATATGAAGGGGGAGAGTTCCAGGCCAGAGGAAGGATGGGGCTAGAGATCGGGTGTGAGATAGAAAAGATCGAGGTCCAGTGAGTAGTTTGGCATTAGAGGAGTCAAATGAGCAGGCTGGGAAACCAGTGAGGTAAAAGTAGGAAGGTACAAGCTGATTGAGTGATTTAAAGTTGATGGCAAGTAGTTTCTGTTTGATGCAGAGGTGCATCGGCAACCAGTGGAGGTTCTTGAAGAGTAGGATGACATGGACCGAAAGGTTTTTTTAGAAAAATGAGCTGGGAAGCAGAGTGCCCTAAGGCCTGGAGTGCGGGGAGACAGGAGACACATAGGTCAGCAAGGAGACTGATGCAGTAATTGAGCTGGGGAGAGGATAAGTGCTTGGATCAGCATAGAAGCAGTTTGGATGGAGAGGAAAGGGCAAATTTTAGCGATGTTCTGAAGACAGAAATGAAAGGATTTGGTGACAGATTGAATATGTGGGTTGATTGAGAGAGATAAGTTGAGAATAATGTTCTGTTCTGAACATTTATTTTAATGGTATTTGTTAGGCATTAAACTAAATGCTGGGGTTTGACCCAAGCTAATCAAGTTTGATACATTCCATGTCCCACATGGGGCTCATAGTTTTAATGAAGCAGCGTGGCTTAGTAGAAAGAGCACGGGCTTGAGAGTCAGAGGTTGTGGGTTCTAATCCCTGCTCCGCCACTATCAGCTGTGTGATTTGGGCAAATCATTTAACTTCTCTGTTGATCAGCTACCTCATCTGTAAAATGGGGATTAAGACTGTGAGCTCCATGTGGGACAACCCGATTACCTTGTTTCTACCCCAGTGCGAAGAATAGTGCTTGGCACGTAGTAAGTGCTTAACAAATATCATCATTATTATTAATCTCCATTTTATAGATGAGGCAATTAAGGTACAGAGAAGTTAAGTGACTTGGACAAGGCCACACTATAGTGGAACATCCTCCAGTAGAGTGAAATGTGAGATTGCAGAGAAGAGGAGAGGTTGGGACTGGGAATGTCTGTAGATTTGGGAATCATCAGCATATTATAGTAGTTGAAGTCATGAGTGCAGATGAATTTTCAGAGGGACTGGGTGGAGATGGAGAATAGAAGGGGACCGAGCACGGAGCCTTGAGGGACTCCCATAGTAGAGATAGGGAAGCAGAGGAGGAGCCCAGATACTGAGAAGGAGCAACTAGAGAGATGGGAGGAAAACCAGGAGAGGATAATGTTTCAAGGAGAAGGGGATGGTCCTCAGTGTTGAAGGCTGCCTAAAGTTCAAGGTGGATTTGATAGCATAGACGTTGTTGGGCTTGGCAAGAAGAAGATCACTGGTGACCTTAGGGCAGTTTCTGTGGGGTGAGGAGGATGGTTGCTAGATCGGAGGTAGGAGAAGGGGAGGGGAAGAAGTGGGTGTAGACAACTCACTTAAGATGTTTGGAGAGGAAGAGGAGGGAGGGAGATGGGGCGAAAATCGGAATGAGCCATAGAGTGAAGGGAGGGATCTTTTAGGATAGGAGGGGCATGAAGATGTTTGAAAGCAGTGAGGAAGAAGCCATTGAAAAGCGAATGGTTGAAGATGGCGGTTAGGGGAGGAAAAAGGGAGAGAACAAGTGTTTTGATAAGGTGTGAAGGGATGGAGCCAGAAGCACAGGTGGAGCAAGTGGATTTTGAGAGGGGCCAGAGATCTCTTGAGAAGCCGCTAAGAAAGATGGGAGGATCAAAGATGGGCCAGAAAGAGGGACTGGAGAGGAGCCGTGAAGATTCACCTTCATAAGGAGACAGCAATAAAACCTATTATGGGAAGCAGATTAGCAGACGTGAAAATTAGGACCAATTCTTGTTCATGCCTAGTAATGGGAAACAGCCTGCTCCAGATTTTTTTTTAATGGTATTTAAGAGGCATTTACTCTGTGTCAAACACCGTTCTAAACACTGGGATAGATTGTAGGACATGGCCCACCTGGGGCTCGCTGTCAAGTAAGTAGGAGAGAGATCAGGTTTGGAATCTCCATTTTGCAGATGAGATAACAAAAGCACAGAGAAGTTAAGTAATTTGCCCAAGGTCACAAGTGGTGGATGCAAGATTAAAACCCAGGTCCCCTGGATCCCAGGCCCATGCTTTTATACACTAGGTCACACTGCTTCTGAAAGTTAATCCCTTGGATAATTGGCATCAACCGACCTATGATGTTTAATTGAGCTCCGTGGCTCAGTGGAAAGAGCCCGGGCTTGGGAGTCAGAGGTTATGAGTTCAAATCCTGGCTCTGCCACTTGTCAGCTGTGTGACTGTGGGCAAGTCATTTAACTTCTCTGTGCCTCAGTTACCTCATCTGCAAAATGGTGATTAACTGTGAGCCTCACGTGGGACAACCTGATGACCCTGTATCTCCCGCATCGCTTAGAACAGTGCTCTGCACATAGTAGGCGCTTACCAAATAATTATTACATACGTACATTTCCACCATACATTTTATCCTTCTCTTCATCACACCCTTTATGAGAGCTGTAAACAAGAAGCAAAATTCTCTCCTTAGAGTTTCACCATCTCTCCCTCACTTTTCCATTCTCCAATGGAGGGGCTAATGAGCAGAAAGGATCATCAGCCTCTAAATAATCATGATTTAGTTATACCAAACTCTTAAGAAGCATGGCCTAATGGAAACATCATGGGTCCGAGAGTAAGGAGATCTGGGTTCTAATCCCATCAAGGCCACTTGCCAGATGGGAGACCTTGGACAAGTCACTTAAATTCTCAGTACCTCAGTTTCCTCTTCTGTAAACGGAGAACTAATGCCTATTTTCTCACCACCCACCCCTTAGGCTGTGTCTACATGCAAAACAGGGACTGTGTCCGATCTGATTGTCTTATATCTACGCCACTGTTTAGCACAGTGCTTGGCTCATAGTAAACACTTGAATATCACAGTAATAATAATAGCTATTATTATTATTATTATTGACATTTAAGAGGAAAAGCTAATATTCCACTTCTCTCCCAGAAGTGCTTTGTTCCAGGCTGGTTGCACTTGAGAATGCCCCTTCCATTTCCTGCACCTATGTCTTGGTTGCACATCTATGTTCTGGAGAAGGGGAGTTATAATGCTAATATTAATAATAATAATAATAATGATAATTGGGGCATTTGTTAAGTGATTATGTGACTAGCACTGCTCTAGGTTCTGGGGGGTGGATACAAAACAATCAGGTCAGGCGCAGTCTCTATCCCACATGGAGCTCACAGTCTAAAGGGGAAGGAGAACAGGTATTAAATCTCCATTTCACAGATGAGGAAACTGAGGCACAGAGTCATGAAGTGACTTGCCCAAGATCACACAGCAGGCAAGCAGCAGAGCCGGGAGTAGAAACAGGTCCTCCGAGGGTGTGTAGATATATTGCCGGACCCATCTCTCCCTCGTCGCAGGCCCAAGGGAAGCTGAGCGGAGTGCCGCAGAGTTTGGGAAAACCTCCGTTCCTTTCCTGCCTAGGTCTGGGTATGCTCCCTTTAAGGCAGTACCAGGATGCTTCAATCAGGGCAGGGCCCTTGATCTTACTCACAGATTGAGGCAGGGAAGGGGATTCTGCAGAGGCAGTGGGGCCCAGTGGATTGAGCACAGGACAGGGTATCTGAAAACTTGAGTTCGATCACTGTGCGACCTTAGGAAAGATGCTCACCCTCTCTGGGCCTTGATTTCCGCATCCTTAAAATGTGGATAAAATAGCTCCTCTCCCTCCCTCTTAGTTAGGGAGCCCTGTGTGGGACTGTCTGATCTAATTACCTTATTACCTAGCTCTTAGCACAGTGTTTGGCATGGAGTAATTGCTTAATGAATACTATTATTATTATTATCATCATCATCCTCTATGCCCACAAGAAGTCCACTCAGAGACACCCGTGGCATTAAACTTTCTGCTTCTTCAGCCACAGCAGGCAGATGACTGAAGTAGCCACGATATTCAGTATTGAAGCTGGGGTCTTGCCTTATGCCATCGAGTCGTTTCCGACCCATAGCGACATCACGGACACACCTCTCCCAGAACGCCCCGCTCTCCCTCTGCAGTCGTTCTGGTAGCGGATCCGTAGAGTTTTCTCGGTAAAAGATAACGGAAGTGGTTTACCATTGCCGCCTTCTGCGCGGTAAACTCGAGTCTCCGCCCTCGACTACCAGAATGGGTGAGTTTTGACTTATAGCAGATTGCTTTCCACTAGCTAGCCACTGCCCAAGCTAGGAAAGGAATGGTTAGGCCTCCGCTTGACCCTCCCTCCCGCAGTCGAGACTGGTACTGGAAACTCTCCAGGTGCGACCCTGAGAGAGGAGAGGCTGAGGTATCATGATTGTTTTTGTTGCAATACTGTGAAGTAGTGGTTTGATCAAAGCCTGCTGGTGTAAAATGTTATAAATAAGGAAGAGAAGGAAAAAGAGGTCAATTATTTAGGTCCCTTGCTCCATCCCAAACCCCGATTTTTATTCCGGTGCCCCGTACACAGTGGGTGTGCCATAAACCCCCATTGACTGATTCAAGACAAGTAGCTCCACTTTTACAAGGATCATCTTTCCATTATTGAAGCAGACGCTGTGATAGGAAAAGGATTATGCTCTCCCTTTGACAATAGGAAAGGAACTTTCTCTGATTAAAGCAGCAGCCCTGATGATGAGCAAGATATCCCTAATGGTCAGCCTTCCCATTTCCCATGCAGTCAGTCAATAAATCAATTGTATTTATTGTTTTCTGTGTGCAGAGGACTGCATTAAGCACTTGGGTGAGTACAATAAAACAGTTGGAAGACCTGTTCCCTGCCCTCAAGGAGTTTACAGTCTAGAGGGGGAGATAGACATTAATATAAATATATAAATCACAGATGTGGATGTAAGCGGGGGTGTTGTGGGAGAGATGTGCCCACAGTGTCACTATGATTATGCTATCATTTGACAGCATAAGACAAGATGCAAGCACTTACCATGGGCCAAACACTGTAGTGACCACTGGGGTAGAGACAAGGCAATCAACTTGGACCCAGCCCCAGTTCCACAGAAGTCTCACAGTTTAAGTAGGCAGGAGAACAGTTATCGAATCCCCATTTTCAGATGAGAAAACAGAGGCCCAGAGCAGTTTACACTCTCTTGCTTCCTCCTACCTTAATTTATTTTAGCGTCCGTCTCGCCCACTAGAATGTAAGGCCTTTGAGGGCGGTTTAGAGGGGGAGACAGACATTAACAATCATAAATAAATGACATATGTACATAAGTGTTTTGGGACTTGTAGGGGGGATGATTAAAGGGAGCAAGTCAGGGTGACACAGAAGGGAGAGGGAGAAGAGGAAAGGAGGGCTCAGTCAGGGAAGGGCTCTTGGAGGAGATGTGCCTTCAATAAGACTTTGAAGATGGGGAGAGTAAGTGTCTGCCAGATATGAGTTAGTAGGCATGACCCTGGCCCACAAAGAGTTTACAATCTAGTGGGATTATAAGAGATTCCTTTTAAGAGCAGCTTCTTCCTAAGTCCATCCATCCCCATTCCCATCCCACAGAGAGGACTCATTTAGCACACCTCTCAGGCTCTCTACATTTTACCCTCCAAAACAACTCTATCTGGAGTCAATTCTCCACGTATAATCCATTCCAGACCTATCCTGGGAAAGCTGGGGCTCGAGAGGCTCTTCAGATGTTCAGCCAATAGGAAACTTCGTAACCACATGGGCTTTTTTTTTTTTTTTACAGTGGGAGATCCAAATACCAAATCTTTCATTCAGAGGCACCATGTGGATTTACAACACTCTCTGCAAGATGTTGGGTACAGGTACCGGAGACGCATGGATTACTTACATCCATGTGTTTGTAGTCACATCTGTGACAGGTGTAGTAGAAATTCCAGTCTTCATCCTTAACATTTCTGAATTCCATGATTTTCCACTAGATTGTTAATGCCTTGATGGAAGGGATTGTGGCTACCAGCTCAACTGTACCCTCCCAAACGCTAAGAACTATGTTCTGCACACAGTAACCACTGATTGATGGACTGATCGACTGTCTTTTTTTTAAAATGGTACTTGTCAAGCATTTACTACGTTCCAGGCACTGTACTAAGTACTGGGGTAGACACAAGATGATTACGTTGAACACAGTCCCCATCTCAGGTGCTTAGTATAGTCCTCTGCACACAGTAAGTGCTCAATAAATACAGTTGAATGAATGAATGGGTCTTAACGTCTTAGTTGGAGGGAGGAGGATTTAATCCCCATTTTACAGAAGAGGTAACTGAGGCTCAGAGTAGTGAAGTGACTTGTCCAAGGTCATACAGCAAATAAGTAGTGGAGCCGGGATTTTAACTCAAGTCCTCTAGCTCCTGGGCCTGTGATCTTTCCACTAGGCTTCACTGCTTCCATTTACCGAGCAACTGAAGTCCGTTTACTTCTCCCCTACGATGGGGGGTGGGTCCCTGCCAAACCCGTCACGGAGGAAAGCTTGAACATTGGTACCTGAGTAATCTCCGTGTGCCTGGACACAGACATTTTCTTCTGTCACGCCCTCTCTCTCTCTCTCCAGAGAGACAAGTCAGTCCATCAGCCCCTACCACCTTAATGGACTTCTATCCAAAATGCAGTGTGAAAGCACCTTCTATGGAAGAGCTACATGTTCTTTATATAGGTGAGGTTGAAGGGCAAAATTTAAATTGCTTTTATATTTCCTTTTCCTGGTTTAGGTGGAAGGGGTAGATTTCTAGAGGTACTGCTGGGAAAATGGAGAGCCTCAAAGAAGGCGAAGGAGGAGAGAGAAACAGGAGAGAAGGGGAAATTTGGGGCAGATCATGGTGGATTGCTTCACTTTTATCCATAAAGTATGTGAACAGGTCATTAGGAGAAAGAGATGGGAGTGGAGCGGGAAACAAGTTTTGAAGAGTGAGTTAAACATCTGGAAAAGTCAAAGGGGGCAATGGGAATGGGGGTCAGTAGGGATAGAGACTATGAGTTGATACAACCTCTTTTGAACCTGCTGATATTTTTTGCCTGGCTAACTCCCTGTGGCAATATATTTCTCATGCTGACCACCCTCTGAGTGCGGTGGAAATGCTTAGTACAGTGCTCTGCACACATTTAGCACTCAGTAAATACCACTGACCGATTGATTGGCCCTCAGTGTGAAGAAGTGTGTCCTTTGGTTTTGTTCAAACCTACCACCTGCAAGTTTGTCTCCTGGTCTAAGTATTGTGGGATTTGGTGAATGACAATCTGGATTCATCCCATCTACACCCATCATGATTTTGTAGATTTTGAACCTTTCCTATGTTGCCTGCATTTTTTTTTTATATCTTTCCTTTTTTATAGTATTTCTTATGGTACCTATCTACCCCAGAGCTTAGAACAGTGCTTGAGCAAATAACAAGTGTTTAATAAGTACTATTATTAGTAGTAGTAGTAAGCACTTACTATGTGCCAGACACTGTACTAAGTGCTAGGGTAGATACAAGCTGATCAGGTTGGACACAGTCCCTGTCCCACATGGGGCTCACGGTCTTTATCCCCATTTTACAGATGAGGCAGCTGAGGACCAGAGAAGTAAAGTGACTTGCCCGAGGACCCACAGCAGACACGTGGCGGAGCCGGGATTAGAACCCAGGTCCTCTTTCTCCCAGCCTTGTGCTTTTTCCACTAGGCCATGCTTCTTCTAAGTAAGGCAAAGAAATAAATCACTTCAGAAAGCTAAGTGTACCTTTTACAGTTCTAAATAGAAAGGGGGCTAAAAAATCATATAAACATTTCCATTTTCATAATCATCCTGGTTGTCCTTCTCTGTACCTTTTCTGGACTTCCCAACCTTCTATCAATCCTACTATAGTGTACTCTCCCAAGCTTTTAGCACAGTGCTCTGCACACAGTAAGTGCTCAATAAATACCTTTGATTGATACCTAGTACAGTTCTTTTAGGTCCTGAAAGATGTGGTCACCAGAACTAGGCACAGTTGTGGAAGGATCCTGGTTTTACATAAGGTAAAATTACACCTTTGGTTTGGTGCCTCTATTTCCTGATAATAAAAAGAACTGTGGTATCTATTAGACACTTATGTCCCAAGCGCTGAGGTAAATACAGTCAGATCAGACCCAATCTTTTCCCCACATGGGGCTCACAATCTGAGGGGAAGGAAGAACTGGGGTTGAATCCCCATTTACAGATGAGGAAATTGAAGCGCAGAGATACTCAGCAACTAGCCCCAGATCACACAGTTGGCAAGGAGTGGAGCCGGGATTAGAACCCAGGTCTCCTGACTCCCAGCCCCACTCTTTCCACTAGACCTTCCCTACCCTCCAGTTGGCCTGTTATGGCGGCCGCCACACACTGACCCAGAGACTTAAAAGTAGTCAAGAATGAGGGATTCCTAGCTCTGTTTGCTGGCTCACAACAAATAACTCCAAGTCACGTAGTTATGATTTACATTGTTTTTCTCCATTTTTCCACTCAGTCCTCAGCTTATTGGGGTTATCTTGAGGTGCACATCAATCAATCAATCAATGGTATTTATTAACGTTTCACCTCCAGAAAAGCTAAGAATCACCTGCAAACTTAGAGGCTTCACTTCACACGCCCTCTTCCCAATCTTGTATAAAGACGTTATTAAACTGATCCTTGCTCTGATCTTGTGGGAATGGGTCACTAGTTCAAAGCTAAAGTTCGGAGTGTGGCCTTCAGTCCATCTCCAGTGAGGAGACCATTTTCATCTTGGCTCATCCTTAGGGTGTCTTGTTGCTTTCAGCTCACGTGTCCAGATGAGCCAAAAAAATCCTGAGGCAAAGAAATAAATCACTTCTGAAAGCTAAGAGTAAGTCTTATTCACCAACCTCAATAGAAATGATCTATCCTATCTACGTTTCTTTTCCTTTGCCCCACCCGAGCGAGTCAACATCTCTCTAGCTGGAGGGAATTTTTAAGATTTGGAAGAGTACATTTTGTTCTTCCGCAGATATTGCTGCTTTAGGCAACACCTGTTTTCCCTCCTATGGCCTTACTGGTCTGGCAAGCCCCTACCTACCCCTATAAATTATCTTCTTTCTCATCCTCACTCAGATCTGAAAATATTTGTCCATAAATAAGCATGTACTCTCACCCTCTGGGTCACCTCTTCGGTTTGTTATTAAATATGCCATTTTCCTCCTCCATCAAAGGCAGATCTTTTTTGGATTTTATCCAGAGGTTATTTTTTTCTTTCTAGCTGAAGAGTTAGTTTAGCGATGATGCAGCGGGCTCATTCCTACACTGACTGTAGAGGCTTTGGTAGGAATGATGATTATGACATTTGGTTAAGTGCTTACTGTATACCAAACACTGTTCTAAGCATTGATACCGGATGATCCGATAGGACGCGACCCTACTCACACATAGGACTCACAGGCTAAGTAGGTGGGAGAACAGGTACTTAATCCCCTTTTAAAAGTTGAGAAAACTGAGGACTAGAGAAGTTGAGACTTGCCTAAACTCACAAGCAAGCAATTTTCAGAGAAGCGATTAGAAATCAAGTCCCGGGCCTGTGGTCTTTCTACTAGTCCATGCTGCTTCTACGAGAGAGATGGTGTAGGGCTTCAGAGGTCAAAATAAAGGACCCTCGATCTCCTCTCCTCCAACACCACCACCCACTCTGATCCTGTTTTTGATCCAATGGAAAGGCTCTGAGAATCAGGAGCCCTGGGTTGGAATCCTGAAGCAACGTGGAGAAGCAACGTGGTTCAGTGGAAAGAGCCCGGGCTTTGGAGTCAGAGGTCATGGGTTCGAATCCCGGCTCTGCCACTTGTCAGCTGTGTGACTGTGGGCGAGTCACTTCACTTCTCTGTGCCTCAGTTACCTCATCTGTAAAATGGGGATTACGACTGTGAGCCCCACGTGGGACGACCTGATTCCCCTGTGTCTACCCCAGCGCTTAGAACAGTGCTCTGCACACAGAAAGTGCTTAACAAATACTAACACTGTTATCAGTGGCGAAGCTTCTGACCGAAGATTCGCCTAGGACATTCCGCAAGGTGGACGGGTCCAGGGAGAATCCTGGAAGATGGCTAGTACTGTCTTCTGGGATATAGCACTTGGCCACAGTTTCAGTGTTTTGCAGAAGCCACTGCAGGAGTGAATGGGTCTTGCTCATGGTAAAACATGGCAGGGACTTCTCGATGCACAGCACTCCTTCCCTCCTACACGCTTGTTGCTCTCTGTTCCCAAGTGGGAACACAACTGTCAGGGTTTGAGAGAGCGCAAACAGCACACTGGACAAACCACTGCACAATAATTCAGTCCTTCGGGCAGGCTTTTGGCCCTGGGAGCTGCAAATAATAATTATAATGGCATTTGCTAAGCACTTACAGGTGCCCGGTACTGTACTAAATGCTGGGGTGGATACAAGAAAATCTGGTTGGACACGGTCCCTGTCCCACATGGGGTTGGGTACTAGTCCTGGTTCTGCCACTTGTCTTCTTTGTGATCTTGGGCAAGTCTCCTCACTTCTCTGGGCCTCCGTTACTTCATCTGTAAGATGGGGATTAAAACCGTGACCTCTAAATGGGACAGGGATTGTGTCCAATCTGATTATCTTGGATCCAGGGTTTAGTACAGTGCTTGACACAGAGTGAGCACTTAAATACCTAAAAAAAGATAAAAAGGATGAAGGAGGTGAATGTGCACTTAGACTGACAATCCAGACAACTGGCGAGGGATGCTCCGTGGAAAGAGCATGGGCTTTGGAGTCATGGGTCATGAGTTCGAATCCCCGCTCTGCCACTTGTCAGCTGTGTGACCGTGGGCGAGTCACTTAACTTCTCTGGGCCTCAGTTACCTCATCTGTAAAATGGGGATTAAGACTGTGAGCCCCACGGGGGACAACCTGATTCCCTTGTGTCTACCCCAGCGCTTAGAACAGTGTTCTGCACATAGTAAGCGCTTAACAAATACCAACATTATTATCTCAAGTCCAGTTCCAAGGTAATTGAAACTTTCAGAACAATGAGGAAAGTGTTGAATCCAGAAAGTACTAGAAATGCAGACCATGGAAAGGAACAAGGCTGGCAAAGGAAAATGAATCAACAAACCTGGAAGAAAATATAGGGAAAAGCAGGGTGTTTGCTCCTAAGAAGCAACCGTTCCCTCATGCGGCGACAATTCAGAGGGGGCCTGGGCATGTCCCTCCAACCGGCAGATGGCCAGAGGTTTTCTTCCCTGTCACATTCCTGACAGTGACCCAGGCTTGCATTGCCCAAAGAACATTCCCTAATTCCCCTAATTCCTAGGCAAAACGTACAGGGAATTTATGTGCAATGGCAATACTGTGGCCTGCATGGATCTAAATAAATGCAATAATTGTGTTATTTTTTACATTTTCTCTTTGCCAAGCACTATAAGCTCTCTGTGGGAAGGGAATGTTTACCAACTCTTTTGTATATTAATAATAATAATAGCGGTAGCATTCACTATATGCCAGGCACTGTACTAAGTGCTGAGATGGATACAAGCAAATCAAGTTGGACACAGTCCCTGTCTCCCATGGTGCTCACAGTTTTAATCCTCATTTTATAGCTGAGGCAACTGAGGCAAGGAGAAGTGAAGTGACTTGCTCAAGGCCACAGTGCAGACAAACGGTGGAGCCGGGATTAGAACACCTGACCTTCTGACCCCCAGCCCCATGCTCTACCCACTATGCCATTTACTTTCCCAAGTTCTTGATACAGTGCTCTGCACACAATAAGCACTCAATAAATACCAGCAAAGATGACGATGATGCTGATAATCAGGTTGTGCTCAGGCCCTATCCCACCTGGGGTTCACTAAGTTGGAGGGAGAACAGGTATTGAATCCCCATTATATAAATTAGAAATGGACGATCAGAAGTGACAAGCCCAAGGTCCCACAGTAGGTAAGTGGTGGATCTGGGATTAGAACCCAATCTTTGACTCCCGGGCCTGGGATATTTCCACTGGACCAAGCTGTTGATCAAGGGAAGATAATTAAACAGTGATGATGCTCATTCTGACACTTAGAATGTACCTGCCTGCTCTGTGATCACTTTTGATTGATTTGATTGATTGATGAACCAAATATCATCTTCATATGCCAGAGAGAAACTGAGATGGAGTTGTAGAAAAAAGTTTAGTACCTTCCCTTTTCTCTTCCCCCAAAAAGGTTTGCAGTCAGTATCTTTTCTTTTTCAAGAGGTTTTTTTTTTTTTGAGAAAGCTTTCTTTTCAAAACTTTTCCTATTTTATCCCCGTGGGGAAAGCTTGCAGATAATAAGATGTCTATATCTTTATTGCCTGATCTTTCTGAACATATAAACACTCGAGAGTGTTGATTCAATGAAAGTAACAGGGGAAAAAAAAAAGGTTACTAGTATCAGTCAGCCCCATAGACTTGAAAGCTGAGGGAAGGTTCAATTCTGAATTGTCATCAAATGCCTGGAGAATTCTTAACCTATTCTTAATGGTGCCGGCTGTTTTCCAGTTCCACTTAAGTCAGAACAAGAGGAAAACCAAGGAGGGTTTTAGACTAGATAGAAAAATACCCTGTCCAGGAGAGCAGTTGAAATAGATAACAGACTGTGGAATCTCTCTTCTCTCTTTAAAGTAAGCTAGTCGCTCATCTGTATGGAATGGATTATGAGGAATCCTGATTAGAAGCAGGGGAATGGACTAGATGGCCTTTACAGTATCGTTACAGTTCTGGGTATCGAGGGAACAGTGGGAAAATAAGATACTTTGAGCGTCCTTATTCTGCTTAAATCACAGATTCCATTCTTGTCTTCAAGCAATGGGTCAGTGGTTCAGGGAGAAAATTTCCTCATCCAGGTGCACTAGGGAATATTAACAGTTAGGGCAAATTGCCCAGAAATCCCCAAACTAACTTCCTCTCGGGATTTTTCTGTTGTACCCCTTGGTTGTCAAAGGAATTTCTGGAAGATAAACTTGTCCCAGCTCAATCAGCAAATGGGTAAATCGGCCTGAATGAAGACGAGGTAAGAGCACAGAGCCACACCAGTGACCACCCTCCCCAAATCGGACAGTTACTTTCCCCCACTTCAAAGCCTTATTGAAGGCACCTCTCCTCCAACATGCCTTCCCTAAGCTTCTCTGACTCAGAGAAGCAGCGTAGCTCAGTGGAAAGAGCTCGGGCTTGGGAGTCAGAGGTCATGGGTTTGAATCCCGGCTCCGCCACTTGTCAGACTGTGTGACTGGGCAAGTCACTTAACTTCTCTGTGCCTCAGTTACCTCATCTGTAAAGGATTAAGACCGTGAGCCTCACATGGGACAACGTGATGACCCTGTATCTCCCCCAGGGCTTAGAACAGCGCTCTGCACATAGTAAGTGCTTAACAAATACCAACATTATTAAGTCCCCCTTTCCTCTTCTCTCACTCCCTTCTGCATCATCCTGACTTGCTTCCTTTGTTTATCCCCCCGACGCAGCTCCACAGCACTTATGTACATATCTGTAATTTATTCATTTATATTGTTTGTCTCCCCTCTAGACTAAGCTCACTGTGAGCAGGGAATGTTTATTGTTACAAGATACTCTCCCAATCGCTTAGTACAGGGCTCTACACACAGTAACTGCTCCATAAATGCGATTGAATGTGTGAATGCTCCACACACAGTAAGGGCTCAATAAATACGATTGGTATGAAAGGAGGTGTCGCTTGAGGATGCAGCTCAACTCATGCTCTCTGCTGTCCATTCTGGCTCTGAGCCTCCCAGGTAACCTCCAAGCAAATGAAAAGTTGCTCAAACCCCACATCTCTCCAGAACTTGTGTACCTACCCATAATCTATTTATATTAATGTCTGTCTCCCCTTCTATACTGAAAGCTCACTGTGGGCAGGGAACATATCCACCAAATCTGTTATATTATACTCTTTCAAGCTCTTAGAACAGTGATCTCCTTCAGAAAACCTTCCCTGATTAACCTCTCAATTCCCTACCTTATTTCTCCTCTTCAGTGCATCACTCCCACAAGACATGTTCAAATCCCTATACTTAGTTGCTCTCCCACCTATAGTTTAATGGTCTTTCTCCCTTGCTGGAATGTAAGCTCCTTGAGGGCAAGATCTGTGTCTACTAAATTCACTCGAGTGCTTAGTGCAGGGTTCTGGACAGAGTAAGAACTCACCTAAATAGCATTAATTGCTGATAGATTGATGGAAAAGTTTAAGAGCAATCCACCCAGGCTTTGGTCCTTGATTTTATACCGATTTCTCTGTATTGCTACCTTCCAACCGAAGTTGGAATAATTGACTAACCCAAGAAATTGGCCTCAAATCCTGAGTCCCTGACTCCCAAACTCGGGGTCAGAATGATATTGTGATAAACTTCCTATGGGTTATCTTATGTCTCGGACTCCTCAGTCCACCCCTACCCCACCGTTCTCTGGCCCAGGTAGAGATTGCAGGTTTCAGAAGCACTAAGCACTGTCTTCTGGGAAATCGGCAAGGAACAGAACCCCTGGGATTTCTAAAATTCTTTTGTTATGAAATAATTCATGATGTCCAGTCACTATCTCATTTCTACATCACAGAATTCTTTTTTTAATTTTAACAGGAACGGCAGGCCAAAACACTGTGCAGAGAAGCATCGGCTAGAGCATGGGCCTCTAGCCAGTCAGAAGGACACGGGTTCTAATCCTGACTCCTCCAATTGTTTGCTATGTGACCTTGGGCAAATCACTTTTCTGGACCTCAGAAGAGTGAGGATGAGGATATGACCTCGGGAGCCCCATGTGGGACAGGAACCGTGTCCAACCTGATTAATTTGTATCTACCTCAGTGCTTAGTACAGTGCCTGGCACATAGTAAGTGCCTAACAAATGCCACAATTATTATTATTATTATTATTAATATGCAACTTGCTGGTTTACATTTTAAAGGGAAGAGTTCAAATCCTTCATGTACCATTCAGTCATTTCCCCCTTCTTTAATTAATTCAATTGTCTTTGGAAAATAACCTTCATTCAGACTCCGTAATTGGCTGTTTTCCTCTTTTCAGCAAATCATTAGTCATACCCATTTTCTTTCTACAATGCTCCTGATTGCACATGTCCCTCCATGTCTTAACGCCTAGTGCTTTTATCCTTTGAAGTCCATCATTCCCCGCCCTATCCATTTCACCCAACTTTTCCTTTGACTTTAGAAGTCCGGTTTCCAGGCTTCCGACCTCTGCCAGTTGTCTCCTAAACGCTTTGGCTCCAAGTTGATCTATAATTAAGAGTATTTGTGTCTCTTCATTGTTTCAGTTTCTTGCTCTGGGGCAAGGTTCGGCCTTTATCTCCCCGAATTTTGGGTTACTTTTCACCAACAGCTACTCATGCTGCCCAACCCACGAACTTTAAAAATGTTCAACTTCTCCTCATACCCCTCCAACGCTTTGAGGTTCATATTGGAGCCTTAAAATATCTTCACATGAATTATTCGCTTTACGGTCAGTTCTTCTAACACACAAGGGGTGTATTCCTGTAAGGAAGCACATCTCTTGACCGATGCCCTGGGCGTGTTCAAAACTGGTTCTCCGGACACTGCGCTGTGCTCTGTCCAAACAGGTGCACGATGGGAGACAAATGCTCTCTAATTCCAAGTGTAAGCTCCTTATGTAAAAGAAACAGATCCTGAGCTTCTTTTTTTTCCCTTTATGGTATTTTGTTTCATCTCTTACCACGTGCCAGGCACTGTATTAAGTACTGGGGTAGATACCAACTAATCAAGATGGAGAGACTCTGTGTCCCACATGGGGCTCACAGTATTAATCCCATTTTACAGATGAGGCAACTGAGACACAGGGAAGTTAAGTGACTTGACTAAGGACACACAACAGACAAGTGGTGGGGCCAGGATTAGAACCCAGGTCCTTCTGACTACCAGGCCCATACTCTATCCGCTAGACCACACTGCTTCTGTTTTACTGCCCAGTCTGTCACTCTAGACTGTAAGCTTCTTCAGGGCAGGGATGTCTCCTACTTCATTGCATTATATATTCCCAAGCATTTAGTACAGTGCTCTGCACACAGTAAATGCTCAATAAATTACATTGATTGACTGAAGAACTCTAGACTGCAAACTCTTTGAAAGCAGGGATTGTATCACAACTCTATTGTTTTGTACTCTCCCATGTGCTTAATATCGTGCTCTGCACACAGAAAGTGTTCAATAAAAACCACTGACTGAACGATTAGTAGACAATAAATACCATTACCACTATTACTCTAAAGTGGACTATCCAAAACTCGTCACGAAAGCACTGACCATTTCTAAATCTCCTTTCACTTTTGCCAGATTCCTGCAAAGGGAGCAGAGGTAGGTATTATATTAATAATCGTGGAATTTGTTAAGTGCTATTTGCCAAGTACTGTCTGCTAGGGTAGATATAGGAAATTGAGGCAGCAAGAGGTTAAGTGACCCACCCAAGGTCACACAGTAGGCAAGTGGCAGAGTCAGGATTGGAAGCCAGGTCTCCTATATGCCCAATCCTGTGCCATGCTGCCTTTTCCTCTTCTGACTCTCGAGGGTGTCTTCCTGACTTCACAGATGGGGAAACTGAGGCCCAGAGACACTGTGACTTGCCCACGGTAGCATAAGAAAACAGGGATAGAACCAGTTCTAGAACCCACATCTGCTGGCTTGTGGACAAGAAACACACCTACCAACTCTACAATATTCTACTCTCCCAAGTACATATATTACAGTGCTCTGCACAGACTAAGTGCTCAATAAATACTATTGAGAACTGATCATATTGCTGCCCTTTGCATTTAAAGCCTATACAAGGTGAACTCTCACCTACAGGTGAAATGTGGATGAAGAGATCAATGTGTTACTGACATTCTTTTAATTAGTATGGTACTTAAGTGTTTATTCTGTGCCAAACATTATTCTAAGCACTGGGGTAGATACAAGTTTACCAGGTTGGACACAGTCCCTATCCCAGATGGGGCTCACATTCTTAACCCAATTTACAGATGAGGTAACTGAGGCCCAGAGAAGTTAAGTGACGTGGCCAAGATCACACAGCAGACTTGTGGCCAAACTGGGATTAGAACCCAGTCCTTCTGAGTCCCAGGTCCGTGCTCTACCCACTAAGCGACACTACTCTTTTTCTGCATCACGTGCACGGAAAGAGAGTTCCTTGACGTCATATAGGGACCCGTCTCTGTTTCCAAGATCCAATCTTGGGTTACCGACCTTCATACAGCCTTTACTCAAGAACGGCAACTCTTCTATGTATCTTCCGGGTAGGGATTGTGTGCCCTAGCTCTATCGTATGCTCCCAAGTGCTTAGTACAGTGCTGTGCACTAGCTCAGTTCACAATCAAAAAATTTCGATTGATGGATTCTCCTAATTGCTGTCAGGCAGGTCTCTGCTATAATTATTTCCTGATTTACAGACTAGCAGGGGCCACTCTCCTTGCCCTCTTAGGGTTTACATATTAAAATGGACAAATTGGAAGAACCCAGAGCAGAAGAAATTCAAAGAATTAAACATACCCATATAGGCTTGCTGTTTTGGTCAAATGCAAACAACAGTATCTGGAGTTCATATATCCCTACAGGGTTTGGTATTCCTGTTTTATTGTTTGTTTTGGGAGGCTGCTGTATTCCATTTCTTTATAGCGGTTTTATACAGAGTGAGGGGAGAAAGGAATTCAGGAGGCAAGTGCCTGAGAAAGTAGAGTAGAATTAGTGGACATGATCGCTGCCCTTAAGGCAGAGAATGAGGAGGAAATTATCATACTGGGTCCCTGCATTCAAGTAACTTGCTTTCTCATCTGTTTGTAAAATAGAGATCACTCATTTTTGCCAGCTATCTATTTTAGAGAACTAGGGAGACTAGACTAGAGGCATGTTGACATTCCTAAAATTCTCTGGGCTCCCTGGATAAAGGGCCTATATGGTTTGTCTTTCAGGTATTATTCTGTAGTTCTGTTGTTTGGGAAAGGATGAGATTTCTTTTTTACTGCTGTTCTTCAATGCCCAAGCCCCGCCTGGAAAATAAGTTTCTGGAGTGGGAGTTTTTCCCGTGACTTTAATTGCTTTTCACGGTTTAATGGTGTCTTAGGGCCTTTTGTTGGAGATGGAGAGTTTAGATTTTGGTGCTGATTCCTGGCTGAGACACTTGGTAATCAGAGGAAGGGAGTGGGGGTGGCATTTAGCGGGATGGGGGGAGATGAACTGCGGTCAGGGCAGGGCATCCACCTCCGCCTCAAACAGAAACTCCTCACCAATGGCTTTAAAGCACTCAATCACTTTGGCCCCTCCTACCTCACCTCAGTACTCTCTTACTACAGCCGGCCTGCACACTTCACTCCTCTAATGCTAACCTTATCGCTGTACCTCACTCTCCTTTATCTCGCCACTGACTTCTCTCCCACATCCTGCCTCTGTCCTGGAATGCCCTCCCTCCTCATTTCTGACAATTACTTTGCCCCTCTTCAAAGGCTGATTGAAGGCACATCTCCTCCAAGAAGCCTTCCCTGACTAAGCCCGCTTTTCCTTTTCTTCAGATCCCTCTCCATCACCCTGATTAGCTCCCTTTACTCATCTTCCTTCCCTCAGCCCCACAGCATTTATATACAAAACTGTGATTTTATGTATTTATATTAGTGTCTATCTCCACCTCTAGATTGTAAGCTCACCGTGGGCCGGGATTTAGTATGTTATATTGTTAGATTCTACATTCCCAACCACTTAGGACAGTGAGTAAGCTGTGAGCACACAGTAAGCTCTCAATAAATACAACTGACTGACTGAATCCCTCCTCTTCCTCCTCCTACTCTCCTTCCTCTGCCCAAGAAAGACCTCAACACCCTCGTGCCCCACTGGCTCTGCCTCACCCCTGATGCTTGCCCTGCCAACCCTGACCCTGTGGCTGCCAACCTGCCTCTGATTTCTATTAATGCCCACTTTCTGGGGACATTAAGAAGCAAGAAGAAGAAGAACATGGAAGTATCCCAGCTCTACACCTACCTCTTCCACTTGCCTGCTGTGTGGCCTTGGGCAAGTCACTTGATTTATCCATTCCTCAGTGACCTCTTCTGCAAAATGGGGATAAAATATGGGTTCACCCTCCCCATGTGGGACTCCATGTGTCAGATCGCATCGTCTTGTATCTAGCCTATTATTTAGCACAGTGATTGGCAGAGTAAGCACTTAATTGTTATTGTTAGAAGTAGTAGTGATGATAATGATCAGAGCACTCGAATGTGTGTGCTCCTGGGTGCATATGAAAGGCTTGATTGTCTGCTTACCAGACATACTTCCACTGCCCGTGGAGACATTAAGAAGTAGCCCAAGAGCTTAGCCCAAGGCTAGAAAGTAATGACCAGGAAAGGAGGCCGGGGATTGAAGGAGAAAATTAGAAGCTGGGAGTTTTCTGGCTAGCTGGGTGTTTTTTGCTTTGTTTTGGTTTTTTTTGGAGCTAAACTCAGTTCCAAAGATGGAGTTTCTGATTGCCAGCACAAAGTGACCAGGCATCCTTCATTTGATCAGATGATTTGATCAGATGTTCAGTGGTGAGTAGGGGGTAGGGGGTAGGGTAAGGGGGGCAGGAGGGTTGGTTTGTGTCCTGCCACTCTGAGGGTGGACTCATTTGCAATGGTGGAAGATATCCAGAACGCACCAGAGCAGGGCTGAGACAAGGAATGTCCCCAAATGATGGTTCCAGCTTGGCTACTGCAGGTTGGCAGCAGCTGCAAGAAGCACAGATGAGATGCCAAGTCCTCCGCTCCCTCAGGGAGACCCACTTGAGCCCAGGTGGACACCAGCAGACTGGGGGTTGGCAAGGGCCTGGGATCCTGAGAGGTTTAAACTGGCTAAACCGAACCCTGTTGGTGAGGAACCGGCCAATCTATGGTATAATAATAACATTGATGATATTTGTTAAGCACTTACTATGTGCCGAGCACTGTTCTAAGTGCTGGGATAGATACGAGGTTATCAGGTTGTCCCACGTGGGGCTCACAGTTTTAATCCCCATTTTACAGATGAGGTAACTGAGGCACAGAGAAGTGAAGTGACTTGCCCAAAGTCACACAGCTGACAAGCGGTGGAGCCAGGATTAGAACCCACAACCTCTGACTCCCAAGCCCGGGCTCTTTCCACTAAGCCACACTGCTTCTCTGCTGATATTTATTGAGCGCCATCTACACTCACTCCCTTGGAGAACTCATTTGCTCCCCTGGCTTCAACTACCATCTCTATGCGGATGATACTCAAATCTACATCTCCAGCCTGATCTTTCTCCCTCTTTCCAGGCTTATATCTGACATTCAATTGCTCTCCCTGGCTTCAAAGCTTTATTCAAGGCTCATCTCCTCCAAGAGGCCTTCCCAGACTAGGCCCCACTTTTTTTCATCTCCCACTCCCTTCTGCATTGCCCTGACTTGCTCCCTTTGCTTTTCCCCCCTCCCTTAGGTACATACCTGTAAGTTTATTTATTTGTTTAGTTGTCTGTCTCCCTCAGTTCTAGACTGTGAACTCACTGTGGGCAGGGAATGTGACTATTTACAGTTGTATTGTACTCTCCCAAGCCCTCAGTACAGTGCTTTGCACAAAGTAAGTGCTCAATAAATGTGACTGAATGAATGACTCTGAGTGCTTGAGAGAGGATAATACAACTGAGTTGGTAGACCTGGACACCACAAGACCCTTATTATATGTTACCTCCAGCCCCCCTCCTCACTTACTCCTTCACTCATCGCTGCTCTTGGGGCAGGGGTCCACACCCTTGGGCTGTGTGGCCCCTCTCCAGCTCAGGCCAGGACAGTCAGTCTTCCCCTTGACCATCACCTCACCATCTGCCCGCACCCTCAACCCCTAGATCACTTTCTGAGGCAAAGGGAAGCGAATCAATGCCACCCTCCTTCGCTTCTTCACCACCTTCCTCCCGCGACGACTCCGGGCAGGAGCCAGAGGGAGGGGTAGTCCAAGAAGGAGTCAATCAGAAGAGCTGTGGGAGAAGAGAGAAACCTCAAGTCTGGGAGGGAGGGGACAGCCCAGCTTTAAGAGCTGTAGGAAGGGAACGGTCAGCTCAGTCCCCACTGAGCTAGGAGAGAATAGGCCTGGAGCCGGGGGGGGGGGGGGGGGAAAGTAGTGATGAATGGGGACCCCTTCCTAAGAGCTTCTGGCCCCCACCCAGAGGTGGAGGGCAGGGACAGGCTAAGACATCCAGCTACCAGCCCACCAATGCCATCGTCACGTTACGCTGCATTCCGGGAATGATCTTCTCCTTTTAAACTTTTCCCCAGAGTCCCGTTCTTGACCATAGCAGCAACAGGGAAAGGAAGGAAGGCTACAGGAAAAGTTGTCCAATCTTTTCCAGGTCCTTCCTATTCTCCAGCTCGCTCGCTCTCCCCCACACATGCATATCTCTCTCTCTCTCCAGTTATCCACACCCCTCTCCCTTTTTCTCCTCTTCATCTCTCTCCCCAGTAATAATAATTATGTTATTTATTAAGTGCTTACTGAGTGCGAAGCACTGTTCTGCACTCTGGGATAGATACAAGGTTTTCAGGTGTCCCATGTGGAGCTCACAGACTTAATCCCATCTTCTAGACTATGAGGCCGTTATTGGGTAGGGATTGTCTCTATCTGTTCCCGAATTGTACTTTCCAAGCACTTAGTACAGTGGTCTGCACACGGTAAGTGCTCAATAAATACGACTGAATGAATTAGGAAACAAAGGCACCAAGAAGTGAAGTGACTTGCCCATTCCCTGCCTCCCCTTATCAATCCTCCATCTCTCCTTCTCTTTCTGTTCCCCAGAGGAGATTATGTTAAGTGACTTGCCCACACAGCAGGCAAGTGGTGGAGCTGGAATGAGAACCCAAGCGCCCTGATTCCGAGGCCTATGCTCTTTCCACTAGACCACACTGTTCTGTCACACCAAGTCAAGAGAACAGAACCCCCACACCTTCCCTTTGTAACGCATTCCAGATTCTCAAAACCCTATTCTCAGGAAGTTTCTCCAAATATCAAATTTAAACCCCTCCGGCTGTAATTTAAGACAGCCATGAAAATAGGCACTGGCCCACGTGCCCAAGACATGAAAGGGTTCGGAGGGGGCCTAATGAGTCATTCTCAATACTCTGCCTCCCCTTTAAATTCCCTTTTCATTGAGTTCAGTGGGCGTGGTTGGCTTTTAATTTGAATCAGTGTCTAAGGCAAACCCAGGACATGTGCTCTGAGCAGATGCTTGCTTCGGCCTGGTGAGCTAGAGGCAGGGACAGTGGCTTTGGGAAATGTGGCATTTGTGAGCCAGATTGAGTTTTTACAAGTCTAATGATCTTGGAAAAACGATTTGCAAAGCCAATAAACCTATTTCCCCTTGCCCCAGCCAACTGGAAACAGAATGCACTTATTCATCATCTCTCAAATGCCAGTGTTTTTGTGTGTGTGGTATTTGTTAAGTGCTTACTATGGGTCAAGCACTGCCCTATGAGCTGCGTCAGTTACGAGTCGAACACCGTCCCCGTCCCAGATGGGATTCACAGTCTAATTCACATATTGAATCCCCATTTTACAGATGAGGTAACTGGGACACAGAGAAACTAAGTGACTTGCCCAAGGTCCCAGCAGGCAAGTGGTGGAGTCCGGATTAGAACCAGGCCCTCTGGCTCCCACTAGGCCATGAGGTTATCAAATTCACATAGCTCTGAAAAGTTCCAACTCTCCTACCTCAGCCTTTCTTCTCTAGGTTAAAGAATCCCAGTTCCTTTAGTTTTTCTTATCACTCCCTCTTTGTCCATTATTTTATTTCCGTTTCTCTCCTGTTCATATACTAGTTCAAGGTCATGATAACTAAAGTGGGCAGCATCTCAGCGTAACACAGGTACACTGGGTGGGATACATGAGGAAAATGAATAGCAGCAGGATGCTCAAACAACGGCTTTGTGGAGACCTGAAATTGGGAAAGTGAAAGCAAGGAGGACAGAGGAAAGGTTTGAAGGGTGTAATAAACAAATACTCAGAAAATGCTGTGTCCCAGTTGAAAACTGGGAGTCAATTACTGAGAGCAGATCTGATATCAGGAAGGCAGAGGCTCTTTTTGAGCAAAGCTTCAACTGGAAAAAGAGATGAGGGGGCAAAAGAGAAACATTAAACCCAACACATGGAATGACCTTGTGTGTTTCCATTGAGGCTGGGACTATGGATCCTTCACTGACCTTTTCAGCCACATAAATACATTCATAGGTGAACTTCACCACCAATCAGTGCAGCGTGGCTCAGTGGAAAGAGCATGGGCTTTGGAGTCAGAGGTCATGAGTTCGAATCCCAGCTCTGCCACTTGTCAGCTGTGTGACTGTGGGCAAGTCACTTAACTTCTCTGTGCCTCGGTTCCCTCATCTGTAAAATGGGGATGAAGACTGTGAGCCCTACGTGGGACAACCTGATTCCTCTGTGTCTACCCCAGCGCTTAGAACAGTGCTCAGCACATAGTAAGCGCTTAACAAATACCAACATTATTATCAGTGGTATTTTTTGAGCACTTACTATGTGCAGAGAGCTGTGGGAAAGTAGAGTTGGAAGACGCGATCCTGCCCGCAAGGAGCTTACAGTCTAGAGGTGTCTTCTAATATGAATGATACTATTTATAGATATATGTGTGTGCATTTATGCATCTATGTACACATATAGCATATATTTGTATATATGTACATATATGTATGTGCATATTATATAGTATATTCATGTATGCATATAATGTGTTTGTGCATACTATATAGTGTATATTCGTATATACATGTAGGCAGTATTGTTGAGGCATGAGAGATTGTCAGAGATGCTGTGTGATCTTGGGTAAGTCACAACTTTTCTGTGCCTTAGTTACCTCATATGTAAAACAGGGAATAAGACTGAGTCCCATGAGGACATGGACTGTCTGCCTGATTAGTTTGCATCTAATCCCAGCACTTAGAACAGTGCCTGATACATAGTAAGTGCTTAATAAATACCATAAAAAAGAAAGTTGAACTGGGGGAGCTTAGAGAAGGAGAGGCAGCCTTGGGTCACTTTGTCTTGATAGTTCCTTCTCCCCCTTACCCCACAGATTGTCCCCACTCTGCCACTCTTTCCCCAAATTCTCCTTGGTGAATGAACTCTCTCACCAGCTCCTTTTCCAGCTCCCTGTAGGGGCATGGCAGGATGCAGAGGTGCTAATCCCATAAGTCTCACCCCCAATGATCTGGCCACCTATTTCATCACAAAAATCAACACAATCAGGTCTGAGCTCCCCAAAGTCACCCCTCCGCCTCTCCCCTCCCCCCCCCCCCACCAACCCTCTCCCCTACTTTTCCATCCTTCCCTGCAGTATCCTCAGAGGAGATCTCCTCCTTCCTCGCAAGTGCCACCCCCTCCACCCACGCCTCAGACCCCATTCCCTCTCACCTTATTAAAACCATCGCCCCTGCCCTCCTCCCTTCCTTAAACTTCTATTTTTAACCACTCAATCTCCAATGGCTCCTTCCCCTCTGCCTTCAAACATGCCCACGTCTCCCCCATCCTAAAAAAACCCGCTCTTGACCCCACTTCCCCCTCCAATTATTGCCCTATCTCCCTACTACCCTTCCTTTCCAAAATCCTAGAACGAGTCGTCTACAATCGCTGCTTAGAATTCCTTAACTCCCATTCTCTCCCGGACCCCCTCCGATCTGGCTTCCGTCCCCTCCGCTCTACCGAGACTGCTCTCTCTAAGGTCACCCGTGACCTCCTTCTTGCCAAATCCGATGGCTCCTACTCCATTCTGATCCTCCTCGACCTCTCTGCTGCCTTTGACGCTGTCGACCGTCCCCTCCTCCTCCATACCTTAACTCACCTTGGCTTCATGGACTCCATCCTCTCCAGGTTCTCCTCTTACCTCTCTGGCCGGTCCTTCTCCGTCTCCTTCGCTGGCGCCTCCTCCCCCTCCCATCCTTTAACTGTTGGAGTTCCTCAAGGGTCAGTTCTTGGCCCTCTTCTGTTCTCCATTTACACTCACTCCCTCGGTGAACTCATTCGCTCTCATGGCTTTGACTACCGTCTCTACGCAGATGACACGCAGATCTACATCTCCGCCCCTGTCCTCTCCCCCTCCCTTCGGGCTCGCATCTCCTCCCGCCTCCGGGACGTCTCCACCTGGATGTCGGCCCGCCACCTAAAACTCAACGTGAGCGAGACCGAGCTCCTCATCTTCCCTCCCAAACCCGGTCCTCTCCCAGACTTCCCTATCACCGTGGATGGCACGACCATCCTTCCCGTCTCTCGGGCCCGCGATCTTGGTGTCATCCTTGACTAGTCTCTCTCGTTCACCCCACACAACCTATCCGTTACCGAGACCTGCCAGTCTCACCTTTACGATATCGCCAAGATCCGCCTTTTCCTCTCCACCCAGACGGCTACCTTACTGTTCCAGGCTCTCGTTATATCCCGGCTAGACTACCATGTCAGCCTTCTCGCTGATCTCCCTTCCTCCTCTCTTGCCCCGCTCCAGTCTATTCTTCACTCCGCTGCCCGGCTCATCTTCCTGCAGAAACGATCTGGGCATGTCACTCCCCTTCTTAAACACCTCCAGTGGTTGCCTATCAACCTCCGCTACAAACAAAAACTCCTCACTCTAGGCTCCAAGGCTCTACATCACCTTGCCCCTTCCTACATCTCCTCCATTCTCTCTTTCTACCACCCATCCCGCACGCTCCGCTCCTCTGCCGCCCACCTCCTCGCCGTCCCTCGGTCTCGCCCGTCCCGCCGTCGACCCCCGGGCCGTGTCCTCCCACGGTCCCAGAACGCCCTCCCTCCTCACCTCCGCCAAACGGATTCTCTTCCCCTCTTCAAAACCCTACTTAAAAAACTCACCTCCTCCGAGAGGCCTTCCCAGACTGAGCTCCCCTTCTCCCTCTACTCCCTCTCCCACCCCCCCTTCACCTCTCCGCAGCTTAACCCTCTTTTCCCCCCCATTTCCCTCTGCTCCTCCCCCTCTCCCTTCCCATCCCCTCGGCACTGTACTCGTCTGTTCAACTGTATATATTTTCATCACCCTATTTATTTTGTTAATGAAATGTACATCGCCTCGATTCTATTTAGTCGCCATTGTTTTTACGAGATGTTCTTCCCCTCGACTCTATTTATTGCCATTGTTCTCGCCTATCCGTCTCCCCCGATCAGACCGTAAGCCCGTCAAATGGCAGGGACCGTCTCTATCTGTTGCCAACTTGTTCATTCCAAGCGCTTAGTACAGTGCTCTGCATATAGTAAGCACTCAATAAATACTATTGAATGAATGAATGAAAGTAGGTAAGAGGGAGGTTAGACACGGGATTATTTGCAAAGAGGAGGAGAAGGTTCAAAGACTATGGTAAAGTGATATACCCAAAAAGCAATTAGAAATAGTAATCGATCCATCAGTCGGTAGTATTTATCGAGCTCTTACCTTGTGCAGTGCACTGTATTACACACTTGGGAGAGTATAATGTGAAGAGTTTACAGTCTAGAGGGGGAGACAGTCATTAATATAAATGGATAAATTATGGATATGTCCAGAAGTGCTGTGAGGCTGAGGGTAGGGTGAATATTAAGTGCTCAAAGGATCCAAGAGAATAGACAAAAGAAAGAGGGAGTAGGGGAAAAAAATGACCTATTCTTGGATCAGGTTGATTGTACTCTCCAAGTGCTTAGTTCTCAGTGCAGTGCTCTGACACAATAGGAGCTCAATAAAGAAAATTGATTGGTAGGAAAGTACTAAAATTATAGTAGGAAGGACATGACCTGGAGAGAAGAAAAGTAAATCTGGGAAAATCATATGGAAGAGGTGGAACTTCAGAAGGGTTTTGAAGATGGGGAAAGCTGTGGTCTGGTGGGATTGAAGAAGAAGGGAATCACAGGCAGGAGAATGGGCTTAATTCAGGGATTGGAAGTGGGAAAGTGGAGAGCGAGGAACAGAGAGCATGAGGTGGGGTAAAGTAGTAGAAGAGAGGGGATATGTTAAGAGAGGGAGAGTTGATGAAGTCCTTCAAAGGCAGCAGTCTGAAGTTCCTGTCTGATGTGCAGGTGAAGAGGTGACCATTGGAGATTTTGGAGGAATGGGGAGATGTGTGGAATGACAGTTTAGAAAGATGATCTGAGCCCAGAGTGAAATCTAGACCGGAGAAGGGAGAGCCTGGAAGGCCAGTGAGGAGGTTCATGATAACTAACCAAAATCCTAGCCTCAAGGCTGACTGTAAGTGTACTTGGAGACCAAGTGCCAAAATCCTTTGGTATTCCCATGTCTGTCCAGCAGATCAGAGGGAGATCAAAGGTCAGGCATAGGGAAGGGTGTGGGCTGAACAGAGAAGAAAGTGTGGATTTGGGCATCCTAATTGTTGTCAGGACACGTAATCCTGGAAACCCTCATTCTAACTGTGAGCAGAGTCCAGGGATGTAACGGTTGGCCGTGGTACTTTTTTTTTTTAAGATGATAGTTGTTAAGTGATTATTATAGGCCAGGCACTGTACTAAGAGCTGGGTTAGATATAAGATAATCAGTCCACGTTCCATATGGGGCTCACAGTCTTAATCCCTATTTTACAGGGGTGGTAACTGAGGCACAGAAAAGTTAAGTGACTTGCCCAAGGTCACACAGCAGACAAGTGGGAGAGCTGGAAATAGAAACCAGGTCCTTCTGACTCCCAGGCCCATGCTCTATCCACTAGACCACGCTGCTTCTCCCTTGTACTGAAGACTAGGGAGCACCAATCATGTTTATTGAACACTTACTCTACGTGGAGCACTGTACTGAGCAATTGGCCGAATACAATATAACCGAGTTGGTTAGACACTTTCCCTGACCCACAGTGAGTCTAGAGGATGTGAATTCTAGGGGTAATCCCAAGGGGGCTGGGAAGGGGAATCTTTGGTGCCCCAGATTCTAACCACTTCAACCCTACACTTGGACTGACACCTTTTGTGTGTGTGTGTGTGTGTGTGTGAGAGAGAGAGAGAGAGTGTGTGTATTTGGTGGGGGGCGGAGAGAGGGGAGTTAAGAAAGAGGGGTGGTCGGGAAGGAGCGGGTGGCAGGGGAGACTCACACACTGAAACTGACTGTTTGGTACCCCAGCTAGCTCAAGACTTTGTTTGGGAACCAAACAAAATGGAGCTTGTCAGATGTTTGCTCAATTGTGTTTGGTTATCCAAATTAACCCCCCCGTTTCCCTTTCTTCCAGAAGATCGTGTGAAAGCAGAAGAGGAACATCACGAGAAAAAAGAACTTTTCAAAGGAGACGATCTCTCAGGCAGCATGGATGTGGGGAACTCTGGAAAGATTCCAGTACCCGCCTCCTGCCTCGCAAGACTCTTGGCCCCTTGAGTGGCAGGGGAAGGGCACCGTGCTTAGTACCTTTTGTTAACACCAAAGACTTGCGTGGTCGAAAATTCCTGAAGAATTTCAGCAGATTAACTTTCAGATAGGAAACCCCATAGGCTGAACAGACGGGGAAAAAAAAATCCCAAAAAATAAAATCATGTCACCCTCAAGCAGTTCCATCAAGGGATGAAATTTTAAATCACATCATGTCTCACACCCATTTCTTAGTTCAAAATAAATCACTTGAACAGAGTGCAAGCCAATTCTTACTTTAAAAATGCCATGTCCTCAGGCTACTTTCTTGAACTTCAAAAGCCCACTTTGTAATTACTCTACCTATCAAAGGAAACCCACCACGGCCCCTGAAACCTCCCTCTGCTTGTGTTATCATTTTTAATTGTTAATAAATTGCATTAATTCTAAACTGATTATTCTGTCTTGAAATTAAACATGATTTAAGAGAATACCCGGGCTTACTTGAAGCATTACATTTGAATGAAATTATTTACCTAAATGTGTAAGTTAGCAAGGACAGTTTTTCTCATCTCTGGTTATTCTGTTGTGTCCTCCATTTTGGTTAAATAGCAATCATTTTCCCCCTCTCAGGGTCACACCTGGAGAGTTTCCAGTCCTCTACCGGTCTTGACTACGAGAGGGAGAGTGAAGCAGAGGCCTACACATTCCATTCCAAGCTTGGGCAATGGCTAGGGAGTGGAAGGCCATCTGCTACAAGTCAAAACTCCCCTGTGCTAGGCAGCAACAGCAGGGGAGAGACTCAAGCGTGGAGACTCAACTTGACTGCACGGAAGGAGGCAATGGTAAACCATTTCCAAATTTTTACCGAGAAGTGTCTATGGCTACGCTACCAGAACGACCGCAGATGGAGGTGGGGTGCTCTGGGAGAGATGTGTCCATGGAGTTGCAATGCCATCGGGTCGTCTCTGACCCATAAGACAAGACAAGCAATCATTTTGACCATTTAGGGGAATTCTACCTTTCCAAGTGTCTCCGCTTGGAAACATTATCCAACCTTGGCTTGACTGATGTTGTCCTCTCCTAGTTCTCCTCCTATCTCTCTGGCCTCTCCTTTTTCACAGGCTCCTCCTGTGCCTCCCACCCCCTAACTATGGGAGTCCCTCAGAGTTCAGTTCCTGGCCCCCTTCTATTCTAGTCTCCTCATACACCCACCCGCTTGGAGAACTCATTCGCTCTCACGGCTTCAACTACCATCTTTAAGAGCTTCTCTCCTCTGCAATCTACCTCCTTGCTTTCCTCCTCCCTTCAGCACGTCTCTACTTGGTTGTCTCACTGATACCTCAGTTTTAATCTGTCCAAAACAGAACTACTCATCTTCCAACCCAAACCCTGTCCTCCTCCCGTATTTCCCATCACTGTAGACAATACTGCTATCCTCCCTATCTCACAAGCCATCCAGATTGCTACAAAACTAATCCAAGCAATTCTCATATCCTACCTCAACTACTGCATCAGCCTCCCCAATGATCTACCTGCCCCCAGATCTCCCCACTCTAGTCCTTATTTCACTCTGCTGCCCAGAGTGAGATTAAAACAAAATAAAATCCACATTTTCCCTCTTCTCAAGAACCTTCAGTGGTTGCCTATCCACCTCCATAGCAAACAGAAATTCCTTTCAGGCCTTCCTTAAGCCCTCCTTTTGCTCTTCTCCCACTCCCTTCTATGTCGCCCTGACTTGCTCCCTTTATTCATCCCTGTTCCCAGCCCCACAGAACCTATGTACATATCTGTAGTTTATTTATATTAATGTCTGTCTCCCCCTCTACACTGTAAGTTTGTTGTGAGAGGAAATGTGTCTGTTTACTGTTATATTGTACTCTCTCAAGAGCTTAGTACAGAGCCCTGCAGAGAGTAAGTGCTTAGTGACTAACTCTAAAGCACTCATTCTTCTTACCCCTTCATATCTTACCTCACTGATTTCCTACAACAACCCAGCTTAAACATTTCACTCCTCTAATACCAACTTACTATGCCTTGATCAGCTCTATCTCACCACCAACCCCTTGCTCACATACTCTCTCCAGCCAGGAGCTCCTTCCCCCTTTATATATGACAAACCAACATTCCCCACCTTCAAAATGATATCTCTTCCAAGAGGCCTTCCCCAATTAAGCCCTCTTTTCCCCTACTGTATGAGCTATGCACTTTCATTCAATCATATTTATTGAGTGCTTACTGTGTGCAGAGCAATGTAGTAAGCACTTGGGAGAATGCAATATATAGCAATGAAGAGACGCATTCCCCGCCCACAATGAGCTTACAGTCTAGAGGGCACTTGGATTTTTATCCTTTAAGCACTTGATAGTCACCCCACCCTCAACCCCACAGAATTTATGAACATCACCATACTTTGGTTTTATGTCTGTTTCCCCCTCTAGACTGTAAGCTTGTTGTGCGCAGGGAATATGTCTACCAATCTGTCATACTGTACTCTCTCAAGCACTTAGTACAGTCCTCTGCACACAGTAAGAGCTTGATAATACTAATAATAATGATGATGTTATTTGTTAAGCTCTTACTATGCGCCAAACACTGCTCAAAGCATTAGGGTGGATGCAAGGTAATCAGGTCATCCCTCGTGGGGCTCACAGTCCTAATCCCCATTTTACAGATGAGGTAACTGAAGCACAGAGAAGTTAAGTGGCTTGCCCAAGTCACACAGCAGATAAGTGGTGAAGCCGGGATTAGAACCCACGACCTAACTCCCAAATCCGTGCTTCTACAGCTGCTTCTGATTGATCTAACAACAATAGAGCTTCCTGAGGCTTTATGATATACCTTTAGGCCAATAACTGTACTGGCATTTGGCACAAATCACTGATATGCTGCCACTGGTTATTGAGAAGCCAGTAGCTTTTATCTATACCAGCTCTTAGAAGAGTGATCAATACATAGTAAGCACTTAAATACCTTTTATTATTTTTATTAGCCATTCATTCTTTAGATAAAAGGAGAAATGGAAGATTAAGTAGTAGCTCATTGAATTCAGAAACTATAAACAGAGAGATAAAGCTATTAATTGGTACTATTATCTACCTCCTCTCCCTACCCTTCTGTTCCCAGAGTTTAATATTTCCAGAAAATATATTGGTGGGGGCACCCTAAATTGTCTGGACATAGGCCTCTTCACTCCAGTTCACTTTTACCCTTACAGTCTCTGTCTTACTAGGCAGATTAAACATAGCAGAAAATTTCATGGACCATTTTTTTTTTCTTTAGATGACAGCGAACCACATCTTGTTTCAATTTCTCACCAAATGAACATTAATGTAAATTCAAATTGAGAGAGAACTGGTGGGTCCAAACACACCAAAAGCAATCAACTTTAGGAATCTGAAAATCTTTGGAAGCTACAAAGCGAACTATCAAGAAATAGAAACATCATGCATTCAGTTAGGGAAGACTTGGAGGGGAAAGTGTGGTAGTGTTGGACACTTGAAAAAAATCACTTCAGTCAATTGTAGTTATTGAGTGCTTACTGTGTGCAGAACATTGTACTCGGCTCTTGGGAGAATATAAAACAGAGTATCCACAATGAGCTTACAGTCTAGTAAAAAATAAGGTTTTCCTACCATAAATGAGCAGTTCCCTAGATTAACATAAAATCTTCTGAGTTCTCAAGAATTTTAAACAGTGGAAAAAAAGATTGAAAAGGAAAAATAGGAGATGTCTGTCCGTACATGCACTAATTGGGAGGGAACATGACTGAAGTGGCTGTGGTCAAGAGAGAGCTGAATTGGTCTTTACCAAATCACACAACGGAATGAGCGGACAACCACTGAAGCTTGAAGACCATAGGGTCAAATTAAATAGCTTCAAGGAAGCAGTTCTTCACACAGCAGTGGTAAGTCTATAGAATTCATTCCAAGGGTCAAAGAATCAGCATGTCCCAAAGGAGTTTGTATAAATTCACGGATGAGAGGTCCAGCATGGATTAGTAGGGGAAAGTTAGAATATAGAAGGAAAATTTAAGCATTTTAAAGGATCTATCTCTTAACTGAATAACTACTGTTTAGGGATGTTCAGATGGTATTTGTGTATTTCACTCCTTTTCCACTGTGAGTTTAAAATTCTTGAGACCGCAGAAGATTTTAAGTTAGTCTAGGGAACTGCTTATTTGTGGTGGGAAATCCTTAATTTTTACTAGACTGTAAACTCACTGTGGGCAGGGAATGTATCTACCAACTCTGTTTCGTAGTCTCTCAAGAGCTGAGTACAGTGCTCTGCACACAGTAAGAAGAACAACAATCACAATGTGTCTCACAGCCTTAATCCCAATTTTACAGATGAGTAACTGAAGCACAGAGAAATGACTATCCCAAGGTCACTTAGCAGACATGTAGCGGAACTAGGATTGGAATCCAGGTCCTCTGACTCCCAGGCCGGTGCTCTTTCCACTGGGCCACACTGCGTCTTGTGTTCTCTCCCAACCAAAAGATCATCAAAGTCAGGTGTAAGGGAATGAAGAAATATGAGTAGAGTATTATGTCCATGGACAGAGGCTTCATCTTACGAGATCCTAGATGGGCAGCTGAGCGGACGATGTCCTGGGCTGTAATGGTGTTGGAAAGAATCATCCAAGAGAAGCAGGGTGGCACACTGGAAAGGGCCCGGGCTTGGGAATCAGAGGTCATGGGTTCTAAGCCTGGATCTGTCTCTTGTCAGCTGTGTGACTTTGGGCAAGTCACTTCACTTCTCTGTGCCTCAGTTCCCTCATATGTAAAATGGGGAAGAAGACTGTGAGCCCCATGTGGGACAACCTCATCACCCTATATCACCCCCAGTGATTAGAATAGTGCTTGGCACACAGTAAATGCTCAATAAATACCATTATTATTGTTATTCAATGGTATTTAGTGAACACTTACTATGTGCAGAGCACTGTACTAAGCACTTGGAAGAGTATAATCAACTGAGTTGATGGGCAAGTTCCCTGCCCAAGTGCTTACAGACTAAAGGGAAAGGTAGGTATTAAAATAAATTATGAGTATGTACATAAGTGATTTGGGCCTGAGGGTGGGGTGAATATCAAGTGCTAAAAGTGCATACGATGAAATAATGATAATAATAATGATTGTGAGATTTGTTAAGTGCTTACTATGTGCCAGGCACTGTACTAAGTGCTGGGGCAGATATGGGCAAGTCTGGTTGGACACAGTCTCTCTCCCAAATGGGGCTCACAGTCTTCATCCCCATTTTACAGATGAGGTAACTGAGGCACAGAGAAATGAAGCCACTTGCCCAAGACCACCCAGCAGACAAGTTATTGGCATAGAGTGGGGCTTTGGGTTCCTGAGGAACAAACTGGAGGCATCATGGGTGTCCCAGAAAGGAGTATGGGCAACCACCTCCAACAGAGAAGGAGGAAGTCTCCTGCAGAGCTGACCCTAGGCAACCTGGAACCAGGATATGGAACCAAAACGGAGCCATGGTCACTGAAAGACAAAGAGTGGTGGGAGTGATGTCTAAGGAAGCTCCACTCTGGGATGGGAGAGAGAACCTCTCCCGGCTTTAGCATTCCTACCAGGATTAGCGAGCAGCTTAAACCCCCTCTGTTTGCTTTTTTACTTTTGACCTCCAAGTCCCAACCCTAGCTTAGCCCCGGAGAAGTGGGGGCTTCTGGGAAACCAAGATCTCCCTGCTCCCTTGCTTCCTGGATAATGTGGAGGAGAATGTGAAGATCTGTGTGGGCTTCACAGTGGAAGTACTCCAGACATCTTAAATTCATTTTTTTTCCCTTTTCCCACAGTTTCACTGTTTGCAACTGGCACCTCCATTACATAACTCCTTATGGTTACCACTATTTCAGAGCAGAGAAGCAGCGTGGCTTAGTGGCAGGAGCAGGGGATCTGGGTGTCAGAGGACCTAGATTCTAATCCCATCTGTACCACTTGTCTGCTGGGTCATCTCTGGGCACTTAGCTTCTCTGTGCTTCAGTTTCCTCATCTGTAAAATGGGGATCCAATACCCGTTCTCTCTCCTATTTAAAGTGTGAGCCCCAGGTGGGAAAGGGGCTAGGTTCCGTTTGAGCACCTTTTATCTACTCCATCACTTAGTTCAGGGCTTGGCACACAGTATGTGATTAATAAATACTAGTATTATAATAAATAGCATTATTATACAAGTGCGCCTCACTTAGCCATAGTGGACAATCTGTATCCAGACAGTGTCTTTCCATTGGTCCAAATCCAAAAAGGCAGCTTCTAGACATTCATGCTTCCTTGACTTCTGGATTGCATGGTAGAGCATGTGGATTATTTACACTCTCCACCACATTCATTTTCACATTGTTCCTATAAAAGCCCAAGACTCTGCTTGACAATGAGAATCTGACACAGAGCAAGGATACCGGCCTTTATAGCATATAGAGACTGGCTGGAAGTGTAGGCGATATCACAGTGCTGGGTGAGAGCATGGAGGATCAAACAATAGTATTTACTGAGTGTGAGCAAAGCACTGTACTAACCGCTTGAAAGGATATAACAGAATTAGTAGATATGATCTCTAACCTCTGAGAGAGTACTATTGAGCAGGGGAGACAGGTACTTAAATTACTAATAGGAAGAAGGAGAAAAAAGAGTATATTTATCTGTAATTTATGTATGTATATTCATTTCTTTCTCCCCCTCTAGATTGTGAGCACATTGTACACAAGGAATGTGCCTGCTTATTGTTCTATTGTATTCGCCCAAGTGCTTGGTACACAATAAGCCCTCAAATGCGACTGAATGCATGAATAAATGAATGAGTTAGGGTTTATGTAAAATATGTACATATGCACTTCAGGAGGTTGTGAATACTTTGATACTTAGGTGACTGAAGTGGTAGTTGAAGGAATAAGAAATTATACAGAGAAAGCCTCCTGGAGGAGATGTAATTTCAGAAGGACTCTGAAGATGGGGAAAGCAGAGGGTCTTTTGGATATGAAGGGGAGGGTGGAGCTAAGAGGGTGGCTTTGGGAGAGGCAAGAAATAGGCAGCAGTGAGACATCAGCTTGAGAGGAATGAGTGTGAGCTGGGGCACAGAGAGAGGGGAGGGTAGGTAAGTGAAGGGAGAGAGCTGATTGAGTGCTTTAAAGCCAGTGGTCAGAAGATTCTGCTCGATGTGGAGAGGAATGGGAAACAGTTTGAGAATTTTGAAGAGTGCAGAGACATGTATAGAATGACTTTTTAGAAGAATGATCTGGCTGGCAAAATGAAGCATAGCCCGGAGCGGGGAGACTTGTTTGGCAGGAAAATGGACAAAAAGTTGATGTCCTGAATAGATTTGTAGAGGGAAAGTTAGTCAAGTTGATCCGTGGCGGGGGCCTGGACTAGCTTGGTAGCTATTTGGATGGAGAGAAACGACACGACCTGGAAACGCTGTGGAAGGAAAACAGACAAAGTTGTGTGACAGACTAATTAAGGGAGTTGGAAGACAGGGAGGAGCCAAGGATAACGGTGGGGTTTAGGTTTCAGAGACCGGGAGGATGGTGGTATTCTCAACTGTGACAGGATCGCTAAATGGAGGACAGGGTTTGGGCGGAAAGGTGATGGGTTCCATCTGGGATGCAACTGAGCTGGAGGTACTGGTTGGACATCCAAGTAGAGATGTCCTAGAAAAATGGGGAAGTAAGAGAATGTGAGAATCCAAACAACCGCTAGAAGTACTGTGGGCTGTTAAGATCATTGTGGGCATAGAACATATTTACTATTTCTGGTATGTTTTACTCCGAGCGCTTCGTACAGTTGTCTGCACAAAGTAAGCTCTCAATAAATACAATTGATTGAGAGTTGCGGTCTGGAGTCATCCACATAAAGGTGGTGGTTGAAGCTGTGGAAATGAAAGAGCTCCTGAACGTATAGATTGAGAAGAGAAGGGGACCCAGAACAGAGCATTTAGGGACAGGCCAAGTCAGGTGGTGGGAGGCAGAAGACCACCTGGCAAGAAACCTCTGAGAGGCCACAGTGAGCCCCAAGTGGGACAGGGACTGTATCCAATCTGATTAATTTGCTTTTCTCCCAGGGCTTAGAACAGTGCTCGACCCACAGAAAGTGCTTAATACCATAATAATAATAGACCATGAGCCTAGGAGTCAGAAGGATCTGGGTTCTGCCACTTGTCCACTATGTGATCTTGGGCCAGCCACTTCACTTCTCTGTGCCTCAGTTACTTCATCTGTAAAACTGGGATTAAGGCTGTGAGCCTCACGTGGCTTGCCACGTGACAAGTGGCAGAGCCTGAATTCGAACCCATGACCTCTGGGTCCCAAGCCCAGGCTCTTTCCACTGACTACTCAGGCTGTCCTGAAGCTAACTCAAGAGGCCAGGCGGGGAGTTCTGATGATGCTGGTCTACTCTGTGGCCTTGGGAAAGTCACTTCACTTCTCTGTGCCTCAGTTCCCTCTGTAAAATGGGGATTAAGACTGTGAGCTCCATGTGGGACAGGGACTGTGTCCAACCCAATTTACTTGTATCCACATCAGCGCTTACTATAGTGCCTGATGCATAGTAAGTGCTTAACAAATACCACAATTATTATTATTATGTTAGCCGGTTCCAAATCAGAACCCTTCAATCTGATTCCCACACACGTCAGAACCCCTTGCGGGGCACCAGATTAGCCTGGAATTGGTCCCAGGTTGGAATCTTAGCCAACTCACTGGGCATCGTGAGAAGGATGCATGAATTTTTATTTAAAATGATATTTTTAAGTTCTTACTATGTGTCACGCACTATAGTAAGTGCTGGGGTAGATACAATCTAATCAGGCTAGACAGAGTCCAAGTCCCAAGTGGGCTTACAGTCTTAATCCCCATTTTACAGATGAGGGAACTGATCCATAGAGAAGTGAAGTGACTTGCCCAAATCTGCCCAGTAGACAGGTGGAGGAGCTAGGATTAGACCCAGGTCCTCTGAATCCAAGGCAAGTGCTCTTTCCACCAGGCCACACTGTTTCTCTTGATTAATTGAATTGAATGAGTGAAGAACACCGTACTAAGTGCTTGAGAGAGTACAATATAACAGACTCGTAGACACATTCCCTGGAATGCAAGGAGCTTCTCAGGGACATTTTCTCCCAGGATTCTCCTCATTTGCAGTCCTCCTTCCTGTGCCCCAACCTACCTTACTGCACCTTCTCCCATACTTCCCAGCCACCATTAGGTGCTATTACAGCCCCCGTGAAAACAATTTCTTATCTCTGCAAACCTAAAATTGGTACTTTTGCCTCTGTCTGCCAAGGTAGTTGTTCTGAGCCTCTGTCGTTGCTGCCTGTCTGCAGCTGTGAGTTCACCGCTGGGCACTCTGGCCCGCACAGCGTAGTAATATAATACTATCCACTTAGCAGTTGGATTAGTGGTAGCCAGACACACTGAAGAACAAAAATTCCTCAGCCTCCTGCTGTTCTATTTGTGTGAGGTGTAGGTCTAGCTGATAGGACTAGGGATTCTGGCCTGCACAATAATATAAAAGCTTGCCACTTAGAGATGGAATTATCGCTAATGAGATTTTGCCAATGGCAGAAACATAAATAGAATGCTCTCCCTCCATTCCCACCCCCTACTTCCCCAAGTCCCCCACATCTCACAAGAGAAATGATTCTGAGCATTTAAAACTATATCAAAATGAATCATATTTGGGTGATTTGGGTTGGGAATTGCTCATCCTAATCAAAGTTAGCACAGCCGGAGAATAGCACATATACTTGTTTCCAGAAGCCCCTTTGAGATTTGACTGTTACCTGTATGGAGAGATCCCAAGGCAAACACAGTCATCTGAGACAAGAGCTAAATAGAAGAGAGAGATGAATGAAATCCACAGAATTCAAATATCTCTTTTTAATTCATAGTTTTCATTTCTTTGTGGCCTAGTGGAAAGAACATGGGTCAAGGTGTCAGGAGATCCAGGTTCTAATCTCAGCTCTGCCTCTTGCCTGTTGGGTAGCACCGGACAAGTCATTGAATCTCTCTGTGCTCCAGTTTCCCCATCTGTAAAATGAGCATTAAATACCTATGCTTTACCTGCTTTGCCTTCCTTCTTTGGGAGTTCAACACTACTGATGGTTCACAAAATCCCACACTGTTATTATTCCAGTATTTATTATTAATAATAGTAATCGTGGTATTTATTAAGTGCTTTGTTTTGTTTAGTTGCCAAGCACTGTTCTCAGCACTGGGATGGAGACAAGCTAATCAGGTTGGACACAGTCCCTGTCCCACATGGGGCTCCCAATCTAAATCCCCATTTTACAGATGAAATAATTGAGGCAGAGAGAAGTGAAGCGACTTGCCCAAGGTCATACAGCAGACATGGGGCAGATTCAGGATTACAGGGCTCCGAGGGAGAGAATATGGGCTATCTTATCCCCATTTTACAGATGAGGACAACTAAGTCCCAGGTAGGTTGAACGACTTGCCCAAGGACACACAGCACGCCAGTGCCAGAGATGGAGATAGAACCCAGGTTTTTTGATTCACAGTCATATGATCTTCCCTCAAGGCCCATCTGCTTCCCTTTGGATGGGTATTTAAGAGGACAATCACAAGGCTGTTCCAGGCACCTTATTGCCAAAGGCAGAGGCAGAACACTGGGATCGATCGGGCAATAGTATTTACTGAACACTCAGTCTGTTCAGAGCCCTGTACTAAACACTTCACAAAGCACAATAGAGAAGCAGCATGACTTATCCAAAAGAGCACAGGTCAGGAAGATAGAGGACCTGGGTTCCAATCCCAGCACTGCCATTTGCCTACTGTGGGAGAGTGGGGGTCTGTTGGATATGAAGGAGCAAAGAGGCCTATTGGAAAGTGCACAAGCCTAGTACTCAGAGGACCTGAGTTCTAATTCCACTTCTGTCATTTACCTGCTGTCAGTCACCTGTATTTACTGAGCACTTATGTGGAGAGCATTTGGGAGAGCACAGTGTAACAATTAACAGACACATTACCTGCTCACAACAAATTTACAATCTAGACGGGGAGACAGACATTAATATAAACCAATGACAGATACGTACATAAGTGCTATGGGGCTGGGAGGGGGAATGAATAAAAGGAGCAAGTCAGGATGACGCGGAAAGGAGTGTGAGAAGAGGAAAGGAGGGCTTAGTCAGGGAAGGCCTCATGGAGGAGGAGTGCTTTCAGTAAGGCTTGGAAGTAGGGGAGAGTAATTTTCTGTCAAATTGGAGGAGGGAGGGCATTCCAGGTCAGAGGCAGGACGTGGGTGAGAGATTGGCGGCGAGATAGATGAGATGGAGGTACAGTGAGAAGGTTAGCATTAGAGGAGTGAAATGTGCGGGCTGGGTTGTGATAGGAGAGTAGCGAGGTGAGGTAGGAGGGGACGAGGGGATTGAGAGCTTAATAGACTGGCTGCTGTGGGAGAGTGAGGGGGTTTGTTGGATATGAGCAGAGTGGTCTAATGGAAAGAGCACAGGCCTGGGACCTAATCCCAGCTCTTTGAGTTGTCTGCTATATGATCTTGGCCAACTTCTCTTTGTCTCAGTTTCCTCATCTGTAAAATGGGGACTGCAAGCCCCACGTGGGACAGGAACTGTGTCTGGGCTTCTCTTATTGTATCAGCCCCAAGCTGCTATGCTGCTTTGTAAGCACTCAATAAATATCAAAGAGTTGGTAGACACAATCCCTGCCCTCAAGGTGCATGGGCCCGGCAGTTAGAAGGTCATGGGTTCTAATCCCAGCTCTACCACTTGTCTGCTGTGTGACCTTGTACAAGTCACTTCACATATCTCTGCTAGGTTACCTCATCTGTAAAATGAGGATTAAGACTGTGAGCCCCAAGTGGGACAGGGACTGGGTCCAAACTGATTACCTTGTACCTACCCCAGCTTACTTGGCACATTGTAAGCACTTAAATAGCATTATTATTATTATTAAAATCAACCTGGGGAGACAGACATTTTAAAAGTTACAGGAAGGGGAAAGAAATATTGTTCTAAACCAGTAAGGGTAATGCTTACATCATCCACCTTAATCATGAAGAATGGAGAGTAACATCATGCTAAGATGGTTTTATTTTAATTTTTTTTTAAAAAATGGTCTTCATCTTTTAAGAAGCTGCATTTTTTTTCTTCAATAATCTGGCACCACCATGGATTGAAGCAACAGATGGGCCTTTCTGCTGCCCCTGAATAAGGCAGAAACATCTGTCTGGGCTAGTTCTTTAGGAAAATGAGGACCAAAGGTAGAGCCCTTGTGGGAATCCCAGAGACATTTTCAATCCTAATGTATTCACTATTGATTTATTTACATACTTTTCTTCTAAATCCTTGGTGATTTGACAGAATGGCAAACAGATACATTTCACCATGTAAAAGGAAAATCATTCCTCAGTGCAGATTGTGTCCAGGAGACATGTGAATCTTTGAATATTGGGAAAACGGTGTGAGCATTAGACCTCCTGATGAAATCAGCATCTGATGTTGCATATTATGAGTAACTGAACACATCTGGGACAATATAGCCACAGCCATCTAAAATGCCTCCCCTCTCTCGCACATCTGCGGTTCAATTAAAGAACCTGGGGAACAATTAAAATTCAGGTCAGCACATAACAGCACTTTGATGTGAGGACAGCTTTGGTCATTCTCCTGTACTTATTAAACAGGTTAATCAACTCTGTGCAGTAAATAGGGAGGAGGAACCAAAATTCTATTTAATTGCCATTCCTGGGAAAACTTTGGCCAACAGCTCGGTTTTATTTGTTTGACATAACGACTATTGTTTCACTGTCTGTGCATGCTGAAGCTGAGGATTCCAACTCTGGAACCGTGGGCTTTCAGAGCTTGTAAAACTGTGTGTTAACTTGTCTGTTTGTGTTTGCTATTATTACTTTAAAACACAATGAAAAAATATAAACAAAGGAAAAAAAATCCCTGCGGAAGAAAGCTATTAAAGATCATTTGTACAGATTGATCTGTTCGGAGAAAATGTACACGGCTGCTTGGCTTCAGTTAAGAAGTCACCAGCGAGAGTCTATTCAAGCTACTTCACTGATTTCTCCACTCTTTGAATACTGTGAACTGTGCATTCAATAGAAAAAGCCAATATAATGCGGGGCTTAGTTTTTTCTTCCTTCCCTGGGGAGACCTGAAATAATCTGCCTTCTGGGTGCAGAGAGAAGAGAATATTCCTTTCAACTCCTTTATTTCCTGCAGCCCACAACCTCCTTTAGTTCAATTTCCCCATCCATCTTCCCACCCTCTTTCTTTCTCTCCCCATGGTTCTTTGTTTGCTCTCCTTTTTGTGTGTGTGTGGTACTTGTTAAGCGCTTAGTTTTTAACAGGGACTGTACTAAGTGCTAGGGTAGATACAAATTAACCACTTCGCATGCAGTCCATCTTCCACATTCTTAAACCCCATTTTACAGATGAGGCACTTGAGGCACAGAGTAGTGAAGTGACTTTCAAAAAAAATGCTATTTGTAAAGCATTTACTATGTGCCAAGCTCTGTTCTAGTCACTGGAGTAGATACAAGATAATCAGACTGGACAAGATCCCTATTCCATGTAGAGCTCACAGTCTTAATCCCCCTTTTACAGATGAGTTGAGGCACAGAGAAGTGAGGTGACTTGCCTAAGATCACACAGCAGAAGAGAGACTGAGCTGGAATTAAAACCCAGCTCTTTCTGACTCCCAGGCCAGTGCTCTTTCCATTAGGCCGTGCTGTTTCTCTTTCCTTCCAAGCAGGATTCGATTATTACATCAGCCTCCTCATTGGCCTCCCTGCCTCCACTATCTACCTGCTCCAATCTGCAGTATATGCTGCTGCCCAAGTCATCTTGGAATATCCGACAACACATCTTTCCATACGTCAGAATCCTCCACTGGCTTCCACTGTTCCTCCAAAGAACGCAACAGCTCTTCACCTTTCACTCTCAACCAACATATCTGGCTCTTCTCCTTCCCAGCTCACTCTCATCATTCCCCCCAAACCAACCATCTAACTGTCCCCCACTCTCACCCCTTACAACTCTTTCCCCTCACTGCTCCCCTGGCCTGGAGCTCCACTCCCCAAATCGGACAGACAACAACTCTCCCCACATTCAAAGCCCTCCTGAAACCTCATCTCTTCCCTCAAGCCTTCTCCAATAAATTCCAGTGACCTCAACTGGTTCAACCCACCGATCATCTCCACCACTGCTGTTCTTACCAGATTTACTCACAAAATTGCCTCACTGTTTTGCATCTTTTGTAGCATTAAAATGGGGGTGGAATGATCACACAGTTCATATAAGAATTAAATCTACCAATAAGGGGAGAAGAAGAAAAGAATGGAGAGGACAAGGAAGAGGAAGGAAGGTAATGGGGCACTATTAGCTGTATCTCAAAAAGGTACTGGACTCTGGCAAGAGCCCCATTCAACCAACGCTCAGTAGATCGACTCCCATATCTTGCAATGTTGCCATTCTTACCTTTTTGCTCTTCCTTCCAGGCACTCAGTGAATCAGTTCCCTCATCTTACCCTTTAGTTCCTCCCTCCCTGGTAGAGACAGTCTTATTGAATTAATTTTCCCCACCTGCTTTGCTTTTCACTCCCCCTTCTGCTCCCCCTTCCCCAGGTGGTGCCTAACACTGCTCACAATTAGGTGGCACAAAAAACAATCTTTTATTTCCTCCACAAAAATTGGATTAAGGCACTTATATGCATACTGAGCACATCTGTATATATGCTATTTCATTATGCATTCAATTACTTTGATTACTCACTCCATCGGTAAATATTTTTATACCTGTCTCCCCTGCTAGAGTGTTTTTCTGTTTTGTTGTTCCCAAATGCTTAATGCAGTGCATTACACCAAGTGGGTGCTCAATAAATACTACCACTCTCCCTCCCCACCCTTCAATCCTCACCCACCCCTCAGCCTCCTCTTCCTATTCCCTCTCCCCCATTTTCACTGTCCCACTTTCAAGCAACACCATCCCCATCTGCTTAATACATACACTTTGTGGGAATCCTGTACAAGAGAATTACAGAAGAAGAATGGCACCTGAGGTATGAATAGAGGAGTTCACATATATGCACACACACACACACAAGGACACAGATTTTGCTTCTTCTCCCCCATCCTAATGGAGTAATTTACATACACAAATGATCACACACACACAAACACGTACAGATTTTGCTTCTCTTTCTCCCCCATCCTAATGGAGGAATTTGACACACCCTTGTACACATGCATCCTGCTTCTCCTTCCCACCCTCTTTCCCCATTGTAGTCAAATGATAATTGTGGTATTTGTTAATCACTTGCTATATGCCAGGCACTGGACTAAGCACTGGGGAGGATACAAGCAAATCAGGTTGGACACAGTCCCTGCCCCGCATGATGCTCACAGTCTCAATTCGATGGGCTGGTCACTGTAACTTTTCAGGTCTTCAAGTTCATTCTCCTTTGGCTCCTTCCCTGACAGTTTTTCTGTGACTTTGAGGAAAATCAGAGGCTCAAAAACAAGAGCCAGGATAGAGAATTGGAGTTGGGGAACAGAGACAGAGGATCCAATTCATTGACCACAACGCTGATTCTGCTCATCTTGTCCCCACCAGGTCCCCAGGGCCACTTTGATTACCCTCCCATCTGACCTTTATCGTGTCCCTCACCCAGATGACAAAAAGCTTCATGATCGGGTGAAAAGATCGGCCTGGAGACGGAGGACCTGGGCTCTAATCCCACCTCTCACTTGCCTGCTGTGTGACCTTGGGTAAGTCACTTAACATATCTGCCTTTTAGTTCCTGCAACTATAAAATGGGGACTAAGACTTCAAGCCTCATATGGGACAGGGATTATGCCCAACTTAATTAGCTTTTATCTACCCCAGCATTTAGTACAGTGCTTGGCACATAGTAAGTGTTTCAATGAATACCATTAAAAAAAAAAGATGAGGCCTAATGGAAATCAGGCAATGGCCTGAAGGCACAAGGCAGGTAACTCCCAACCCTGCCGGTGACCTTGGGAAAATCACTAACCCTCTCCGGGCCTCAGTTCTCTCATTTGTAAAGTGGGTATCTTATAAGACTTCCTCCCTTTGCTTTTCCCCCTTTTCCAGCCCTACAGCACTTATGTACATATCTGTAATTTATTTATTTTTATTGATGTCTGACTCCCCCTCTTTAGACTTTCAGCCTATATTGGGCAGGGAATGGGTCTGTTTATTGTGGTGTTGTACTCTCCCAAGCACTTAGTTGAGTGTTCTGCACACAGTAAGTACTCAATAAATACCAGTGAATGAATGAATGAATGAATGAATGACGCTTGCTCTCCCACATTCTTCAGTTGCAGTCGCTGGTTGGTAGTGGGACTGTGTCTGATCTGATTGTCAAGCAGTAGTATTTATTGAGCACTTAATGTGCAGAGCACTATACTAAGTGCTTGGGAGAGAACACTACAGTAGAGTTGGTAAACATGATACCTGCCCTAGTACAGTGCCTGGCTAGGGTCTGGAAGTCCAAAGGTCCTGGGTTCTAATCCCAGCTCTGCCACTTGTCTGCTGCGTGACCTTGGGCAAGTCACCTCACTATGCCTCACTCAGCTCCTCTGTAAAATGGGGATTAAGACCGTGAGCCCCACGTGGGACTGGAACTGTGTCCAATCCAATTATCTTGTATCTATCCCTGCACTTTAAGCAGTGCTTGATGCATAGTTAGCATTTAACAAATACCATTATCGCTATAATTACTATTAACCTATGATTTAATAGCATGACAGGGTGAAAAAGAAAGTCAGCAACACCTCACTCACTTCTGGATAAGTTGTCATGGTGATCCCCAGAAGAGGACGAGGCACTGATGGGCAAGTGTGCTTGTCATTGGTATCAAGATGACGCTTGGGAACTGTAACCAGACCAACTGCCCTAAGTTGCGTCTGCAGCCGGCCTTGGAAGCAGCAGCCATCTCTGAAATAATCAAGAGAAGAGCCTTTATACCTCAAGTGAAATCCACTAGGGAAGAAACAACTTTTTTTTTTCCAGTGGTACATCTTAAACACTTACTATTCATTCAGTAGTATTTATTGAGCGCTTACTATGTGCAGAGCACTGTACTTACTATGTGCCAGGCACTGTACTAAGCAATGGGGTAGATACTAGATAATCGGGTTGGATGCAGTCCCTGTCCCACATGGGGCTCACAGTCTAAACTGGAGGAAAGAGTTGCCTAGCAGTGTCCTCTTTACCATTCTAATAATAATAATAATAATGATCTTGATTCTATTTATTGCTATTGTTTTAAGGAGATGTACCTCCCCTTGATTCTATTTATTGCTCTTGTTTTTGTCTGCCTCCCCCGATTAGACTGTAAGCCCGTCAATAGACAGGAACTGTCTCTGTAGCCAATTTGTACATTCCAAGCACTTAGTACAGTGCTCTGCACATAGTAAGTGCTAATAAATACTATTGAAGGAATAACTGTGGTATTTGTTAAGCTCTTACTATGAGCCAGGCACTGTAGTGAGTGCTGGGGTAGACACAAGCAAACTGGATTGAAACAACCCCTGTCCCACATGCGGCTCACAATCTTAATCCTCATTTCAAAGAGGAGGAGACCGAGGCCCAGAGAGGCTAAGTGACTCGCCTAAAGTCACACAGCAGGCCACTGGCAGAGCTGGGATTAGAACCCAGCTGCTTCGGATTCCCAGGCCTGCGTTCTATCTACTGGGCCACACTGCTTCCCCAGGAAGATTCAATACTCTAGAGGTACATTTGCTTCAGGTCCAGAATCTGTGATGATTTAATGCAATGTCTCACTATGGTTTTGTGTGATCCCAGACTTCTGGGAATTATGGGGTGAGCCTGTGGGGTCGGCGAATACTAGTCTATGGTTATCGAGTCTCTGACTTATTTACGAGAAGCAGCACGGCATAGTGGATAGAGCACAGGCCTGGGAGTCAGAAGGTCATGACTTCTAATCCCGGCTCTGCCGCTTGTCTGCTGCGTGGCCTTGGGCAAGTCACTTCACTTCTCTGTGCCTCAGTTACCTCATCTAGAAAATGGGGATTAAGACAGTGAGCCCCAAGCGAGACACAGACTTTTCCAACCTGATTCGCTTGAATCCACCCAGCGCTTAGAACGGTGCTTGGCGCATAGAAAGCGCTTAACAAATACCACGGTTATTCTCCGTCTTAAAGGCAATGCTCTGTAGTAGGCACTAGGACCCCGAGGAAGTTTTAGAAGATGCTCCCTTCAAAGAGCCAAGGGTGAGGAGCTATTGTACTTCCTCTTTAAAGTCTTTCCCACCTATCTCTGGTTTTCACCTGGGAGTGTGGAAGTAGCAGTCACAAATCCCCAACTCAGATTGCAATCTGCAGCCCAAATGGCTTCCTGATCTGGCTCCTGACGGCTGGCGAGGAGAAGAAAGCTTTAGCACCCCAGGAATAAACACCAAAAGGCTCCATTTGCCAATCTGCTTTTAAAGAACAGAAGTGGGAGAAAACTCTAGAGACCATATTGAGAGAAAGTGGAAAGGTCGCAAGTTGGTGAGCCAGGAGACCCAGGTTTTAGTCCCGGCTCCACACTTGTCTGGTGTATGGCCTTGAGCAGATCACTAAACCTCTCTGTGCCTCAGTTTCCTCATTTGTAAAAAGGAGGTTAAATAACTGCTTCCCCCATTTAGGCTGTGAGCCTCATGTGGGGCAGGAACTGTGAATGATCTGATTATCTTGGGACAGAATAAACACTTAACGAAGACCAGAAGTATTATTTTTAATCAATTGTATTTACTGAGCGCTTACTTTATGCAGAGCAGTGTACTTAGTGCTTGGGAGAGTGCGATGTGACTGTAAGCCCATGGTGCGCAGGGAATATGCCTGTTAATTGTTATAGCGAACTCTCCCAAGTGCTTAGTAGAGTGCTTGGCACACAGTAAGTGCTCAATAAATACAACTGAATGAATAAATGAACAGAGTTGAGAGACATGCTCCCCGCCCATAACAAGCTTATTGTTCAGAGTTCATAATAATGATGGTATTTGTTAAGCGATTACTATGTTCTAAGCACTGGGGTAGATACAAGGTAATCAGGTTGTCCTACTTGGGGCTCGCAGTTTTAACCCACATTTTACCGATGAGGTAACTGAGGATTTAAGTGAGTTGCCCAAAGTCACACAGCTGCCAAGTGGCGGAGTGGGGATTAGAACCCAGGACCTCTGACTCCTAAGTCCGTGCTGTTTCCAGTAAGCCACGCTGAAGTAATACTGATAGTATTTATTAAGCACTTACTGTGTGCAGAGGACTGTAGTAGGCACTGGGAGAGAATACACAGTTGCAAATTAGACGGGGTCCTTGTTCCTGGGGGTTGGGGGGGGAGTGGGTCTCACAACCTAGGAGTAAATAAGCGGGGAAGAGGGAGTGGAGACGGACACGTGAAGAATGATGAAACATCTAGATTTCTACAACATCTACTCCATCCTAATCCTCCTTGACCTCTCAGCTCCCTTTGACACTGTCGACCACCCTCTTCTCCTGCAAACATTATCCAACTTTGGCTTCACTGACTATCCTCTCCTGGTTCTCCTCATCGCTCTAGCTGCTTCTTCTCAGTCTCTTTTGTGGGCTCCTCCTCTGTTTCCCATCCCCTAACTGTGGCTCAGTTCTGGGTCCCCTCCTATCCTCCATCTGCGTCCATTTCCTTGGAGAACTCCATCACTCCCATGGTTTCAACTACCCCTCTAGGCAGATGATTCCCAAATCTACCTCTCCAGCTCTGATTTTTCTCCTTCTGCAGGCTCGTATTTCCTCCTGCCTTCAGAACATCTCTAACTGAATGCCCCACCGACACCTCAAGCTTAACATACGGAAAACAGAACTCATCTTATCACCCAAACACTGTCCCCCCTGTGACTTTCCCCATCGCTGCAGACGGTACCACCATCCTCCCTGTCTCACAAGCCCATAATCTTGGAGTTATCCTCAACTAATCTCTCTCATTCGACCCACATTTTCGATCTGTCACCAAATCCCGTGAGTTCAACCTTCACAGCATCTTTAAATTCTGCCCTTTTCTCGCCATCCAAAGTGCTACCACATTAATCCAAGCACTTATCCTATTCTGCCTTGTTTACTGTATTAGGTTCCTGGCTGACCTCCCTACCTCCTGTCTCTCCCCACTTCAGTCCATACTCACTCTGCTGTCAGGATCATTTTTCCCTAGAACCTTTCAGTCCACGTTTCCCCATTCCTCAAGAAACTCCGGGGGTTGCCCACCGACCTCTGCATCTAAAGCACTCAGTCACCTTGCCCCAGCCTATTTTACCTCTTAGATTTCCTACTACTATCCAGCCCACAAACTTCACTCCTCTAATGCCAACCTACTCACTGTACTCCACTCTTATCTATCTCTCTGCTCAGCCCTCACCCACACCCTGTATCTGGTCTGGAACTCACACCCTCTTCATACCAGGCAGAAGATCACTCTCCCCACCTTCAAAGCACATCTTAAAAACACATCTCTTCCAAGACGCTTTCTCCAACTAAGCCCTCATTTCCTCTTCTCCCACTCCCCTCTAGACTGTGAGCTCATTGTGGGCAGGGAATATGTCTGTTTGTTGTTGTACTCTCTCAAGCTCTTAGCAAGTGCTCAATAGATATGACTGAATGAATGAATCCGCAACTCCCTTGCAGTAAGATTAACATCCTTTATTCATCCGTCCGTCAATCCCAAAGCCCTTATGTGCATGCCGGTAATTTAATTTATTCATTTATATTAATGTCTGCCTCCCATTCTGGTTTGTATGTTTTTTATGGTACTTTTTAAGTGCTTAATAATAATAATAATGTTGGTATTTTTTAAACGCTTACTATGTGCCGAGCACTGTTCTAAGCGCTGGGGTAGACAGAGGGGAATCAGGTTGTCCCACGTGGGGCTCACAGTCTTAATCCCCATTTTACAGATGAGGTAACCGAGGCACCGAGAAGTTAGGTGACTTGCCCAGAGTCACACAGCTGACAAGTGGCCAAGCTGGGATTCGAACTCATGACCTCTGACTCCAAAGCCTGTGCTCTTTTCACTGAGCCACGCTGCTTCTCATAAGTAAGTGCTTACTAAGTACCAGTCACTGCTCTAAATACTGGGGTAGATACAAGCTTATGGATTTGGACACAGTCCATGTCCCACATGGGGCTCACATTTTTGATCCCCATTTTATGAATGAGGTAACTGAGGCAAAGAGAAGTCAAGTCATTTGCCCAAGGTCTCAAAGCAGGAAAGTGATGGAGTGGGGATTAGAACCCAGGTCCTTTTGACTCTTAGGCAGAGTCTCTATCCACTAAGCCACACTGCTTCTCAACGCTGGGCAGGGATCGTCTCTATCTGTTGCCAAATTGTAGATTTAAGCACTTAGTACAGTGCTCTGCACATAGTAAGTGCTCAATAAATACTATTGAATGAATGAATGAACGCTGCTTGTTGTGGGCAGAGAACGTGGCTACCAACTCTGTTATATTGTGCTCTCCTAAGCATTTAGTATGGCGCTCTGTGCACGGTGTAACCACTCAATAAATACATTTGAGACACACCATAAACACACAAAATACAGATAAATTTAGTAGGGTGTTGTGGCTCGCGGAGTGGAATCTCAGGCTCCTGGGGGCTCAGAGTTCAGGGCACACCCGCAGTCATAGTGACCGTGACGGTGACAGCAAGCCACCAGTTTTGCCGGAGTTTAGGAGAACCCTTAGGCAGGGAAGCCTAAGCATGGCTTAATGGATAGAGCACGGACCTGGGAGTCAGAAGGACCTGGGTTCTAATCCCAACTCTGCCACTTGACTGCTGCATGACCTTGGGTAAGCCACTTCACTTCTCTATGCCTCAGTTACCTCAGCTGTAAAATGGGGATTAAGACTGTGAGCCCCAAGTCAGATAGATACTGTGTCCCATCTTATTAGCTTGTATCTACCCCAGAGCTTAGAACAGTCCTTGACACATATTAAGTACTTAAGAAATATCATCATCATTATTATTATTATTATTATGCTGTGGTGCATGTTGGAGCAGCTTTTATCCCGGTTCCAGCATGCAAAGAAAACACCGGGTCCAGGGACCCGCAGTGGCAGTTTGCTTTTCTCAGAGGCAATGGAGCTTCCTACAGCCTTTACTCACTTAGACGTCTTTGAAAATCATTTCTCCCTTCCCATGCTTCCGCAATTGATGACCTTGCAGCCCGCTTATCCCTAAAAGGGTTGTCTGAGAGTCGGGTTCGTGTTTTTGCTCCTCCCAGATAGGTCTCCTTCTCCCTTCTCAGCCACGACAGAAGTCTCCTGTTCCAAGTGCCTTTCAGAGCAGTGTGGATTTCCAGACTAAAATGGACATGCTGATGTTTCCAGACACCCCCACGGAGGCAATGTGGGCTGAAGTGGGAAAACATGATCAACGAGGAGAGCCTAACTAGTTCACCCCAAAAGAAAAAACGCAAAATAAAAATGCTTCAAGAAAAGGTTTTAGGGGTTTCCCTTTCAGAATTAAATGCCATAATTAGCTCGATTCTCCTCATTGCCTGTGGATACGAGATCCAAGGCCATGTCTCCATTGGCAAAGGGGAAGTTGAGACCTGAGGCGATTATTTGGGCAACTCTAGCAAGTAAATCTACTTTCATCTGAATCACCCAGATAATTGTCCCAATTTTCCACCCCATCCTTTTCCGCTTTGAGCGGGGGAAGAAGCTGAGGGAGGACTTCCTGGTTTCTGTCTTACCTGGAATCTGGCCCAATTTCCCTCCTAGTGTTTGACTCTAGGACTTTCCCGGTCCACCCTCAGGTCAGGGTCACTTCGCTGGGCCATCACTCGCCGATGAAATGGCAAGTTCCAGCTGCACCCAGCACTTAGTTCAGTCGGGTCACTGAAGTGTGGAAAATCTAGTCACCCTACCCATTTCAGAGGGTGATTGATAGTCTATTACAGAGGTAACATCACCATTCTCTATGTCCTTTCTCCATGATTCCTTGAAACCAAGTGGAAATGGTTTCGTATTTAAGTCAAAGCAACCAGGCCAGGGAAAACAGATTTAAACTAAATGTTCAAAATAATCAGTGGGTTAACTGGTTTGGTGGGCCTTTTCCCTTAAGAAGGGTGACATTCCAAAATTTTTATTTCACTAAATTTAAAAGAAGAAGGAGAATTGAAAGTTATACCAAATTGGAATAGTACAGTGCTCTGCACACAGTAAGTACTTAATAAATTTGATTGAATGAATGAATGAATTCATTTGTTTTCTTTTCTTTAAAAAACTGTCACAAAACACGTTGTTTAGAACAAAAATATTCTACACCTCTTCTGCTTCTGCCTTTTTCTTCAGCCTTATCCTAGGACATGATTTTCATAAAGAGGGCAATGATATATTTCAATTCTTGAATAATCTATGTTGTTTCTAAAGGTGTCATCGCATTAAGAAAGGAATTTGGAGAGGTGGGATTTAGTAGCGTAACAGACTGAGTTCACTCCTGTTCATCTTAAATTTTTCCCTTATAGGATCTACCCACCATTTTGCTTTGGCTGTTTAAACCTTTTCAGCTTTGCTTATCACACTGAGCCAATAACTCTGTCTTATTTGAAAGTGGTGATAATAGTCCTTTTAAACGACTCAAACCTTACCAGGTCCCATTTTTTAAGATTTCAAGGAAATACTGATTGTCAAGTAATGGTGGCTTCGTCATTTCTTTCTGGACTTCTAGAAAGCACCTTGTTAGTATGTAGAATGATACTTTTTGCTCTGAGTTTCTTCCAAAAGCTTGTAAATGTCTTTCTGTTTCAGGCTTCACATGGGTGCAAATTGTCTCCGGGTCCAAGAGTAAATAAAACTAGATTCTGTTCTTTATTTTCTATTTAGCTACGAATCAAACTTGTCATCCTGCCATATTGTTGAGGGTAAACTTTATATGAGAGGAGGTCTGACTTAATGGAAAGAGCCCAGGACTGAGAATCAAGAGGACCTGTGTTGTAAGTAGCGTGGCTCAGTGGAAAGAGCACGGGCTTGGGAGTCAGAGGTCATGGGTTCTAGTCCCCGCTCTGCCACTTGTCAACTCTGTGACTTTGGGCAAGTCACTTAACTTCTCTGGGCCTCAGTTACCTCATCTGTAAAATGGGGATGAAGACTGTAAGCCCCATGAGGGACAACCTGATCACCTTGTATCCCCCCAGCGCTTAGAACAGTGCTCTGCACATAGTAAGCGCTTAACAAATACCAACATTATGAGAAGCAGCGTGGCTCAGTGGAAAGAGCCCGGGCTTGGGCGTCAGAAGTCATGGGTTCCAATCCCGGCTCTGCCATTTGTCAGCTGTGTGACTGTGGGCAAGTCAGTTAACTTCTCTGTGCCTCAGTTACCTCATCTGTAAAATGGGGATTAACTGTGAGCCTCATGTGGGACCACCTGATGACCCTGTATCTCCCCCAGCGCTTAGAACAGTGCTCCACACATAGTAAGCGCTTAACAAATACCAACGTTATCATTATTATTCTAATTCCAGCTTGGCCACCTGCCTGCTGAGTGACCTTGGACAGGTCATTTAACTTCTCAGTGCATCATCTTCCTCATCTGTAAAATGGGGAGTAAAAGACCTGTTCTTCCTTGTTCTTAGACTGTGAGCCCTGAGTGGGGCACGAATTGCAAGTAGATCTGATTAGTACAGTTCTTGGCACTCAAGTAAGAGTTTAAGGTGTACCGTCATCATTATCATTAATATTATTATAGTTATCATCATCATCATCATCATCATTCTGGGATGCCATCTGCCTCACTGACATTCTGAGCTTGATTGTCCTCTTCTTCTCTTCTCCAGAAAGCCAGGCAAATTTAAGCAAAGACTTTAAAGTTTGCAGTGAAATAAGCCAGCCCCCAGATTCTCCATCAACTGCATTCATTCAATAGTATTTATTGAGCACTTACTGTGTGCAGAGCACTGTACTAAGCAGTTGGGAGAGTATGATATATCAGAAATGGTAGACACATTCCCTGCCCACAAAGAGCTTACGGTCCAGGCAGAGATATAGCTGTAGCCAAGTTGTCTGTGCACTTTGATACCCACTCCAGTCCCACAGTACTCGTGTAAATATTCATTCATTCAATCATTTATTCAATTGTATGAATTGAGGGCTTACTGTGTACTAAACACTGTACTAAGTGCTTGGGAGTACAATGTAACAATAAACAGACACATTCCCGACCCGCAACGAGCATACAGTCTTGAGGGGGAAACAGACGTTAATATAAACAAATGAACTACAGATATGTACATAATTGCTATGAGGCTAAATATTCTTATACACTATAATTTCCCCTATCCCTAATCTATTTTAATGTCTGTCTCTCCAGGTAGACTGTAAGCTCCTGGTGGGCAGCTAGCTATCCCTGCCCACAGTGGGCTCACAAGGGGGAAGACAGACATCAAAACAAGTAAACAGACATCAGTGGCATCATTATAAATAAATAGAATTATAGATATATACACATCATTCATAAAAAATAAATAAAATTATATGTATAAGCATGTACATATATACATGAGTGCTGTGGGGCGGGCAGGGGGATAGAGCTAAGGGAGAGAATCAGGGCGATGGGGAAGGTAGTACAGTTTTCTACGCACAATAAGCGCTCAGTAAATACCGTTGCGGGATTCATGCACTACTATTACAACTTTTCCCTGCATACATTTTCCTGGTCCTCCTGTGGGTGATCTAGTTCACCTAGAGAATCAAGCTGAATGAGTAACCTCCCTCTTTATCCCCTTAAGTCCCCGAGAATAACACATCAAAGAGGATGTTTGCATTTCTCCAATAGATAACAGCACCTACATAAGCTGGAGGGTTCACTCATGCTACAGGAAGAATGAATTTAAAATTTCAAATATTTATACAAAATGAATTCATCCAAGGGAAAAAAAAATACAACTCCAGGTAAGCGACTCTATGTGGAAAAGGCCCAGTTATAAAAGTCGCTTTGACAAATAAAAGTCGCTTTGACAAATGAAAGTCTGGGAAAGTTTCACGGCATTGCAGAGCCTGAACTTAAGTGGAGTATCTGATCCTGAGGCCCCTTATCCCAAAAATCTGACCCCAAGGATCTGTCCCCCAGTACTTGACCTCGAGGAATTGACCTGAAGACCTGAGCCAAAGGACCTGACCCTGAGGATATGACCTCGAGGACCTGACCTCTCAAGGATCTGACCCCAAAGACCGGACCCTGAAGATTTGACCCTAAGGATCTGACCCTAAGGATCTCCCCCCAAGGACCTGACCCCGAGGAGACTGTAAGCTCGTTGCAGGCAGGGAATGTGTCCGTTTATTGTTATACTGTTCTCTCCCAAGCGCTTAGTATGTTACGCTGCACGCGGTAAGCGCTCAATAAATTCTACTGAATGAATGAATCTGACCTCAAGGATCTGACCCCAAGGTTCTGATCTCAAGGACCTGAGACCAAAGACCTGACCCTGAGGAGCTGACCTTGAGATCTTGATCCCAATTATCTGATCCCAAGGAAGTGACCCAGAGGATCTGACCCCCAAAGACCTGCCCCCAAGGATTTGAGACCAAGGACCGAGACCGTAAGTTCACTGTGGGCAGGGGATGTCACTGTTTATTCTTGTACTGTACTTGTATTGTATAGAGAAGCGGTGTGGCTCAGTGGCAAGAGCCCGGGCTTGGGAGTCAGACGTCATGGGTTCTAATCCCAGCTCCGCCGCTTGTCAGCTGTGGGACTTTGGGCAAGTCACTTCACTTCTCTGTGCCTCAGTTCCCTCATCTGTAAAATGGGGATTAAAATTGGGAGCCCCACATGGGACAACCTGATCACCTTGTATCCCCCCCCAGTGCTTAGAACAGTGCTTTGCACATAGTAAGCACTTAACAGATACCAGCATTATCATTACTTCCCCAAGTGCATAATAAGCACTCAATAAATACATTTGAATGAATGAATGAGGACTGGATCCTGATGACCGGACCTCAATTATCTGACCCTTAGGACCTAGCCCAGAGGATCTGGCCCCCAAGGATGTCAACCCAAGGACCCCACTCTAGTCCATACTCCATTCTGCTGCCTGGATTCATTTTCCTTCAAAAACATCCAGATCCTGTTACCCTACACCTCAAGGAACTCCAGAGGTTGCCCATCCACCACATCAAACAAAAACTCCTCACCACTGGGCTTTTAAATATTTTACCTTGCCCCCTCCTACCTCACCTCCCTACTCTCCTACAAAACCCAGCCAACACATTTCATTCTTCTAATACTAACCTTCTCACTGTATCTCCATCTCGTTTATCTTGCCCACGACCTCTGGCCCTAAACTCCCTCCTTCCTCATATAAAAACAGATGATTGCTCTCTCCACTTCAAAGCTTTATGAAGGCACATCTCCTCCAAGAAGCCTTCCCTGAGTAAGCCCTCCTCTCCTCTTCTCCCACTCTCTTCTGTGTAGCCCTGACTTTCTCCCTTCATTCATCCTACGTCCCATCCCCACAGCAGATATGTATATCGCTGTAATTTATTTATGTATTTATGTATTTATGTGTATTAATGTCTCTCTCCCTCTCTAGACTGTGAGCTCATTGTGGGCAGGGAATATGTTTGTTTATTGTTATACTGTACTCTCCCAAGAGCTTAGTACAGTGCTTTGAATACAGTAAGCGCTCAATAAATATGATTGAATGAATGAATAATAATAATAATAATGATGTTGGTATTTGTTAAGCACTTACTATGTGCAGAGCACTGTTCTAAGCGCTGGGGCAGATACAGGGTAATCAGTTTGTCCCACGTGAGGCTCACAGATAATCCCCATTTTACAGATGAGGTAACTGAGGCACAGAGTAGTTAAGTGACTTGCCCACAGTCACACAGCCAACAAGTGGCAGAGCCGGGAGTCGAACCCATGGCCTCTGATTCCGAAGCCCATGCTCTTTTCACTGAGCCACAATGAATGAATGAGTGAATGGATAAATGAATGAATGGATGAATGAAGGAGACCAGGGACCCCAAGGATCTGACCTCGAGAAGCTGAGCTCCAAGCAATACTCTGGTTTCCAATTCCTAGTTCCTCCACTCACTCATTTCCTGACCTCACCCCCCTGATGGGATTGTTTCCACTCTGGTTAAGTTAATGAAATTTGCAGAAACAATGCACAGAGGTGCTGTAAATTATCCCAAAGGAGGAAAAAATATGGAAAATTCTCCAGCATTTTTGAAAAGAATCTTCTGCCTGTGGAGAACCTTGTGAATAATTCATTCCTCAGATTCATCTTTTTTTTGCTTACTGGGAGAGGAACAGCAGCTTCATCTTTGAACCTTTACCTGGTCTTGTTCTATGCCACTAGGGTCTCCGGGGGACTTGTGAATTGTCAGATAAGTTCTAGAGGGGAGAAGAGAGAGATGAAAAATGGGTCTCTGTCTCCCATTTCCCCATGGAGTAGTTAAAACTGGACATTGTAAACAGCCTGAAGAGCTGCTTGGCCTAATGGAAAGAGTACAATCCTGAATTTCTAATCTCAGTTCTGCCACTGGCCTGCTGTGTGACTTTGGGTTAAATTACGTAACTTCTGTGTCTCCGTTTCCTCATCCCTTAGCTGAGAGCTGTGGGATGGGGCTGTGTCCGACCTGCTAATCTGAAAGAGTGCCTGGCAACTAATAAGCGCTTAACAAATACCACAATTATTATTATTGCAGATAATGTCAAAAAAGTCACCAGTCCACAGAGCTTTCTTTACCAGCCAGTCTCCCCAAGGCTAAACATACACAAATGCAACATGGCCCTAGCCCATGGCTATTTAAGGGTTGTCATTGATGTGCTAATTATTATTGCACTTTTTATTCTTTTTCCATTACCTTTGAGCTGTTTCCAAGAACTATCAAGATAGACATCCATGGCCAATCTGCCTGAGGTAAGTGGTTTTTGACAAGTTTTTTTTTCTCCACCCCCCCCCCCATGGAAATATCCAATTTTTGCCCCAAATTTGAAGGCTTTTCGCAATCTTCCAAGACTAAAGAAATGGAGGGGCCGAATCAAAAGAGTGCAGGCCTAGAGGTCAGAGGAGCTGGGTTCTAATACCTGATCCATCTTTTGTTGGCTTTGCAAACTTGGGCAAGTCACTTAACTTTGCTGTGCCTCAGTGTCCTTAACTGTAAAACGGGGATTTGATACCTATTCTCCCTCCTACTAAGACTGTGAGCCCCATGTGGGACAGGGACTGTGTCCAACCTGATAAACTTGTATATATGTCAGCTCTTAGAAGAGTGCTTGACATAAACACTTAACAAATACCTCAAATGTTTATCATTATTATTGTTATTATTATATGCCACTGGGGACTAAAATGGGGAATGACTTAGTTTTGCATCAGAGCATGCCAGAAACCCTGATCTCATCAGTTCAATCTCCTGATTGACAGGGAGTACCCACATTATCCCACCATGGATTCAGACATTCATTCAGTTGCATTTATTGAGTGCTTACTGTGTGCAGAGCACTGTAGTAAGCTCTTGGGAGAGTGCAATGCAACCTTAAACAGATACATTCCCTGCCCACAGCGAGCTTATAGTCTAGAGGGATGGAACATAGATGCCTCATTGGTCTTTTCAGTTGCCATTGGCCAACTTCACCAACAACGGCATTTTCTTTGACAGCAAAGACTAACTAATGATCTTGTAAGGAAATTGGACATCTTTTAGGGTCTACTACCCCTCGTCTTATTTGCTGCATGTTCTTTTCAGGTCACATTATTGACTGTATATCAGGATAGGATGATTATCCTCCTAATTAGCTCTTTTTACCTTTTCTTACGTTCTTGTCATTTATAAAGATATTTTTATCCTTATTCAGTTGATTCAGACTGTCTTTCTCATTCTACTGCCTGCCTGCCTCACCATTTTGCATTAATAATACTAACAGTAATAATGATAATAGTAGTACTTGTTAAGCACATTACTAAGCACTAGGGTAGATGAGATATAAGTGAATCAGACACAGTCTAGGTGGGGGAACTCATATTTTAATTCCATTTTACAGATGAGGAAACTGAGGCACAGATGACCTGGGTCACTTATTTGTCCAAAGTCACCAGCTTTCCACTAGACCACATTGCTTCTCAACATTATTCAACGGGCATCCTGGACATTCATAATTGTTGACTCGGTTAATTTCTTGAACCTGTGGGCTGAGCTGCCTGGCAGGACAACCCCCCACCTCCTCCCTCACCCCCATTCCACCTCCAGGACTGGATTAGTGATTCAACTCCACATTCGAACAATGGACCCCAACTTTACAGCTGAATACGGCCTGTAAATAAATTCCCTCTCCATCCCGCTCCTTGTCTGCCCCTCACTGTTCCTGATGGTTTCCTGCCTCTCACCCTCCCCATGAATTTGTCCCCATTCTTAGAGCTGGGATTAGAACCCATGACCTTCTGATTTCCAGGCCCATGTTGTATTCACTATGCCATGCTGCTTTCCCAGTGGCGTAATGCCACCAAGAAGGCAGTGACTGTCTTTGAGCAATAGAGACAAGGAAGCAAAAGTGAAAATGATGCTAGCCACTAAAACATTGTGCATGTCAATAGAACAAAGGACAACAATTCTGTTTGACCAATGTGACCGGGACTATGAATCCCACATTGGCCTTTTTAAGCTCACAGGTAGAAGTCAGAGGACCTGGGTTCGAATCCTGTCTCTGTCACTTGTCGGCTTTGTGACACTGGGCAACTCACTTCACTTCTCTGTTTCCTCATCTGTAAAATGGGGATATAAGACTGTGAGCACCATATGGGACAGTGATGGTCCCATTTTATAGTTTTTTTGTATTTCAAGGGACAGAGTGGGTATGTTCGGGAAGGAAGGGGAGGAGAGAATAGAAAACTCCCAAGATGGCAGGCGTGAATGCACGGTGCCAGAGGAGATGGAGTGGGGGAGGAAGAGGGGATTAGGGAAATTCATTCCCTCTTACCCCCGATGTTTCATATGCATGGCTACCGTCCTAGGAAGATCTGCGTTTGCTGCCATCTTGGAAATGTCCTAGGTGCCCACCATCATGGGTTGTTAAGAAGGTGGGTGGCTGATGCTTTTGTGTGCCTTGCTTACCATCTGCTCTTCACACAACAGGTGCTTAATTAATTAATCAATCAACTAATTGATTGAGCCCCTCCTGCATACAAAATGGGATAGTAATCTCTTGAGAGAGTATAATAGGGTACAAAGAGATATGATTCCCCACTCTCAGAGAGCTGTGATCTGTTGGATTTGAAGTGAGAGGGAGTTTCAGGCAGAGAGAGGGATAAGCTTGAGCAGATGTTCTGTGGTGGGAGAGATGTAAATGACACACAGTGGGTAGGTTAGCTTGAGGGAGTGCGATCTGGGGGTTACTGGGAGAAGAGGTTGAATAAGAAGGAAGGAGAAAGCTGATTGAGGGCTTTAAAGGCAACCATCAGGAGTTTCTGCGGGATGAGAGGAGAATGGACAACCACTGGAGTCTAAGCCCATTGTGGGGTGGGAAGACATCTGCCAACTCTTGTACCATATTCTCTCAAGCGCTTAGTATAGTACTCTGCACATAGTAGCCACTCGACATATATCGCTGATGATGATGGAGGTTTAGGAGGCATGCAGAGACTTGCGCAGAGCACTGTTTTAGAAAAACGATACGTGCAGCAGAATGAAGTATGGACTGGAAGCTGGGAGATCAGCAAGGAGGCTGTAGTCAAGGAAAGATATAACAAGTGCCCAGGCCAGTGTAGTGGACATTTGGATGGATAGAAAGTGACAGATTCTGGAAATATTGTGGAGGAAGAGCCTTCAGGACTTGACCAGACTGAAAATGGGTGTTGAAAGAGAGGGAGGAGTCAAGGACAACGGCTCAGGTAAGGGCTTGAAAGCAGGAAAGATGGTGGGGTTGTCAACTGTGACAGGAAAGTTAGATGGCAGAGAGGAGTATAGGAGTAAGCTCTCAATAAATACGATTGAATGATTGAATGTTTTGGGAGGAGAGATGAGTTCAGTTTTGGACATAAGGAGCACGAGATGCCGGTGTGACATCCACGTAGAGATGTTTGGGAGGCAAAAGGAGATGCAAGAATACAAAGAATGAAAAAGTTCAGGGGTAATGAAGAAGATTTGGAAGCCATTCACTTAAGGGTGATAGTGAAAGTTGAGACGGTGGAGGAGCGCCCCAAGAATGTGAGCCCTGATGGAAAAGAGAAGGGGACCCAGAACTGAGCCTTGAGGGACATTCAAAGTAAGGGGAATAAGAGGCAGAGAAGGAGTCAGTTGAAAGAGGCCAAGAACGAAGTTCCGGAGAAGAAGGAGAACGAAGGGAGAGCGGTGTGGATAAAAATAAGGCTAAATAGGGTTTCCAGGAGAAGGGAGTGGTCCTTCCTGGCCAGAGCAGCTTTAGGTGTCTAGAGACTGTTTTCCATTCCATTGATCGCTTGATTGATTCGATGCTAGGAGGACCAGCCGGGGGCTGACAATACAGGACTGTTTATTGATGCACTGACCATTGATAACAATGAGGATCACAATTTTCAAAGGGAAGCAAGCCAAGTTACTCTGCTAGGGCTTTAGGCAGGGTTTCCAAACTCCCGGGACTCTTTTCAGCAAAGATAAAATAAAACACCTGCCCTTCCCCGCAAACACCCCCACCACTTCCACATACACACCCTTTTCCCAGATTCTCCCAAGTCCCTGCTTTTTCTTGGAAAACAATATCCTGTAAAACCCTCAAAGCCTCCTAGCTCCGTTGTTAAGGTAATCGTGTTTACCTTTTTCCAAACAAAGTAATTTGAATCAGAAAAGTAAATGTGTTCTGTTTTCAGGCTCTTTGATGTAATCTTCCCAGTCTTGCTCTTACATATATAATGCCTGACCAAGGTAATGTTGTAAAGGTATAATGCATACAAACCCTATATTTGTATTTGTATGGCCATAGCTACCCTAGACTACATAGAACTAATGATGTGGTTCATATAAAAACTATATGTCATACTGAAAAAGAGCCTTGACATTCATTAAAAATGCAAGTTCTGAACTCCATTTTTTGTGACTGCCAGTGTTATTTTGAAAGATTAATGTCTGTCTCCTCCTCTAGATTGTAAGCTCATTATGGGCAGGGAATGTTGTGTCTGCTTGTTGTTGTATTGGACTCTCCCCACACTTAGCACAGTAAGCACTCAATAAATGCGATTGTCTGACTTTTTTTTAAATATAAAAGGTATTTGTTAAGCCCTTACTAAGTGCCAAACACTCATCTGAGCGTTGGGGTAGATACAAAGAAATCAGGTCGGCCCACGTGGGGCTCACGGTCTTAATCCCCATTTTACAGATGAGATAATTGAGGCACAGAGAAGTGAAGTGACTTGCCCAAAGTGACAGAGCTGACAAGTGGTGGAGCTGGGATTAGAACCCACAACCTCTGACTCCCAAGCCCGGGCTCTTTCCACTAAGCCATGCTGCTTCTCCTTTTCCCACTCCCCCTCTGTGCCGCCCTGACTTGCTCCACTTATTCATTCCCCCTTCCAGCCCATGGCACTTATGTACATATCTGACATTTTATTTATATTAATATCTGTCTCCCTCCAAGACTGTAAGCTAGTTGTGGGCAGAAAATGTTTCTGTTTACTGCTACATTGTACTCTCCCGAGCGCTTAGTACTGTACTCTGCACACAGTAAGCACTCAATAAATACATATGACTGACTGACTGACTGGACTGACCGACCACCGCAGCAGAGACCAGTAGCATCGTAGGATTTGGATCACCAAGAGGCTGAAGCTTGAACCCATCCGGTTAGTTTCTCCACCCGAACGATTGAAATTGGCCATCTACGCCATCCCGTCCTGCCAGACGATTCTTCCATCTCGGCTTTGCTTTGTCTGAGAAAATCTGGTCTCAGTTTCCAACAATCCTTGGGCCTTTGTGCTCAGTTTCCCCCTTCCTACTCTTTATTTTTCTCCTTGCCTATAGCCATGTATTTTGGAAAAGGAAAGCATTAAAGAAAAAAAAAATAGGGAAATAATTCAAAGGAAATCCTCTGCCTGTCTACAGCTATCCCCCCCCCCACCCCCTACTACACCTGGGGTTAGGCCTCTATATTTAACCTTAATACCTCTAATGGTATTAGATAACCATTATCCTGTGTTGTCCTTTATGCTTTATGGACAAGTAATGAAAACATTCCTCAAACTTGGGAAATACAAAGTACAGGGGGAACAAAAGATTTGGCTTCCCCGGCTCAGTTACCTAGTGTCACCCTTGTAAACTAAGGTAACAAAAGCTTTAGGGGCTGCCCGTTGCCAGTGATTTATCTGCCAAACTTGGGATTTTTTAATGATGTTTATAGAGACAGCAGACAGCCAAACCCAATCAAGTGACATTTATGGGCTAACAGTATTGTCCCAGGCCAGAACAGGAAGCTACCAGGGTTGGGTGGAGGCCGGAGGGGGTACGGTGGGGGGGGGAGGGCGGATTTGAGTCCAAGAGACAGTGGTCCCGTTCCAGACGTGGGGCCTGCCAAGGACTTGCGGAGAACATGCGATTGGCAAGAGGATATTCATAATAATTGTGGTATTTGTTAAGTGCTTACTATGTGCCGGGCACTGTACTATGCGCTGGGGTGGATACAAGCAAATCAGGATGGCCCATATGGGGCTCACAGTCTTAATATCCTATTTTACAGATGAGGTCACTGAGGCCCGGAGAAGTGAAGAGACTTCCTTCAGGTCAAAAGGCAGACAAGTGGTGGATCCGGGATTAGAACCCAGGTCCTTCTGACTTCCAGGGCCGGACAATATCCATTAGGCCATGCCGCTTGTCTGCTGTGTGACCTTGGACAAGTCACTTCACTTCTCTGGGCCTCAGCTACCTCATCTGTAAAATCGGGATGTATAATAATAACCGTGGTATTTGTTAAGTACTTTCTATAGGTCAGGTACTGTTCCAAGCCTGGGGTGGATACAAGCAAATTGAGTTTGACATAGTCCCTGTCCCACATAGGGCTCACAGTCTTAATCCCCAGTTTACAGATGAGGTAACTGAGGTACAGAGAAGTGAATAATAATAATTATGGTATTGGTTAAGCACTTACTATATTCCAGGCACTGTACTAAGCGCTGGGATAGATACAAGCAAATCAGGTTGGACACAGTCCCTGTCCCACATGGGGCTCACAGTCTCAATCCCCATTTTACAGATGAGGTAACTGAGGCCCACAGAATAAAGTGACTTGCCCAAGGTCACACAGCAGACAAATGGCTGAGCCGGGATTAGAACCCAGGACCTTCTGACTCCCAGACCCTTGCTCTATCCATTTGCCTCACTGCTTGCCATTAAGACTATCAGTGCCATGTGGGACACGGACTGCATTCAATTTTATTTTCTTCTATCTCCCCCAGCTCTTAGCACAGTGCCAGGCAAATAGCAAGTGCTTATGCCCCTGAAAAAAAAAAAAAGATTTTGGAGTCTAGTGGAAAAAATAAGGGACTGTGAGTCTGAAGACCTGAGTTCTAATCCCAGCCCTATTTTCGACCTGCTGTGTTGCAATTCCTTAGTTACCTCATCTATAAAATGGGTATATCCATTTTACTACCTCTACCTCCCACTACCTCTTCGCTTGTGAGTCCCCAAACCCAAGCATCTCATATTCATTCATTCAATCGTATTTATTGAGCGCTTACTGTGTGCAGAGCACTGTACTAAGCATACCTACCCCAGCACTTAGTCCTTAGTAGGGACTTGGTGCTAAAATTGTGATAATCTGTTGATTTTCTGGCTTCGTACTCTTCCCGTTTTCCCATCCAGGTTGGTCTACTAGATTGGAAACTCCTCTACTAGACCACCTTGGCCACAGTAAAGGTTGTCCTTTGTAGTGTTGTACTAAATGTTTATATCACCTGGTGCTGTAGTTCTCTTTAGCCTCCTTGTCTCTCTTTCCAGTCGAGGCTTTTGTTCAAAGAGAGCCACTCCCTTCTTGGTGGCAGTGAGCCATGCAGGTCTGTTTTCAGCAAATGACTCCCAGTTTTCAGTATTGCCCGAGGCTTTATTTTACTGGGCCTTTAAATCACTCTCCCCCGCTCTCCTTGCTTTTGGTTCTCTCAGTTTCAGCTTTCCATACAGCAGCCCTTTGGGCATGCTGCTGTCTCTCATTCTCCTCTCGTGTCAATCAATCGATCGCTGGTATTTATTGAACACTTACTATGCGCAGAGCACTGTTCTAAAAGCTTGGGAAAACACAAGAGAATTAGCACACGCGTTCCCTGCCCGGTTGAGTGGATAGATCAGGGGATTAGGGAGTTAGGAGGTCGTGGGTTCTAATCCCAGTCCCGCCTCTTGTCTGCTGTGTGACCTTGGGCAAGTCACCCGGCTCTGCCACTTGTCAGCTGTGTGACTGTGGGCAAGTCACTTCACTTCTCTGTGCCTCAGTTCCCTCATCTGTAAAATGGGGATGAAGACTGTGAGCCTCACGTAGGACAACCTGATTACCCTGTATCTACCCCAGCGCTTAGAACAGTGCTCTGCACATAGTAAGCGCGTAACAAATACCAACTTCACTTTTCTGGGCCTCAGTTACCTCGTTTGCTTGTACCCACCCCAGCGCTCAGTACAGTGCCTGGCACGTAGTTAGCACTTAACAGATACCATAATTGCTATTATTATAATAATAATGTTGGTATTTGTTAAGCGCTTACTATGTGCAGAGCACTGTTCTAAGCACGGGGGTAGATACAGGGTAATCAGGTTGTCCCATGTGAGGCTCACAGTTAATCCCCATTTTACAGATGAGGTTACTGAGGCACAGAGAAGTTAATTATTATATTACTACTATGAGCTGACCCAACATAGCTGCGCATTTACTGAGTCTTTACTATGTGTGCAGCACTGTTCTAAGTGCTTCGGAGAGTACAATACAAGAAAATTAGCAGACTCGTTCTCTGAAGACAATGACCTTACTGAGTGCTTACCGTTTGCTGAACACTTTACTCATCCCTTGGAGAATAATAATAATAATGATATTTGTGAAGTGCTTACTATGTGCCAGGCACTGTACTAAACGCTGGGGTGGATTGGGAAGCAGCATGGCTCAGTAGAAAGAGCCTGGGCTTCAGAGTCAGAGGTCATGAGTTTGACTCCCGGCTCTGCCACTTGTCAGCTGTGTGACTGTGGGCAAGTCACTTCACTTCTCTGTGCCTCAGTCACCTTATCTGTAAAATGGGGATTAACTGTGAGCCTCACGTGGGACAACCTGATTACCCTCTATCTCCCCCAGCGCTTAGAACAGGGCTCTGCACATAGTAAGCGCTTAACAAATACCAACATTATTATTATTATTACAAGCAAATCAAGTTGGATGCAGTTCCTGTCCCTTGGGGGGCTCTCAGTCTCAACCCCAATTTTACAGATGAGGTAAGTGAGGCACAGAGAAGGGAAGTAACTTGCCCAAGGTCACACAGCCGACAAGTGACGGCTGGGGGATTAGAACCTATGACCTTCTGATTCCCAGGCCTGTGCTCTTTCCACTCCACTGTGCTGCTTCTCAAGAGTAAAATAGAATTAGAAGACATGACCCCGGCCCTCAGATAACTTATAATCTTGCAGGGAAGACAGTCACAAAATGATGTACAGGTAGAAGAAGAAATTAGAAAATGACTAAAAAATGCTTAACTAGTAAGACGTGCTGATCTATAGGCTATCGATGAGTCTGCTATGAGAGGCTATGCCTTAGAGAGAGCAAAAATGAATTGGGAAAGACCACCTAAGAGGAGATGTGATTTCTGGAGGGCTTGGAAGATGAAGAGTGCTATGGTTTGGTGGAAAGCGGAAGAGAGTTCCAGGCAAGAGTGGGGTCACGAGTAAGGGTTTGTTGCAGGAAAGATAAGAATGTGGCAGAGTGAATGGGTTAGCTTGAGAGGAATGAAGAATACAAGCTGGGGTGTAGAGGAAATCTCCCGATGAGCTCCACGGGAGCTCAATGCCACAGAGGAGAAATGTAAAATGTGGAGGAAAATAAAAGTCAGGCCCACAGTTACAGAAAGATGCTTGCTCAGTCTGCTACGCACCCAAACTTTATGTCTCTATCTAAGGCACAAACTCTATGCCACTTATAAATGTACCACAATAGGAAAAATGGTCTCTTCATGAAGTCCAATGAAGGGCAATTCATCAGCCCTCTTGGAGACCTCCCTGCTTCCTGTCTCTCCCCACTCCAGTCCATACTTCACTCTGTAACGTGGATCATTTTTTCACAAAAACGTTCAGCTCACGTTTCCCCAGTTCTCAAGAATTTCCAGGGGTTACCCAGCCACCTCTGCATCCAACAGAAACACCTTACCATCAGCTTTAAAGCACTCAGTCGCCTTGCCCCGCCTACCTCACCTTGCTGATCTCCTACTACAACCCAGTGCATAGGCTTCACTCCCGTATTGCCAACCTACTCACTGTACCTCGATCTCGTCTATCTCGCCATCAGTCTCTTGCCCACATCCCACTTCTGGCCTGGAACATCCTCCGACTTCAAATCCGACAAGCAATTTACTCTCCACTTTCAAAGCCTTATAGAGGGCACATCTCCTCCAAAAGACCTTCCCGGACAAAACCCTCTTTTCCTTTTCTTCAACTCCCTTCTGCCCCACCTGATTCACTCCCTTTATTCACCCATCCCTCAGCCCCACGGCACTTAGGTGCATATCTGTAGTTTATTTATATTAATGTCCGTCTCCCCCTCTAGACTGAGCTCGTTGTGGGAGGGAGTGTGGCTACCAACTCCATTATAGCGTACTCTCTCAAATGCTTAGTAAAGTGCTCTGCACACAGTAAGCACTCACTGAATACAATTGATTGATTGATTGATTGAATTCATGTAAGATTTCATCTCCACCTTTTACTCTCCTTCTGCAGCTCTGGCAGATCATTCCGGCTTCCTCTTTTCTTTAAATTGCTCTCTCTGAACTAATCTGCAAGGAACAAGTTTGAAGCAAGCGGAAAATAACAAATCCCAAACCTAGTTGTGAAATGTGCTGTAAAGAATGGACTGAAAAGCTACCCGAACTAACTTTCAAAATAATTTCCTACCAAGGTGGAATTCAGTCCGTTGGAGGGGAATGTCACCGGTTCCGACTTTTGCCAAGGGCCGGTTTGGCAGCAGTTGTCCGATTGTTGGCCATCCTCCTAATCGGTCATTTTAAACCTAAATGGGGGCACTGACCTCAACAGAGTTAATCCTGCATCCCACAAGGAAAGGTCGGTCTGTGAATTTTACAGAAATAGCTTGTAAACCTGAAATTTTTTTATGGTATTTGTTACGTGCTTACTATTTTGCAGGCACTGTGCTAAGCAGTGGGGTGGATACAAGAGACGCATAGAAGGAGAAGCAGCATGGCCTAGTGGATAGAGCTCGGGGCCTGAGAGTCAGAAGGACCTGGGTTCTAACTGGGGCTCTGCCGCTTGTCTGCTGTGTGACTTTGGGCAAGTCACTAAACTTCTCTGGGCCTCAGTTACCTCATCTGTAAAATGGGGATTAAGATTGTGAGCCCCGTATGGGACAGGGTCTGTGCCCAACCAGATTTGCTTGTGTCAAACCCAACCCTTAGTACAGTGCCTGGCACATAGTAAGCACTTAACAAATACCACTATCATTATTGTTACAAGCCGATCAAGTTGGACACAGTCTCACATGGGGCTCACAAACTAAGGGTTGGGAGTAGGATTCAATCCCAGTTAAGGGCATTCTGGGCCAGAGGTAGGAAGTGGATCAGGGATTGATGGAGGGACAGGAGAGAACAGGGTACAAAAGATGAGTGGAGTGTGCAGGCTGGGCTGTAGAAGGAGAGAAGGGAGGTGAGGTAGGAGGGGGCAAGGGGATGGAGAGCTTTAAAGCCAATCGTGAGGAGTTTTTGCTTGATATTTTGCTTGATACTTTGCTTGATATCATTACTTGAACAGGAAATACAGAGACTTGATCTGAGCCCACAGTTTCAGCCCTCTCCCTTTCTAAAGCTTTTAGTAGACCTGCCAACTTAATAACAAGCTTTTTTCCGAACTAAGTTTCAGCTCCTCTCCCCACTCCCCTCTGGCAGAAGAGCAGATGAGCGGAGGATGACCAAAAGGTGACCAGCAGGAGGGGAGAAGGGAAGCAGCGTGGCTCAGTGGAAAAAGCCCGGGCTTGGGAGTCAGAGTTCATGGGTTCGAATCCCGGCTCTGCCACTTGGCAGCTGGGTGACTCTGGGCAAGTCACTTCACTTCTCTGTGCCTCAGTTACCTCATCTGTAAAATGGGGATTAACTGTGAACCTCACGTGGGACAACCTGATCACCCTGTATCTACCCCAGCGCTTAGAACAGTGCTCTGCACATAGTAAGCGCATAACAAATACCAGCATAAGCAAGCAAACTCTCCCGAATAATCGTCACACTGCATAATCAATATCTGAGTCACCAGGGTTGGGTGTTTTCAATCCCCAGTACGGTTGTCTCAGTACACCTCATAAAGCCAAAGTCAAGGCAGGTAGCAGTCAGCCTCAGTTGCTTGGGGCTCGGGAATTGTAATTAGTGACAGTCAACACAGCCCCGGATAAAAATATTTGGACGTCTTGATTTTCGACTCGAATCTTATGTCATGTTTTACCTCAGATCTGGGCCCAGTTGCCAGATCGTTTACTGTAAGAATTAGTAAGCTTGAACGCAGCGGTGTTCAATTTCATTGCAAATTCCTCTTTCATCTGTCTGAGGGCAAGGTAAACCGAGAATCTGGAATATTACCCAGCCCTGAGGAGATATAGCGGGGAGGTGGAAAATGTCTAGAGAATCCAAGTTTTAGGTCCAAAACGCAGATATTATTGTTTCTTTGAAAGAAAGGGAAGACATCATTTGGAAGAATGGAAGAATACTGTTTTCACTGAAATGGTTTTTCCAGAGTCCTGGGTACTCTAAAGACCCAGCATTGTGTTCACATGTGAAAACCAGAACGTGTAACTGCCTGGGAACAAGTGAAACTGGACAGTTTGTTTGTTTCCTCCTAAACCACCCATAGTGATTGAAATGCAAACAGTAAGCAAACAGCAGAAATGGTCCATTTGATTTTTCAATTTCCGTAATCCGAGGCATACGTGGGAACAACGATAAGGCTTTTCCTTTAAAGATTACTTTTATGTTGCGATGTACTGAAAATGAATCATAAGCACTTCCCACCCCTGCAGTTAAAAAAAAAAAAAGCCCAAACCGACCTTAGTTTACCTGGGTGGAGATCACAGAACAGTGGGAGGGAAAAGGAAGAAGGGGATTTAGAGCCTTGGAAGGGTGATATTCCATTCTCTCTTCTGCGGCTTCCCAATCTCGGAGCTGAGCTTCCTGGTTTTCATCCAGGGACTCCCTCCGGACTCTCACCATCTCTCTTGCTCAATCACTCAATCAATGATATTTATTGAGCACTTACTGTGTGAAGAGCGCTATGCTAAGTGCTCGGGAAAGTACAACAGCCCACAACGAGTTTAGAGTCTAGAGACGAGTTTACAACTAGAGTGGAATTTATTGAGTGCCTACTGTTGACAGAGCACTGTGTTAAGCACTTGGGAGAGTGTAACTGGGTGAGAAGGCATGATCCCTACCCTCAAGAGGCTTACAGTCTAGAAGGGAAGACTGACACAAAATCATTTATTCAGCGAAGGAGAGAAAGGAAAATTTGATCTGTCTAAAGGGCCTTAAATAGTAGAATGCTCTTGCTGATATATACAGTAGAGCTCCATGTGGGACAGGGATTGTTTCCAACCTGATTAACTTGTAACTACCGCAGCACTTAAAATGGTGAATGACACATTGTAATTGCTTAACAAATACAATGATGAGAATAATAATAATATGAAAGTGCAAAATTGTCACAGGAGTGCCAAGGTGGAAGAAAAAGCGTATATCATGAGGGTTAGAAAAATTAATCAGAGAAGATCTCCTGGAGGAGATGTGATTTCAGAGGGGATTATGAAAATGGGCCAAGCTGTAGAGTGACAGATTTTACGGGGAAAGGTGTTCCAGTGTGGAGAGAGGGTGTGAGCAAAGAACTATTACTCAGATATGAATTTTTTTTTGAAGTCTTTCCAATATTGACCTTACTCACATCATACCCGTGCGATAGCCAATCATCCATTTTAGGCACAATATCATTCTCCCACACTATTCTCAATCCCACTCGTTTTCAGGGACCAACTCCTGTGCACCACCGTAGACTGGAAACAGTTTGTGGTTGATTTCACACACCGTCTATCACAATGCTCTCACCAAAAATGAAGATGAATGAAAGGGTCCAAAATCATGTCAGCTCAGATCTCCATTTTGTCTATTTATAACAGAATCCTCGTGTTTTGACACTGCAGTTTACATTGACATCACAGCAAACTATGTATTTTGGGAGCCTCACCGAACTGCTAAACCACCGAGCTCTGATGCTTAGATAAGAGATCTTCTGACCTAAACCATTCCACAGTCTTCCTTCCAGCACCCTTCTGTGCTACTTTGAACGATTTGTTCATCAGAAAGATTATTCAGGTCTCTGTGCTTTTATGCTTGAGTTTGGGTTGAATAATACCAGTTTTATTCCTGGGAGATGGAGCCTATTCATGTTGAAAACACTGCGGGGAGAGCATCTCTCTCACAATAAGGGGAAAAAAGTATCAGAATACATCCCGTCTGTATTTGCTTTTACCACTTCCCATAGGGGAAATCCAGGAAACGTTCTTTCTTACAGTGAGGAGAATTCTGTGCTGCTGACAAATCTCCCATCTCCTCTTCTCTGCCCAGCTGTTCGTGTGCTTTGGACTTGATCAGAAAGAGGTCAGGGGGCTTTCAAACAGGAGTCACTCAGTGCACACATTCACGCTCTGCTTTCCTGTGTCTCTTGACCGGCAGGAGTCCCCCACATTTCCACGCCTTCCAGCGGCCCCTGGAAAGAAACCAGTCCCAAGCCTCTACCTATCTCCTCAGAAAAGCACATGAAGACCTTGCCTTCAGCCTGTGGACGCCTCAAAAATAGTTGTGGATGATCAAGTCGGTGGTTAGTAACTTCCAGCCCTCTAGCCGAGGCACTCAGAAACCATGATCCCTAAATCCTAATAATAATAATGATAATAATAATAATTGCACTTGGCATTCATAAGCAGCACAACCTAGAGGAATCAGCACAAGCCTGGGAGTCGGAGGACCTGGGTTCTATTTCCGACTCTGCCAATTTCTTGCTTTGGGACCTTGGGCAAGCCACTGAACTTTTCTGTTTCCTCAACTGTAAAGTGGGGTTTCAATGTTGATTCCCCCTCCTACTTAGGCTGTGATCCCTATGAGGGAGGGGACTGTGTCCAATCTAATTAACTTGAACTACTCCAGCGTTTAGAACAGTGCTTGACATAAAGTAAGCGCTGAACAAATACCATAATAAAACTAATAATAATACAAACGTTAAATAGTGTTAAAATGAATACGAAACCAGGAGGCATAAATGAAAACGGGCATGGTGGAAGTACATAAGTCAACACACCGATCGATCGTATGCACTGTAAGTCCCACAGTGATCTTTTCTGCCTCTTTTTAAATTATAAAGGACAACTACATACATACATAAACATGAATTCCCTAAAGCTACACTCATCCCCTTTGGAATGCAACAATACAAATATCACCCCAGTTTTGCAGAGCAGGAAATGAGCCATGGTGAGAATCATTGATTTCTACCGGCCACCAGTAAAGCTTGATATAAAAATATGAACGCTAAGCTCCAGCCATCCTACTGACCACTCACCCACGCTCTGTTCCCAGAGGCTGTTGCTCACGAATCGAAGAGCTACAGAATAACAACGTGGCCTAATGGAAAGAACATGGGCCTGGAAATCATTAGATCTGGGTTTTAATCCCACTTAGCCACCTGCCTCCTGTGTGATCTTGGACAAGTCAGTTAACTTCCCTTTGCCTCGCTTTCGTCAACGGTAAAAGGGGATAAAATACCTCCTACTCCTAATGTTAAGATTTTGAGATTCACGTGGGGCAGGGACTGTGTCTGACCTGATTGTCTCGTATCTACCCGAGAGTTTAGCACAGTATTTTGTTCATATAAGCGCTTAACAAATACCACAGTTGATATTATTACTCAAAGGCTTTCAGGTCTGAAGTTGGTACTGCCACAGGGCAATCCTTCGATTTCTCCCCAGCTTCTGTGGCTCCAGCCTCTTTCCCCCCAATCCAAACCCAAGGCTTGCATTCATTCATCCATTCAATCGCATTTAATGAGCGCTTACTGCGTGCAAAGCACTGTACTAAGCACTTGGACAAGTACAATGTAACAATAAACAGACACGTTCCCTGCCCCCAACGAGTTTACAGTCTAGAGTCACAGAGTTACACCTAAGCAGTGCCGACTAGCTCCGGGACCAATTCTAGCAAGAAAAGTAAAGGGAAAAAACGGATTTCAATGATCTGAGAGCAGTTGAGCAGTTTTCCAGCTTACCATTTGGGGGCCCCTAGCTACGTGAGCGTGATGAAGTGATCAAAAGTACCCTTGTGCGGAACAGGAAGTGAGCAATTTCTCTCTTCACAAAGTGTAAAGGGAAGGGGCAGAGGGCAAGTCAAAAACACCCGAACTCCTGTCTAGGTTAAAGAATGAACTAGAAGCAGGCCAGGTCCCTTGGGGCCCTCAAAAGGGATTCAGCTGTAGCTAATAGATGAGGACAGGGAAGAGACAGACTATAATAAAGAATGCATTCGGGTGGGAAAAATCTCCATCCCGGGGAGTTTTATGTATAAGAACATAAGCTATGAGGCAGGGACTAGATTTTTAAAACCAAGATTTTCATTCCCCACTGACCCCTCCATTTCCTCCTTCAGAAGAAGGCCAGTTAGCTGTACCTGAACCCAGGCTAGTTTAGATAACTGTGAAGAAAATGCTCAAAGAACTAAACAGATGTTCTCGAGATCACCCCAGATTCCTTCGCAAGAGCGGAGACGTCTCATCAGTGAGGTGCCGGGTAGTCATGAAGCCCCTTTCCAGGTGACAAGCATACCACATTAGATGAGATTATCGTGTCTTTGGCCACTTGGACCACTTCATAGAAGACAGTCAGTCAAGAGCAGCAGTGTGGCCTTTGTAGAAAGAATTGGGGCCTGGGAGTTAGTCAATCTTATTTACTGAATGCTTAATGTGTGTTTAGGACCGTACTAAATGCTTGGAAGAGTACAAGAGAAAAATAATAATCATGGTGATAATCATGGTACTTGTTAAGCGCTTACTATGTGCCAAGCACTGTTCTGAGCACTGGTGTAGATAAAGTTTGGACTGTATTAGATTTGATTATACTATTATATTAGATTATATTAGATTAATGTATTAGATTAGACTGTAAGCCCATCAATGGGCAGGGACTGTCTCTAGCTGTTGCCGAATTGTTCATTCCAAGCGCTTAGTGCAGTGCTCTGCACATAGTGTTCAATAAATACTACCGAATGAATGAATGAATGAATGCAATATAACCATATAACAGACATATTCCCTGCCCTCAATGGGCTTACAGTGTAGGGGGGAGACATTATTATTATTTATTAAGAGAAATAAATAAATTACAAAAATATCCAGCAGTCCCATGGGGCTGGGAGTTGGGACGAATAAAGGGAGCAAGTCAGGGCAAGAGGGCTTAGTCAGGGAAGGCCTCTTGGAGATGTGCCTTCTAATAAGGCTTTGAAGGCAAGGAGAGTAATTGTCTGTCAGATATGAGGAGGGAGGGCATTCCAGGCCAGAGGCAGGACATGAGCGGGACGTGAACTCCAAGCCTGGCTCTGCCACATGCCTGCTGTGTGACCTTGGGCAAGTCACTTTGCTTCTTTGTGTCTCAGTTACCCCATCTATAAAATGAGGATTAAATCTCACTCCCTCTTATTTAGACCGTGAGGCCCATGTGGGACAGGGATTGTGTCCAACCTGATCAACTTTATCTACACCAGTGCTTAGAACAGTGCTTGGCACATAGTAAGCGCTTAACAAGTACCATGATTATCACCATGATTATTATTTTTCTCTGGAACACCAACAGCATCCAGCTCTGTCCGTCTCTCTCCCTCTAGACTGTGAGCCCACTGTGGGCAGGGATTTTCTCTCTTTATTGCTGTATTGTACATTCCAAGTGCTTAGTACACAGTAAGCACTCAATAAATACAGTTAAATGAGTAAATGAATGAACTCCAGTTCATATGAGTACAAAACAATCCCTGCAGTTGCAGAGAGTGTGGAAGCTGGGGTGGGAGAGGGAGAGGAAGGATGGGGGAAGGATTGGCAACTTGAGATATCTTTTCCCCGCTTTTCCCTGCCGCTGCATCTGGCTGCCCCATTTCGATAACACCATCTCAGTAAGGGTTCTGAGCTGGTGACCCTTTACCTGAGGGTCTTTCTGAACTTCTCCCTTGCTCTTGCTCGCTCCGCCTGTGGGTCTCATGTTACCTTACATCTGCCTATGGTTTTCACCCCAGTGCCAACTAGATCAAGGAATAGTAAACATCCATTAAGGCCACAGAAATTCAATTTGTCTCCAGCTCTATTTAACAATGCTACCTCTTCCCCTCTTACCCAACCCACCTCCTCCTCCTACTCCAGAGACACAGAGAAATATCTATATCTTTAGATACGCATCTACAGCTGTAAATAGAGATTCTATAGATACTAGAGAGAATAGGCACGTTTATAGAGTTGTCCTTTGCATGTTTTTCTGTAAGATCTTGTGGCATCTCTTATTGGGACAGATGTTGAGAAATAGCTTGCTGGTTGAAGCAGGGTCTAATAATAATAATGATATGTGTAAAATATTATTAGTGCAATGCCCAGCACTGTACAGTGGGGTAAATACAAGATAATCAGGTCAGACGCAGTCCACATCCGACATGAGGCTCACGATCAGAGAATAAGTTTTTCATCCCCATTTTACAGATGAAGAAACAGAGGAAAGAGAAGTCTCTGCCCTATTCCACTCCTCCAGAAACCCATGCTTGTAAATTTCAGTGATTCTACCTTCACGACCAGGCAACTTGCCATTTTTCTCTGATTGCCCTGCTGATTTCATCAGTGGTTGGGACAAGAGTCACAACTTTACAGGTTGGCAGGTTTTTCATGTTTTGAAGGGCCTCATCTTCTACCAATCAATCAATCAATCATATTTATTGAGCACTTACTGTGTGCAAAGCACTATACTAAGCACTTGGGAGAGTACAGTATAAAAGAGTTGGTAGACACCTTCCCTGATCATAAGGAGCTTACTATTTAGAAGGGGAGACAGTAATAGAAATAAAACAATTATGGATATGTACATAAGTGCTGTGGGGCTGAGGGAGGGTTGAATAAAGAGGGCAAATCTAAGAAAAAGGGGATGTAGGACCTAATCTGGGAATGCCTTTGGGAGAAGCTAATAATTATGGCATTTGTCCAGTGCTTATTGTGTGCCAAGCACTGTACTAAGCACTGGAGATGTGCCTTCAGTAAGCTTTGAAGGTGGGGAGAGTGATAGTCTGTGGACTATGAAGAGAGAGGGGGTTCCAGGCCAGAGGCAGGAGGTGGGCAAGAGGTCGGTGGCGAAACAGATGAGATGGAGGCACAGTGAGTAGGTTGGCTTTAGAGGAGTGAAGTGTGTGGGCTGGGTTGTAGTAGGAAATCAGAGAGATAAAAAGTAGAAGAGGACAAGGTGATCGAGTGTGTTAAAGCCTAAGGTAAGGAGTTTCTGTTTGATGGACAACCACTGGAGGTTTTTGAGGAGTAGGGAAACATGGAGTGAATGGTTTTGAAGAAAAATGATCCGGGCAGGAGAGTGAAGTATGTACTACAGTAGGGAGAGACAGGAGGCAGGAAGATCAGCAAGGAGGCTGGTGCAGTAGTCAAGGGAAGACAGGATAAGGGCTTGGATAAACATGGCACCAGTTTGGATGGAGAGGAAAGGGTGGATTTTCGTGATGTCGTGAGGGTTGAACCACCAGGATTTGGTGACAGAATGGGTTTGAAGGAGAGAGATGAGTCGAGGATAACGCCAAGGTTACGTCTTTAGAGACAGGGAGGATGGTGGTGCCGTCTACGATGGTGGGAAAGTCAGGGGGAAGACAGGGTTTGGGTGGGAAGATAAGGAGTTCTGTTTTGGTCAGGTTAAATTTGAGGCTCCTGAAGGCAGGAGAAAATGTGAGACTTCGGGGGAGGAGAGAGTAGAAAGTGTTCCGAGGATACTTTTGTGAACTGATGCTGCCGTCTCTTCAGGATTCCCTCCTTGTCTCTGATGAGGTGAGTCACCATGAGGTTCCAGAGCTGGCACCATGTCATGCATGGCTTAGTGGAAAGAGCCCGGGCTTGGAAGTCAGAGGTCTGGGTTCTAATCCCGCCTCTGCCACTCGTCAGTTGTGTGACCTTGGGCAAGTCACTTCACTTCTCTGGGCCTCAGTTCCCTCATCTGTAAAATGGGGATGAAGACTGTGAGCCCCGCATGGGAAAACCTGTTTACCTTGTATCTACCCCAGTGTTGTGAGAAGCAGCGTGGCTCAGTGGAAAGACCCCGGGCTTGGGAGTCAGAGGTCATGGGTTCCAATCCCGGCTCCGCCGCTTGTCAGCTGTGTGACTTTGGGCAAGTCACTTCACTTCTCTGGGCCTCAGTGACCTCATCTGTAAAATGGAGATGAAGACTGTGAGCCCTACATGGGACAACCTGATGACCTTGTATCTACCCCAGCACTTAGAACAGTGCTTGGCACATAGTAAGCGCTTAACAAATACCAACATTATTATTATGCACAGAGCCATATAACGATTTGCAGAAGTCCATGACTTTGGGGTGATCTGCCTAGTCCTGGATCTCTTCCGTTGTGGTATCCCTCTAAACCATAAGCTCGTTTTGGACAGGGAATGCAATCTACAACTCCAGTACACTGTATTCTCCCAAGCACTTAGTGCAGTGATCCGCACACAGTAAGCGCTCAATAAATGTGATTGAATGAATGAATGAATCATCATCTAATGCTGATGTACATTTCTGCAGACCTCCTCCCAATTGTTCATCCCCTTGATTCTATTTATAATAATAATAATAATGTTGGTATTTGTTAAGCGCTTACTATGTGCCGGGCACCGTTCTAAGCGCTGGGGTAGACACAAGGGAATCAGGTTGTCCCACGTGGGGTTCACAGTCTTAATCCCCATTTTACGGATGAGGTCACTGAGGCACCGAAAAGTTAAGTGACTTGCCCAAAGTCACACAGCTGACGAGTGGCCGAGCCAGGATTCGAACTCTGACTCCAAAGCCCGTGCTCTTTCCACTGAGCCACGTTCTTGTCTGTCTCCCCTCATTAGACTGTAAGCCCGTCAAAGGGCAGGGACTGTCTCTATCTGTTACTGATTTGTACATTCCAAGCGCTAAGTACAGTGCTCTGCACATAGTAAGCACTCAATAAATACTATTGAATTAATTAATTAATTAATTGCCTTCACTCTATAGGAGCTTAACTTTCAGCTGCTTTGAGAGTTGGGCCATTTTTCGGTGCAATGATAGTAGAACTGGTATATATCTACTGATGTGGCCACATAATAATAGTAACGGTGTGTGCTAAGCGCTTACTATGTGCCAGACACTGTTGTAACCGCTGGGGTCGATGCCAGGCACAGTTTTAAGTGCTGGAATAGATACAAGATAATCAGGTTGGACGCAGTCGCTGTCCCACTTCGGGTTCACCTTCTTAATTCCCATCTTAAAGATGAGAGAACTGAGGCACAGAGAAGTTAAGTGACTCGTCCAAGGTCACACAGCAGACAAGTGGCAGAGCAGGGATTAGAACCCAGGTCCTTCTGACTTCATGCTGCTTCAAGAAAGAGCACAGGTCTGGGAGTCAGGGGACTCGGGTTCTAATTTCGGTTCTGCCACTGGATGTCCCTCGATTTCTTCTGTTGTAAAATGGAGATGAAATACCCCTCTCCTTCCCGCTGTCCACAACAAGCTTAAAGTCTAGAACAGGAGAAAGACCTTGAAGTAAATTAGGGATATGTACATAAGTGCTGTGCTGAGGTCGGGGTGAATGTAAAATGATTAAAGGGTACAGATCCAAGTGTTATCATTACTTACAGTGCTGGTTTGCCCAGAGTCATCCACATTCTCTCTCCTGGTCCCCCTGTAGACAACAGCACCAGTTGCAAGATAGTTGGTTAAAGCCTGGGAACAATCAGTGGTAGGTTAAAAGCAGATGAGCAGCTCCTTGTGGACTGCATTGCCATAAACACAGATTCTTTTGAAATATCAAGAGAAAGTGAAAAGATGAGAAAAGGAATGAACAGAGAAGAGCAATGGCCACACAACTGGAAGTCAGAGAAGCTGGGTTCTAATCCCGACTCTGCCAATTACCCGTTGTGTGACCTTAGGCAAGTGACTTCTCTGTGCCTCAGTTCCCTCATCTGCAGAACGGAGATTCAGTGCCTGTTTTCCCTCCCATTGGCCTGTGAGCGCCACGTGGGGCCTGATGATGTTGTATCTACCCCAGTGCTTGGCACCTAGTGAGCACTTAACGAGTCTTGTCTTATGCCGTCCCGTCGTCTCCGACCCATAGCGGCACCACGGACACTTCTCTCCCAGAATGTCCCCCGCCCATCTGCAATCATTCTGGTAGTGGATGCGTAGAGTTTTCTTGGTAAAAATACAGAAGCGCTTTTCCATTGCCTTCTTCCGCGCAGTCAACTTGAGTCTCCACCCTCGACTCTCTCCCATGCCGCTGCTGCCCAGCACAGGGGAGTTTTGGCTTGTAGCAGATGGCCTTCCCCTCACTAGCCACTGACCGAGCTAGGAATGGAATGGATATGCCTCTGCTTGACTTTCCCTCCCTTAGTCAAGACTGATAGAGTACAGGAAACTCTCCAGTGACCCTGAGAGGGGACTTAACAAATACCACCTTCAAATTCTCAGATCACTGCCTGCTTTGCTTTCGGGTCATCCTGATTTAAACCCTGGAAGCATAATTATTTTCAGGGCTGGAAAGGCGGGGCACTTATATCCCCCACTCTACTAAAAAAACTGTTTCAAACCCAAAAGACGGAGAAAAAGGAGACTAGTATAGATTCTTTGACTCCCAGCTCAGCCACTGATTAGCGAAACTGTTCCTCTTAAATTACTAAATTTAACTTCTCTAACTTTAGTGTATCTGTAAAATGGGAATAATAGTACCTGCTTTGTGAGAGGGCTGTGAGAAACTCCTTGACAGATAAAAGGGTGTTGTCACTGTAGTTCCTCCTGCTCATTATTAATAATAAAAATAACCACCCGCTCACCCCAGGATGGGGGCATGACACTGGTCAGTTGGGCATGATGATTGATTTGTACATTCCAAGCCATTTGTACATTCCAAGCGCTTAGTACAGTGCTCCGCGCATAGTAAGTGCTCAATAAATACTATTGGACGAATGATCGACATTCTCAAGAGACGCGGCATAGACGAGTGGAAACAGGCCTGTAAGAGTCAGAGGAGCAGGGTTCTAATCCCTGCTCAACCACTTGCTTGCTAGGCGTGACCTTGGGCAAGTCGCTTAACCTCCGTGCCTCAGTTTCTTCAATTGTAAAATAGGGATGAAATACCAGTTCTCCCTCCTATTTGGATGTGAGTCCCATGCAGAATAGGGACTCTGTCCGACCTGATAAACTTGTATCTGCCCTGGTGTTTGGAATAGTGTTTGACACATAGTCAGCACTTAGTAAATACCATTTAAAAAAATCGTCCATTGGTCGGGGCTGGTAAAGTCCTTTGGAACGAAGAGAATGTAGGATATCAACTTCAAGAATTATTAATAATAATAATCATGATTATTATTATGGCATTTGTTAGGTGCTTACTAGGTGCCAACCATTGTTCTAAGTGCTGGGGTAGATTCAAGGTAATCAGGTGGGACACAATCTCTGTCCCACATGGGGCTCACAGCTTTAATCCCCATTTTACAGATAAAGTACCTGAGGCACAGGGAAGTTAAGTGACTTGCCCGAGGTCAAACAGCACACAAATGGCGGAGTCAGGATTAGAACCCACGACCTTCTGACTCCCAGGCCCGTGCACTATTCACTACACCATGCTGTTTCTCTCCACTACACTATGTTGCTTAAGGAATTGCCTTAACCATTCGTTTAAAGGCACCATCAGTTGCTACTCGAGATGTCCAATTACCAGGCGTAATTTTTCATCCACTGTTCATTCCCAATAATGCGATTAAAACTTGCCGTGAGACTTTTCGTTTCTGTGGGAAAGGTTTCCACATAAGAAATCATAAAGAAAAGAGAAATTAGTCGCAAAGATATTGCACTATGCTAGGCATTTTTGTTTTGTTAAATTCTATGTTCGCTTTGCCTTGCAAACAAAATCAACATTACCCAGCGTGCCGTCTCATTGATCTGACAAAAAGTGAGTTAAAAAAAAGCCCAAAGTGTTAATTAATCATTTTTATCGAAACAAAAATATCCTTGCAGTCCAAGCCGCTAGAATTTTTATTGGCACAAAACTTCACAAGTGAAAATATTCTTGTGAGAGTCTTCAATCAGTCTCCTCGCCTCGGGGGGCGGGGGGGTTCCATTTCCAACCATTTCCCTAATTCCACACTGAATGCCCCAGATGCCAAGGTGAAGTTTTTAGGATGACTATGTAGAGGAACTGAGGTGTTCCCTAACAGACACTGCCTTCGTGTGCCCGTGAATATGAATGCCGCATGATCGGATCCATGCTCCCCTTCTAGGATAAGGGCCAGAGCCTGCTAACGGCTCACCCTGGGAAATTTATAAGGAGCTGCCCAATTGCATGGGCCTGGGACTCAGGAGTCCTGGGCTCTAATCCCAGCTCTGCCGCTTGCCTACTCTATGATCTTGGGCAAGTCACCTCACTTCTCCGTGCCTCAATTTCCTCCTCTGTAAAAATGGGGTTTCAAAACCTGGCCTCCCTCCTACCCAGACTGTGAACGCCATGTAGACTAGGAACTATATCTGACCCGAGAGTCTCGTAGCTACCTCAGCGCTCAGTGCAGCGTCTGACACATGATAAGCACTTAACAAATAGCACGTTGATTAGCTTATTACTAGAGCAGATCCCTTTCTTCACATCCTGGGAAATCATAGGTATCTTCATCACCAGAGGAGCAGCATAGCCTTGAGGAAAGACCACGGGCCTCGGAGTCAGAGGACCTGGGTTCTAATCCTCACTCTGCCACTTTCCTGCTCATTCACTTCTCTGTACCTCGCTTACCTCATCTGTAAAATAGGGATTAAATATCTGTTCTCCTTCCTTTTAAGATTGTGAGGCTTGTGTGGGACAGGGACTGTGTCAGATCTGATTATCTTGTATCTTCCCTAGTGCGTAGAACAGTGCTTGGCATATAGTAAGCACTTGATAAATGCCACAATTATCATTATGACCAGCAGTGTCATCATCAAAATCATGCCTTAAATTATATATTAGAAATTATGTATTCATATTACCGTCTCCCCCTCTACACTGTCATCTTATTGCGGGCAGGGAACGTATCTGCTAACTCTGTCGCATTGTGCTCTCCCGAGCACTTAGGACGGTGCTCTGCACGTAGTAAGTGCTCAATAAATACCACTGATGATGATGATGCTCTGAATGACTGCTGTGCCCAGAAAAGTGCAGTGCTTTGGGCTTAGAGGCACACAAAGAAAAACTGAATTAAAGACAGTCTCTCCCCTTGAAGCCCTCGCAGTCTGGGGGAGGGGAAGGCCTACATAGAAACAATTAACCATCATCCGTCCTATAATAATAATAATAATGACGGTATTTGTTAAGCACTTACTATGCCCTCCGTTCTAAGTGCTGGGGTAGATACAAGGTAATCGGGTTGTCCCACATGGGGCTCACAGACTTAATCCCCATTTTACAGATGAGGTAACTGAGGCAAAGAGAAGTGAAGTGACTTAGCTGATAAGTGGGGAGTAAGACTGTGAGCCTCATGTGGGACAGCCTGATCGCCCTGTGTCCATCCCAGCGCTTGGAGCAGTGCTCGGCACGTAGTAAGCACTTAACAAATACTAACATTATTATTATTACAAATGTTACATCACAAATTACTTATATGAATGCCTGTCTCCCCCTCTAGACTGTAAGCCTCTTACAGACAGGGGATGCGCCTGCTACTTCTGCCATATTGTACTCTCTCTAGCTCGTAGTAAGTGCTCTCAACATAGTAAGCACTCACTAAAAAGCGAAGCAGCGTGGCTTAGTGGAAAGACCACGGGCTTGGGAATCAGAGGTTGTGGGTTCTAATCCCTACTCGGCCACTTGTCAGCTGGGTGACCCTGGGCAAGTCGCCCAGCTTTTCCGTGCCTCAGTTACCACATCTGCAAAACGGGGATTAAGACTTGAGTCCCACATGGAACAACCTGATAACCTTGTAGGTCTCCCAGTGCTTAGAACAATGCTTGGCACATAGTAAGCGCTTAAATACCATCATCATTATTAAAAACTACTGCTTGACCGTTTGATTCACGTTCTCATGCTGCGTGACACTTCAGACAGCCCCTTGAGTATGCCCCTTCAAAGAACTTAGGTATCCGCGTAGTGCCTATGCGCATCTAGATTCTATTTATTGCTATTGTTCTTGTCTGTCTCCCCCGATTAGACCGTAAGCCCGTCGAAGGGCAGGGACTGTCTCTATCTGTTACCGATTTGTACATTCCCAGCGCTTAGTACAGTGCTCTGCACATAGTAAGCGCTCAATAAATACTATTGAATAAATGAATAAGTGGAGGAGCCAGGAATAGAACCCACAACTTCTGACTCCCAAGACGGGGCTCTTTCCACTAATAATAATAATGATAATAATGTTGGTATTTGTTAAGCGCTTACTACGTGCAGAGCACCGTTCTAAGCGCTGGGGGAGACACAGGGGAATCAGGTTGTCCTACGTGGGGCTCACGGTCTTAGTCCCCATTTTATAGATGAGGTAACTGAGGCACAGAGAAGTTAAGTGACTTGCCCACAGTCACACAGCTGACAAGTGGCGGAGCCGGGATTCGAACCCATGCCCTCTGACTCCAAAGCCCGTGCTCTTTCCACTGAGCCACGCTAATAATAATAATAGTATTTACTCAGTAGTTATACTCTGTGCTATGCCTCTAAACTGTAAACTCACCGTGGGCAGAGAATGCATCTACCAACTCTGCAGTGTGACCCTGGGCTATTCACGACACTTCTCTGGACCTCAGTTGCCTCATCTGTAAAATGGGGATTAAGACTGTGAGCCCCATCTGGGGCAGGGACTGTGTCCAACCCGATTTGTTTGCATCTACTCCAGCGCTTAGTACACCGCCTGGCACATAGTAATTGCTTATCAAATACCACAAAAAAGCAAAACAAAAAAACTCGTTTGTGCTCAGTAGAGTGCTCTGCACACAGTACGTGCTCAATAAATACGATTGTTTGATTGATTGCTTAATTGTCCTAAAGTCTAATAATAATGTTGGTATTTGTTACGCGCTTACTATGTGCAGGGCACTGTTCTAAGCACTGGGGTAGACACGGGGGAATCAGGTTGTCCCACGTGGGACTCACGGTCTTAATCCCCATTTTACAGATGAGGGAACTGAGGCACAGAGAAGTGAAGTGACTCGCCCACAGTCACCCAGCTGACAAGAGACAGAGCTGGGATTCGAACATATGACCTCTGACTCCAAAGCCCGTGCTCTTCCCACTGAGCCACGCTGCTTCTCTAGGCTAGGCTACACTGTGGCCACGAAGAGACTGTCCTTCACCATGCTGTCATGTTTGTTGCTTGCAGTGCCAAGCACAGCGTTCACTTTTACAATCCTCATGAAGTCTGCTCCAAAAGAATCCCTTCTTTATGGATTGTCGGGTGCCACGCCGCTCTGACAGCCCCATTCGACTCCCCCTTTTCAGCAGGAGTACGGCAGGGACTGAGGCTTGATATCACTAGATCTTCCAAATATTTCTTCCCTCCTTCTTTGGGTTTCCCAGTTTCCATTCACCTTGCAGGAGCAGCCATTTGAATATCCTCCTGGAGTCCATGCTCTCCCACCCAATAAAGTGAGGTCGATGGAGTCTCTAAAAGATGGCAAACACCTTTTGAACCTCTTCTCAGTTCAAGATGGTGATCACCCCCCTTGCACCTCTTTCCCCCCGCCGACTCACACATTCATGCGTTCGTTCATTCGGGCATATTTATTGAGCATGTACTGTGTGCAGACCATTCCACTAAGTGCTTGGGAAAGTACCATATAACAATAAATGGACACATTCCCTGTCCACAACTAGCTTTCGGTCTAGAGCGGGGCCGGCAGACATCAATACAGATACATAAATTACAGATACCTACGCAAGCGCTGTGGGGCTGCGAGCGGGGAAGAAGGAAGGAAAGGGAGCGAGTCAGGGTGTCGCAGGAGGGAGTGAGAGAAAAGGAACTGGTGGGGGGCTGAAGTCTGGGAAGGCCTCTTGGAGGAGATGTGCCTAGGCAGTGGGCCGGGTCTAAAAGTCACCCCTCTAACACTGGAATCCTCTGCTTGATTCAATACGACACAGGGCTGCGTCAATCGGTCAATCAGATTTATTAAGCTCTTACTGTATTCAGAGCACTGTACTAAGCCCTTAGGAGAGTACACTATTACGGTAAGCTCACTGTGGGCAGGGGATGTGTCCGTTTATTGTCGTATCATACTCTCCCAAGTGCTTAATACAGTGCTCAGCACACAGTAGGCTTAGAACAGTGCTTGGCACATAGTAAGCGCTTACCAAATGCCATCCTCATCATTATTACTATTATTAGTAAGTGTTCAGTAAATACGATTGAATGAATTGAATGAACATTCCCGGCCCATATCAAGCCAACAGTCTAAGACGCAGGCCCCTAAATTTCCTGGCTGTGTGGTGGTTTTTACCAATTAAACTTATTTACTGTGTTCTGAGCACAGAGCACCATACTAAGCGCTAGGGAGAGTACAATACAACAGAGTTGGTAGATATGTTCCCGGCCCACAATGAGTTTACCGGCTAGACATTAAAATCATTTACAGATCTGTACCTAAGTGCGGTGGGGCTGAGGGTGGGGTGAATAAAGCATTTAAATCCAAGTGCAAGGGTGATGCAGAGGGGAGTGAGGGTGCCTCGTAGAGATATCTATTTTGGCTTCAGAGTGTGGAGCTTCAAGCCAGGACTAAGTTAGAGTCTCCTCCTCTTGATTGTGATCTCCTTATGGGAAGCAAACTTGTCCAGCAACTCTGTTGCATTGTATGTACTCTCCCAAGTGCTTAGAACTGGGCTCCGCGCACAGTAGGTGTTCACTAAATACCACTGTTTGCTGGATTCTGAGGTCTCTATCACCCTAGGCGTGGGCCCGAGGTGCAAAATCAAGCCAACCCTCCATTTCACTTTATGCCATTTAAGACGGCCCATATTTGTCACTGTATTCCAACGATCCCCGGGCCTGACAAAGAAAATATTATTCCATTTTGTCAGGGTTTCCTGTTTTCAAAGAAGCAATTTGCTAAGGGCTAAGTTGTGCAATGTATCTGAAGAGACGCAAAAAGCTCTGCCTATGCACGGGATCCAAAATTATTGATGCTCCTCACTCCCCAATTAAATTCTCAGACGGGACATGTTTTGTGTACTGGGGTCTGTTCCGAAGCCAAATCGCAATTTCCCATGCCACTGGGGAGACTGGAAACCGTGGATGAATCAGTTCTGCTGATAAGCCTTCAGTAAGTAATTTGGGTAATTAAATCCATCAATCGATGGTATTTAATGAGCACTTACTGGGTGCAGAGCACTGTACTAAGCACGTGGAAGAGTACGATACAAGACACGATCTTAGCTCTCAAGGAGCCCAGATTCTAGTGGATGACGTAGCAAAATAAAACAAAATTAAATTACACGTAAGGGAAGCAGCTCAGCGGAAAGAGTCCGGGCTGGGGAGTCAGCAGTCATGGGTTCGAATCCCGACTCTGCCCCTTGTCGGCTGTGTGACGATGGGCAAGTCACTTTACTTCTCTGGGCCTCAGTTACCTCATCTGTAAAATGGGGATGAAGACCGTGAGCCTCACGTGGGACAACCTGATCACCCTCTATCTACCCCAGCGCTTAGAACAGTGCTCAGCACATAGTAAGTGCTTAACAAATAACATTATTATTATAAAGATATGGACATTTGTGCTGTGGGGCTAGAAAGGAGATGAGTAACATAATTCTTAGGGGATACACACCCAAGTTTATAGACGATGCTGAAGGGAGGGAGAACAAGGTGAGGAAAAGAGAGGTTAGTCAGGGAAAGCTTCTTGGAAAAGATATGATTTTAGTATAGCTTTGAAGACGGACAGAATGGCGATCTGTCAAATACGGAGGGAGAGGGAGGAATGGGGGGTTCAAATCCAGAGGGAGGAAATCACATTTTAGCTCTCACTCCTTCCAAACCTCTAGACTGTAGAGGTGAGTAGGGAAGTGTCTACCAACTCTGTTGTACTGTACTCTCCCAAGCACTTAGTACAGTGCTCTGCCCACGGTAAGTGCTCATACCGTTGACTGAATGAGAGTCAAACATAGCTGCCCTTCAGGTTTGAAGGTGTTCCTACTGCTGTGATAACTAGAGAAGCAGTGTGGCTCAGTGGAAAGAGCCCGGGCTTGGGAGTCAGAGGTCATGGGTTCAAATCCCAGCTCTGCCGCTTGTCAGCTGTGTGACTGGGGGCAAGTCACTTCACTTCTCTGGGCCTCAGTTACCTCATCTGTAAAATGGGGATTAACTGTGAGCCTCACGTGGGACGACCCCATTACCCTGTATCTCCCCCAGCACTTAGAACAGTGCTCTGCTCATAGTAAGCGCTTAACAAATACCAACATTATTATTATTATTATTATTTTTATTGTGATGATTTCAGCAGTGCTTGCAGGAGCAATACATGACTGACAGTCCTTTCCACATGGGGTGCATTTAAGACTCCTTCTTGCAACGCTGTAGCAATCGCTACTCACTTTGCCTGCCGCCATTTTCATTCCTCCCTCTCTGTGCTGGGACTGTGGCACGCCAAGCAGATCCATCTTCGTCTCCCAGCCGTCCCCGGCGACGGCACGTTGTTTGAGATTTTGCTTTGCGTGTCTCTTAAGGATTTCTTCTCTTTCCCCTGTTTAGGTTTCCCTGTTTCAGCTTTCCTCGAGCAGCTGTTTGGGATCTTTCCATCATGTCTCTTCAGCTGTCCTGCTGAATGAAGATGTGAGGCGATCTGAGAGCTATTAGCAAATAGCCAACCAAGTATTTTGAGTTTTCCCTCCTCTCACTCATTCTCTGTCCCGCCCTCTAACTCTCCATTAGATTCAGGTTAGATTTGATATCGGTTTTCTTTGGTCGCAGGGGTTTGAGCCAATTTTCGGTACCGGCTCCAGCACAGGGGATTTGGCAGAAATCTGCCAGTGTTCTCTTTAGAGCGTAAACTCCTTGTGAGCAGAGATATGTGTCTAACGACTTTGTTATATTGTACTCTCCCAAGACTTTAATACAGTGCTCTGCACACAGTAAGCACTCCACAAATACCACTGATTGATTGGTCTGAGTGGCTAAGGGAGGAGTCACACACTTTGAAGAGGGTCATGGGGCAAAAGGCTTGGAGAGATGGGGCGCTTTCCAGCCCTATATTTGAATTCAGTGTTCATTTCCCCGGCTACATTGTAAGGGTGGGAATCGTATAGAGGAGCAGCGTGGCTCAGTGGAAAGAGCACGGGCTTCGGAGTCAGCGGTCATGCGTTCGAATCCCCCCTCTGCCGCTTGTCAGCTGGGTGACTGTGGGCAAGTCACTTCACTTCTCTGTGCCTCAGTTACCTCATCTGTAAAATGGGGATTAAGACTGGGAGCCCCACATGGGACAACCCTGATTCCCTTGTGTCTACCCCAGCGCTTAGAACAGTGCTCTGCACATAGTAAGCGCTTAACAAATACCAATATTATTAAAGTGCTTAGAATGGTGCTCTGCACACAGCTGGAGCTCAATAAATACTGCTGACAGTTGATTGATGAGAAAAGACAATCACTCTTACTCACTTTTCCTTCTGATCCCTGCAATCCAGTTTGGTCCCAACCTGCTAGCTATCGGCCATTTTCTTCTTACCTCATGTTCTCTACCCTTAGCGCTTCTGGTGATGTCACATTGAAAGTGATCAATCTTCAGAAGACTCATCCCTGGGGGTTGCACTCAGCACCCTAGTTTCCAGACCTTTGCCTACCTACTGGGTAGGGGGAATCCTTCCCTGATTATTTATCATCCAGGGTGATCCAAAGAGATCCGCCTTGGGAAGTATCCTGTCTACAGCTGCTGGAAAAATAGAATAATCACAATAGTAATGATAATAATAAAAGTATTTGTTAAACGCTGTCATTCATTCATTCAATCATATTTATTGAGCACTTATGGTGGGCAAAGCACTGTATTGAGCACTTGGGAGAGTACAGTATAACAATAAACAGACTCATTCCCTGCCTACAGTGAACTCACAATCTAGAGGGGAGACAGATATTAATTGACATAAATAAATAAATACATACATACATAAATAACAGATATATACAGATCTATACCTATGCGTTATGGGGATGGGAGGGAGGATGAATGATGGGAGAAAGAGCAATGCAGAAGAGAGTGGGGAAAGAGGAGAGGAGCACTGTCAAGCACTGTTCTAAGCACTGGGGTATTTACAAGGTTGGATACAGTCCCTGTCCCACCTGGGACTCACAGTCTGCACAGGGGAGAGCACAGGTATTTCATCCCCATTTTACAGATGAGGAAGCTCAGGCATAGAGAAGTGAAATGGCTTCCCCTAGATAACCCAGCAGGCAAGTGGCAGAGCTGGGATTAGAACTCGGGTCCTCTGATGCCCAAGCCTGTGCTTTTTCCACTATCACACCTTGCTTCTTTAGGTTACTCCTCCAGGCTCTATTTTTCTATCTGAAAGGTGAGTTTTGTTTTGGTTTTTTTATGGTATTTGTTAAGCGCTAACTATAAAGCAGGCACTGTGCTAGCACCGGGGCAAATACAAACTAAGCAGGTTGGGCACAGTCCACCACCCACGTGAGAATCACGGTCATGATCCCCACTTTACAGGTGAGGCAACTGAGGGACAGAAAAGTGAAGTGACTTGTCCCAGCTCACACAGCAGACAAGGGGCGGGATTAGAACCCAGGTCCTTCTGACTCCCAAGCCCGTCCATTATCCAGTAGGCCACTTCTAGCCTTGCTCATCGTCTGTTATAGTAGGGCTTGTGCCACGGTCGGACATTTAGACACCAGCAATAACTGGTATCGCTCTTTGAAGAGCCTTCTGATTAGGGGAGGTGACAAAAAAAGTTTTCGATATGCTACGTGAACACTTTCATAAAAACTCACTTTGCTGTGGCAAAGACCAGTTGTATACCGTCCTCAGCTTCTCTAGTCCTGTGTATTTGCATCCAGGTAAACTGGTAGATCGATTTCAAAGAATATACGACCAACTAACCAGTCTGCTCAGCAAAGTACGCTAAGATGGGCTTAATATTAATGCATAGCAGGGTTGAAAGAACAGAGGCTTCATTGTCCTGGAAATGGAGCACTGAACCAGAAATTGCTTCTGGTTTCTGGAACTCCTTTTCCAGTAAACAGTGATCTTGTCTATGTCTCTTAACCTCTTATTGCATCAGTGTTTCCATCTGTAAGATGGAGATCATTATTTTTGCCACTGTATGATGTTTGTAAATAGCTTTTAATATCTAGGGAGCAAAGCTGTGAGAAAAAGACAAAGAAGAGTTTGCTATCTCGCCAATAGGCCGCCAAAAGCCAGAGGTCCCAAGGATTGCGTTGGGTGACATTATGGGAGAGGGCGAGTTTAAATCTTGCCTCGGGAGGTCTGAATTGCTCTCAAAGAGCTAACTGCTCGATTGGTAGGTTTGGAGGGGACACGTAGTGAGTCTGGAGAGTGTATTATTCTCTGTGCCTCGGTTATCTCATCTGTAAAATGGGGATTAAGACTGTGAGCCCCACGTGGGACAACCTGATTCCCCTGTGTCCACCCCAGCGCTCTGCACATAGTAAGCGCTTAACAAATACCAACATTATTATTACTCTGCCCTCCCTCAGAAATCTTCACTGAAGCCGACGGGAGACTTCACATATCCATGTCAACAAAAGCAGAAAATAATCAATCAGTGGTATTTCAGTGCGCACTAACTGTGGGCAGAGCACACTATTAAGCACTTGGGAGAGAACAATATACCAACACAGAGTCGGCAGACACGTTCCCTGCCCACGACGACTGAGTCGGTAGACACATTTCCTAGACTCGATCTCGATGAGAATCGAGTTTACAGGCCGAACAGAGCCCTGGGGCAGTGTTGCCGAATTGTACATTCCAAGCGCTTCGTACAGTGCTCTGCACACAGGAAGCGCTCAATAAATACGATCGACTGAATGAATGAATGAATGGGTTCTACATCGAGTTTGGTCACATGACCAGCATATGGCTGGAACCTGTTGTTGAAACTCCAAATTTCTGCCTGGAGCAGCGACTTGGGTCTGCTCAGGTAACTGAAATGGAAAGTTGAGTCAATTATCCAGATGATTCAGAGTGGGAAAAACAAAACGAAACAAAAAGTGCTAATTTGGGAAAGAGATTTCTTTTGGCCTTAAATAGCCAGATTGTCTCACTGCGCTGATCAAATTCGTAGGATAAATGCTCAATTCTTCTCTTTATTTTGCCCATGTAGACCACGCCAAGATTTCTGTGCACTGAATACCTCAGGTTACTGTCAATCTGGCACTTTTCCTGAGCACTAAAATTTGCAGATTACCAACATCAAAGGGAGACTGCAACTCCACTAGCTGAAATTTACACAAATCTGTGCTCTAAATAGCTGGATAAACAATGAAGCCTAATGACCTTATTCTGCATTAATCTCCATATGGCTCAGTTGGTAGCACTCTCCCCTTTAGGCAAGAAGGTTGTGGCTTTGGCTTTTCGCCTCAAACCAGGGATTAGGCTCTTACCCAAATGCTGACTATGCACAAAGCCAGGCTGTACTAGAGGGAGGCTGCTTCTCCAGAGACCATCCAGCTGATGAGACATCATTATCACCATGATTAGAAATAGTATTATGAGAATTTCACCTTCATTAAGCACCTACGGTGTACTACCGAGCAGAACGTGGACAAGGAGACCCCTCTCTCACAGAGGTAGAGTGACGAGGCCCCTTTGGAAGTTTACCAAACGGAGCGGGCCGGAAGCCCAGAGGACCGGCTAACGTTCTTGTCTTTGGGCTCAAATGTTCGGCTGCGAGAGAGGTGTAACAGCTCAGTGCAATCGCTGCTCCTAGCGAGGGACGTGGCGGATCTATCCCGGTTGGCGGGGAGGAAGGTGAAGAAGAGGGAAAGAGAGGGGCTGGGGTGTTTAGTTTTCCCTACGTCCATCCCTTGGGATGAAAGTCCTCTAGACTGTGAACTCATTTTGGGCAGAGAATGTGTCTGTTACACTGTACTCTCCCCAGAGCTTGGTACAGAGCTCTGCACGCAGTAAGAGCGCAATAAATATGATTGAGAGTTGAACTGATGATCAACCAAAGGTGCTTATTGAGCACCTACTGTGTGCAAAGCACTGTTCTAAGCGCTTGGAGAGTGCACTAGGCGTTCATAGATGTATTCCCAGTCCTCAGAGAGTTTACAATCTAGAGGTGGGGGGACACGGACATTAATATAAAGTACAGAGAGAGGAAGCATGATGATGAAGGGCTTGCCCTGAAACTGGTAGGTTATAAAATCTAAAAATCCAGGCTTTTCTGTAATTGCTATCCCTTAGTTTCACTCCTCGGCAAGCCTCAAGCCTGCAGTACAAAATCTCACTCTGCCCCTCATCAGTCCATCAGAGGTATTTCCTGAGCACTTACTCTATGCGGAGCGCCATACTGAACCCTTGAGAAAGTACAAGGCCCAAATGTTCTGGATGTTTCTAAATTATTTTATATTGTCCTCGATGCGATAAAATGCTTTATCTCACTTTGTGGGCCCTCTTAACTGCTGCTCAAATTATTTTGCATTTTCTCAGTCCATGTCCCTCAAGAAGTATGAAGTGGAGCATGACCCAGTGGCAAGAGCCCGGGCTTGGGAGTGAGAGGATGTGGGTTCTAATCCCAGCTCCGCCATTTGTCTGCGGTGTGACCTTGGGCGAGTCACTCTGCTTCTCTGGGCCTCAGTTCCCTCATCTGTCAAATAGGGATGAAGACAGTGAGCTTCACGTGGGACCACCTGTTTATCTTGTATCCACCCCAGCGCTTAGAACATTGCTTGGTACAAAATACCATCATTTTGTATTATTATACATTCCCCCACCCCAGTTCCCACACTAAGGTTTGTGATGCCCTGTGAAGGACAGAAGAAGACTCCCTCCTTGCCTTCCTGATCTCTCCCTACACCTACACCTCCAGTGCTCAGGCAAACACCGACAGGATCACAGACCAGATTGCTCCAGGAGACACGGACTCTGGTCGCGGATGGTTACCCCAAGAAGATGGACCCAATGTCTATTGGGGAAACGACCCAAGGTTTCCCTGAACTGGGTTATTTGGCCCTGTAGGCTTCATCACCTCCTCAGGTAGTACAGAACCAGCAGAGGAGGACAGCGACAAAGAGATAAGAACACACGGAAGGGACTCATGGAGAAGAAAGAAAGACTGACTGAGGGGAAGGAGAGGAGAGAGACAATCTCCCAGAGAAGGTCCCAATGAGCTTGGAGAGAGAAAGGAAAATCGCTTGTCCATCTAACCCCTTTAAAGAGGAGGCGATTCTTCTCGTGAAATAGGGGTAGAGCTCGGATCTTTCTTTTTATCCTGGTAAAATGAAAATCCATGAAAACCAACAGACTCAAAAGGGTGTACTTTCAAGGACTTTTAAAAACCAGCGTTGAGGACTAAGTTGGAAGCTTTCGTTGCCAGCTACAAATGGGAAAATATCTGTATCGACATGTGCCAAGGCAGCCTAACTAGACAGGCACCTGGTGGATAACTCTAAAGGTTGCTCTTTAAAAAGTCATGCCCGATCCGACTCTCCAAGAAAAAAAAGATGCCGATTCCACGATTTAGAATAATAAAATCCTGTGTACTGTGGTGTGTGTCATACCAGTATTCTGTTCACCAGCACAAGAAACTGCAAAGCCCATTGAAAGTAAACAATATTTATAGCAGAAGAAATTTGGCTTCACGTAACGGTAATTACGAACAAGATATTTTCCCTAATAAACTAAGTACAAAACAAAAAATCTGGAAAAACTAAGTGCTTCCCTATGTCCTCTTTCTATTTAGTTCCATCTGCTCAAGTGTGTCTGTGTGTCTGTGTGTGCGTGTGTGGCTTGGGGGTGGGAGGAGAAGGGGAGAAGGAGCGAGAGTCTCACTGCCTCTACTCGGGATTGGTTTTGCTTTAGCAACTGGAATGTGTCCAGACTTGATTTTTATTTTCAATTCACATTTCAGGATCCAACTCCCCAAACTCTTTGATCTTTCCCTCCGTCTCCTTACCCGGAAGAGAACTCTTTGCGTTCTCAGCTGGGAGCTGGGAGCACACGTGGAAAGCCTGGCTCGGCTCCATGTTCTCGCCAAATTTAGTCACACAAAGGGGCCAGGAAGGGAGAAAAAAAAAAAAGGGGGAGAGAGAGAGAGAGAGAGAAAGAGGATGAAAGAGGCCAGCCGCCCAGACTTCAAAGGCAGCCGCCGCACCGCTCCCAACCTCCCCCCCTCCCCAATCCTCATCCCTCCCCAAACACCGCCCTTGGTCTATATAAGGAACCTCTCTCTGCAGAGGGTGGATCTCAAACCATGTGGCTTGTGCCTCCAGCTAGGAGATGCACGGATCCTTGTGGGATGGGAGGGAAAGAGGAGGGAAAAAGAGGGTGCTTGTGTGTTTATTGAGCCCTTACTCTGTTCAGAGCACTGTACTAAGCGCTTGGGAAGTACGATTCGGCCCTGTTCCCGGGCCTCCCCCCAGTTTCATGAGAAAGTTTTCCTAGTGGGGGGAAAAGGGGGCGAGCCGTCCATGCCATAAACTTAAATTAATAAAAATAATGATGATGGTATTAAGCGTTTACTCTGTGCCAGGCACCGTTCTAAACGCTGGGTTAGATGCGAGGTAGTCAGGTTGCCCCATGTGAGGCTCACAGTCTTATTAGTCTCCGTTTCACAGATGAGGGAAGTTAAGTGCACCGAGAAGTTAAGTGACTGGCCCGAGGTCACACGGCAGACAGGCGGCGGAGCCGGATCAGAACCCACGTCCTCTGACTCTCTTTCCACGAAGGCACGCCGCTTCTTATCCCTGCCCCCTCCCCCTTCTCGCCCCTTCTCCTGTGCACCCCCCTTTCGCTAATAATAATTAATAATGATAATAACTGTGGTGTCTGTGAATTGCTTACTGTGTGCCAGGCACCGTATCAAGCGTTGGGGTGGACAAGAGCAAATCGGGTCCATTCATTCAGTTCATTCGATCGTATTTATTGAGCGCTGATTGTGCGCAGAGCACTGTGCTGAGCTCTTGGGAAAGTTCAGTACAACAATGAAAGTGACATTCCCTGCTTAGGGTCTACAGTCCCTGGCCCACGTGGGGCTCCCTGTCTCAATCCCCATTTTACAGATGAGGGAACTGAGGCCCAGAGGAGTGAAGTGACTTGCTTAAGGTCTCACAGCGGACAAGTGGGAGAGCCGGGATTAGAACCTAAGACCTTCTGACTCCCAGGCCCGTGCTCTTAACAATTAAGCGCTTAGCACAGTGCTCTGCACCCAGTAGGCGCTCAATAAATACGGTTGAATGAATACGCCCTGCTGCTTCTCTGACGTTCCCAGGATATTCCTTTGCAGCTTTTGCAGCGCAGGTGGGGAGGCTGGGAGGTACGGCAAGAAAACAATCCATCTGTAGTATTTACTGAGCGCCTTAGGAGACCGTAATAGAAATTGGTCTGCATGATCTCCGCCCTCGGGGAACTTACAATTTAGCTGGAGAGAAGCGGGTTGCATGTTACCCAGGGACCAGGGAAAGAAATGTCCTTGCAGATCCCGACCCGATGACATACCTAGGGTGTGTACGTGGGTCTGCGAGGGAGGGGAGGGGTCCCCAGGGGCGCCCAGACAGTAGCCCTGCAAGGAAGGGGGCTTGTCAGACACTAATGGAAGGGAGCCTCGAGGTTGAAGGGGTGGGGTGGATCTCAGTCCGAAACAGAGGGGCCTTTGGGGGCTTCTCTCTGCTGAGGAGGCTGTTGGGGGGGCCAAGCCTCGCCTCGGATGGGGTCCGGATCGAGGAGAAGGTGTATGATACTCTGGAGGGTGGAAAAGGATTTTAGGGTGAGGGCGTGATCCCTGCCATTTGCAATAAGAATAATAATGATAGTGGTATTTGTTAAGCGCTTACTATGTGCCAAGCTCTATTCGAAGGTAATCAGGTTGTCCCAAGTGGGGCTCCCAGTCTTAATCCCCATTTTACAGATGAGGTAACTGAGGCATGGGGAATAATAATGATGATGATAATTAGGCGTTTGTTAAGCGCTTACCTTGTGCCTATCACTGTTCTAAGCACTGGGGTAGATAAAGGTAATCAGGTAGTCCCAGGAGGGGCTCACAGTCTTCATCCCCATTTTAGAGATGAGGCAACTGAGACACGGAGGAGTTAAATGGTTTGCCCAAGGTCACACAGCAGACAAAAGGCGGAGCAGGGATTAGAACCCATGACCTTCTGACTCCCAGGCCCATGTCATGCTGCTTCCCCACACCCCTGCAACTTCCTCCCACTCTGCCTCTTCCGAGATGGTCCAAAACCTAGTGGGTAGCGCACGGAGTCAGAAGGACCTGGGTTCTAATCCCGACTCCGCCACTTGTCTGCTGTGTTACCTTGTGCAAGTCACTTCACTTCTCCGTGCCTCCCTCCTCTGTAAAACGGGGAGTAAGACTGTGAGCCTTGGGTGGGACAGGGACTGGGTCCAACCCCATTATCTCGTGTCCGCCCCAGCGCTTAGAACGGTGCCCGGGACATATTAAGCGCTTAACAAATGCCGTAGTAATAATAAAAATTAGAGGCGGTAGCAACTACGGGGGGCTGAGCGCTGCCTCCAGTCCGACCTGGCCTCCAACCCCGACTCTCCTCGGTGTCCCCTTCTTGTTGCAAATCGTCTCCCTCTCCTTCCTTTTGTCCCCCTCTCTCCCACCCCCATCTCTCTTCTGCCCCCCAAAAATGGGGTCGGAAAGGACTTCAGTTCTCCAGGAGGAGGAAACTGCGCCCCGAAAGGGGAGTCCGGGAAAGAGGGGAGGGGAGGGCAGGGAGCCTCCCTTCTTAAAGGACACCGCTCTTCTCCCTTTAATTAAACACACAGTTTATTTTGTGTAGACTAATTTGGCAGCAAAATGCTGCTTTGAATTTTTACCCCCCCTCTGGCTAAAGGCAGAAGAGCATCTCTGAAACATGTTGGAAGTAAGTGTCTGTGTGTGTGTCTCTGTGTGTGTGATCTGCCTCGACTTTCTCAGCCCCTCCTTTTGTTCGGAGCTTAAGTGGGGGATCGTTCCCAGAAGAAAACTCCCCGCTAGGGTCCGGGGAATAAGGGGGGGGGGGTCGGGTATCACCCTCCCTTCCCTTCCCCCCCGGCCCCAGACTTAAACGGAATAAACAAACAAAGCAACAATGCGGGAAAGGAAAATACAAGCCAGCCCTGTAGCAATTGTTTCGCAAACGGATTGAAAGTCACAGGAAAACGTCTCCCCCCCTCCCCGGAATAGCCTCATTCTGGAGGGGTAGATTAGACTGACCATGCGGCCCCAGTGGGCAGGACGAGGGGGGCGGGATAGACAGGGACCCCCTTCCCCACCCCCCAAAAAAGGGGCTCCCTGTGCCTTCCTGGGTCACACCGATTCCATGGGGGGCTCCTGATTGCTAATTGACCCTCTCCCCCCAACGACTAAATGGCTAAAATAATTAAGGCGACCGAATATCTATGCAGCGGGGCTTTCGAACCAATTATTAGGGAGAGTGGGGGGCATAGCAGCCCCCCCAGGGCTACCTCGCCACATCCCCCGCGCCCTCTCTTTTCCCGGGAAAGGCGAATTCCACCTGGTAATGTCACCTGGTTCCCACCACATCTTTTCGGGGGTGTGTCGGGATTTCTCCTTAAACAGAATCTCTGCAGCCAAGTAAGTGGAAAGCGACACCTCAAAACCATCCTTTGGCGGGATGGGAATTCTGGGGCGTGGGATTGGTTTCTCCAGACACCACAATACTTCCTAAAGCGGATTCCTGCTAGGAATCACCTACCAAGTGGAACGCCTTTTTTCCCCCCTCTCCCCTATCGATTGGCTCCTAGGAGGTAGTTTCCCGCTAATTATTGTCCCATTTCCTGGCGTTGTCATCTCTCAGGCACCAAGTTGTTCCCCAAATGAGCCTGGAAGTCCAGACAATTAGCACAGAGGGGAAAATGGGATTCAGATTAGTTTTAACACTTTGACAGGTGAATGTAAAAATCACCGTTTACCTTCTGCGGCTCCCAGCGCATCTCTCCCTCCCCTCTATCTCCATCCTCATCCTCTGACCCCACCCGGGATTCGGTTGGTTGGTCGGCTTTTCCTGAGAGTTGGTTTCATCCAGACAGGGTTTGGGGAAAATTATCTTTTCTATCTGATTGCCTTCCGATCGTCTGTCTGGGGTACAGGGTTGACGTCCCCCTGCATTTCTGGGGGCGAAGCTTGCTTTTTAAAATATCCGAAGATTGAAAAAACTGCACACCGACACCCAAGCACGACCTCACGGGATGTGCTTACTAAAAAATTAAAAATGTCATTGGAGTTCCTTCCCAACTTTTTAGGATCGATTTCCAACTAGGATGGTTTGCTTTTGGGTTTTCCCTCTAAAACGTAAAATCATCAGCTATTCAAAACGCATGAAATAATCCCCCCCTCTCCTCGACCCTCTCTATCCTTTTCTTCTTTCCCCTAGCTGTGATTTTTTTTTTTTTTACAGTGGAACTACTGTACATTCGTGTCCTTTCAAATATCCCAATTTTCCCGGGATGTTATTTTCGACTCACGACCTATCCCCTTGCATCCCCCACGCATGGGACTATCAGAGAGAGTGGGTCCTCTTGGTACCGCAGCTTTGGTAACCAGGGGGAGGTTGTGTACCTTGTTACACAACCACTGACAGCTTTGAATCGGTTGTTTTTCCTTGACAACCACTGATACTTTTGAATGGGTTGGTTTTTCTTGGCGGCGAGCCTGTCATCTTTCTCTGCCCTTACCTATAATGGAGCAAAAAATTCTGAATCCGGGGAAAGCATTTCTAAAATTTTCAGTTCAAGGTGGGAGACGGACCTCAGTCGATGACTGCCTTGCTGAATTTTGGGGAGGAGAACCCCAGCTACCCTTCTTTCCTCCGTCTTCGTAACCAAATTCATTTCACGTGTCCCCTCCACACAATGCACTCCCTGTCCCCCAAACCGTAAACAATAATAATAATAACAGTACCAGGAACAATCAACTAAAACCAACTTTCGATCCAAGCTTAGGTCAAAACCCAGTCCTTTCCCCAAATTTGTGGCAGGGGTGGAGTGGGTTCGCCTTTCCCGGGAACGGAGAGATGTGTCGGGGTAACCTTAGAGAGAGAGGCTTCCTCCCACTCCCCCTAAAATCACGCTCTTTGCTCCTCGAAATCAAGGAGCACCTTGGGTTGGGAAAGGAAACTGTCGGCGCCTTACGGAGACTCATCGCTCCCCTCTATTCTCTCGTTTGTGCTGTGTATATGCAAACATACATTCACAAGTAGAGTTGTTTGTCGGAAAAAAAAAAACCAACCCAACAACCCACCAGGCTTCTTAAACCCTTTCCATGCCTCCTGGAGATAGAAAACTGAAGGCGGGAGCGTTCTGTTATCACGTTCAACTTCTCCCCTTGGCTTCAGTGTTCCTTCCAACTCTCTTAACGCCCCCACCCCCGACACCCCATTTCCGACAGGGGCATGAGACTTCACTGCCCTACTAGAAATGAGGGGGAAAAAATTTCCCAAACGAGGCACCAACACTCTCTCCTCTGTTTTTCCAGCCTCCATCCGTTCCGTTCTCCCTATCCCTTGCAGAGGGATTTGGGTCTGGTTACATTTTCTCCTTCAATCCCGACTCCTCCCCTTCTCCGACTCCCCTCCTCCTCCTGGATTCCCCCTTTCCAGAGCGTCTATCAATGTGGTGTCAATCAGAGCGGCGGCTTTGCTTTCATCTCCCCCCACCCCCAACCCACCCACTCCCTCTCTTGGGGAGGAGGGAGGGAGGGAGATGCTAAAGTTACATCGCAGAAACAGACTCCACTTCTTCCACTTCACACAAGTCAAGCGGGGACCCCCTCTGCAGGAGCAGCAAAGCAGGTCCTTTCCCCTCTCCCTCTCCCACGTTGCCTCTTTCCTTGGACACACACACAAGGTCTCGTCCTACAGGCTAAGGGGGGAAAAAAATCTCAATCGCCACCTCCTCCCCTCCTCTCCCTTCCTCCCTCCCTCCCCCCTCAAAGCCGGCAGCCTAGAGAGGAGGAGGAGGAGGAGGAGGAGGAGGGGGAAGGGGAAGAGGAGGAGGGCCTAGGAGGGACTGTGGGTCTCTTTTCTGCTCCGAGGAGAAGAAGGAGGAGGAAGAAGGGAAGGTGAAGGAGAAGGGGGAGGGGGGCGAAGGGAGAGGAGGAGGAAAAGAGGAGGAGGGGGGGTGGAAAAGGAGGAGGAGGGAGAGGAGGAAGGGGGGAGGAGAAGGAGCCGCTCACCTGAGAAGGGCGAAGAGCACGAGGCAGTCGGCGCTCCCGGAGATCCCAGGTTGGCCGGGAATTTGGCTTTTTCCCTCCCCCCCCTTCCCCGTCCCAGCTGAGCCTCGGGAGCCTCGAGGCAGGTCCGGACCCCGCGCTTCATTCATTCATTCATTCATTCAATAGTATTTACTGAGCGCTTCCTATGTGCAGAGCACTGGACTAAGCGCTTGGAATGGACAATTCGGGAACAGATAAGAGACCATCCCTGCTTGGAAGCCGGGGCCCCTCGGGCCCGGGAACAAAGGACGGCGCTCGGAGGGGGAGATTTGGAGAGAGGTCCCTCTCTGCGCCCTGGACCTTTCTCGCCTCGCTCTTTCGGGGGCTGGGAAAGAAGCTCTCCTCCTTTCGGCTCCTTTGGGCCCGCCGGTCTCCGAGGCACCGGAGGAGGGAAAAGCCAACTTTATTCTCGCCCAACTTTTCTCTCCTCTTTCCCTCCCTCGGCCCCCTCCTCCCCCAGACTCAAACGCGCCCTGGGATAGACACCCGCGGAGAGGGGAAGACGCAGCGAGCTCCAGGGAATTGGAAGTTATTTCTTTTCTTCTTTTTCTTCTTCTGGTTTTGGGTTTTTTTTAAAAAAAATTGTGGTTATTTTTCCTTCTCCTCCAGGAAGTGGAGGCTGCCCTCCCCTCTCCCGTCTCCTCCTGCCGCTTCGGGTCCTGGGGGACCCCGCCGAAGGCCGGAGCCTTTGGGATTCCGTCCCGGGGAATTCCGCAGGAAGATAAGGATTTGGGCGCTTCGACCTCGACCCTGCGGCCGTGCCCCCCGCCCCTTCTGCAGACCTCGCCGACCCCCCTCCGGGCCCCCCTGGATCGCCCCCCGGCCCTCCCTCCACCCCAGGACCCCCGAGGGCCGGAGGATTTGGGGGCCACCGCTTCCCAGCCCGGTGCCTCTCCGGGAAGGGGAGAGGAGAGGAGAGGAGGGGTCGGGAAGGGGAAGAGGACAGGACCGCCGGGAGAGGCCGAGATGCCCCAGCTGTCCGGGGGCGTCGGCGGCGGCGGGGGGTCCGGGGGAGCCGGGGGGCCCGGGGGCTCCGGAGGGGACCCGGAGCTCTGCGCCACCGACGAGATGATCCCCTTCAAGGACGAGGGCGACCCGCAGAAGGAGAAGATCTTCGCCGAGATCAGCCACCCCGAGGAGGAAGGGGACCTGGCCGACATCAAGTCCTCGTTGGTCAACGAGTCCGAAATCGCCCCCGCCGGCAACGGCCACGAGGTGAGCCTGGGGGGGTGGGGGGCGGGGGGCTCCATCCCCAAATCCTGGGCACCCACAGGGCCTCCAGGACCGCTTGGGACCAACGAGGACGGACTTCGACTGGGGCTCCGTCGGGGGAGTCAGAGGTCGTGGGGTCTCAACAAGCTCGGCCACTTAGCTGAGTGACCTTGGGCCGGTCACTTCACTTCTCTAGGCCTCAGTTACCTCATCTCTAAAATGGGGAGCCCCACGTGGGACAACCTGATTACCTTGTATCTACCCCAGTGCTTAGAACAGTGCTTGGCACACGGCGCTTAACAAATACCATCATCGTCACCTGGAAAAATGGGGGTTAAAAAGCAGCGGGGCTCAGTGGAAAGACCACGGGCTTGGGACTCAGAGGTCGTGGGGTCTCATCCCGGCTCGGCTACTTATCAGCTGGGTGACCTTAGGCCGGTCACTTCCCTTCTCTGGGCCTCAGTTACCTCATCTCTGAAATGGGGATTGAAACCGTGATCCCCACGTGGGACAACTTGATTACTTTGTATCAACCCCAGTGCTTAGAACAGTGCTTTGCACATAGTAAGCGCTTTTAACAAATACCATCATCGTCATCTGGAAAAATGGGGATTAAAAAGCAGCGGGGCTCGGTGGAAAGACCACGGGCTTGGGAGTCAGAGGTCGTGGGGTCTCATCCCGGCTCGACCTCTCTCTCCTCTACTGGGTGACCTTGGGCCGGTCATTTCACTTCTCTGGGCCTCAGTTACCTCATCTCTAAAATGGGGTTTAAGACTGTGAGCCCCACGTGGGACAACCTGATCGCCTTGTATCAACCCCAGTGCTTAGAACAGTGCTTTGCACATAGTAAGCGCTTAACAAATACCATAATAGTAATAATTATTATTATTAGTGGAAAGACCACGGTCTTGGGAGTCAGAGGTCGTGGGGTCTAATCCCGGGTCTGCCATTTATCAGCTGTGTGACCGTGGGCCGTTCACTTCACTTCTCTGGGCCTCAGTTACCTCATCTGGAAAAATGTGAGCCCCACGTGGGACAATCTGATTACCTCGTATCCGCCCCCGTGCTTAGAACCGTGCTCAGCACGTAGTAAGCGTTTAACAAATGCCATCATTAGTCTTATTCAAGCGCTTAGTATAGCGCTCTGCGAATAGTAAGCGCTCAATAAATACGATTGAATGAATCGAATGAACTTTGCTTCAGCGCTTAGAAAAGGGCTTGGCACATAGTAAGCGCTCAGCAAATGCCATTATTATTATTAGCCCAAATTTAGCTTCCCAAGAAGCCACCCCAAGGAGAGCTGAGCCCTGCCCTGGAGGGGTTGGGTTTTTTGTTTGTTGGGTTTTTTTCCCCGAAACGTTGGAAGGGTTTTTTGTTTTTTCCCCCCCGCGGAGATGGGACCTGGAATTGCTCTGGAATGACCCCCCCAAGTTTGTGGTCCGGAGCGGATCCCCCGCGTCTTCGCGCTCCCGGAGGGAAGTTGCGGGAGGGACAACCGTTCCGCCGCGCTCCCAGCCTCGGCCCGGGGCGGGAGGGGACGGGACCGGGCCCGGGCCCGACAGGACAGGGCGGGACAGGAGGCGAGGAGGAGAGGAGGGGACAGGGGAGAGGAAGAGGGGAAGAGGAGAAGAGAGGACAGGAGAGGAGAGAAGAAGAGGAGGAGAGAAGAGGACAGGAGAGGAGGGAGGAGAGAAGTGCCACTGGGAGGTGAGGAGAGGCCAGGAGAGAGGCCAGGAGAGAAGAGGAGAGGAAGAGGTGAGGAAAGGAGAGGGCTGGACAGGAGAGGAGAGGGAAGAGGAGAGGAGAGAAGAGGAGGGGGAGATGAGAGGAGAGCAGTGCCCCCAGGAGAGGAGAGGACAGGAGAGTAGCGCCGGGAAGGGAAGAGGAAAGGTGGGAGAGGAGAAGAAGAGAAGAGTGCCCTGGAGAGAAGTGCTCTGGGGAGAGGAGTGGAAAGGAGAGGAGCGCAGGGAAGGGGAGAGGGAAAGGAGGGGAGGAGAGTGTCAAGGAGTGGGAGAAAGGGAGAGGAAGACCCAGGAGCCTGGAGGAAAGGTGGTTGGGGGCGGTGGGGGATGAGGAGGAGCTGGGAAGACCCTGGCCGGGAGGTGGCGGGGAGAGACCCTGCCACCCCTGGCCCTGCGGGGGGCTCGAGCTCACCGGACTAGCTGCCCCCACCCCACCCCTGGCCCCCAACCCCCGGACAGCTGGGGTGCGGGAGGGCACCGCCGCCATCCAGTATGGCAGCAGCCTGGCCCAGTGGCTGGAGCACGGGCCTGGGAGTCAGGAGTCAGTCTGGCTTCTAATCCCCGCTCTGCCACGTGTCTGTTGTGTGACCTTGGGCAAGTCGTTTCACTTATCTGGGCCTCAGTTACCTCCTCTGGAAAATGGGGACGGAGACTGAGAGCCCTACGTGGGATAGAGGCTGGACCGGACCCAATTTGCTTGTATCCACCCTACTGCCTAGTACAGCGCCTGGCACATAATAGGCACTTAATGTATGCTATAATTATTATTATTACTATCCAAGCCGAAGCCCGAGCGAAGAGGCGTGTGCTCGAGCCGAGAACGCTCTGCACACGGTAAGCGCTCAATATTTACAATTGAATGAATGAATGAATGAGACCATGGGGAGAGAGTAGGGCGAGTGCTCGGCCATCTCTGCAACCCGTCCGGGAACCCCACAGAAGTCTGAAGAGTTTTCATTTCTTGTTTAAGTTCTCAAACCTCCTGGCCCATCTACAGGACCTTTCCCCTCCTTACACGTCTCCATTTCCCTAGGGGACAGGAGCACAAGAACCTCCTAACCTCTCTTCCTCCTATACCTCCTCTTCTCCCTCTTCACTTTCCTCAGACTGTCCCTTTCTTGATCTCCAGTCTTTCCACTCCTCCAGCCTCCCCCAAGTTTCCCAATCCTCCAACCTTCCCTGGTCTTTCCTCCTTTAGACTTCCCACTTTTAGCCTTCCTTCTTCTCTCCTCTACCCTCTCACTCAGCCTCCTCCTTCAGCCTTTCCCCTATTGTCCCCTTAAGCCTCCCACATTTCTCCCCTCCTCCAGCTTTCCCTCATCTTCCCTCCTCCAACCAGCCCCCTCCTTCAACCTGACCTCTTCCAAACCTCCAGGCCTCCTGAAGTTTCCACTGGAAGAGGAGGGCGAGTGGTTCTAGAGGGGTCGGGACTGTCAGGTGGCCAGAGGCGGGCGTGGGTGGGTAACCCATCGACTTGCACGTGGTTACTCCTGCTGGATCGTGGCTACTATAAGTCCTGTGACTTCCCCTTCAAGTAACCTTTAGCAGATACCTGGAGATGACACCGGAAATCTCTGTTAACCACAGAGGAAGGTGACTTTTTTTTATTTCCCTTTCACATACACAAACAGTAGATGGGGAAAAGATGAAAATGCGGTAGTTTGGCTTTAGTCTGAGGAAGACGGCCAAATTACTCCTTTTATTGCCTCTAAGATGGCCTTCCTGAAGAGTCTCGCGGAGGGAGGCGGGTGCCGGGGTCTCTTCCAGGCTTGCTTAGTTTAGCTTGCATTTACAGACCAACATGATGACGTTTCAGGGGCCCTCAGAGAGCCCAGTTTTAGTCAGGATCGAGGCGGATGGGATTGGAGAGAGCATCCAGGGCAATCAACTTTATTCCATTCAGAATCATCGGATGACACTGGACAACAACAGCAAGGTCAGAGTTTAGGGCACAACTGTCTGTCCTAATTGGCAGCTATATATTTTTTTCCTCTGGAAAAAGAAGCAAAAACCTGCAAGTGATCATTTGTCGGCTTCAGTGCTTGAAAATGGGCATGTTACTGAATGTGAAGGAAAGTTTCTGTTCACCTCTTTTAATGACTGCTTCTTCAATTCTTCCTTCTCCTTTCCCCTCTCTCCTCCTTTTTCTCCCTTTTTGTCTTCTACTTAAAAACAAAAACAGTCAAAATAACTTAAGCCCTTATGTTAAATGCTTCCTTAGCAGGAGAGTGAAATGCACTTTGAAAAAGCTTAACAGTACATTTTCTCACTGGGTCTGTTAGAAGTCAGAGCTCCCCATAGGCAGGGAAGGCATTTACCAACTCTCCCAAGCGCTTATTACAGTGCTCTGCGCACACGGTGAATACCTTTGATTGACTGATTTTAATAATCATGACTACATGTTATAATGTATTTGTCTTTCCTTTCGGGGGTGGATTCCACGGGATTAGGTGGCCAGACAAGGACAAACGTCCCAAGAATCATACCATGACAAGGCCAGGGAACATTCTGACGAAGGTAAGGGTCAAATGTATTTTTCTATCTGTGATGTTTCACATCTGCTTATCCTGGATAATAATAAAAACTGTGGTATTTGTTGAGTGCTTACTACATGCTAGGCCGTGTACTAAGCACTGGGGTAGATTCAAGCAAAGAGAGTTAAAGACCCTACACTTACTGTATTATTATATATGTTTAGTTGCATTTATATCCGTGATGCTGCTTTGAAATTTGGAAGAGTGTGCTGCCATAGGGTTTATTAGACTAGATAATAAAGGGAAAATTATTTCCAAGCTATCTTATGTTCTCCTGGCTACGTGACTGCAAATGAAAGGCTAGATGGAGTTTTGAAGCTTTGGCCTGTGTGTTTCAGCTTTCCTCTGTTGTCATTTATTGAGAAAACTGTATCAATGATGTGGATACATATGTTATGCGTATACATTTTATATATATAGTGCTATATGCGTAACATTTTGATTTTATACCATCACTTTCAAAATGGTCTGGAACTGAACAGGTTGGGGTTATAGATATTTTTTCAACACCTCTGTAGATTCATGACAAGCCATAACAGATTTTCTCTTTTGCTTTGAAAGCAGAATTGCCACTTCTGAGCCAATGCTGTAGTTTTTGATGAATCTATTTATGTCTGGTTTTTCTGCAGAAAGTGAAAGGACAGTCAATGTGTTCAGAAACTAAATTTATCTTAGAAAAGTTTTTCCAGACCAATCTCCTAATTCTGTAATAGTCAAGTGTTGACAATTCAGCATCCCCCCCCCCCCCCCGCCCCTCTTTTCGATTTCAATTGCAAATGTGTTCAGTTGAAGGGACAACCCCTTGTGGGTTAAATGAGTTCCATCAGGTGGTAGGGTTTTCTTACACACCCCTCTGAATTTCTGTTCTCAACTGGTTTCCCTTGGCAAGAGCCAAATGGTTTTTTCTTATGCAGAATGCAATATGACAGTCAGAGAAGGAATTGACTTTAGCTGCCTTTTATGAGGAAATAAAATCCATATACTGTATTGGCCTTCCACATATCCTTTGTTTGCCATTCTGTAGGATTTGCACATCAAAATTAAACCCCTTAGAGGAGATCTTTGAGTTTGCAGTCTGTTGCTAGTACTTGACAAGCATAGCTTTTCCAGTCAGTTCTTGATTTCTCTTGCTTTAATTTAGTCATCTAGAAGGTTAAGTGGACTATTACCTATCCAAGTTAAAGTAATATATTGTTTTCTGACTTGACTTTAAAATTCTCTGTATGTGGGGGAAGTTTTTACCTTTAAGCCGATACAGCAGCCAAGTTATCAGTACTGAACTATTAAGTGGGGTAAATAGAATCTAGTCTAGGGACCTCAGAAGGCGGTTTAGGTAAATTATTTATTTACCTTTTTGGCTTCCTGGAGATCATATATAATTGAGCATTTACAGAACAATCACCCCAGTTAAAATATTTTATAAATTGTCTTTTCACTTCAGCCAATACACCGGGTTAAGCAAAACAAAATTAACATAAAGAAGGAGATAAGTGCAACATTTATTGTTTGTTTTTTCTTTTTAGGAAAACATCCAGATGGAGGTTTATACAACAAGGGCCCATCTTACTCTGGTTATTCTGGGTATATAATGATGCCAAATATGAATAACGACCCGTACATGTCAAATGGATCTCTTTCTCCACCCATCCCTAGAACAGTAAGTAAGGTATTTTTGCTCCAGCTGACTTTTCTGACTCCAGTTTGCTCAAGAAAATGATCTTAATATATGTTAAGTAGCTCTTGCTAAAATGTTGCTGTCTTTTAGGAAGCCTGACTTGATTATTTTGAGATCAGGGGAGGATGTGTTGAAGATTCAGGTGGAGCTATAATATTGTTTGTGTAGATGGAACACCACATGTGTAAAGCTGAACTTTCTGTGCATCGTGCTATATGAGATCGATACACTGGGGCAATTAATGGTTATGCATTCTAATTAAGTTTTATATAAGGAGGGAAAATTATTTTTTAAATGAACTAATAGATTGTGCATTTTAATGCCTGGAAGATTAAATCGAAAACTGTGTTTCTGGATTATATACGTAATTAGACCAAGTTAGATCACATTTAAGCTTCTGTAGACCCTCCAGGAATAATGCATCATTATATTTGATATATCTGACACAGCTTAACTTCCTGCTACTGCCTTATGTGAAATGGATACATTATCTCTTAATTTCATTTTGAATGACTCAGAAAAAAGCACAAAGATTATTCTAAAAATGAAACAGTTGTTGATATCTGCTTGGGATACTGTAGGATCAGGTGGAGTTGTTATTTTCAAGCTTTAAAAGTCCGACAATGGTGAGCAATAAAAATCATCCAGTTTCCTGTTTCAATTGCATGGGGGGAGTGGGTATTATTTTTTTTCAATTTGGTGATGTAATAATCTTCTGAATTCAGGCTCTTTACTGATAGTGTTAGAATGCTAATTCATATTTTCAGAAGTGTAAGAAAAATAATTGTTCCATTAGCAAATGAGAAATACAAGGCTGGAAGAATCTTCAGAGATCATTAAACCATAAGCAGGGTGTTGCCCAGACAAATTATTGCTGCTCTTGGTCATCAAAAAGTGTTTCTAACTGTTAGATTGCATTTTTAAGACTGTTTGGGATTTAGGGAGATCTGAAACTTTACTTAATTAATTGATAGACCAAATATGTTCAGATACTTCTTTATAAATACTTTCACCTAGAAATTTTGTGTCCACAAGAGTGCTAAGAATAATTGTACTTTGAACGAGGAGTTTCTGGGATGATGGTAAAGATTATAAAATTATATTTTTTCAAGTTGTCACCTGATACAACATATCTGAATTTAAAAAATTGCATAGCTGTTTATCTACATTTGGGGACAATTTTTGTTTGATCTAGTTGCATGTTTGCATAAATCCAAGTAGGTACATCATCTGTCCAGGAGTAGAGAAATGCTGGAGTTCTTATCTAATAGAAAATTATGGGATGTGTTAAATATGTCACTTCAGAAAAGGAATGAAATGACTATATGTTGTGGCATAGTCTCTATTTCGATGTTTTAGAATAGACTTAGAAATATGCAACTGAACTTCCTCTGGGCAAACCAAACAGCTTTCTCACTAAGAGGGAGACTCCTGAAAAAGGCGTAGCCAGAGTTATGACATTTCATTTTTAGGCTTTTAATTAGAAGTAGTCAAACTCTATTAGATTTATTGTCTTTCTAAACAGACGGGCTTTTGTTGAAAGGTATTTAGAACACTTCTTGACAGGCTAAATCACAGTCCCTAACATGTTAACAAAAAATGTAGTCATTAGACGATCTTATATCTTCCTTTCTCTGATTCCTAGAAAGTGAGAAGGGCCACCGCTTCAGCAGACTTCCCCAAATAAAATTATTGAGAAACCAAACCGAAGCAAAAAACTCAAACAAAACCAGGAAACCAGCTTTTCACCTTTCATTAGAAACCCTCCACCCGCATAATCCTTTGAGATGGAAGTCGGCCATGGATTTTTTGGGGGGGCCCAAAAGATCAAAAGATTTATGAAAACTACTGGTGTCAGTCATCTGAACAATCTTTCTTTGCTTGGGAAAGATTTGTGGCCAGAGCAGATCCGCAGAATGGGGCTGGGGGAGATATTGGTTGGGCCCTTAAAGAGAAGGGGCTGTCGGTGTGGGTGTGGTTGGTGTTGGGGGAAGGAGGGAGTGGTAGAAAGCAGTGGCTTTTCTGACAGTTTATGTCATCTGTCTTGTCTTGGTTCTCACTTTGTTCTCTTGCATTTTAGAGCATGTCTTTTCAACTGCGTTTTCACTAGTTCGTATAATTCCAGAAGCTCTGCAGCTAAAACCCAGAGACCACACATGTTAGCCCTTGAATAATTTTTAGCTTGCAGCTGAACTGTAATCTTAACTTTCAATGTTTCACAGCTGCTTTTTTTTCCCACGTGAGCAGTCGCAAGCATTGAACCAGGAAGACGAAGTCAGCGGCCACCTTAGCTTCAGCACTTTGTTGCGTTTACACTCGGCTCTCCAGCTCTAAGTTTCTGCCTCCTAGGCCTTTGGTTCTTAGCCTCCTTTATTGGAGAGGAACCTCGGGTTCTCCTTTGAGGTGTCAGGGTGACCATTTGTGATTCGGTGTAGTATCCTGGGGCAACCCTGCTATTACATATTTACATAACAAAGCACGTGTTTGTTTACTGCATCTGTTGCCCGGAGGTGTTAGGGTTGGAAACCTCCTTGGACACTGAATTTTTCACCTCTTCAATTCTAAGCCGTCTGATTGATTTGTGTTTATGGGTGCCAGTGAATATCAAAGCTGGTGAACTGGGATTGGAGAAGCAGCGTGGCCTGGTGGAAAGAACACGGGCCTGGGAGTCAGCAGAACTGAGTTCTAGTCCCAGCTCTGTCACTTGGCCGCTGTGTGACCTTGGGTAAGTCCCTTCACTTCCCTGCATCAGTTATCTGATCTGTAAAATGAGGACTAAGTCCTCCTCCCTCTGATTTAAACTCTAACCTCTCTGTGGGAGAGGGACTGTGTTCAAACCGATTATCCTCAGTCTACCTCAGCACATGGTATAGGGCCTGGCGCATGTATTTATTGAGGGCTCACTGTATGCAGAGCACTGTACTAAGCACTTGAAAGAGTACAACAAAGTAGAATTGTAAATATGATCTCTGCTGTCAAGGAATTTACAGTCTGGTGGAGGAGTATAATGTTTGAAAGTGTTTTAAATGTGAGTTTTCTGATATATTTGAACCTGAAAATAGTGTTTTTTTTTAAAAAAAAGATATGAAAAGCATCGCTACTCCTTGAGGCTGTGTTTTTAGTAAAGACTGAAAAGAAGATGCCAAGGGTCATCAGGTTTCAGGTGGGGTCCTGGAAAAATGTAATGAGTTAAAATTATTTCCTTGAAACTCATTTATATTAACTCCTGCCAATCAGACCGCAAATGAAATATTGAAAAGGGAATCCAGGGGATGGGGAGGGACATTTTAAGAGAAACAGCAGATAGAGCACGGGCCTGGGAGTCAGTAGGTCACGTGTTCTAATCCCAGTTCTGCCGCATGTCTGCTGTGTGACCCTGGGCAAGTCACTTTATTTCTCTGTGCCTGTTACCGCATCTTTAAAATGGAGATTGAGACTGTAAGCTCCATGCAGGACAGGGACCGTGTCCAACCCGATTGCTTATATCCATCTCAACACTTAGTATGCACTTGGCACATAATAAGTGTTTAACAAATGCCACAGTTATTCTTATTATTTCTGGGAATTGGTATTGGGATGGGGGTTTTATTAAATATCGTACGATGATCTGGGTAAATGTTTTGAGAGAGAGAAGGCATCTGAAATGAGTAAATGATACCAGTTCTTTGGAGGGACTTAATAGCCAAGCTGAAAAGATGGCCCTTCTGATGGCTCTTGAGGATGATGGTCAACTCTTTGAGGTTAAGGTCAAATCTTTTACCATCATTACACTTGTCCAAGTGTTCAGTTCGTGCTTTGCATGCAATATGTGCTCAATGACTGCTTTGGATGAAATTCAGCGGGGACAGGTGTAAAACCCCTCAAATCCAGCACAAATACAAGATGGGAAAAGACAGGTAAAAATATAATAATTATTATATTAATGATGGTATTTGTTATGTGCTTACTATGTGTCAAGCACTGTTTTAATGCTGGGGTAGATTCATTATATTCAAGTTGGACAAAGTCACTGTCCGACATGGGGCTCAGTCCAAGTGGGAGGGCGGGGGATTTGATCCCCATTTTACAGATGAGGTACCTGAAACAGAGATGTTAAGTGACTTGCCCAGGGTCACACAGCAGATAAGTGGGAGAGTCAGATTTAGAACCCAGGTCTTCTGACTCCCAGGCTTGTGCTCTTTCCACTAGCCATGCTACTTCTGTTATTAAAAATAAACAGAAAGAATGATGGGAAGTGGAATAGAAGCTGAATCTGAGTGAGCAAAACAGTGCCTTCCTTGAAAAGCCAGCATCTAGTTACAATGCAGTAATTCCCCCAGTGCTTAGCACATAATAAATGCCTAATAAATGCCATAAGGAACATAGTCCTGGGATATATCAATATACGTATAAGCTCTAAAAACTAGGATCTGACACTTACTAGTCAAGCATACCCAGTTTTGGTCTTTGTGTTTTATCCTGCATCCGCCAATAATGATGATTGCATTTAAGCACTTACTATGTTCCAGGCACTGTACTAAGCACTGGGGTGGATACAAGCAAGTCAAGTTGGACACAGTCCCTGTCCCATGTGGGGCTCCCAATCTCAACGCCCATTTTACAGATGAGATAACTGAGGCCCAGAGTTATTGATTTGTCCACGGTCACAGAGCAGACAAGTGGTGGATCGGCAGTTAGAACCCACGGGCTTCGGACTCCCGGGCCCGTGCTGCTTCTCCAAGATAATTTAGCAGAGGAAGTTTACTTTCCTTCGACCTCTGCGTTATGGGTCCGGGGTGCTTCCGCTGCTAATACTTCCCCAACCCTTAGTACATTGTGTAACACATCAGATGCCCTTAACAAATGCCCCGTTGATGATTATTCAAAAGGATGAAGAGAAAAGGTTAAAAAATGGGTTTTTCTACGAGAAAAGGTTAAAAAATGGGTGGTTCAGCTGAAGAAGCGGCATGCTCTGATGGAGATAGCCTGTGCCTGGGAGTTAGAGGACCTGGGTTCTGATTGTGGCTCTGCCACTTGTCTCCTGTGCGACCTCAGGCAAGTCACTCGACTTCTCCATGCCTCAGTTTCCTCATCTGTAAACTGACAATTCTACCAACTGGAGATTAAATCCTACTTCCTCCTATCTGGATTGTGAGGCCCCTATGGGACAGGGGCTGTGTCCAACCTGATTATCTTGGGCTTACCCCAGCACTGAGAACAGTGTTTAGCCCATAGCAAGTGTTCAACAAATACGATCTTTATTATTATTAGAGAAAAGAAGGCTAAAAGATGCCTTTAAAAACAGGATTTAGTTAAGTGAAGGGTTTTAATGGGAAGGTTGTTGACCAGCTCTTCTCAAGCTGCCTTGAAACCGGAACCAAAGGAAGTGCTCAAAGTGACTTCCACTGGACACAGGGAAACATTTCTTGGCTAGCAACAAGGTAAAAAGGAGTGGAATGGGCTAAGAACTGAGTTTGTGGGAGGTGGGGACAGTCTCCATTCCTGGAAACCTTTAGATTTTGAGAAAAGAACAACTATCTTGATTTAGTTATTCACCTGCCTGGAGCCAGGGGCTAGGCTGAGGTTTTGGTTCTATGATTCCTTCGTTTTAAATATTTATTAAGTGCTGCTTTTCAAAGTCCTCAATTCTTCACTGACATATGCCTTTCTGCACCGTATGTGTGCATATGTGTGTGCATGCACACGCACACTGTTGGCATAATGAAGGATATGAAACTTACTCTCTGCAGGGACTCAGAGAAGCAGCATGGACAGTGGAAAGAGTACGGGCTTGGGAGTCAGAGGTCATGGGTTCAAATCCCGGCTCTGCCACTTGTCAGTTGTGTGACTGTGGGCAAGTCACTTAACTTCTCTGTGCCTCAGTTACCTCATCTGTAAAATGGGGATTAAGACTGTGAGCCTCACGTGGGACAACGTGATTACCCTGTATCTAGTGGGATACCCTGTATCTGCCCCAGTGCTTAGAACAGTGCTCTGCACATAGTAAGCGCTTAACAAATACCAACATTATTATGTTTACCAATCTGTTGTACTGTACTTTCCCAAACGCTTCGTACGGTGCTCTGCACAGTTAAGCGCTCAATAAATATCATTGATTCGCCGATTGATTCCCATCAGTTTACTGAGTTGTGTGGTGTTCAAACTTCCTTTTGCCTTTTGCGGCCACTGAAATGTTTACATTTCTAACACCTCAGAAGAGAAGCAGCGTGTTTTTCATCAGTTAGGTTCAGGGTGGAAGAGAGGAAGACAGCAGAGGTACGCTTCATCATGGAGCTTGAGGCGGCTCAGATTCATACCCAAACCACAATAACACCTGGTCCTGGGGTCTTGTGGCAGGCTCAACCTAACTCTTTGGTTCCATTTTGTTTTCGCTTGGTTTGGGTGGCTCAGTGGGAAAAGGAAACAGATGCTGCTTTTCCCACATGAGCAATATTTGGCTCATATTGCTCTTCAAGGTGCATTTTTTTTTGCCATTTTAAAATTTCATCATCTTGAGGAAGTTGAGTGTGGGAGTAGGAGTCAGGAGACCTAGGTTCTACTCCCAGCTCGGCCACTTGCCTGCCGTGTGACCTTGGGCATGTCGCGTTACTTTTCTGTACATCAATTTCCTCATCTTTAAAATGGAGGTTAAATACCTTTTCTCCCTCCCTCTTGGGCTGTTAGCTCCAGCCAAGTCAGGGAATGTGTCCGATCTGATTATCTTTTATATGCCATGGCACTAAGCACCATGATTTGGCACCTAGTAAACTTTCAATAAATGTCACCATTATTTCTCTATTATCTGAGTGCTGAAGTTGGCATTTTATTAATAATTATGGAACTCATTAAGCATTTACTATGTACCAAGCACTGTTCTAAGCTCTGCGGTAGGTGCAAGTTAAGTTAAAAAACAGTCCCTGCTCCATATGAGTTTCACCATCTAAGGAGGGAGAATAGATATTGACAGTCCATTTTACAGTTGAGGAAACTGAGGTACAGAGAAACGAAGTGACTTTACCAAGGTCACACAGCAGGGAACTGGCAGAGCCGGGATTGGAGCCGAGTCCTCTGACTCCCAGGCCCATGTTAGCAGGAAGACCTGTGCTCTCTTTGGCAATGAGAGAATGAAAGAGGGGAGTGCAAGGGAATGATGGAGGGAGGCTGGGAGATGCCCCCCAACCGATACACACTCAAAAAAATTCATATACTCACTTATACAGCATGGCCTAATGGCTAGAGCACGGGCTTGGAAGTCAGAAGGGCATGGGTTCTTATCCCGGCTCTGCCACTTGTCTGCTGTGTGACCTTGGGCAAGTTGTTTCACTTCTCTGTGCCTCAGTTTCCTCTTCTGTAAAATGGGGATTAAGACTCTGAGCCCAATGTGGGACAGAGACTGTGTTCTACGCAGTTATCTTGCATCTACCCCAGCACTTAGAACAGTGGTTGGTACATAGTAAGTGCTTCAAAAATATTATTATATTTGGCATGCACTCCCCTGCTGCCCTGATCTTTGCTTTCGATTGGTTGAAGTTCCCAGCACAGAGATCCCTCAGTGCTTGGCGGAGGAGGAGAGATAGTAACCAGCCAGTGGAGAAGGCAAAGGTAGCCGCTACAGTAATAATAACAATGTTGGTATTTTTTAAGCGCTTACTATGTGCCGAGCACTGTTCTAAGCGCTGGGGTAGATAAAGGGTAATCAGGTCGTCCCACATGAGGCTCACGGTTAATCCCCATTTTACAGATGAGGTAACTGAGGCCCAGAGAAGTTAAGTGACTTGCCCACAGTCACACAGCTGACAAGTGGCAGAGAAGGAATCGAACCCATGACCTCTGACTCCGAAGCCCAGGCTCTTTCCACTGAGCCACGCTGCTTCCCAACCGACTCACTAATGTGTGTCACTAGCCACTTGTCAGTCCCTCCTTCTCTTTCCAAGAAGGTCCCATGCCCAGAATTTGTCACCTTGGGACTGTGGTGATAGTAGCCACACATCAGCTGTTGTTTCCCTTACTTTCTGCTACTATCCCTCTGCTCCTCACTGAGAACTTCTCAGTTAAGGGATTTATTATGCTCTTCCTATGTGGCAAAGCACTGTGCTTAACAATGGGGCAGGTACTGGATAATCGGTCCATCTCCCACACGGGGTACACAATCTAAAGAGAAGGGGAGTGGTAGCCGCAAGGCCTAGTGGAAAGAACACCGGCCCGGGAGTCAAAGGACCAGAGTTCTAGTCTTGACTCTGCCATGTGCCTGCTGTGGGACCTTGGATGAGTCACTTCACTTCTCTGCGCCTCCGTTACCTCGTCAGAAAAATGGAGAATCACTACCTGTTCTCTCTCCTACTTAGACTGTGATTCCCATATAGGACAAGGACTGCTTTTGACCTGGTTGCCTTGTCTCTTCACTGGAGGTTAGAACAGTGCTTGACACAGGGTAAGTGCTTAATCAACGTTGATATCATCATCACCAATTATCTACATTTTACAGAAGAAATTGAGGCTCGGTGAAGTTAAAACGTCTCGTTTAAAGTCACAAAGCTGGTCACTGGCAAAGCTGGGACTAGATCCCGGGTCCCCTGACTTCCAGTTCCTTGCTTTTTCCAGTAAACCACGCTGCCTTTTGTCATTAAGTAGAACAACATCCAAGATTATCTGCCTGTCTCTAAGTAGATCAGCCTCTGGGATCATCTGCCCAAATTATTTAGCGCCTCGATTCTGGTTTCACTGCCAAGCTCCTCCCCGGGTTTTCCCCTAGCTCGTCGACTACTTCTTCTCAATCTCATTCACTGGTTCTTCCACCTCTCATTCCCTAACCGTAGATAAATGTGGGATTCCCTCAAAGCTCTGTTCTGGATCCCCTATTCTTCTGCCGTCTACATTCGTTCTCTCCCGGAGCGAGTCCACTCACATGATTGAAACTACCACCTCTCTGGCCCCAACCTGTTGGGTAGCTTATCTGAAAAACGCAATGCGACTTCTGGAAGTAAAATTTCCTCTGATTACTCATCTTCTGGACCAACAGTTCCAAAGTAGGGTGAGGAGTCTTAGCAAACTTTTGCAGGATCCTTTATTTCCGATTTCAGTCTAGGGGCTCAGTTCAGATTTGTGTTTTTTTTTTTACATGGCATCCGTGGAGTGGTTGCTATGTGTCAAATACTGTTCTAAGCGCTGGAGTAGATGTACGTTAATTAGGTTGGACACAGTCCCTGCCCCACATGGGGCTCACAGTCTAAGTAGAATCTTGAAAACTCTAATGTAGTTGTAACATAGTCAAAGCTTTTAGGGATTGATGGAGTTGGGTTATAGTCTCAGTCCAATTAATTTATTTATGTGTTTTGTAGGTATTTGGTGTTTTTTTGTGTGTGTGTGTGTGGTTTTTTTTTCCCAAGTTAGATTTGACCTTATTTGTGCCAGATACATCAAAATTTGGCAGAAAGGGCCAGAGCAGGAAGGGAGTAAAAGAAATGATCAGTCTAAAGTTTGATTTCTATCCAGTTAATGCTTTGATCTTCTAAAACAAATAAATGACATCATATGTGAACATATTCTTATTTGTTAGAAAAAGCTCTTGCGACTAAAAATTCTTTTGGCCTTTGTAAAGGACAGGATACAAATTAGGAGCTAATTGCAGATGTGGTACTAGGCTGTAGTCTGAAGTACAGGTATATAATGTTACCTTAGAAATATCGATTTTTCTGGCTTTGAGGTGAACTAGTAACATTTAGATGACTTTTTTTCTAACCAGCTAAAGAAAATGAGAAGCTGAGCTTTAAACTTTCTTCTTGGAGGTTGCTAAATTATTCTTCCTCTTCTTTAATTGTACTTTTTCTCCGGTTTCCAGTGACACTCCATAACAAAAAGCATTAAATCCAATTTCCTCAGTAAGCAGCTCTTCCGAGGGAGTTACGGTGTCTGATGTGAAGTGCCCAAGTGGGATAGGCGACAGACGAAAAGAGAAAATAATTGGATCTTGATCTGAATGAGGGGTAATCTCAAAATTGGTCTTCATCTCTTGGTTAGGGTGTAGAAGCCAGATTAAAGATAAGGAGATGAGAAGGTGATAGAGGGCTGGAAATGGAAGAGCAATAAGGAATCAGCCCTCAAGAATGTTTTGGTTCTCTACTGAAAATGCTTTCCAATTCATTTTTATTCTTTCACCAGCTTTAGAGTCCATATTTGGTTGCCTTGAAATGTTTTGCAGCCCCCACGCAAATCTCCCGTAAGGAGATTTTTGTGAATGAATAGTCATTGGTTAAGCATTCTCCTGCATACCGTAGAAAGAATTACCTGAGCTTGTATATTCAATCAATAAATACATTTTAATACATTTTTAGAGTACTGTACTAAGCTCCTGAGAGACTACCATAGAATGTTAGTAGACACAACACGATCCCTGCCCTCAAGAAGCTGACAACGTAGCAGGGAAGAGGGGACACACTAAAGTAATTTCCAGGTAGCAGGAAGCATACAAGATTTAAAGATGGGTCCATAAGGGCTGCAAGGTGGTGGAAGGGGAGGTGTGTGCCCAAGGCCTTAAGTGCTTTTATAGGAATCAGCTTGGCATAATGGATAGAACACAGACTTGGGAGTCAGAGGGTCATAGGTTCTAATTCTGGCTCCGCCACGTGTCTGCTGTGGGGCAAATCACTTCACTGGGCCTCAGTTGCCTCATCTGTAAAATGGGGATTGAAATTGTGAGCCCCATGTGGGACAGTGATTGCATCCAACCTGATTTGCTTGTATCCACCCCAGTGCTTAGTACAGTGCCTGGCACATAATAATCGCTTAACAAACACCATAGATATTATTATTATTATCCTGGGGCAGGGGTGATGAATTTAGGTGTGAGTCTTGAAGGCAGATGGGGGGAGACCGCTGGGGCTGCTTGGCCCTTGGAGGAAGAGAAGCAGCTCGGAGAGTGGCTAGAGCCCAGACCTGGGAGTCAGAAGGTCATGGGTTCTAATTTTGACTCTACCACTTGTCTGCTGTGTGGTCTTGGGGAAGTCACTTCATTTCTCTGTTTCTCAGTTACTTCATCTGTAAAATGTAGATTGAGACTGTGAGCCCCATTTGGGACGGGGACTGCGTCCAACCCGATTTGCTTGTATCCACCCCAGCGCTTAATATGGTCCCTGGCACATAATAAGCGCTTAACAAATGTCATGATTACTAGGTGTTGGGTGATCCTGTCTCTCCCATGTGAAGTGCACCTGCCTGCAGCAGAAAATCCAGTGGCATCATGGACCATTCATTCTTTCGGTCGCATTTATTGAGCGCTAACTATATGCAAAGCACTGTACTAAGCACTTGGGAGAGTACAACAGACAACAGCGGACACATCCCCTGCCCACAAAGAGCTCACCGACCCTCCCTTCCTAGACTGCAAGTTCCTTGAGGTCAGCGATAGTGTTTACCAACTCGAGTGTATCGTACTCAGCCAAACGCTTAGTACAATGCTTTACACACAGTAAGCGCTCCATCAAGGCCTCCAAAGGATTCCCCCAGAAAGGGGATATCGGGGAAGAAGCGAGTTTCATCTCGCATTTCTAGACCATTGTTCGTCTCCCCCCCTCAGTAAGGAAACATCTGGACTCCTGCTGTGACTGCTAAAACCGTCTTTGGGCCGCGGAAGTAGTTGGAGTAGGAAGCCATTTAGGAGTTTTTTCACAACGCCCACAGGATTTGTTAGCTCGCTGAGTTTTCCAAGGGTTGCCACTTCCTGCCCTGGAGCGGGGATGGGAGAGGGCAGAAGGATTCCTTCTCATCTCAGTTTGCAAGGCTTCTCTACCGCCCTGCCGCAACACAGTTTCCCAGGAACAGGATGATGTGGAAGAAAGGGTGGTGGGGAGAAAGGGTGTGGGAATTAGCAATGGTGAATCCAAAGGCATTATTCCATTGCCTCTTGTCTCTGCCAAAGACTGATTTGGAGACAGGAAGGGGACTTCCAAGAAGCCAAAGATGTGATGAGTACATTTGGGGATGAAGTGTGTGTGTGTAAGCTATACACTCAGTTATAATAATAATAATAATAATAAGTATAGTATTTGTTAAGCACTTACTATGTGCCAGGCACTGTTCTAAGTGCTGAGATAGGTACCAGATAATCCGGTTTGACATAGTCCCTGTCCCACATGGGGCTCACGGTCTTAATCCCCATTTTACAGATGTGGGAACTGAGGCCAAGTGAAGTGACTTGCCCAAAGTCACACAGCAGACAAGTGGCAGAGTCTGGATTAGAACCCAGGTCCTTCTGACTCCCAGGCCCGTGATCTATCCACAAGGACCTGCTGCTTCTCAACTGTAAGATGTAGGTTGACTGTAACCTCACTGTGGGCAGGGAATGCGACTACCAACTCTGTTAGATTGTACTCTCCCAAGTGCTTAGTACAGTGTTCTGCAAATAGTAAGTGCTCAATAAATATGATTGATTCTCTTATAGCTTGGGGATTTTATTTTATCTCTATGTTTTGGGGTAGCTATGTTAGAGTAATCATTGATTCAGAAGTGCATAGGTGATTCTAAGATAACACCATGCCTGATGTTATTTTATATAAATTCCTTCATTACCATTACAGGCTATCACCAGTGGAGCGCTTTATGTGTTCACCACTCATCCAATATTGTAAAGTGACAAAATGACAAAGAAACAGAAAGTGTCACGTGGCACAGCACCAAGAGGCTCAGCAGAAACTGGGAAGCATAGCTGATTCAGACCTGGTCTCACACCGCAAGGACACCTAAAACCATTACAACCACATTTACTTCGAATCCCAGTTCTAATTCCGTCTCTGCCACATGTCCGCTGGGTGGCATTGGGCAAATCACTTCACTGGGCCTCAGTTTCCTCATCTGTAAAATGGGAATTATGACTGGAAGCCCCATGAGGGAGACGGACTGTGTCCAACCTGCCAAGCATTGTATTAAGCGCCGGGGTGGATACAAGCAGATCGGGTTGGACACAGTCCCTGTCCCACATGGGGCTCACGATCGCAATCCCCATTTTACAGAGGAGGGAACTGAGGCCCAGAGAAGTGAAGCGATTTGTCCAAGGTTACCCAGCAGACAAGTGGCAGAGGGGGATTGGAACCCAGGTCCTTCTGATTCCTAGGCCTGTGCTGTATCCACTAGGCCACGCTGTAAGCTCCTTGTGTTCGGGGAACGTGGCTACCAACTCAGTTGTCCTGTATCTCCCAAATGCTTAAGTACAGTCCTCTGTGCTTAGTAAGCCTCTAGACTGTGAGCTCATTGTGGACAGGGAATGGTGTCTCCTAATTCTGGAGTCTCATTCATTTATTCATTCATTCAGTTGTATTTATTGAGCTCTTACTGTGCGCAGAGCACTGTATTAAGCGCTTGGGAAAGTACAGTACAACAATAAATAGTGACAGTCCCTGCCCACAACAAGCTTTTACAGCCTATCTCTTAGTAGAGTGTTCTGCACACAGTAAGCACTCAACAAATATCACTGATTGACTAAATTTGATTGATTGCTTGGTTGATGGTGAAACCCTGTTCAGATATGCGGTGGTGACTGAAGAATCCAGCCCATCACTGAAACTCCTTTTTATACCACTGAAACTCCACTTTACACTTTTTTGAAATTAAAGATAGCCCCTTGCTGAGTCAAAGCATATACTGCTTGCAGCCCTGTCATCGTCTGCAAATCTGCTACTTAGTATTCAGATCTTCTTAAAGTCATCATTCAAGGAGGCCAACTCCCCCCGTCGTGGATCGCTCCCCGAAATCCTCTGTCGCACCACATAGTTTGAAACTGTGAGTCACTACGTGTTTACGATTTTAATCCTTCCCTCCCTGCAGGAGTGTGCTTATTTCACTTTGCAGGACAATGGCTGCTCAGTCAACCCATCGGGTTATTCAGTGGTATTTATTGAGCACTTACTGTGTACAGTAGAACAGAGTTGGTAGGCTCCTGTCCAAGGTCACCCAGTAGTCAAGCGGTGGAGCCGGGATTAGGACCCAGGCCCTCTGACTCCCAGGCCTGTGTTTTTCCCACTAGGTCACTCTACTTCTCCCAGTTCATAAATAAGTGGATAGAGCATGGGCCTGAGAGTCAGAAGGTCATAAATTCTAATCCCAGCTCTTCCACTTGTCTGATGTGTGGCATTGGACTAGTTACTTCATTTCTCTGTGCCTCAGTTACCTCGTCTGTAAAATGGGGATTAAGTCTATGAGCCCCATGTGGGTCAGGGACTGTGTCCAACCAGATTTGCTTGTCTCCAGCGCTTAGTACAGTGGCTGACACATAGTAATGCTCACCAAATACCATGATTATTATTATTATATGGACAAGGAACGTGTCTGCTACTCCTGCAGCTTCCGAAGCATTTAAGTACAGTGCTCTGCCACTTAGTTGACACTCAATAAATCACACTGATAGATTATGAGGGGAGAAAAGCAATCACAATTTTTCCACCAGCAAAGGGGAACACAGATTCACTCTCCTATCCTCCCTGGAGGAGTGTGTTGATTTTACTTTGCAGGACAATAGCTTCTTGGGTGACCTGTTACTATTTATTCTCCTCGCATGTCCCGGCTAGAAAAGCTGAATCTCAGGGAGAATTGCTTGCTGCGCTGCTTGCCTTTTGGGGCTTCATTGTTTGCACTCTGCTTCGCCATTTCATTCATTCAATCGCATTTACTGAACGCTTACTGTGTGCAGAACATTGTACTAAGGGCTTGGGAGACTACAATACAAGAATGAAACAGTCACCTTTGAGCTGAGTAGAATATGAACATGAAGTCTGAAGTCTACCTCTCCCAGCCATGCACCATTAACCCTACTGTTAGAACTCTGAGAACCATTCCTTTCTTTCAAAAAACCATTTGGCCTAATGAAAAGAGCACGGGCTGGGAGTCAGGTGACCTGGGTTCTAATCCCGCCTCTGCCACTTGTCTCCTGTATGACCTTGAACGAATCATTTTTAGAGCCTCGGTCTCCTCATCTGCAAAATGGGGATTCAATATCCATTCATTGCCAAACTTACTGAGTGCTTACTGTGTGCAGAGCACTGTACTAAAAACTTGGGAAAGTCCATTACAACAATAAACAGTGACATTCCCTACCCTCAACAAGCTCACAGTCTACAGTAGGGGAGACAGACATCAGTACAAGTAAATGAAATTAGAGATATATACATAAATGCTCCGGGTCTTGGACGGGGAAAGAGCAAAGGGAACGAGTTAGTGTCGATGCAGAAGGGAGTGGGAGATAAGGAAAAGTGGGGCTTAGTCTGGAACAGCCTCTTGGAGGAGATGTGTCTTCAATTAGCTTTGAAGGAGGGGAGAGGATTTGAAGAGGGAGGGCATTCCAGGCCACAGGCAGGACGTGGACTAGGGGTCGGCAGGGAGATAGGTGAGATCGAGCGAAAGTGGAGTTAAGTGTGTGGGCTGGGTTGTAGAAGGAGAGAAGCGAGGTGAGATGGGAGGGGGCAAGGTGATAGCGGGCTTTAAAACCAATGGAGAAGCGTTTCTTCCTTCTTCTTAGGTTGTGAGCCTCATGTGGGACAGGGACTGTGTAAGACCTGATTGTCTTATACCTATCCCCGTGCTAAGTTCAGTACTTGGTAACATAAACACTTAAAAATACCGCAGTTATTTTTATTATTATTTCAAATGAAGCTGTCAGTCTCCCAAAGCACATATTGGTCTCATTGATTTGGCTTTCCACATCTTTGTTCACTGGGTAGCGCTCTGGCAAAGTAGTTCTTTGGTTTGCATAAAAATCTTTGATTGTTTCAGATTTCCTGAAGGAGGTCTATTCCAGACATATTGTCAGTCAGGAGCAGGGCTCTGCTGAATCTATGAAGTGATTCGCACAGCAGCTATGTCCCTTTCTGTGAAAGAGGATGACGATGCTTGTAGTCTGTTGAGTTGGAAGGTTTTTTGGTAATTAGTAGCAGAAGCTCCCACAACTAGTAGAATGGTGAATTTTTGCCCCCTGCCCTCCCGTGCTTTTTTTCTTCCCCCATTATCTATTACTGATGATGTTTAAGAAGTGGGAGGAATAGCGTGGCCTGGTGGAAAGAGCACGGGCCCGGGACTCAAAGGACCTGGGTTCCAATCCCGGCTCCATGGCTTGTCTGCTCTAAGACCTTGGTCAAGTCTCTTTCCTCTTCTGTGCCTCACTTACCTCGTCTGTAAAATAGGAATTAAGGCCGTGAGCCTGTGTGGGACAGGGACTGTGTTCAACCCAATTATCTTGTATGTGCCCCAGCTCTTAGTACAGTTCCTAGCATCTGGTAAATGCATTTATTATTGGCAAACAAATAGCATAAAAAGGTGCTTACTATGTGCCAGCCACAGTGCTAAGTGCCAGAGTAGATACAGTTCAATCGGATCAGATACAGTGACTATCCCACATGGTGCTCCCATGCTAAGAGGGGGGGAGAACAGGTATTTTATCCTCATTTTTAGAAGAGAGAACTGAGGTTAAGAGAAATGAAATAGCTTTCCCAAGGTCACTAGGCAGGCAAGTTGCAGAATTAGAACTAGAATCCAGGTATCCTGACCCCCCTTCTCCTCCTACGTAGAATGCTTGCAGAATTCCGATGATCTAGGGTTTAGATTGAGGGCTGGTGCGCTTACTAGCTCTCTCTGTCATTCTCTCTTGCTCTCTTCTGCTCCGTCTTGCTCTCACTTTCTCATTCTTGTTCTCTCATTTTCTCATGTTCTCTCTCTCATTCATTCAATCGTATTTATTGAGGGCTTACTGTGTGCAGAGCACTGTAGTAAGCACTTAGCACTGTACTAAGCTTTCACTCCAGCTCTCTCCCTCTTTCTTTCCTGTTTCTCCCCACCCCCTCCTCAAATCTCAGTCTTCTGTTTTAAAGGAATCGCTTCTCAACAGAAAAAGTCACTGGGCTCTTACACACAGAGCATTCTTTGAATCTTTGAGATGGACCTAAAAATAGAGTGGTGAAAATCAACATTTGCTCCAACTGTGTTAACTAGTCAGGAAGTTGCCAGTGGCGGGAGGAAAATAATGATCTGAATCTTGTGAGAGCTAGGAAAAGCTTGAGTTTGTTCATTCCACTTTACTCATTTCTGTTTATTTTGGAATCAGTTGTTTTTATTTATCTACAGCTTAAATTTACAGAATTCAATTTACCTAACCTTAAGAATTTAAGTTGGCCTTCATTATGAAAAATTTGTTTGCTGACCTTTGTGTGTAAGACCTGGGAATTTCTTTTTCAAAACTCTATGGGTATATTTAAGGCATAAAATAAATACAATTGATTTTGGTGGTTTTATTGGAACCTTGATTTTAAGTGGTTCTTAATTTTAGGGTGTGTTGATTTGAACAGCAAGCCCAGGTTGCTTCATGATTTGTACTTTTTGGGGAGTGCAGTTCTATTTCCCTCTGAAGCAAGGAGGGGTGGGGGATGGGAGAGAGAGAGAGAGACAGACATTGAGATCTCTTTCCCAAAGTTTTCAATTGACTCCAGAGTTTTTAGCCAATATTTTGAGCTACAGTGCAACAACCACTGCATAATGTCTGAGGAAGAAATCTACTTAATCTAGTTCAAAACCCTTCAAGCCCACCTTCTACGGTCTTTAAGATTCCATCCCCATGAAATACATCCGGCATTCAGGCTTACCTTCTGGATGTTGCTTCCTGGAGAACATTCCCAGCGTGGTTTGTATCCTTTGTGTTTTAAATCTGGGACCGATGTCCCATTCTATTAAAGTTTTATTTAAGCTTTAATGATAGCCCTCGTTAAATTTTTTATGGGTGTAGGGGGATTTATTCCTAAACTACATAAAAACACGCACATCCACAAAACAAGGACCCAAAATCAAAAGACCACAACACCCGAAGGACAGCCATGTTTAACGTCTTACCACACAGACACCTTTGTATCCATGCAAATCTCCCAAACCTCAACCCCGTCTTCTCTTTCATGTAAGGGGTTAACCTGGGGACACGATTCCAGAATCGGGAATATTTTCCCAGCTCCCGTGGCCAAAAGTTATATGTTGTCAGCGAAGCTGCCTTAATAGCAGGAGAGGCAATAGTAACCTGTGCAGTAGGGGGTTATGAAACTCAGACCTGCGTGTTATAAAAAGTGACAATAATGCCTCCCTCAAAAGGGTTGGGAAGGATTAATTACTTAATGTCCATAAAGTATTTCAGTGATGAAAAGCTCTTTTTTTTATTTGCAATTGTAAACTGCATTATGGGTTCTGTCGGTGGAATCTGTCCGTGATGATAGAAGCCATAAGTTTTAAGAATGCTGATGGATTTCATTCATTCATTCAGATGTATTTACTGAGGGCTTACGGTGTGCAGAGCATTGTATTAAGCTCTTGGGAGAGTAGATACAACGATAAACTGATACATTCCCTGCCCACAATGAGCTTACAGTCTAGAGGGGGAGACAGGCATTAATATAAATAAATAAGTTACAGATGTTTACATAAGTGCTGTGGAACTGAACAGGGGGTGATGAATAAAGGGAGCAAGTCAGGGGGATCCAGAAGAGAGTGGGAGAAGAGGAAAGGAGGGCTTACTCAGGGAAGACCTCTTGGAGGAGACATGTCTTCAGTAAGGCTTTGAAGCTGGGGGAGAGTCATTGTCTATCAAATTTGAGGAGGGAGGGCATTCCAGACCAGTGGAATAATAAAAATAATGGTATTTAAGTGCTTAACTATGTGCCAGACATTGTACTAAGCACTGGGAGAACATGGGTGAGGGGTCGGCAGTGAGATAGGTGAGATGGAGGCACAGTGAGAAGGTTTGCGTGAGAGGAGCAAAGTATATGGGCTGGGTTGTAGTAGGACGGTAGTGAGTTGAGGTAGGAGAGGGCTGACAGTCTGTGACTGGAGTTAGATCCTCGGGCTGGAGTTCCACCAGGCCTTCTAAACTCCCGAGAGAGGCCCGAGTGGAATTGTGAATGCCAGAGACTGCACCGTTGAGCCTGATCTCTCTTGGAGGTCCGGGACCACCCTCCTGGAGAGTCAGAGGGCAATGCAGGCCAGCTTTCGTCCCTTTCCAATCCAACCTGTGAAGTTGGCATACGTTTGGCCCACACCTGGAGAGTGGGTTTAGTGGAAAGAGTGTGGACCTGGGAGGCAGAGGACCTTGGTTTTAAACCCAGGTCTGCCCCTTGAGCTGTGGGACCTTGAGCGAGTCACTTTTTGCTTTATTATTAATAATAATAATAATGGTATTCATTCAATTCAATCATATTTATTGAGCACTTACTGTGTGTAGAGCACTGTACTAAGCGCTTGTTAAGTGCATACTATGTGCCAGGCATTGTACTAAGAGCTGGGGTGGATTTGACACAGTCCCCGTCCAACATGGGACTCAGAGTCTTAATCCCCATTTTATAGATGAAGTACCTGAGGCACAGAGAAGTAAAGTGACTTGCCCAAGGCCACAGAGCAGACAAGTGGCAGAGCCAGGATTAGAACCCATGACCTTCTAACTCCTAGGCCCGTGCTCTACCCATTATGCCATGCAGGGATTGTCTCTATCTGTTGCTGAATTGTACATTCCAAGCGCTTAGTACAGTACTGTGAGGTTGGGAGGTGTGATGAATAAAGGGAGCAAGTCAGGGCAACGCAGAAGGGAGTGAGAGAAGAGGAAAGGGGGGCTAAATCAGGGAAGATCTCTTGGAGGAGATTTGTTCTCAATAAGGCTTTGAAGTGGGGGAGATTAATTGTCCGATTTGAGGAGGGAGGGAGTTCCGGGACAGAGGCAGGACGTGGGCAAGGGTCCGGTGGCAAGATGGCTGATCGAGGCTCACTGAGAAGGTTCGCATTAGAGAGTGAAGTGTGTGGGCTGTCCCTGGTCACAGCATCGCTGTAAGGTAAGGAGAGACAGGGATTAATATCCCCATTTTACAGATGAGGAAACCAAGAGCCGGAGAAGATAGGCGATTGGCTTGAGGTCACACAGGCAGGCGAATGGTGGATCCTGGACTGGAAACCAGGTCCTCTGACTTCCAGGATCTTTCTGTTCAACCCTGCTAATGGCCTCTGCGGTTATGAGGAGCTTTTGCATGGTGTAATAGAAAGGAGTTTGGGAAGGAAATTTTCCTGGATGTCATCGACCGCCCGCCCGTGAAGATTACCCAGTTGACCCCGTGCTAAGAATCTGTGGTTCCTGGAGATTGTTTGGTAAGTGCCATCACGGACTCCGACTCTCAAATACAACCCTGAGGCTTTTTAGGTGGGGATCTGTGTGTTTGCGAGCCCATTAGGGAAAGAGAGAGCCTCTGGTCTGCTAGGCAATCAGAAAATGATGTGGGTTTCATTCTTAGTAAAATGTTGGCTGTAATCTTGGTGGCACCTTGATGCTAGGGTAATGAAGAAAAAGTGGCTTAGAATGAACTGTCCTGACCACCCCGAATTGGTCTTGAGGAAATATTTAACATTTAAATCTAGGGTGGCTGGACATTCATTCATTCAATCGTATTTATTGAGTGCTTACTGCGTGCAGAGCACTGTACTAAGCGCTTGGGAAAGTACAATACAACAATAAACAATGACATTTCCTGTCCTCAACAAGCTTACAGTAGCTTATGTCACTCAACAATATTGGACATGGAGACACCGCTGATGTTATCTCCTTAAAAAGCCACATGACTTAGTGGATTAGAGCACGGTCCTAGGAATCAGAAGGTCATGGGTTCTAATCGTGGCTCCACAACTTGACTGCTGTGTGACCTTGGGCAAGTCACTTCACTTCTCTGGGCCTCAGTTACCTCATCTGTAAGATGGGAATTGAGACTGTGAGCCCCACATGGTACAGGGACTGTGTTTAACCCGATTTGCTTGTATCCACCCCAGTGCTTAGTAGAGTGCTTGGCACGTAGTAAGAGCTTAAATACCATCGTCATTATTATTATTATTATTATTAAGATGACCAGGGCTGTATCTGAACCAGACAGGGGAGAGACCAGCTGGATGGAAAGCCACCCTATTTGAGCCCTCTCATTTTCGTAAAACAATGCTTTCTTCTCCATTCCCCTCCTGGAAAAGGGGACTATATTTTTTATGATATTTGTTAAGAACTGGCTAAGTACCAACCACTATTCTAAGTGCTGGAGTAGGCTGCTGAGTGCAGGCTCTCAATCTGAGTTGGAGGGAGAACAGATATTGAATCCTCATTTTACAGCTGAGGAATCTGAGGCAGAAAGAAGTGAAGTGACTTGCCCACGGTCACAGAGCAGGCAAGTGGCAGAGTCAGGAGTAGAACCCAGTTCCTCTCCCAATCCCATGCTCTTTCCGCTAGACCTCCCTGCTTCCCGTAGATATTCAATAGTGCATCTATTCTAGAATACATACATTCGAGTAAATTTACAGAACAAATATGTATTCTACATAGTCTGCCTATTTATTTTATATTCGATATAGTCTATATATTTATCCTATATTCTATAGAGTCTGTATAGTTATTCAGTACTCTATATTGTGCATATGTTTATCCTATATTCCGTAGATCAGTTTTGCGAGCTAATTGAGACCAAAGGTAACTTTGGTGAACTAAAAGTTAGTTTAATGGAGCCTCTAAGATAGCAGGAGGATTGGAAGTTTCCACATTGAGCCTCAGGGAGGATAAGGAAGTGGAAACAGAGCCAGTGCCTCATAAATACCATGGATTGATTGATAGATTGTTTGCGAGCCCTTTAAAATTCTCCTGTATAGACTATGTGTTGTGAAACTGCATTTCACTTCATTTGTTCCTGCTTTCATATGGTTCCAATCGAGGTCCGCCTGAGGTAGGGCACGGCCCCCGGAGACAGAAGGTTGTGGGTCCTAGTCCCGGCTCCGCCACTTGTCTCCTGTGTGACCTTGGGCAAATCACTTTACTTCTCTGTGTCTCTGTAAAATGAGGATTGAGACTGTGAGCCCCATGTGGGACAGGGGCTGTGTCCAACCCAATTTGCTTGTATCCACCCCAGCGCTTAGTACAGTGCCTGGAACGTAGCGCTTAACAAATATCATAATTATTATTATTCAGGAACATTCAGTATTGCTTTCTTCGATGGATGGATTTGATTTGATGTAGTAGTCTAGAGGATTCTGCAGTTGTAGATTTGTAATCAAAAACTCAGTGATGGGTTTTTTTGGTTGTTTTTTTTTTTCAGCATGAGCCTAATGGGGCAGAACCTCAATGTCATTATGTCAGAGGGGTTCCCCCATTGTTCCCTGAGGGACCCTTGCCAGATACAGGCCTCAGCCATGAGCGGGTACAGTGCTTAAGTGCTTAGTACAATGCTTTGCACACAATAAGCGCTCAATGAATGCAATCGAATGAACAGAGAAGGAAATCAGAGGAGAAGGTCAAGCAACATAACCTAGAGGAAAGAGCACCGGCCTGGGAGTCAGAGGACCCAGGTTTTAAACCTGTCTCCCCCAGGTGCTTGCTGTATGTCACCTTGGGCAAGTCACTTCACTTCTCTGTGCCTCAGTTTCCTCATCTGTAAAATGAGGATTCAATATCGGTTCCTCTTCTTATGAACCCCATGTGGGACAGGGACCAGGTCCAACGTGATTAACTTGTATCTATCCCAGTGCCTAGAACAGTGCTTGTCACAGAATAAGCACTTAACCATTAAAATAATAATAGTAATAATCCCCAACCCCAATTCCCAAGCCCTGAAAGCTCACAAAACTCTGAGTGCTAAGCTTGTTTTTGTGTCACAGTGTCTCCTTTGCCTTTGACAATGCCCCGTGTTTCGATGCTGTAGCACTGATATCGTCTGGGGATATTTAGCTGCCAGGTGTGGTTGGAAACCAGAACTCTGTGGTTATGGGATTAAGCGGAATAAATTAAAGCCGCCAAAGAACTTTTTATGTTTTTCTGTGGGGGGAGGAATTCACTACCCGGCCAGCTGATTTTTGTGCCTGTTGCTCTCTGGAGCTGGGCCTGGTTATTTCTCTTGGGAAGCTGAGTGGTCCAATGGAAAAAGCCTGGGCCTGGGAATCGTAGGACCTCTGTTCTAACCCTGACTCCATCATTTGCCTGCTGTGTGGCCTTGGGCCAATCGCTTTACTTATCTGTGCCTCAGTTTTCTAATCTGTAAAATGGGGATTCGATACCAGCTCCCCCACCCTGCTAGGCCACGAGCCCAAGTGGGGAAGGGACTGTGGCTGACTCGATTATCTTGTGTCTCCTTTAGTGCTTAGTGCAATGAAGGCACTTAATAAATATAACAATTACTATTAGAATTATTTTGTGTTGGTTTTCTCTTGCTCTCACTGTACCCTGCTCTTTTACTCTCTCAAAACCTATCGGTTCAGTGTAGCCACTTAGTGACATCATGTAGGGTGAATCAAATTAATTTATGCACAGAAGATTGTGTGAGGGTCAATTCTTCAGAGGCCATTTCAGGGAACTGACCCTGCCTTAATCCACTGGCCACAGGTATTAAGTAGCCAAGAGCTCCGGAAGAGATTCACAAGCGTCCTAGCTCAGTATTTAGTGTGGTTTATGATTGTCTTGC